>NC_091635.1:10342308-10956635 GCF_027580195.1 Bos mutus | reverse complement strand
TCAAACTCTTAGAACTAAATATCTCCATCAAGTATATACATGTGTGTGTTTGTATATGTGGGTGAGCATGAACCTCTCTTTTGTTAAGAAATTGATATGATGCAAATCTCCATCTCAAGTTATCAGTCATTAAGAAAGATGGTGCTTCTCTTAGCAAATGAATTCTGAGCAAATGAATTCTGCATTCTGAGCACCACTGGCATTTAACCCAGATACACAGCATTAATCCCAAAGAGAACAAAACAAATATAAGGTAGAACTAATTAATAAATTTTATTAATATAACAAAAAAAATTATTTCTAATTAAAATAATTTTATTCCACTCATTACTTTAAAATAAGTTTAAAGATTTTTCTTTCTTAACACTGCACTCAGCTTCTTTGCTAAGGCAAAAGTGGGGAATCACAAACATGTATCAAAGCCCCTGCCTCCAGAGTATCATAAGAGTACCCTGATACACACCAGCTTCGAAGGCCTCCATGGCAGTGCCAAATTCCCTTCTAGGATTTCAACGATATATAAGTGGCGTGGATTCCGAAGCCACATCTTCCCATTTACATCCATTAAGTACTGGAGAATGAAGAGTTTGAAAAGAAACCCCCAATTCCAGTCCGCACCTGAGGATAGAATCATGTGGGTCTGTAAATACTTACATGGAAGACACCAGTCTTCCCAACCCTAAAAACCCTCTTGTAGAGTTCTTTGATATGATGGTGCTAACTATCAATACATGTAGAAAGAAGAAAGTCTTTACACTGGGGATAGGGCAGGGCAAGATGTGGGAGCTGTGTCTATTCCCACCTGGCCCATCAGCTAGAACCTGAGGGCACTTACTGAAGAGGTCACGTCAAAGTGGAATATCATGGGTCTCCTCTGATACTGGGCATCTAGGAAAGGCAGAAGGGACTCCAGGACTTCATTCTCATCCACCTGAGGGTCAATCAATCGAATAACTTTTAGAAGCACTATTTCTCCATTAAACTGCATTTTCAGCTGGCCGTGCAACCTCTTCACAAAGAGAGACCTTCCTGTTGACGTGAACATATGAAAATTAGATGCCAAGGCTGTAGATCAAGAGTGAGAATGTCCAGAAAATCACTTCTCTTTGTACAAAATTCAAAACTGATGCAACCTAACATCAGCTTAAAGAATACATACTTGAGTCCTCAAATTTCCTTGCTGTCCCCTCACTCAACAGCCCTGCTGCTTCCTGGGACTAAGGATGGAAGTCTGAGAAGGAGGTCAGGACAGCAGAGCTTGCTTCATGGGGGAGGGGAGCGAGAGTCGCTGGACAGAAGGGAGTACCATTAAAGGGATGCAGTCAACAGAATGGAAATCATGATGGCGACTGAAGGTGGAGGCATCTGTTTCTTCTTAAGACAGAGGAAATATACTTTGTCCTGCTCAGGACCCACATCAACCCCACAGTATTCAACTGGACTTAAAAAAGAGAGAAAGAGAAAAACAGCAGAGAAGCCAGTTTAAAGGAGGAAGATGGCTCAGCCAAGCTGGGACCAGGTGAGATAAGTATCCCATTCCAGTGCAGGCCCTGATTTATAATTTCAGGTGAGTCAATCCTCCAGGGACTTAGTTCCCCACCTGCAGAAGGGCTTATCTGAGCTCACCTCACTCCCCACTGACAAAGGAAGGGCCATCAGATGGTCCCTGGGACGGGGGACTCAGCAGCCATTATTACCTACACCCGCTCTCTCCGAGGCTACGATCCCAACACACATGCGGTCCTGGAACACGGAGGCGGCTGACGGGGTCTCTTCTGGGACTCGGAAGTGGTGAGCCAGGTAGGCCTGGATGTCCTTGAGGGGCGCCTGGGGGGTCACGAGGACCTTGTGCTGGCTGAAGGCCGAGGGGAGATAGCAGTGCTCCCGCTCACAGTCACAGACCATCACGAGCCGGTAGTGCTCCCGGTGGGGCTGTGTGCACAGCCTCCGGAAGAGCGCCTCTGCCCGGCAGGCCACCTCGTAGCTCAGCTGGTCCGCATACAGCAGGCTATAGACCCCCAGTCCCTGGGAGCCTGGGGTCAGGCAGCGACGCAGGAGCAATGCCACCTCCTCGAACGTGGTTTCTGGGGTGCAGATCAGCACTTCATCATAGGTGGGCAGGGGCTGGTGTGGGGTCTGCATGTAGATGGCCAGGGTGGCTGGCAGCACCTCAGAGTGGCCACAGACGATGAGGTTGGGCTGGCCCTCCTGTAGGCCGTGGGAGAGCTCCCGCTGCACAGGGGGTCCAGCCATCCTCGCCAGGTGAGCCAGACAGTGGCCAAGGGCCTCCAGGTCCAGGCAGTGAGGCAGGAAGACACGCATGCATGTCATCGAGCATTTCATGATCACCCTCAGCTTGTCCACCAGTCTGGACTCAGAGAAGGGCAACAGTGGCAAGTCTTCCACCACTGTTCTCTCCTGGTGGGTGTTGGCCCTTCCACTGGGCCCCCTGCAGGCCCTTGAGACATCCCATGGGGTGCAGTTGCCTTTGATGAAGGAGAGCATGGTGAGGGCAGCGTCGCTGGGCGTCTCCCTCCCGAGCTCCAAGCCCAGGTAAACCAGCTGCTCAGCAGTGTAGTAGTTGAGGTAAAAGTGCTCAGCTCGCTTCTCTGCCACGAATCTCTCCCAGCGGCCCAGGAAGTCCTCCAGCTGCCGGCAGAGGGCTTCCAGCAGCTGGATGACTGGCCCGCCCTCCACCAGTGGGCCCATGAGCCCCACACAGAAGTCCAGCTGGATGGAGGCACCCTTTAGGGGGGTACAGTACACCTCGGCTGACCAGGCCCTGAACAGCATGTTTCCAGCAGAGTAAAGGTTTATGAAAGACTGGACAAGCCTCTGCACATTACAGAACACCTGTTGCAAATGGAAGCAGAAGGCAGGTATCAGAGCTGACTGCAGCAAGAGAACACATAGTCTAGAATAACACAAACAGATTTATAATTTGAAGGGCTGGGGTTCATGTCCTCCATGGTTCACTGTGGGATCTCAAGCATGAGATTGATCACGGAAGGTCTTCCTTCCTCATCTCCATAGTCTCTCTTTTAGGAAGGAATACATTTTACAGATAAAGGATATTGTTTATGAAGTATAAGTGATAATTTATATTTCATAATTTCCTTATGCTGGGAAAGATTGAAGGTAAAAGAGAAGGTGGCCTCAGAGAATAAGATGGTTAAATAGCATCACCGACTCAATGGACATGAATTTGAGTAAACTCTGGGAGATAGTAAAGGACAGGGTAGCCTGATGTGCTAC
Source organism: Bos mutus (assembly GCF_027580195.1). Classification (NCBI taxonomy): domain Eukaryota; kingdom Metazoa; phylum Chordata; class Mammalia; order Artiodactyla; family Bovidae; genus Bos; species Bos mutus. The sequence continues at coordinate 10,953,380 of NC_091635.1, read as the reverse complement.
AGTTCATGGGGTCCCAAACAGTTGGACATGAATTAGCGACTGAACAACAACAATCATAAAGTATAACTGAACTTTACAGAAAGAAATCTCATAATCAAAAGGAGAGACTGTTACATAAACTGATATGCCTTTATCATTGTGGTTACTGTGGATTTTGATGAACAATGTCCACCTACATCTTTAAGTATTTTGGGATGCTTGCTGATATAAAGAATAAGTGGACATTTCTTTGGGTCATGAATTTGAAATACAGGCACTCTGCAAGACCCACTGACTCCACTCTCCGTAGTTTTAAGAGCAGAATGATTCCTTTGAATTAAAAACAAACTCCAACTCTTCTGACTTCCCAGGCACCTCAGCAGTGAGAGTGCTCAGCCCAAACAGATGGATTAGGACACTTGCTCCAACGTAGATACAAATCCTTACCTCGGAAAATACCTCTACAACTTCAGCATTGCTGTGTTCTTTCTTGCCAGACATCAGCATCAATTTGTTCAAAAGCTCTTTCAGCTCTTCTAAAGAGTAGTCTCGCTTCTCCTTGTGGCCTTCCTGACCCTCAGGAAGGATTAAATGCAGAACTGTGTCTGGGGAAATCTGTGGAACAGGGCACAGTCAGAGGTCGATTTGGGGAGGCAGAAACCCCCCGACGACAGCAGCCCGTAAGAGCCTCCTGCAGCTGTGCCTGCGATGTGAGGCTCACCTTTTGGCCATCCGTGGGAGCCTTGATCACATAGATGCCTCTGCTGTTGATTGCTGTGGCCAGGGACAGGGATGAGAGCTCCACAGACCCATGACTCTCCTTCACTGTCTTCAGCCACTCGAGGTTCCGGGCAGAGTCACGCTGTCAGGACAGAAGGAGAGAAAATGGGCCGAAGCTTAGGCATGATCTTCTTCCTGCCACTCTCTCCACCTCTGCCTTCCAGGGACAGACGCCTCCTCCCCTTCTCTGGCCCAGTGTGCCATCACCCACAGAGGAGGCGTCCCTCATCTGCTGCCCACCACTGCCACGGGCTTTGGCTCTCCCTCCTGGGTCACAGGCTGTTGCTGCAATGGCTGTTCCTCTGTGTTCCCACCCAGTGCCCTGGATACGTGGATGGGGAGCGACAGGCATGAACTCAGCTCTCTGTGAGAAGCGGCCTTCAGCCGGGCCCCTAACTGGGGATAATGCTGGCTGCAACAAGCACGTGAGCTCTGTGAGCTCCTGCCATTCCTCTTCCTCTCCTTCACCCCTGGTGGGGCCTCAGCCACCCTGTTAGGCAAGTTATGAACTATAGGCTTGCTTGAACCCTGGTGCAGCTGATTTATGTACACGGAAATGCTTACTTTTCTGATTAAAAATGAATCTGTACGAATTGTGGAAAGTATGGAAAAATACCAAAATGTATATATAGCATATTAACCAACAATTACCTCCATTCAGAGAAAACCACTGGTGACATTTTAGCACATTTCCTGTCCATCTTTTTCCCCCATATGTTTCCATAGTAGAGATCACCCTTATTCTTGTTGTTTAGTGGCTAAGTTGTGTCCAATTCTTTTGTGACCCCACGGACTGTAGTCATCCAGGCTCCTCTTGCCCATGGAATTTCCCAGGCAAGAATACTAGAGTGGGTTGCCCTTTTCTTCTCCAGGGGATCTTCCTGACCTAGGAATCGAACCTGAGTCTCTTGCATTAGGATTTTTTTTTTTTTTTAACCTCTGAGACACCAAAGCAGCCCAGAGATCACTCTTAATTACATGCAATTTTGTATCCATTTTTCTAATATAATAGGACAAAGAAAGCATTTCCATATAGGATGAAAAACTATTTTAAAACATCCTTTTAAATCCCTGCATTAAAAATCTGCCATGTAGATAGCAGAGTAGAAGGACATATACTTATCTCCTGCATGAGCACCAACATTGCAACTAGCTGGTGAACACCATCAACAGGAGGATGCTGGAACCCACCAAAAAAAGGTACCCCACATCCAGTGACAAAGAAGAAGCTTCAGCAAGACAGTAGGAGGAGCACAATCATAATAAAATCAAATCCCAAAACCACTGGGTGGGTGACCCACAGACTGGAGAACAATAAAACCACTGAAGTTCTTGCACTATTGTGAACATTCTGAACCCCATGTCAGGCTTCCCAGCCTGGAGATCCAACAAAGGGACTGGGAATTCCCAGGGAATCTGGCTTTGAGGGCCAGCAGGATTTGATTATAAGCCTTCCAGAACACTGTGGGAAACAGAGACTCCAATCTTGGTGGACACAAACAAAATTTTGCATGGACCAATACCCAGAGGAAAGGAGCAGTGACCCCACAGGAGACTGAATCAAAACTATCTGCTAGTGTTGGAGGGCCTCCTGTAGAGGCATGAGATGGCAGGGACTCGCCATACAAATGGGAGTACTGGATGGTCACCCTTGTCATAAAGCCTCTTAAGAGTTCGCCATTAAAATTAACCCTACCATAGACCCTGGGCTTCCCTAGTAGCTCAGCTGGTAAAGAATCTGCCTGCAGTGTGAGAGACCTGGGTTCGATCCCTGGATCAGGAAGATCCACTGGAGAAGGAAATGGCAATCCACTCCAGTATTCTTGCCTGGAGAATCCCATGGATAGAGAAGCCTGGTGGGCTACAGTCCCTGGAGTCACAAAGAGTTGGTGACTAACTTTCACTTTCATAGACCCCAGGGCTGGATTGCCTCAGGCCAAATAACTACCAGGGAGGGAGTGCAACACCACCCATCAGCAGATAATTGGATTAAAGCTTTACTGAGCAAATCCCTGCCAACCAGAGCAAAACCAAGTTTTTCCCATTGCCAGTCCCTCTCATCAAAAAGCTTACACAAGCCTCTTAGCCTCATCCATCAGAGGGCAGAGAAAAGAAGCAAGAACCACAGTCTCATAGCAGCTAAAACAAAAACCACATTACAGAAAGTTAATCATGATGAAAAAGCAGAAAGTTGTGTCCCAGGTGAGGAGACAAGATAAAACCCCAGAAAAACAACTAAATGAAGTAGAGACAGGCAACCTTCCAGAAAAAGAATTCAGAATAATGATAGTGAAGATGATTCAGGATCTCAGGAAAAGAATGGAGGCAAATATCAAGAAGATGCAAGAAATGTTTACCAAAGACCTACAAGAGCTAAAGAACAAGCAAACAGAGAGGAATAATACACTAGAAGGAATCCATAGCAGAATAACTGAGGCAGGAGCACAAATAAATGACCTGGAGGACAGAATGGTGGAAATCACTATTGCAGAACAGAATATAGAAAAAAGAATGAAAAGAAATGAAGACAGCCTAAGAGACATCTGGGACAACATTAAATGCACCAACATTCTCATTATAGGGGTCCCAGAAGGAGAAGAGAGAGAGAAAGGACATGAGAAAATATTTGAAGAGAATAGCTGAAAATTTCCCAAACATGGGAAAGGAAACAGTCAACCAAATCCAGGAAGCACAGAGTCCCAGGAAGGATGAACCCAAGACAGAACACACTGAGACACATAGTAATCAAACTGACAAAAATCAAAGACAGACATAAAATATTAAAAGCAACAAGGGAAAAACGGCAAATAACATAGAAGGGAACTCCCATCAGGCTATCAGCTGATTTCTCAACAGAAACTCTAGAAGCCAGAAGAGAATGGCATGATATTTTTTAAGTGATGAAAGGGAAAAAACTCCAACCAAGAATACTCCACCCAGCAAGACTGGCCTTTAGATCTGATGCAGAAATCAAAAGCTTTCCAGGCAAGCCAAAGTTTTGAGAATTCAGCACCACCAAACCAGCTTTACTACAAATGCTAAAGGAACTTCTTTTGGCAGGAAACACAAGAGAAGGAAAAGACCTACAGAAAATAAACCCAAAGCAATTCAAAAAATGGTCATAGGATCATACATATTGATAATTACCTTAAATGTAAATGGATTAAATGCACCAACCAAAAGATATAGACTGGCTGTGTGGATGAAAACATGTGCAGGTATGCACCTCCACTTACCACATCATTATGCATGACCCCCCAAACTGTATGTAATTATGTTATATTGTTAAGTTAATCAAGTTCCCATTATGGCTTACAATTGTAATTATCTTTTATTTTTTGTCTGGTTATTGACTGTGAAAACTGATAAATATCTTTTACTACTGTGATCATGTAACTATTGCTTACTTAATACCATTGTATCATGATTGGTCAACAGAAAATTAATAAAACTCTTTATCACCAAAACTAGGATCTATTAGAAAAACCTGTAATCATATTTTAAAATCCAGATGCCTATCAGAATTATCTTAAAAATTATTTGAAAAATACAAATGCTCAGGTATTGCTTTTTTCTCCAAAGCTTCAGATATGTTTCTAATGAGAAGTCATGTTTAAAAACAACTGGACTATATGATGGTCTTTTACTTTTATCTAGTTTCACTTTTTCTATTTCATATTTGGTGCTTCCATTTAATTTAGTTTACGTTTTCCAGTTTCTCCATCTCTTCTTTTTTTTATTTATGTTCTTTCTCAAGCCTTTATCAAATGCAGTAGAAAAGCTTTTGTATACATGTGCTGTGCTGTAGTCACTCAATCATGTCTAACTGTTTGTGACCCCATGGGCTGTAGCCCACCAGGCTCCTCTACTCCAGGCAAGAATACAGGAGTGGGTTGTTATGCCCTTGTCCAGGGGATCTTCCCGACCCAGGGTCAAACCCAGGTCTCTTGCATTGCAGGTGAATTTTTATAGTCTGAGTCACCATGGAAGTCCAAGAATACTGGAGTGGGTAGCATATCCCTTCTCCAGGGGATCTTCCCAACCCAGAAATCAAACCGGGGTCTCCTGCATTGCTGGCGATTCTCTACCAGCTAAGCTACTAGGGAAGTCCTTTGTGTGTGTGTATATATATAAATATATATATATATATATATATTTTTTTTTTTTAGAAAACATGAATTTTTGCTTACCTAAAAAAATTATGACATTTTGATTCCACTTGTTTGGCTTAGTGTGAATAGAATATTAGATTTCAATTAAAAATAGATATGCAAACAAGCAACAAAAATTTACTGTATAGCATAGGGAACCACAGTCAGTATCTTATAATAACCTATGATGGAAGATAATTTCAAAAATAGCATATGTGTATTTGTATAACTGAATCACCTTGCTCTGCACCTGAAACACTGTAAGTCAACTATACTTAAATTATATATATATATTTAAAATGACACACAAAAAAACCCCTGCCATGTGAGTGTGCAATATTTGCAATTGTGCCCCTAGTGTTTCTAAGTGATGCTTCACTAAACTTAACCTGCTCTGGAGCCAGAAATAAGACTCACCAGTTTTGTGGGCAGGTTGTGGTCATTATCCAGAGCCTTCCACAGCTCTTTCAGGTGTTGCACGAACTCATCAAAACCCGCACTGGTGTCCAGCTCATACAGCAGGGGCGCGTAACCCTGCACAGCATCGTGGAAGCAAGCTACCCGGTCCACGTCAATGTCATTCTCCCCCGCAGAGATGGAGGCCAGGTCTACGAACACCTTCAGCTCGGTGATGCCTGGGGCAGAATGGGTAGATGAATGTAGGGCTCTCTGTGATGATAGGAGCCTCAAATTTGGAACAGTGCTCCTTACTGATGCTGCTGCTACTGCTAAGTCGCTTCAGTCATGTCTGACTTTGTTCGACCCCCATAGATGACAGCCCACCAGGCTTCTCTGTCCCTGGGATTCTCCAAGCAAGAATACTGGAGTGGATTGCCATTTCCTTCTCCATTACTGATGCTATAAATGGATATTTAGTGGATTTTAGGGTTTTATCCATTTTTTTGCTTTCAATAAGAACCTGGGGCCTTTTTCTTTTGCCATTTATGTTGATATTCTGACCAATACCTGACCTTACCGAATAGCATCAATGTCTGGGCATTTCATGGGTATTTTGTGAGTTTTATTTCATGTAATTCACATTATATTGTCATTTAATTATGGGGGAAAAAAAGCTTAGATGGTACTAGAGTTTCTCAGATGGCACTAATGGTAAAAAAAAAAAAAAAAAAAAAATCTGCCTGCCACTTCAGGAGATGCAAGAGAAAGAGTTCCATCCCTGGGTTGGGAAAATACCCTGGAGAAGGAAATGGGAACCCACTCCAATATTATAGCCTGGAAAACTCTATGGGTTGAAAAGTCTGGCAGGCTACAGTCACAAAGAGTCAGACATGATTGAGCAACTGAGCACACACACAATGCTGAGCTGGTAAAAAAACATGTTGACAGTTATCTATAAAAAACCGCTGCTTGCTAATCAAAGCTGGGGCATTGCAGTAGTCTGAGGAGCCCACAGCTGAAAGCAGTGAGGCTGGGATGAGATGAGCACGCAGCCCATCCCCTGTCCCTTTATACGAGGGCCACCCACCTTCCTTCTTTCCTGCCTCTTCCCTTCCTCCATGAATTAATTCTGCCCAAATCACCCAAACCACAGAGCTGAAAATACTGCCAAACCCATGCACAATGGCAAGTAGATGTGATTAAGTCTAGACAAGTTGCCTTGGCTTCTAGTAAAACTCAACACGAAGAAAAAGCTAAAGGGACACAATTTTTAAGAAAATGATGCTGCTGTTCACAGCAAGAATCCAGAGTGAGAGAGGAAAAAAAAGTAGCCAAGGAAATAGCTTTTACACCAGCAAAGGAGTGATACTGTCTTGATATAAATTCTATCCACAACAACTATGCACATCTCACACATTTACCTAAAGAATACAGATGAAAACTTGCTAAGAGACTAAATCTTAATATTTCAATCACTAAAAGGAAAGGAAAATTATGGGATGTGATGGGGGCTAATTATCATTACAATGGTAATCATATTACAGTATATAAATGGATCAAATCAATGTGCCATACACCCTAATTAGATACAATACTGTATGGTAAATATATTTCAATTTAAAAAATGCAGAATGTGTCTCACAGTCCTTTACTCAGAACATGATCAAGGGAGTGACTGCCAGTAAGTTTAGGAAGGCTACCCGTGAACCATCTAACTACTCTCCAGCCTTCTGGCCACCACAGTGATGGATTGTACCTCTGAGAGCTTCCCGGACCCAACCGATGAACTCCTTCCTCTGAGACAGCTCCTTCAGACACTGACATCGGGTCTCACTGACATCCTGCAGTAGCTTTTTGGCATGGATAATGTGCTGGTTGATCCGGTTGAGTTTTTCATGGCAAATTTTGTCCAAGTCAGTCTAAGACAGTTATCAAAGAGAGTTGTCAAAGACAGTCTGAAAGACATGGCAGTATGTGGGCTAGAACTGGCTCCTGGACCCCCAAGAACAGCAGTCCTGACCATCCCAATAGTCCTTTCCACAGTCATCCAGGACTGACATATACATGAACCTCTTATCCCAGATTGGACACTGTAGCCACCCTTGCTGTCCCCACTTCATCCATACTAACCACAATTCCTCTACATCTGGGATTCTGCTAAGAAAACCTGTGCAAGAACCCAGCCAGGTGCATCTTGTAAGTTTTCCTGTTTTCTAGATAAAGAAATGACAGTGATCTACTCAAGAACATGCTGCTGGGATTCAAGCTTATGTAATTCCAAACTTTGGGCTAAATTTTAGTCATCATCACACCTGTTGATGCAATAATATAGATCATCATATACCTTAAAAATGCCCACCCTAAAAGTCATAAGGCAAAAGACTCACTTCTTAACTGTAATACAAATAATTTAGCACATACCACACCGAGTTAAGTACTAGCTATGGAAAGTCGACAAAACAAATGGCTTTTTTTGCTTATAGAACCTAAAGAACTCAGGACACTCTTTCCAAATACCTGATGACCAAAGAGGATCATTGCCTTTTCCTAAATTCATGATCCTCCTGCTGATCTAAGGAAACCCTCATTAGCCAAAGAACAGTCACACTATTGGTAAACAAAGGTAAAAACAAATATCTTGACATATTTGGGCATCAAATAATACAAATAACCCTGAGTAATCTGTGAACTCATCTTACTCAGTTTTTAAAAGCAAGAAGCCCAGGATCCCTGCCACCCTTATGCCCAGGAGTCCCCAGTAAATAACTTACAAAGCTTAGTAAAGTGTGGAGAACACCGAAGTCACCAGTCAGGCCCAAATTCTCTTTGACCTCCAAGATGACCTTGGCTGAGTCGACAGCCTGATGCAGGTGATGGTATTCCTTGATCTGCTGGACTCGCTCCTTGATCCAATCCTTCTGGTCTCTGGGATCCAGAGCCGACATGATCTGGAGGTCTTCAGTTAGGTCGCTGTATTTATTTACAAAGTCCTTGAAGATGTCATTGATCTCCCCAAAGGTGACCTCCCCTGACTTCAGATCCTGATATAGTTTTGTAAACCTTTTGAAACAAGGACAATATAAATATTCATACACCTCTTCAGGCTGAAATATCTTCCTTTCCAAGTTCTCTTCTGGCTCACTCAGCTCCTGTGCAGCCTTTGCCCAGAAGATTGGGAAGATGTGACTGTCCTTTAGCAAATATGCGTTTCTGGCCATTTCTTGGACTTCGGGGCTCAGGTTATAACATGTTGCCCACGTTGAGTCGAGGGAGGTGGCTGATAAGCTCACTGTCACAACTTGGTTTAACTTTTTCCCACTGAGGTCTTCCGAATATCTTTCAGCAATCTCTCCAAAATCCACTTTTGAAACCATAAGAGAATGTCAAGTCAAACTCTGTTCACAATATCATTTTATTTTACTTTCCCAGTTTTCACTCCCCTTTCTGCTCTTAAGGAAATGCAAGTGGATACACTTGCTGGCATTTTTTTCTCAGTGAGCATCCCTAAATCTCCACCCTCCATGAAAAATCAATTTTCATGACAAAGAAGGCTTTGCACCTTCTGGGTGAAGATGGCCATTTGAAATCTGCACATTTCCACTCCCTCCCCAAATCCTGCTGCAATAATAGAACTGAGATTGCTTTTCAAAAGCCATAAAGCAACAAGGCTGTATAGTAAAGGAGACCACAGCAACAAAACTTTGGAACTTGAAAAGCAGATGTGCTGAGGGTAAACAATGTTCCAAGCCTGAGAACTTGGGGTCTTAGCCCATAGTGGGGAATCCTGAGATTCTGCCAGGTGTCTGTCATCACAGAATTTCCCACATGCACAGACCCTGGCTGCACAGATGCTGGAATTTGGGAGGTGGTGATGAAATAAGGAGGACTGGGCTGAAAGTCTGCATAACAAGTCATCAAACAGGCTCATTTTCATCCCCACCCATTTCATCAGCAGGCTGGTGGCACCTCCTCCACCCTGACATGCAACAGGTGGTTTAAGGATAACACAGAGGGCTCTCTGGATTGGGGGGTCTCAGGTACACGGCAGAATAAAGGCATTTCCAGACATCTACTCTTCGTCAGGAAGCTAACAGTTGGTATGTGCCACTAAATTTGAGAAGCTAGAAAGGAGAAGAGAGGACACAGGGAGTAGAAGGAAGGACTGGGGCTAGATACACATCTTGGATGCTGAGAATCCTCCAGCCCTCATTGCTATCTTGACTCCTAGAGACGTGGCAGGCAGCCCTATATGTTCCAGGCAAGAGACTGGCGATCTGAGCAGCCCAAGAGAGAGGAGCTAAAGATACAGGCTATTTCAAAGCCTAGCCACTCCATCCTCAGAATCCCCCACCAGGGCGTTAGTCCTCTCTCTTAATATAAACAGATAAAAAAGAATTCTAGACAGAGGGGCAAAGTCTTAAACATGAAAAATAGACATTAAAACATACCAAGAAATAAAAGCAATTTGGAGGAAAGAGGAAACTAAGAAAAAGAAAATCTCTAAATCAAAAATCTTGGAAAGATATGATACTATAACCATTAACCAGAACAGGATAGTATGGAAAAAGGATCACTCAAAGCAAAAAGAGTTCTGTAAATTAAATACAAGTAAGAAGAGAAAGTTAAAAATTTAATGGAAAGCATATAAAGAAAATTAAGGAAATTGCTCAGAAAACAGAACAAAAGGCACAGACATGAAAAATAGGACAGAAAATGTATGGAAGTTAGATGACTATTCCAGGAGGTCCAATATCCAACTGTGCATTCCAGCAAGAGAAAAAGTAATCACTTAACTAACACAAGAAGTTTCCCCAGAACTCAAGGACTTGGATTTCTAGATTACAAAGACCCACTTAAGTATGCCCAGTACAGCAGATGGGTAAGAGACCCATTCAAGGAACATCATTATGATATTTCAGAATAAGGGGGACAAAAAAAAAAAAAAAATCTCAGAGCTTCCAGGGAGAAAATGTGTAATCCACAAAGGGTTAGAATCCCAACTGACTCTAAACAGTGACCCTGCAGAGACAATGGAGCCACAAACTCCAAATCCTGAAGGAAAGATCTGCACCAAACAACAGATCTCCTGTGAAGGCAGACGTTTTCAGACAGGCAAGAACTCCTGGGCTCCTTTCTCAGGAGAAACAGAGTGTGTATTTCACTAAAACACAGGAGTGAGAGCAGGGAGCCATGAGACCCAGGATACAGATCCAGCTGAGAAGAGAGGCAAGATACCCTGCTGCTGCTGCTGCTGCTGCTGCTGCTGCTAAGTCACTTCAGTCATGTCCGACTCTGTGCGACCCCACAGACAGCACAGCCCAACAGGCTCCCCTGTCCCTGGGATTCTCCAGGCAAGAATACTGGAGTGGGTTGCCATTTCCTTCCCCAATGCATAAAAGTGAAAAGTGAAAGTGAAGTCACTCTAGTCATGTCCGACTCTAAGCGACCCCATGGACTGCAGCCTACCAGGCTGCTTCGTCCATGGGATTCTCCAGGCAAGAGTACTGGAGTGAGATGCCATTGCCTTCTCTGAAGATACCCCTAGGAGTGCTTATCTCCAGTTTGGCAAGATTCTATCTGAAAAATCAAATGGATCTCCTTTTGAGGAAATTAAAACAGTTGGTAAAGAATCTGGCATTGAATTAAAAAAATAAATACATTAAAAACAAAGCATAGGACAAGATAATAATTTTAAATCTAGAAAACAGTTTGCACAAGAAATAGGAGAGAATCATGGCCTATTTCATGGCTCAGGTGTGAAAAGTGCATTTACACAGATGTGACATTTAAACCCTGAGGACTGATCTAATTCAAATTATGATAAAATTGGAGGAAAAGGAGATAGGAAAGCCTATGTGTAAAAGACAGAAATTTGAAAAATAAGGAGATTTAAATCCTAATTTTCCATAAATGATAATGTTTAAACCTGAAAATCAAGAAGCATGCTATTTTGAGCTATGTCGGTAGTTACCAAAAAGTTTTTAACTTTATTAAAAATTAATACGTTAGAAAAAGCCTCCCTTCCAAGATAAATGGCTGCTACTGTGGTATGTTTTTTTAAATCATATTCTCCTTTGACCTTTCTCCCCTGGGGACCTTTCGATTTTGTTTATTTTAATGCTTAAAATGTCACCTTTTATCAGATCTTTTACCCTCCCACACAACTTCAGAAGAGAGTCAACATATGTCTTCTCTTTCTCTAGAGTGTCCAGTTCTTTCTTTCTCAGATTCAGAATGTCTTCTTTCTCTTGGGCTGAAAGACTTTTATTCTCTGGGGGAAAAAAAGGAAAGGAACCCAGTAGAACAAACAAATTTCCATTTTTTAGCAAGCCATTTCTCAAACTGCCCATGAATATGCCCCACATGCTGGGCTGTGTGATGCCGGGGGCTGCATGCATGGCCACTCCAAGATGTCCCCGTGTCAGCAGCATGGAATAAAAACAACCAGTCCTCTTATGTGGTCAGTATTTTATCACTTTCCCAATATTTTCCTGAAGATTAGAAGTCATCCCCTGTCAACTTTCTGGTGAGAAGAGCCACTCATCATAAAGACCACAAAGATTACGTCTCTAAGACACACAGGCAAACACAGAAGCTTCTTAGCTCCTAAACCCTTAGGAGCCTGAAGTCACATCTCAACTTGATACTTACTTAAATGCCAGAGGTCGAAGAACTGATTCATGTGTTTTACAATCAGCTCCAATTGTCCAACTAAAATCGTTCCATTGATGAGGTCACTTGTAACTTTTGTGAACACAGAGTCCAGAGTGGCCATCAACTTCTTGCCTTCCTTGGTAATATTTGCTAATATTTTCTCATTGGTTCCTGACCAAGTTAAGAACAGAGTTAAAATGGTAGGCACCCCACTTCCTTCTCACATTATTGGATTTCCAATAAATTCTTCATTGCTTTGCCCCAAATTCCATAGAATAAAGCAAAGTCATTCCATATTTCCATCTGGCATCCATCAGCCACTGAGATGCATATGAAAGTAATGATTTCAGTAAGCCCAGACTCTTGCATCTTCCTATACATAGAAAAGTGATAAATTTCTTAACTTGAAATACCTGGTTTTCCTTAATTAACAATAATCTTTTGACGTTCAGACTACCTGTCCCTTATTGCAAACTTCTATATAGCATGACTCCTACCCCTTCCTCCTTGGAGCAGTTTTCCCAGGGTTGCTTGAGAAGCTGTCCCCTGTGCTTGAAGTCCTAAAAATTCCCATGGGAAAACAAAAAACACACACAACTCTCAACTTTTAGGTTGTGACTGTTTTCTTTAGTTGACATTAACAATGTATCAATATTGGCTCATCAGTTAAAACAATCATGCCACACTGAAGCAAAATATTAATAATACAGGAAATTTTGTGTGTGGAGCAAGTAAATATGGAAACACTGTACTTTCTGCTCAATTTTTCTATCAACTTAAAGCTGTTCTAAAATATAAGATCCATTAATTTAAAAGACACAAATGTAATCTTTTCAGGACCACTTCAAAGGTACAATGTCAGCACAAAGATGGTGTTCTGCAGGTTTTGCATGAATGGTGGCTTTCAGTGTTAGTTCTTAATTATAATCCAAATGCTCTGAGCCTTCCTGGGTCCTTCCATCCAACATCAACCCAATCTAACTGACTAACAGGTCAAATACTTTGCCCCCAATCTTGAGTCAAGAGGTGCCACTGGACAGAACAGATGTTCCCAGCACCCTCATGAACATACCACACAACTTGAAGAGATGCTTGATGTCTGGCCATATGAGCAGATGATTCAAAACCTCACCCATGTTGTCTACAAATTCCCCTCCACTTCTTGGCCAGGACTTAGTGATCACCGCAGAAACAATGGTGTCACATTTTCGTGAGTTATTATAAGAGATTTTCTCAAGGATACTGGTTTGAGACTATAAGAAAATAAAGAAAGAAAGAGACATTTAGAAGATATTTTGGTTAGTTTATTTTTGAATAACAGAAGTAAATTACTCACCCAACAGCATTTCAGAAATCTCTTATAATTAGTCATGCTGTGCTATGCTTAGTTGCTCAGTGTGTCCAACTCTTTGCCACTCCATGGACTGTAGCCCACCAGGCTCTGATGTCCATGGGGATTCTCCAAGCAAAACTACTGGAGTGCATTGCCATGGCCTCCTCCAGGGGATCTTCCCAACTCAGGAATCAAACCCAGGTCTCCTGCATTGCAGGAAGATTCTTTACAGTCTGAGTCGCCAGGGAAGCCCATGAATATTGGAATGGGTAGCCTATCCCTTCTTCAGGGGATCTTCCTGACCCAGGAATCAAATTGGGGTCTCTTGCATTGCAGGCGATTCTTTACCAGGAAGGCCCATATACAATGTCTCAAAAAAAAAAAAAAAAAAAAAAGGAGCACCCAAAAGAACAAATAAAATGCTTAAATTTCTTAAAGAATGCTTTTCTCTGGCTCAATGCTATTTTTCTTGGGACTTTTACATTATGAAAAACATCAAACATAATACAAGTAAACTATTAATATGGGTATCTTTTGTATTTTTAACTGAAATTCTTTTAAAGCTGCCTACAAACATCATACATATTTTAATTCTTTTTCTAAGTTAATTGATAAAATCTTTTCAACTGTATGCATTTTTCTTCCATAATGCTTTGTTAACTCAACCCAGGGATGGAACCCAGGTGTCTGGCATTGCAGGCAGATTCTTTACTATCTGAGCCACCAGGGAAGCCCTTATTGCATGCTAAGCTAGTGTTATCAGCAAGCAATAAAACCAAGGATGGGTGGGTGGCATTAATAACAACAGGGAATTTAGGAGCAGCCTGAAAGATTGCTGGAGGTCACACGTGAGCTGCTCTGGTGCCAAACAATAGCAGGAAGCTGAGTGGCATTTCACAGAGTGGGTAGAGAGTACTGGATTTCAGGGTGGGGAGGGAGATGTCCAGAGCCCATACTTCGCATGGGTACCAGGGTCTCAGAACCAGCGGTGCTTAATAACTTTTGGCTGGTGATGTCATAAAGCAAGTGTGAACACAAATGCAGTTCTTAGTGGGAAAGGTTGTTCACCTGGCAGACCAAGCCCACGGCTTCAATGGCACACATCTCAAAGCATTTTGCCACACTGTCTTCTGCACCTGTGGCATCCCAGTTAGAATTGCAGAAGGCACAAATCTGAAAAAAAGGCATCTCCTGCAAGACGGGAAGACAAGGGTGTGAGAGGTTAGGGATGCTGAACTCTCAGACTCTGTGCAATGAAAACACCCTAGTAATTTTCACTTTCCTAATATGGTATTATCAGCTCCCCATTACTTTGGCCTGCTTCTCATCCCACAAGAAGCATGTCTTCTGCTTCTAACCATTAGACCAAGAAGGCTAAAATTCAAATAAGACCAAAATGGCTAAAATACCCACTTTGCAGGAAAAGCATCTGGCACAGCAGCTTGCCAAAAACAGTACAATTTTTTAAAGGATTTTTTCCTTGCTTCTCTTTCCCTATAAAGACCCATTTAACAATTACACATAAAACTCTCATATCTTCTTTTTTAAAACCTGAATTTTCTAGGGTCACAGGCTTTAATTAAAAATGAGGAGCACTTTTATGTTTTTCCCACTTGTCACTGGGCTTAATAAGGTTCTTGTCACCAACAGGCCACTTAGAGTGACAGCACATAGTTAGTGCCTATTAGAACTCTACCCATGCCCAGGATTCCCCTGGTGCCCAGATCCCATGCCTTTATTCTTCTCTGGTATGTCATCTGTGGTCAAACAATTAAGGCTGAATCAGAAACAGAGTCACCTGAACCCCATGTCCTGTCCACTCAAATGCAGTCATCACGTGTGTTTATTGTTCCTCACGATTTGGTTTTACCAACTTCCGAAAAGAATACCCCTTAATTTTTGGTACCTGTTTGAACCTCCCTTCCAAGTCCCCCAGCAAGGATTCCTTCCAGCCATGCTCCACAGGGAAGTGTATTTCCACCAGTCGCCTCCAGACCTGCAAAACCCACAAGTAAGGGACAGCCAGTAAGACATCTAGTTGCCACAGTGGAATGCTATCAAAGAGCACAAAACTTCAAGGACATCTGGGTTCTGACTTATTTTGTCAATGATCTGCTGTGTCACTGGTGAGTCAGGGCAACCCACATTAGCCTTTAAAACCAAAAGTCCTGACTGGGCCAGGTCACTACTACTGGCCTACCACTAATTTTTATCTAGAAAGGATTTCTCTCCTTTCAGTTGAATTATTTCGATTTCAAAAGAATTCAAGCAATTGAATTGTTTCAATTTCAAAAGATTACAAACTTAAGTGAAAGTTGCAATAACAGCACAAGGACACCCATACACCTTTAGCTAGACTCCCCAATGTTTAAAGTGACTGCTTTATCTCTTTTTTGTGCTCCCTATAGTCTGTCTAGAAACAGGCATTTTCTCTGCTGATCCATTGGAAAGAAGTTGCAGATATCATGCCTCTTGGCCCCTAAATCCTATGCAGGCATTCTCAACACCACGGCCCTTCTGTTACACACATAAGTACAAGGGTCACTCTGAGGCCCATCCACTCAGGGGTGACAACTTTCTCTAGGATCGAACCCAGGTCTCTGGCATTGCAGGCAAGCTCTTTACCATCTGAGCTACCAGGGAAGCCCTAGGTAGTCAATTGTTTATAGGTACCCCATCTTCCTCTCTAGGAAGTCTCCCTGTCCACATCCCCATTGTTCACTAACACTGCATTTAGCTATTGTGTCTCCTTTCTAGAGGAGTTCTCCAGCCATTTTTTCTTCCTTTCTTTAATGATGTTGACAATGCCTTTTCTTTTCCATTATGGTTGATATGGGATGTTTTAAATAGTTCCCTGTGTTATACAACAGAACCTGCTGTTCATCTATTTTATATGTAGTAGTGTGTATCTGGGAGAAGGCAACAGCAACCCACTCCAGTACTCTTGCCTGGAAAATCCCATGGGCAGAGGAGCCTGGTACGCTGCAGTCCATGGGGTCACAAAGAGTTGGACACGACTGAGCGACTTCACTTTCACTTTTCACTTTCATGCATTGGAGAAGGAAATGGCAACCCACTCCAGTATTCTTACCTGGAGAATCCCAGGGACGGCGGAGCCTGGTGGGCTGCCGTCTGTGGGGTCGCACAGAGTCGGACATGACTGAAGCAACTTAGCAGCAGCAGCAGCAGTGTGTATCTGTTAATCCCCAACTCCTAATTTATCCTTCCACCACCCTCTTTCCCTTTTGGTAACCACAAATCTGTCTGTCTCTGCTTCGTAAATAAATTCACTTGTGTCGTATTTTAGATTCCACATACAAGTGATATTATATGGTGTTTGTCTTACTTTGCTTAATATGATAACCTCAGTCCATCCATGTTGCTGCAAATGGCATTATTTCATTCTTTTTTTGGCTAAGTAGTAGCCAATTGAAAGTGTTAGTTGCTCAGTCATGTCAGACTCTTTGAGACCCCATGACTGTAGCCTGCCAGGCTCCTCCGTCCATGGGATTGTCCAGACAAGAATACTGGAGTGTGTTGCCATTTCCTTCCCCAGAGGATCTTCCTGACCTAAGGATCGAACCCAGGTCTCCCACAGTGAAGGCAGACTCTTTACCATCTGAGCTACCAGGGAAGCCCTTGGTAGTCAATTGCTTATATGTACCCCATCTTCTTTATCCATTCATCTGTTGATGGACATTTAGGTTGCTTCCATGTTTGGACTATTGTAAATAGTGCTGCTATAAACATAGGGGTGCATGTATCTTTCTGAATTTTTACTTTTCTCCAGATATATGCCTAGGTGTGAGATTGCTGGATCATATGGCAGATGTTGACAACTTTGAAAAGTTCAGGTTGGCTGTCCTTTGGACTACCTCTCAATATGATCTGTCTCAACTCTTCCAGGATTAGATTCAGGAGCAAGAACATTAAGAAGTTGAGCTGCACTGAAAATGTCCTTTTCATAAGTCATGCAGGGTAGAATAGCAGCACCTTCCCCTGCTCACCTGCTCTCTCAGGGGTGCTGTTCTCCTTGGAGACTCCCCCAAGGAGGCCAGGAGACTCCTTGCCATGTCTGTCCCTTGAGAAAGTGCTCACTCCTTGGTATTAAAGTGTAATCTGTGGTAGGTCCTCTGGGATGCCTATACCCTGACACTTTTAATCTACTCATTTCAGCATTCCTGGATGACTCTTACCTGAGTCAGTCATTACTGCTGTGTCATGAATTGATGGGTTTTTCATGTGGTTACATTTGTTTTTAAACATAAATCAATAAATTTTAATAAAACAGAGTACAAAAAGTTATTGCTGTTGTTACAAATTCCGCATTGTAATGAACCTTTGAGAAACTACCACTTATTGAGTTTTAATGTAACATCAAAGAAGTAAATTCATTAAAGCCTATTTAAATGTATTTTCCTTTTGCAACTATGCATCTGTGTGACACTAGATTTTCCTCATGTACTTTAAGCAAAACAACAAATTGTAAGAGATTGAACATAGAGCCGATGTGAGAATCCAGTTGTCTTCCACTGGGTTCAATGTTAAAGAGACTTGCAAAAAATGTAAAATAATGCCATAATTCTCACTAAATTTTTTTGGCTGTGGAAATGATCTTTTGTAAGATTATGGTGTTTGATGGTTTTCTGTTCCAATTGTTTCTTCTACATTTATTGGTCAGCATTCTTCTATAAAAAAATTTCTCTTTTCTCCTTTTTTTTTCTGAAAGTATGTTTAAAATTTTAATGAATTATAATCCTCTCCTGGTCATGACTCATTTTGACATTTAAATTGCCTCAGATTTGACTAGTGGGAGCCCCTGCAGGTTAGTTTCTGGTTTCTATTTTATAAAATTTAGTAATTTTAGATGTACAGAAATATTACAAAGTATGGAGAGTTCCAGATACTCTCAGCCCAATTTCCCTGAGTACCAACACCTTGCGAAGCCATAGTATAGTTGGCAAAACTAAGAAATTAGCATTTATAGATTACTATGAAGAAAACCATTGACTTTATTTGGATTTCCCCACTGTTTCCCACAATCACACTTTTGCCATCCAGGATCTAACCTAGGATATCACATTGGATCTAGTCCTGTCTCCTTGTGACATGTTACCACTCAACTTGAAGCAATTGTTTTAAAGTTTTCTTTATTTTTGGCTGTGCTGAGTCCTTGTTGCTGCGCACGAGCTCTCTCTGCAGAAAGTGGGGGCTACTCATTAGTTGCAGTGTACAGGTTTCTCATTGCGATGGCTTCTCTTATTGCGGAGCATGGGCTCTAGGCATGTAGGCTTCAGTAGATGTGCCACATGGGCCTAGTTGCTCCTTGGCATGTGGGATCTTCCCAAACCAGGAATCAAACCTGTGTCCCCTGCATTGGCAGGCAGATTCTTAAGCACTGGACTATAGGAGGGCCCTAAAGTACTTTTCCTTTAAGGCAATACAAGGTATTCGAGGCTGGCCTTGCGCTTCTTCAGTTCCACCTCTAGAATCTGCTGTTGTTTCCAGAGGAGATTTATTTTTTGGGAGGGGGATGGCATTTAGAAGCCATGGCTGAGTGTGCTCACAGACCTAGGTGTCACGATCTCTAGGCCTTTTCAGAGGTTCAAACTAGGAACTGTTGTTGCTTTTTAAATCATACTCACAGTATACGATGATCCTATTAAAGTACTGCTGGAAGGCAACGGCCTACTGAAGGCTGGCACAATGAAGTCAGGGGGCCACTTGCTTGGTTTGCTTGCGGCATTTTCTAGAACTTTGTTCTGGAGCCAACAGTCTTTAGGCCCTTTCTCCTCCTTCCCAGGACAAGATTCTGTGCACATCTCGGTTTCTGGAAGCTCTCACTGCCTCCCAACCTTTTGGATCTGATTTCTAATTTCCTCACCTTCAGCTGCTGCTCAGCCCAGTTTCCCTTTCATGGAGGTCTTGCTCTCATCTTATTTTCTACTATTAACATCATAACCTGACCCATAACCGTAGCACAGTATCAGACGTGAATGCCCTTCCCCACCGGCCACCATGTCCCAACAAGCTCTGTTGCCCCATCCCGCCACCTCACCACTGATGTGGGGACCACAGTCCACCCACCAGGGAGCCCATGCTCTCAGTCCTGTTAGGGGAGCAGCTGTCCATTCTGCAGAGGAGACCCCTGTGTCCCCTCCACTGGACTGGCTTACCTCAATCTCCTCGCTGTAAGCGAAGGTGACAGGTGAAAAATAAAAATACCCAGCCTGGAACATGCTCTTCTTAAAATTTTTCCGAAGCCAAGATCTTGTAGCAGCAAGTGTCCCCTGGAAGACCGTTTTTACTGAATTCTTCTTTCCAGTTTCATTTCCAGGCCCTCCTGCTGAATCCTGTCACCACAAGAGAGAGATGGAGTTGAACTGACCCCACACGGCAGACCCAAAGGATCATCCAGATACTTCTCCACCCGCCTCTGTGGCTGATGCCACCTGAGCACCCGGCAGAACCTGCACATTCACAGCACTTTCATTTCCCTGGCGTTCGGGTTCACTCTGGGTGGACAGCATGGGGGTCGAGGTAGGAGAAGCAGTGGCATGGATGCCCCCTCAAGTGACCCCAGGTAACTATTATAGAGGCGATGCTGCCTCGCCAACCAGTAGACCTCTTGGACTCTGAGTGGAGAAAGGCTGACAGACACGGAGAAGGGTGCACCACGGGCTCAGAGCTTCCAGAAGCTCAGAGAGCCAAGCTCGTGTAAACCCTGTCCCCAAGTGACATGCTAGGGCCAGGAGGAAACCCATGTCCCCACCCCTGGGACTCTTTCCTGAAAAGCCTCGTTTCCCTGGGGTCAACTGATAAATATCAAATTTCTTGAACACAGTTTATCTAGAAATTGGCACCTGCCTATGATGGTTTAAATAATACCTGCTTCAGGAGAAAGCAATCATCTTACCAATAAGACCTATTTTTAAATGTTCCCTTGGTATTTTAAAAAAGAAAAACTAAAAGGAACAAAGATAAAACATACACTTAATTATTTTGCATCATGAATGTCAGAGTTTTGACTTGTCAAATGGTTAACAAATAAATGGTTGATCTAAATAGGAAATTGTCTATCACCTTCATGTGGAAGCTCAAACTCCACTGGGTGAAGACCACACAACAATGGGAATAAATGAGCTGTGGACACTTGCAACATCACAGCTGGATCTCAGAGATGTCGTGCTGAGTGACGAAACCCAGACACAAAAAAGGAAAGAGTTCCAAGACAGGTAAAACTAACTTGTGATGGTAGTAATCAGGATAGTGCTTACCACTGGGAGGTGTGGAGGGAGGGGGCACAGAACTCTGGATTGTTCCTACAGCTTCATGAGAAAGGTGGTGTTTCTATGGAAAGGCTCTGGGTATGCACTGAGGTGTGTGGACCTTGCTACTGTATTTGAGTTTCAGTGAACAGGAAAAAGGCTCAGGTGGGAAAGATTAGGCATGAACATGCATTTGGGTGGGGAGATTCTTGCTTGAAGTCCTGGCCACTTGCAGGGTTCTTGAATTTACCCAGTCACAGCTAATACTCTACATTTTAATTCCTACACTGCCTTCTTCCTCTTCTTCCCTTCAGCATAAGCCCTGGTTTACCAAAATAGCCTCATGAACAGGACAAAGCCCAGCATCAGGTATATACTGACATATCTGTTGGCAGAACCAGATGCTCTGTCATTCCAGTAATCCTAGAATCAGCCTATCTCCTTTTTGAATAGAGGATGCCTCAGGTTCCATTGTTCTCCTCAGTACGACATTATGTGTACGTGTTCCACTTACCACTAGAGGTTTAAGTATAATAATTCTGCGAACAATCTCAGCAGATAAGGCAGGCATCTCATAAAACGTGTGGGCTTTTGATATTCTGCAGGTAGTTTCGTGAAGTTTCAGGCACACAGTCAAGTAGGACTGTATCAAGGGCTCCTCAAGAATCCTAACCCACAAAGAGTTGAGAGAAATGAATGAAATAATTTATGAGGAATTAGCAAACAGTACCCATTATTCATGATGAGTTCCTTCCCTTTAAAATGCCGACAAGGAAGGCATGTACTCGATCCCATTTGGATAACATCCAGAACATTTCCATTTATGCTGAACTTGTGACTAAGATAAAAAGGAAAAAAAAGTCCTTTTGGCTTGCCTCTATGGTCTGAACTATTTTAACAAAAGCAAATTAAACTATTTCCAAGTGTATTCCTTTATTTGAAAAAAATTTTAAGGATGTAAATTACCAAAGATTCAAATATACTCTAAGTTTTTAAAAAATCAGGGAGATACAGGAGGGAGAAAGAGAAAGAAATGCTAGAAGTATATGTCCTGTGCATGAAATCTCTTCCAGTTCTGTGTGGACCTGCTTATTGGCTGATACATGACTAGAGCTGAGAGTTAGGGGGCTGATCAGAAGAGGGTTTAGAAAGCAGCAAGAGAAAGGAATTACTAGGGCAATTCTGCAGTACACAGAATTAGATGGGGTCCATGAAGTCCCAGGCTTGGTGTTAATAAAGATCTGACACTCCCACCTCCACCCTGAACACCCTGAGAATTCAGGTGAGGCGATCCTGGCAGTGCTCTGAGAATCTAAAAAATTACCTTCTCTCTCACATGTACATTTCTGTTGTTTTGCATTTTTTACACTAAGTCTTCAGAGTGTCAGAGCTCACACAAATTTGCAGAAGCAAATGATTTCAGATAATTATGGAAAGCTACTTTTGATTTTTGTTAAGGATTTTTGCATCTATGTTCATCAGTGATATTGGCCTGTAATTTTCTTTTTTTGTGGCATCTTTGTCAGGTTTTGGTATTAGGGTGATGGTTTTGTAATCAACTTCCCTGACTTGCAAAAAATTTGAAGTCTAAATGCTGATGAGATGGTGATCACTGAAAAATAAATGACAAAATGCACAGGAAAAAATGGAAATAAATCAAAACCATATCAGCTTATTTCTATGCTCTTCTCTTTTTAAAAAAGTAGGGTGATTACATCAATACCTTGAAAAAAGAAGTGGAATATATGTTAATTTATGGCCTTACATTAATGACAGCAAATATGGCATAAGGAGAAGGCAATGGCACCCCACTCCAGTGCTCTTGCCTGGAAAATCCCATTGGACAGAGGAGCCTGGCGGGCTGCAGTCCATGGGGTCGCTAAGAGTCGGACACAATTGAGTGACTTCCCTTTCACTTTTCACATTCATGCATTGGAGAAGGAAATGGCAACCCACTCCAGTGTTCTTGCCTGGAGAATCCCAGGGACGGGGGAGCCTGGTGGGCTGCCATCTATGGGGTCGCACAGAGTCAGACATGACTGAAGCGACTTAGCAGCAGCAGCAGCAGCAGCAGCATATAGCCAATCATAAGGGATAACCCTATGCAAGAGAGACTGCATTTTACTTTTCTACTTACTTTTCCTGATAAATATCCAGAAGGTGCAACAGCATTTTAAAAGTATTCTTAATATTCTAGAGTTGGGAATAAGAGAAAAAAAGGGGAAGATTTAATCATGATGCCAACATCTTTGCTAAAACAGAACCAAAAATCCAATATAATTAGGTACAATAATAATTTTCTTTCTATAAACAAATTTTAAGGGGCTCAAATACTAGTCTTTTACAAATAAAACTCAGGATTTAAAATTATACCATTTTTTCCACCCCCAAAATGGGAAAAGACAGATAGCAATTAGGAAGTGGACCAGCATGCAGGATAACTTTTAACCCTGACTTGCACAGTCTCACATACCCAAGACTATTGTTTTCTTGAATTCCATTTAGTGAAACAGAATAAACTCAAGTAAATCAAACTTTTACCCTAAGAAATATTGACCACACCCCCACCAGGTCTCTTATTTCTAAGTCTTTTACCACGTCAGGTTTTCAGAAAAGGAAAATCACAAACTCTGACTAATTAGTTCTTGACTTGCTTTTGTTAAGCAAAGACTCAAGAGCCGATTCCAGGGAACAAACCTGGAGGTTTCTGTTGGAGATTTTCTCAAGTCCTTTGAGCCGGTACCAAGTCCCTAGAAGACAATCCAGGACATGCGGGGGAGACTGACTCAGGTAATCGATGAAGTGTTCCATGTAAGGAGCCAGGTTACTCAGAGGAAGCAAACTGAACCAGGATCGGAACAGAAACTCATCCACATTCAGCAAATGTCTGTTCTTTTTCATTAACTCGAGTAATTCTTTCCTATATAAGGGAAAATTGGAACAGAAAAAAAAAGATCAGCAGTGAGGTCCATAAAACAGATGAAGGTAATTAAAATGTATCTTACAAGAGATCTAGAAAGTTCCTATTTCAAAAATAGTTGAAATGCCAAGAACTCAAATGAGAAGTAAACAATAACATATTAAGAATTCAGCAACATAAATGAACTCTGAGGACATGATGCTCGGTGAAATTGGCCACTCACAAATGGACAAATACACTGACTATATATATACATACATCATATATATATATATATATATGCATACACACAAGTACACACCAGTTCTTCTTTATCCATTCATTTGTTGACAGACACTTAGGTTGTTTCCACATCCTGGCTGGTGTGAATGATGTTGCAATGAACATAGGGGTGCAGATATCTCTCTGAGATATTTATTTAATTTCCTTGGGAAATACAGCCACAAGTAGGATTGCTGGATCATATGGCAGTTCTTTGTTTAAATTTTGATACTGTTTTCCATTGTGGGTGCAATGATTTATGAACTAAGCTTGTCAATGAGTGAATAAGCAAGTGCCTGGATCAAATAGCTTATGTGGACCCAGTCCAGAGAAGGCCTTTAAATTATTCTGTTCTGTAATACTGTCCTGGAGACCCAAAAAGATGATGATGGGAAAGTATAGCAGAGTGCCACAGAAGTGACAGACACTACAAGAAACACATGGAAAAAGCATCACTATATACTAAAGGCCACTATTGCCTGAAAAACACAATCTTTAAGACCAATTCTAATGTTTGTCATTTTCTCTCTCATCATCTAAATATCTTCTAGATAGTCAGTCTTCTAGATAAATGTCCCTGGAAAGGCATTTAAATACATATATATATATATATTTTATTTATATTTATATAAATCTTATTTTGACTTTAAAATGCTCTAATAATACTGAGGAATCAATAACTTAATTTGGCTCACTCACTATTTCAATCCCTAAAAGTGTATAGGCTAGATCCTATTGGATAGGAGAGGGGGGGTAGATGAGACTTGGAATAGTTTCTCTGACAAAAGCAAAGTAAATGGGGGATGTTTTCTTTGTTTGGAAATAAGTGCTAGTATTAAATTTTTGAACTGAATTTGTATTTTCTATTAAATTTTTGTACTTAAATTTGATTTACCATTTTTTTAATGGATTGTGCTTTCTGTGTCTTCTCTAAGAAATCTTTGCTTGTCTCAAAATAGTACTTCACTGCCTAAAGATGTATACCTACAATGTGCAAAACATACAGTGCTTTATGCTAATTATATCTCAATAAAACTGAAAACAAAATGTCATATCATTTGTGGCTGACTTTTAAGCGTATAAGCACCCAAATAATCACATTTGGATAAAACCCTGCAAATACATAGGCCAAAGTGTTAACAGCAATGATTATCTCTGTGGTTGCAGGCCATTTTTGTAGTTTCCAATTTCTTGCATGTTTCAAACTCTTTAAAGAAGTAATTTTAAAGGAAGCAATATATTACTTCCATCACTAGAAGGAAGGGTAAGTGGACATTGGAAGTCCACTGGAGATCTTGGAAGCACAGTTATGATTCTAAAATTTACATACACAAGTGCAGGTCCAAAACTTACTGATCTGGT
Source organism: Bos mutus (assembly GCF_027580195.1). Classification (NCBI taxonomy): domain Eukaryota; kingdom Metazoa; phylum Chordata; class Mammalia; order Artiodactyla; family Bovidae; genus Bos; species Bos mutus. Next base: position 10,928,273 of record NC_091635.1, on the reverse strand, counting down.
CTTGTTTCCCGAAACTCCGAGAAGGAGATGCCTTCAAGGGCTGCCCAGGTGTCCTCAGGCTGCGTGACTGAGCCCTGGGCTGGCGGGGACAGGTCCATGCAGTGGTGCAGCACAGGCAGGGCACACACCCAAAAGTCAACCTTTTTGTCCATGCACATTTGGCACAGGTTTACCAAGGACACTCGCCAGCTAGAAAGGGAACAGAAATCCCACATGAGTCCATTCTCTGTGACAGTGGGAGAGACAAAGATTCAGAGAGGCTTGTGATCTACAAAAGGTGCCCGGTGTCAGAGCTGCAGCTTGAACACAGGTCGTCTGGCAACAGTAAATCTACATGTGAAGCAACTTTTTACATGTAAGTGGGGAGCCTATAAATAATACATGCCATGTTCCTTACAATCACAAAACGTACATGTTTCTCAAGACCTGGAAACACATGTACATTTGCCAGCATTTCTTTTCTCTTTCAAAATGAACAGGATTTAACTGGGTGTTTAAAATTTGTAAAACCAGGAGGCAAGTGTCCATTAAGACTGGCTGCTCAGAGAAGTATATATTATTCTTGAGTTCAATTCAAACAGCTGTAGAAAAAAGACCTGGGATTCAACAGAGGGTTCTGGGGAGGCACCTCCACCCAGTGAAACTTAAATGCATTCAGGATATGATGCAGCCTCCACACTACCAGTGCTCCCAGCCCAGTGCAACGGGCATGGTGGTGACTCCTGGACTGGGAACAGTGGTGGCAGAGGCCACGGGGAGGTCATTCATGATGGTTCCACACTAGCTTCATTGTCTTACCATGACACCCACCTCCCCTCAAATACAGGCCCGCAGAGCTGAGACATGATACACTGTAAAGCTGCTCAAAAGCAAATATTCAATAGAATGTGTAATAAAATGAAACATAGTACATAGACCAGAAAAAGGCTAGTGGTATAAACACTAAAATGACAACAGTGAGTGGTAAAATTATGAGTGGTTTTTATTTCTTGTACGTTTTCATCCATTCTATGACAAATACTTATTTTTATAATCAGATAAATACCATTAGAGAGCTAGGAAATCTTTACATAGACACACACAATACCTCTGAGATGTTTCAAGGATGTCTTTCAGGTCCTTGGGAAAGGTGCCTAGTGAATTGGTGTCCAAGCGGAGGAGGTGACAGAGTGAGGCCAGGTCATTTTCCAATAAGAGAAAGTCAATTTTTCCACTAAGAAAAGGACAATCATGCCCATTCCCAATTTACTCTTCACTGGGTAGTCTTCAGGCAGAGGGTCCCCACTGGTTTCCAGAAATGGTGCCATTTTCTTTGTCACACACTCCCACAGGTGCTTCCTCACCTGGTCCCAGGAGAAAAGGAAAACACATAACCATGGCGTTGAACCCACCAGAGGTGTTAGGACCTGCCTGTCAGCCGAGCAGGGGCCTGATGAATGAGGAGCAGGAAAATCTCTGGGGAGGAGTCGCCCTCCACCTGCCTCCTGACTAAACCCTGAGCATCCCCTTGCCCTGGGACTTTGGGAGGTGCCACAAGTGGTATGTCCAGAGGCCTCAGCATGCTGGAGAGGACTCAGGTGGGGGTTCTGAGCCTTATAAGGGTTCACATGGCTCTAAGTCTGTCTCAAAAATGCCTAAGCTATACCACTGAGCAGGTGGAGATACAGTGAAGGAAGGTTCCAACCTTCTTTCCACTCTTCCCCAGGAGAGATAAGAAGGTGGGAGCAGTGGCAGAGCTGGGTCTAGGTGAACAGGTAAAAACTTCCTAGGAAGAAGAAAAAACTGGAGCGAACAGAGAATTCCCTAGACGGGGCACAAGGAGAAAGGGAGCTGAAATAGCCTGACCCTATCCACCAGTGTATTAAAAAGCAGACATCACTTTGCAGATAAAGGTCCATCTAGTCAAAGCTATGGTTTTTTTCAGTAGTCATGTGTGAATTTGAGAGTTGGACCATAAAGGAAGATGAGTGCAGAAGAAGTAATGTTTTCGAACTGTGGTGCAGGAAAAGACTTTTGAGAGTTCCTTGAACAGCAAGGAGATCAAACCAGTCAACCCCAAAGGAAATCAATATTTCTGAATATTCATTGGGAGGACTGATGCTGAAGCTAAAGCTTCAATACTTTGGCCATCTGATGCAAAGAGCTGACTTATTGGAAAAGACCCTGGTGCTGGGAAAGATTGAGGGCAGGAGGAGAAGGGGGGCACAGAGGATGAGATAGTTGGATGGCATCATCGATTCAATGGACATGACTTTGAGCAAACTCTGGGACATAGTGAAGGACAGGGATGCCTGGTGTGCTGCAGTCCATGGGGTCGCAAAGAGTCAGACATGACTGAGCGACTGAACAACAACAACAATCCACCTGGTTCACTGAGTCTAGGGGTCATCTGGACACTAGGAGGTGGAGTGGTGCTGAGTACCCAGGTGGTAGAAAAGAGAGCTATCACTGACACCCCTGAGACATGGTACCTCCTCTTTGTAGCGCAGAGCACTCCATGGCTGTTCTTCTCCTTCATAAGTCATGGGTACATGAATGACAGAATAAAACTGCTGGAACTGGGTGAAAAAGTTCTTTAAATTGATGGCATTCCAGGTCTCAAGGATGCTGAAGATGCTGTCCAACATGACTGCAGCTGCGATCTGCTTCCCTTTCATCAAGTCTTTCTTTGTACCATCTGTTATATAATTCATCAATTTCTTAAGTGTCCCAGGGGGCTTCATACAAATTATATCATCGTACTGATGCCAGTCTAAGAGTAAAGAGAATATCATACTTAAGGGCATCGAAACGTGCTAGACCTTAACACTCTACCCTGGAAGGTTGACCAGAAAAATAAGATGAAGGTGCCAAAAATGGAAGAAAGGAAAATTACAGAATGTGGTAAACAGAAGGCAGCCAGCACTCACTCACCCTGGTACCCAGCCACAAATGAGCAATGTGGGGCCTGAGCCTGGAGGTAGCACAGATGTTTAGGACAAGTAACCTAGACACTCCACAGTGAACTGAGTGAGGCCCAAGCTCACACCATTCATCTGCCCTGAGAATACTGAAATCATGTCCTTGTTGAACTAGACAGCTCAACCATTTGGTACATTAGTTCCTTAGAAAATGACCACATGGAAGTAAAAATTACGTACTGAAACTTCATCACTCACTAGGAATTGTGCACCATTTTGGTATGTTACTTGGTGCAAGAGCTCCTTTCCTCTGTCCTGGGAACCATGGTGCCCACTCCACGAAGGATGGTACAGGTCACACAGCAGACAAAACAGCATTCAACATGGGGCAAGGGTTGAACTCATAGCTGCTCTTATAACCAGCTGAAACGATATGCGTACAGACCTAGAAAACCCAGGAAAATCAACTGCCAAATAATTAGAAGGCAAAGAGACCAGTGAGACACCAGAGGCAACACAGGTGCATAAACATAGCCATGAAAATCAGAAAGTTGAGCCTCTAGATAGGCCTCCTGATGCTTGTTGCCCAGGCTGTTGTCTTTGCTGGAAGTCCCTGCTCACCCATCCCTGTCCCATCCAGCCCTGTCTGGCAATAACTAGGAATCACTGTTTGGATCTGACCTCAGGCGTCAGCTCCTGTGGAAGCATTCCCTGCTCCCTGTGCCCCTCACAAGTGGGGGACACAATGGCTCTCTCTGTTTTATAAAAACTTTCTTCCAGAGAAAAGGTGAGTGAGAGATGATGGTCTAGGCCAGTGCCATGGAGATTGTGAGAGTGCCAGATTGTGAGAGTGCCAGTCAGTGTCCTGGGCTCAGGACACCCTCAACGCCAGGACAGTGGGGCAGGGAGGGACATTATGGTCTTGGTCTCAAGACTCTACTAGAAGAATAAAATATTTAAGCTCCAACCTCCTAGAGAAAAGAGAAAGAAAATTAAAAAGTTAGAAAAAGTACAAAAAATAACAAGGAAACAAACTAGACAGAAAAGACATGATAATTAGTCAAAAGTGAGTCTCCCATTGACAGTCACAATCCATGCCAATGGGCTAAATTCCTTAAAATATGATCATATTGAGAATTTCCCTGGTTGTACAATGGTTAGGACTCCCCACTTCCACTGCAGGGACAAGGTTTTGATCCAAGGTCTGGGAACTAAGATCCCATAAGCCACACAGCAGTGGAGGGGGGTGGGGGTAGGGGGTGGGGATGGTGGGGGTGGGGGAATGATCAGACTGAATGGGGAAGAAAAGAAAACAAACCAACAAAAGTCCAGCAAAACAGGGATGTGGCTGGAACAGCTGAATCTGAGAGAAAACAGCGGAGTTGGGAACAAAAGCAAAGATGTTGAGGGTGGGGTGAGGAATGCAGACACAGCAGAGTCAGTTTCAGGCAAAACACAGCACAACGCAAAAGACACTGGAACAGACAGAGTGCCAGTGACGGCTGTTTCTGCCACCAGCACACACTTCTGCCCTCTGGTCTCCCTGCATCACGAGGCAGAGCCCAGAATCTCCATTCTGCCTGCCTTGCAACAGTGGCTTCTACCAATGAGAGTGCTCACAGGAGGCTTAGAAGGAGGAAGAGGGGAGGGAAGACATCTCTCTGTTTATTGGGATTAATGAAAACTACATGTATTTAACATAGATAAACCACCATCGCACCAAATGGAGTAAATTACAAAACTTTTCTCAATCAACATAATTCTACTGCCTTCCAGACACTCCGTACAAAGCACCTACATGGATGATGTCAGGGGCTGGGGCACTTCCCCACCTGGGCTCAAGAAGTGACCTCCAGACCCTCAGAACCCACCAGAGTCCGTCCCTGGCCTTCCTAGCCCTTCTATCAGTTACTATGACTCACCTCCTAGCTGCTTCAAACTCCTGACTTAACCTAACCGATCTAGTTATCATCTCCCAGAGAGCTCTAAGGTCAGCCTACCAACAGGACATCTAAATAGAAGAGCCTATACCAAGAAGTAACCAAGGTGCCTGAGGGCCTTTGCAGCAAGGAAGGAAAAGCTCTAGCACTCATATTCTTTTAAGCTTGCAAAATATAATCATTGAAAAACACTATTTAAAACAATATCATGCTTAAGAAAGTATCTGAAAATAAAATTGCTTGGAAATTCTGAGTTACTCTCCCAACTTAAAAATCTGTTTAATGAAACAGCTTATATAACTCAATATTTTTAAAAAGCCAATCAAAAAATGGGAGAAGACTAAAAAGACACTTATCCAAAGAAGACATACAGATGGCTAACATGCACATGAAAAGAAGCTCATCATCACTAATTATTAGAGAAATGCAAATCAAAACTACAATACTACAATAAGGCATCACCACACACTGATCAGAATGGACATCATCCAAAAGACTACAAATACCAAATTCTGGAGAGGGTGTGGAGCAAAGGGAACCCTCCTATGCTATTGAAGGGAATGTAAATTGGTACAGCCACCTTGGAAAACAGTATGGAGTTTCCTCAATAAAAGTAAAAATAGAGCTACAATATGATTCAGCAACCACAACAATCCCACTCCTGGGTGTATATCCAAAAAAGATGAAAACTCTATTTTGAAAAAAAACACGCCTCTCCATGTTCATTGTAGCATTATTTACAATAGCCAAGACATGAAAGGAAACTAAGTGCCCATCGGCAGATGGATAAAGAAGACATGGCATACATACACGAGGGACTGTTACTCAGCAATCAACAAAGAAAAAATATTGCCATGTGCAGCAACTGGACAAGCAACTCCTGCAGCTCAATTCCAGAAAATTAAACAACCCAATCAAAAAATGGGCCAAAGAACTAAATAGACATCTCTCCAAATAGGACATACAGATGGCTAACAAACACATGAAAAGATGCTCAACATCACTCATTATCAGAGAAATGCAAATCAAAACCACTATGAGGTACCATTTCACACCAGTCAGAATGGCTGCGATCCAAAAGTCTACAAGCAATAAATGCTGGAGAGGGTGTGGAGAAAAGGGAACCCTCTTACACTGTTGGTGGAAATGCAAACTAGTACAGCCACTATGGAGAACAGTGTGGAGATTCCTTTAAAAGCTGGAAATAGAACTGCCTTATGACCCAGCAATCCCACTGCTGGGCATACACACCGAGGAAACCAGAATTGAAAGAGACACGTGTACCCCAATGTTCATCGAAGCACTGTTTATAATAGCCAGGACATGGAAGCAACCTAGATGCCCATCAGCAGATGAATGGATAAGAAAGGGGTGGTACATATACACGATGGAGTATTACTCAGCCATTAAAAAGAATACATTTGAATCAGTTCTAATGAGGTGGATGAAACTGGAGCCTATTATACAGAGTGAAGTAAGCCAGAAAGAAAAACACCAATACAGTATACTAACGCATATATATGGAATTTAGAAAGATGGTAACAATAACCCTGTATGCGAGACAACAAAAGAGACACAGATGTATAGAACAGTCTTTTGGACTCTGTGGGAGAGGGAGAGGGTGGGATGATTTGGGAGAATGGCATTGAAACACATATAATATCATATAAGAAACTAATTGCCAGTCCAGGTTTGATGCAGGATACAGGATGCTTGGGGCTGGTGCGCTGGGATGACCTAGAGGGATGGTATGGGGAGGGAGGTAGGAGGGGGGATTCAGGATGGGGAACATGGGTACACCCGTGGCGGATTCATGTTGATGTATGGCAAAACCAATACAATATTGTAAAGTAAAAAAAAAAAAAAAATCCAGATGTGGTTAGCCATTGTCCAGGAAATAAAATAAATTCCTAAAAAGGATAAAGGACACACTAGACTTACTCTTTCACTTCACATTAGGGAGAGACATTTATGGGGCACTTACTGTATGCTTGACATTTTATTAGGAAATTTTCATGTATTGTATCATGAAATGACTTTTCATTGCCTTTTGAATAAAATCATAACTTCTTCTTAAAAAAAAAAAAAAAATAAACATAGAAATAAAATAAATATATTTTGCTTAAAATAAAATAAATTAAATTAAATTAATTAATAAAATAAATAAATAAAAATAAAACATAGAAAATAAAGATTTACTGTATAGCACAGGGAACTATATTCAATATCTTGTAATAAGCTGTAATGGGAAAGAATCTTTTATATATATATATATCATATATATGAATCTGATATATATCATATATATATGTGTATAAAACTGAACCAGTTTGCTGTTGCCCAAAAGTAACACAAAAATTAAAATACACTTCAATAAAAGAGAGAAAAAATGAAAAAGGGAAGGAATAAAGAGGGAGAGAAAATCTTTTTAATGGACTTTAAAATGACTGCTTCTGTTTAAAGAAAAAAAAAAGAAATCTATCTGATTTGACAGCTTAAGTAGCAGGATCCAACCAGGTAAATCTGAAGTGACTATGGCAGTGCTTCTTAAGTAAGAGCAAATGGGACCTGCCATCCCAAGTCACTACCATGTCTTCTGCAAAGACTAGATCAACACCAGCTCTTGTCTAATGAGGGGTCATCTCAAGTACGGAAAGAGCCAGTTTGGATCATCCAGGAAGTAGAAGGACGGACTCTGGGATCGGCTCACAAAGAAGAGAGTCTTGTAAAGGCAGTCGAGTCAACACTTGGGTACATTTAAGGAGAGGGCATGACTCTTAGTTTCTTCTCTGTCTCTGGGCCAGTTCAAAATAATCCAGCTCCTGTCCCATTGGCCTTTACTGCTGTCAGCCCAACAGAGATCCCAGCCACAGGCAGCATCAATGGAAAATACCCTTCCAGATGACTCCAAACCCAGCCATGACTTGGATGGAGTCAGCCATCTGACTCCTCCTTTCAGTCCTGCCTAGCTGAGGCCCCAGACATCAGAGAGCAGAATCCAGCCAGCCCTGCTGTGCTCCATCCAAACTACTAACCCACAGAAGTAATGAATATAATAAAACTGCTTTATGCACCCCCAAAAACAAATAAACAAAATAAAGCACCTGGTCTTGGTGACAGACTGACACATCTCTCTCAAAAGCTGACAGATCAATCTTTTTAAACAAAGATTTTAATTTTAATCTGGGCTTCCCAGATAGCTCAGTTGGTAAAGAATCTGCCTGCAATGCAGGAGACCCTGGTTCGATTCCTGGGTAGGGAAGATCCCCTGGAGAAGAGATAAGTTACCCACTCCAATACTCTTGGGCTTCCCTTGTGGCTTAGCTGGTAAAGAATCTGCCTGCAATGCGAGAGACCTGGGTTCAATCCCTGGGTTGGAAAGACCCCGTGGACAAGGGAAAGGCTACTCATTCCAGTATTCTGGCCTGGAAAATTCCAGGGACTATACAGTCCATGGGGTCGCAAAGAGTCAGACACGACAGTGATTTTCATTCATTATCATTAATTTTAATGTAATAAATATAGGTACAGTTTTTGAGTCTACAAAATTGATTATCCATACTTTCTGAGGATACATGTGATGTTTATGATAGACCAGGAATTCAGCTACAAAGAAGATCTGAGAAGTTCCTAAAAGTAGAACCCATATAGACTCTCTATATACAACACATGCCATGTATGGACACACAAAACACACACACAAGTACCACACACACAGTGCATACAAGGAGGGGAAAAGATCACAGAGAAAAGAATTAGATACAGACAAGAATAGAAAGAGAAAAGGAGAATAAGGGTATAAAAAGTAAATAGAAGAGTGACAGGGAAAAGGCAATGGCACCCCTACTCCAGTACTCTTGCCTGGGAAATCCCATGGATGGAGGAGCCTGGCAGGCTACAGTCCATGGGGTCGTGAAGAGTCAGACACGACTGAGCAACTTGACTTTCACTTTTCCCTTTCATGCATTGGAGAAGGAAATGGCAACCCACTTCAGTATTCTTGCCTGGAGAATCCCAGGGACGGGAGCCTGGTGGGCTGCCATCTGTGGGGTGGCATAGAGTCAGACACGACTGACGTGACTTAGCAGCAGCAGCAGAAGAGCGACAATGATGACAGACAGCAGCGAGTAGTGGATCTGGCCCACCACTTGATAGCTTCTGATGGATGTCTTATTCACAGTTGTCGTTTGAAAACCTGGAAAGGTCTTCTGTCCTGCCTGGCAGCCCTGCTTCCCATGCCCTTGCCCCTGCTCAGTGCTGCCTTTCCATGCCCCAGTCCCCTCACTTCTTAGCGGATCCACCCTCTCTCCTTTCCCTTAGAAAACATCCACTACCTTGTTTACTCTTGTGAGTGGTTAAGCTAAACTGATCAGAAAATGCTTTCAAGCTCAGGTTTAGGAAACATAGAGCCAGGAGGTAGGGCAGGGCTAATGCCAAGCAAAGAGGACCCACAGAGGTCAAGGAAAGCCTTTGTTCCCCAGGAAGGAAGGTCCAGCCTCAGAGGCTGATTGATCAAGAGTCCAGACTTCGGCTTACCTCCAGAGTCCAGAAGGGAAGACTTTACTCGCAGACAGCGGTTCACGTGCTCGCCTTTCTTTGGCTGTTCTTGTGTAGATGAACTCATACTCCTCAGAGTTCTTGCCTTTGCAGATGATGTACTTGTAAGGAATGGGTTTATCCACGTGCTGCTTGGAAATGGTGGTGCTGCCTTCAATGAGGGACCCGTTCTCATGTAAATCTCTGTGAATAAACAGGACAGCAGTGAGTTATCTGAAAATCCTCTCCCAGAAATTTTCATTCTTCTCAAACACAACATGGGGTGCAGACCCAAAGCTGTAAATATATGCTGACTGAGAGGATGCTTCTAGAACAAGGCTTGGTTTCCACACAGAGACATAAAGAAGACCAAGATGAAGGATGACAAAGAATTGCATTATAAGGAAGAGGTTTTTTTAATATTCATCTTTCCCAGAGCTTATAACAATTAACCAGCTTGATCAAAATTATGATTTCAATATATTTCAAAGACTGAACATTCTATCCATTTCCTTATGGGCCAACTGGGATATACTCACTTGCTGTAGTGCATCTCGCAAACATTATGACTCCATGCAGGTTCCCAAATTCTTTTCCACCCCTGACAAATACTTTGTGTTGATGGGGTTGAATTCAAAATGTTTAGAAATAATTGCATGGAAGTACACCATGATTCCTTCCGTGGAGCTCAGCAGGCTGGGGAAGATCACAGAAGAAAACACTGATTAGATCTGGTCTCTCTACTCCCTGCCCACACACACATGCAGGCACACATGTGCACACACAATCTTGTTTCTGGGTGTGCACTAACACACACCCTAGCAAAGTGCAAGAGAGCCCACATTTCAGATAGACTGCCCACCATGTGGGTCCCCTTGGCTCTCCCTCTATGGTGGAGGAGGACAGTGGGCACAGGGTGGGGTGATCTCTGCTCAGCTCCAAAGAGGGGTGGTGGGAGGGGGTGACTGAGTACTCTGGGGCATGACTGCCTCTCTCTTGATTTCTGTAAGGCCCAGGCTGCCTCCAGGACCCAGGGACCATGTGATGGCAGAATTTCAACTGAGTCAAGGAATTGGGACAGATGCCCCTCCCCTGCCTACCTCCTGAGCATTGCCCTTTGCCCTGAGAATCAACAAAAAGGCAGCCTGGGAATCTCCTCTGGGGTGGTGTGGCCCTTTCCAGCCCCAGTGCTGGGTGGGGGCCAGGCCTGTGCCTTCCTGAGCCTGTTGCACCCACCTCTCCTTAGCTCGCTGTGTGCTCTGGTTCCTTTGCTCCTTCTCATTTTTCACAGGGGCTGCATTATTTCCATTATTCCCCTCTGGCCTCTTCAGGTCCTTTGGCTTGGCTTTCTCATTTTCACCTGTTTTCCCTCCAGGAAGAGCTGTCTGGTCCTTGGTTGCAATTTCCTGGAACAGGCACCCAAACCCCAACCTTTAGACCAGGCTCCATGCTTGCCCCCAACATAGGACGCTTGTCACAGTCGCCAGACTGGTCACATCCCTTCCTTGCTCAGAACCTTTAAACGGCATCTGGTCCACCCACCACAGGCTCCTTGGACTCCTGTCCCAACATTGTCAACCCAGCCCCAACCCAGGCCTCTCTTCCCTTCACCTGCTCTTGGGAGAAGCAGATTTCCTGCTGCCCCCTAAACAAGCCCACCACACTCTCCCTTGGGGCCTTTGCATGTCCCCAGATAGGCACGTGGCTTGCCTGTCACTCTTTGAGTTCTCCTTGGAGAGGCCCTGACTGGCACCCACCTCAGTCCCTTGCCCTACTTCTCTCCAGGGCACTTCACACAGTCTGGCTTTGCATGTCTTTCTCCCCACTAGAATGTGAGCTCCCAAAGGCAGAAACTGGTCTCATTCATGGCTATATCCCAGCACCTAACACATATTCACCAAATGATTAAGCTGTGGAAGGAATGGGACTAAAAGGAGCAGCCCATGGGATGGACAGCAAGGATGGGGAGGGTGTCCTGGAAAGGCGACCAGGCAGGCATGAGACGCTTTACCTGGCGGTGGTTTTGGGAAGCAGGGACGCTTGTGGGTGGCTCTTTCATTTCCTCAGTCTTATCTTTAACATCTTTTTAACTCTTTTCACTGAAACAGCTGACTCAGCTGCAGCATCACTTGCCTGGAAGAAATAAAGCCCCAAAACATCAGGGCCAAAATGACAAAATGCACAGGGAAACTTGAACTCAATGGCATGAGGGTCAGCCTCTGCCACCAGCCCAGGAACAGGGGTCAGCAGCTCAGGGTAGAGGGATAGCCCCTCCCACAGCCCCCCTCCCAAGAAGCAAGTCCCAGTGGACTCCCTTCCCAGACAGTGAAGTGTTGTCAGAACTGCACTGCACAGCAAGGTGTTGAGACATGGCAGGCCAATCCTGGTCATCAAACTCACCCCAGAGGCAGGAGCCCTGGCCAGCTGCTCAGTGGTCTGCAGATCTTTCCTGGGCTTGGAGGTGTCCACCTTTGGCTCAGGCAACAGGAGCTCCTGGGCAGTATCCTTCTCCCTAGGAGAGCCTTCACTGGCAGAAGTGGGGAGATCTTCACCTGTGAAGGGGCTTGGGACTGGTGGTCATTTCCTTCTGGGAGGGCTCCTGCCAGAGTCTGGTCCTGAGGTGCCAGGCTGCTCAGAGACTCAGCACCCATGGCTGCTTCTGCCTCTCCTGCAGCCTCCCCTTGCAGAGGGTGCCCCATAGCCTCCAGTGGTATTTTGCCCACACTTGGGGGCAGGCCTGGCTGGTGAGTGGGACTACACTGCTGAGCTGGGCTTTGGCATGGAGCTGTGTCCTGGAGCCCAGGGTTTGCAAGAGAACTCAGACTACAGGGCTCCAATGAGGATGGGGACAAGGAATCCAGCTCTGCAGATGTGGAAGCATTCTTCCAATTCCTTTTCTTCCTTTTACTCCTTCTACGCCGCTAAACAGAAAAAGAGACACTCATTTTGTTTCTCAGGTTTTCTGTACTCTCACCAAAGTTTTCCTTCAATTTCCTTTCAATTTCTGAAATACATCAAGTGTAGCTCAACCAAACCACTAAGAGTGTTAACACCCTTGGTAGAGAGGCCAGAGGTCCCCAAACAGCAGGAGGAAATAAACTGCAAGTGGCAAACATTTATTTTTTTCCTTCTCTACACAAAATTAAAGCAAGTTTCTTTTAATTCTGGGTTGTCATGGCGACACCTGGATCAGCCTGAACTTTATCTCAAACTTTGAGCTAACCTAATGCATTTTTCTTATGAAAATAATTCCTTCAACTATGTTAGTGAACTACATATTTGCTTGGAAATCTGCCTTTCTTCCAGATTCATGTCAACTGTGTTATGGCCTGGGATGATTCACCTAGTGCCAATGCTATCTAAAAATCTGTGTTGCGGGTCAGGGGCCTGGTGCAATTATCTCAGTTTTGAGGCATTTCTTTAATTAGCAGCTTTGCTAACAGGTATAAAAATCCTTGCTAAAAACTAGCAAGGAGGTCACTCTTTCTGCCCCCTTCTGATGTCTATGTCAGAAGCTTTCTCTATCTCTTTTTATACTTTAATAAAACTTTACTACACAAAAGCGCTGAGTGATCAAGCCTCATCTCTGGCCACAGATCGAATTCCTCTCCTCTGGAGGCCACAAATCACAGTGTCATTCACGGTTTGCAGCAGCAATCTTTCACCACCTTACATATATCTGCCATTCCTCTCTCTTGGAAAGAAAGAAACTGAGCACAAAGTGAATGGGGGTGGTGAACAGAGTTGAGGGACAAGTGGGGAGCAGTGATGGTCACACACTTTGCTTTGCCCAATCCAAGCTGAAACCCTCATGTGGAATACCTTCCAATGGGAGGGCCCTATAAAGATGGCTTTCAAATGTTAGAAAGTATGCACAGGCCCAACATGTTACACTCTTATATGGTGTGTATTACAGACAAAATAGAGATGCAAAAATGAGCAGAAGGCTAAGTTGTTCCTTCCTGCACTTTCACTGGCATGTTATTCTTCTGCCTGCAGATCCTCACTCAAAGGCAAGAATCCTTAGCTTCAGAATCAGAGACAAGCTTGTAGAAGCAGTTGTGGCAGGCCCCTGCGAGGACCCCGAAGGGGCTGGATGCCCTGCATGCATGGGGATCCTGCTTTGCTGCAAATATTGATTAGTTCATTAAGTGCCAGTAACCTGTGACCCTCCCTGCCACTGAAGCCCAGTGTGGGCCCAGAGCTTAGTGTCTTGCCCCTTGCCTGGACTCAGTCCTCGGGAGAGGGAGATTGAAGACCTTGGGGTTTATTTGCACATGGGGTGGGACAGCCTGGTTCTGGGTCAGCTTCCAGATTTTCTCAAAAAACCTGACCAAACTTCCAGCCCATCTGCTTGAAACAAGCAGCACAGCACATAGACTGCCCTGAATGGCAATTTCCCAGTCTGACATCAACACCAGCTAACACTGTGGTAGAAAGAAGGAAGATCATTCAAGGTGGTCACATCCCCAACTTCCAGGGCATATAGATCGCTGAAGATCTTGCCAACATACTGATGGTGACTCAGCACATCTGGGGGACCTTTCAGGTTCTGCATTTCCATGGTGCTGCTGCCAGTCCAGGCTTGCTCTGAGAGCTAACGCCAAGCAGCCCCCCAACCCTGGCACCCGACTCATCTGACAGGTCTGGGGGCCTAGGCACCAGCATCTCCATTAGCTTTCCTGGTGGTCCTGACATGCAGCCTCACTGGGAACCACAGGTCAGACCAGCAAGAAATCTGTGTGCAGACCCCAAGGCCCCAAGTCCTTTGCAGAATCTCCTCCTTTTTGAGTGTGAGGCTGGCTTAAATTAAGTCACTTAGTTCTATGCTGATTTAACAAAAGGAACCTGGAACTCTGTCCTAAGCACAAGGAATAAGAAAGTAAGACATGTTCCTCCCCCACAAACCTGATGTTTAATTGGATAAAAAGGCTAAAAACAAATGGTTTTAGCATACTGGAAGGACTGGGAGGCTTCCCAAAGAAGAGGTTCAGGTTGAGTCCAAAAGTCATTGAGAGCCAATAAGGCAGTTTCATGCAGTCAGCAAAGATTTCCGGGACCTGTGCATCTGAACATGGCCACAGCCATGGGCTGCCTTCTAGGTTGACCTGCCCACCCAGAATCAAAGCTTATGCTTGGCCAGAAGACCCTGCATGACTGGCCCTCACTGTCTGTCAACCTCATCCCACCCTAGTCCTGCCCTGGCCTCCAGCATCAATCCTGTTTTTACCTTCTGTACTTTAGGATGTTTTGGCATTTGGGGGGACCTTGCTCATCCTGGAGAGACTGCCCCTCCCAGGGTTAGCTAATACCCAGAGAGAGGTGGTGACTCCCCACAAGCACATCTTTCATCTGCCAATCAACCAACACGGAGCTCCTCCCTCCACCCACCGCCCACCTCCTTTATCAAACTCTCCCTCCAAGCCAACATTTCCAGCTCCAAATCACCACAGGGCAAGGACATCTAGACTACCCTACACCCCAAAGTCCACCAAGAGCATTCACACTAGCCAATTCTGAACCTCCTCAAACCTGCCTGCCCTGCCCCACAAGGCAGGCTCAGGGCCACTTTCTCCCCTTGCTCTCTCCCCTGCTGCCCTTTAGACATGGCCCCTCCTCCTGGGAGCTGTAACCCACTGGCCTCCCTTGTCATCACTAGTCACATCAGGGCGCCTCCGGCTTCAGGTTCCCTCTCTCCCCAGACACCTCCTTCACTTTTCACTTTGTCCTCTGCCCCACACCCCTTGGCAGACCACCTGGACTACCCAGTAGGAAAGTAAACCTTTGCAGCCCTGTACTTGCTTTATTTTGTTCTGTAGAAACCATCAACTAAACATGCCTTTTATTTTCTCTTCCCTCCAGGAAGGAAGTCTCTGTTTTCTTCACTGCTACATCCACAGTGTCTAGAACAATCCCTGAGCACTGGTAGGTACCTAAATGCTTCTATCTCATTATATAAATTCCTCAGAAAGTCGTCTCTCCCTGCAGCACCACCATGTTCCCTCTGCCACTGGGACTCCCATCCTCCTCAGTTGGGTCTCTCTATGATCAGATCCAAGAACAAAGGGTTCTGACTTCTGATTCACAATTTCTGTTTCGCCTCTTTGCCTCACTTTCTTCTCTTCTCTCTATTCGACTATGCTTTTATAAACTACTTCAAAATACTTAGAATAAGGTCTAGATTTTGTACAGGCAATTAGTTATCTCAACGTACATCTGGTAACTTAGTTCTCTTAACACACGTCTATGGGGCTGCTTGATGGCCCGCCCTCCTCACAGATTTACAGGCAGGTCTGGGATGTTGGCAGATCTCAAACTACTGGCACGCTTGCCATAACAAAGCTTGAGGCTAAAGTTTAAAGTTTCCCTTGACAAAAGTCAAGTTTATATAGGCATGTTACATAGTTATGTATTCCTAATTATTGTGGTCTGTCATTTTGACCTCATTAGTAAGGAATATGTACACTAAAACTAAACATTACTGATTGGGAATGCACACAGACATGCAACCCGACCTCTGGGTATGGGCAGTGGATGGAGGCTGTTGGGAGGAGACCCCAAAAGTTCTGCTGATGTCCATGTTGACGATGGATGGTAGGGTATGAGTATTCACTTAGTTAACCCTGCATCTGTTATAAATACCCTTTAAGGTGGGTGTGATATTTAATTAGGGCTTCCCTAGTGGCTCAGTAGTAAAGAATCTGCCTGTCAATGCAGGAGAAATAGGAGACACAGGTTTGATCCTTGGGTCAGAAAGATCCCCTGGAGAAGGAAATAGCAACCCACTCTCGTATTCTTGCCTGGGAAATCCCATGAACAGAGGAGCCTATTGGGTTAAAGTCCATGAGGTTCCAAAAGAATTGGACACAACTTAGTGACTAAACAACAACAATTAAAACTTTTAATTAAAACTTTTAAATGAGTTTGGGGGGAGGAGCCAAGATGGCGGAGGAGTAGGACGGGGAGAACACTTTATCCCCCACAAATTCATCAAAAGAGCATTTAAAAGCCGAGTAAATTCCACAGAACAACTTCTGAATGCCGGCAGAAGACATCAGGCACCCAGAAAAGCAACCCAAGTCTTCAAAAGGAGGTAGGAAAAAATATAAAAGACAAAAAAAAGAGACAAAAGAGGGAGGGACGGAGTTCCGTCCCGGAAGGGAGTCTTAAAAAGAGAGAAGTTTCCAAACATCAGGAAACCTTCTCACTGCCAAATCTGTGCCGAGCTTTGGAAGCACAGAGGGCAACATAACAGGGAGAAAAAATAAATAAACAATTAAAACTCGCAGATTGCCAGCCCTAAGGTAACTCCCCCAGCGGAGAAGCAGTGCAGACGCCTACACACGCCATTAGCAAGCGGGGGCTGGGCAGGGAGGCGCGGTGCGGGCTGCATCGCTTAGAGTTAAGGACCTGGCCTGAATACCCTGAGCGCTGTCTGAGTGAAATAATCTGGGCTAGCAAACCAGACTGTGGGATATCTACCACGCGAAAAGCCAGCCCTAACCTAAGACACCGCCAGGCCCGCGCACGGAACAAAGGACTGAACAGAGATAGCCGGCTGCAGACCTTCCCCCTCCAGTGACACGCAGCCAGAGCCAGAGGGGGCAATCGCAGCCCCAGAGAGACATTATCTATAAAACTGTAAGCAGGCTTCTTTGCTAACTAAAACTTCTTGGGGGTCTGGACGGTCAACATCTCCCTGAGAAGGTGCGCCAGTTGTACCCCTAGATAACCAAGCGGCGGGGAGGCGATAAGTCACAGCAATCGCGCTCGCTAAACACCTCATCACCTGAGCTGCTCGGACCTGGGAAGGGCACAAAACACAGGCCCAACCGAGTCTGTGCCTCTGAGGACTACCCAAGTGCCTGAACCTGAGCGGCTTGGACCTGGGAGGTGCAGGCAGCCCAGGGCCGGCCACGGATGGTTCCCGGCGGAGCAACCTAGAGCCTGAGCATTGTGGGCAGGGAGGCTACACGCGCCCTGAGCAGGGGCAGACCCAGTGTGGCTGAGGCACTGCGAGCACACGCCAGTGTTACTTGTTTGCAGCATCCCTCCCTCCCTCCCCACAGCGCAACTGAACAAGTGAGCCTAAAAAGAAAAAAAGAAAAAAAAAGTGTCCTCCACCGTCCCCTTTGTGTCAGGGCGGAAACCAGACACTGAAGAGTCCAGCAAACAGAAGAAGCTATAACAGAGGGAACCGCCTTGGAAGCTACAGGCAATAGATTAAAACCCTGTGGTTACTACCGACTACATAGGAAGGGGCCTATAGATCTTGAGAAATAAAAGTCGGACCAAGGAACTAGCCAAAAATGAGCTGAACTCACAATACTCACAACAAAACCAGAGAAAGTCCTCGATATATTTTTACTACTTTTACGATCATTCTTTCTTCCTTTTTTTTTTTTTAATTTTTTAAAAAATTTTAAGTCCTTAATTTTCACTTTTATAACCTATTACTTTGCAAAAAAAAAAAAAAAGACCCTATTTTTTTTTTCAGCAAACTTCATATATATATTTTTTATAATTTTTTGACCTTGTTTTTTTTTTTTTTTCTTCTTTTTTCTTTAACATTGTATTTTTGAAATTCCAAACTCTACTCTAGATTTTTAATTTTAGCTTTTTGGTATTTGTTATCAATTTTGTACCTATAGTTTTTTTATAATTTCTGTGACTTTTTTCCCTCTGTTTCTTTCTCTTCTTCTTTTATATAACATTGTATATCTGAAATTCCAAACTCTACTCTAGATTTTTAATTTATGCTTTTTGGTATTTGATATCAATTTTGTACCTGTATTTTCTTTATAATTTTTGTGACATTGTTTGTTTTTTTTGTTTGTTTGTTTTCTCTCCTTATTTTTCTTCTTCTTTTTTTTTTAACATTGTATTTTTGAAATTCCAAACTCTACTCTAGATTTTTAACTTTTTTGCTTTTGGTATTAGTTATCAATTTTGTACCTATATTTTCTTTATAATTTTCACGACCTTGTTTGTTTTTGTTTGTTCGTTTTTTTCCCTCTTTCTTTTCCTTCTTCTTTTGTTTAACATCATATTTTTAAAATTCCAAACTCTACTCTAGATTTTTAATTTTTGCTTTTATGTATTTGTTACCAATTTTGTACCTTTAAGAACCCAATCTTCAGTACCCATTTATCACTAGGGAGCGAGATTACTGGCTTAACTGCTCTCTCTCCCTTTGGACTCTCCTTTTTCTCCACCAGGTCGCCTGTGTCTCCTCCCTAACCCCTCTCTACTCTACCCAACTCTGTGAATTTCTGTGTGTTCCAGACAGTGGAGAAAACTTAGGGAACTGATTACTGGCTGGACCTGTCTCCCTCCTTTTCATTACCCCCTTTTATCCTCTGGCCACCTCTGTCTCCTTCCTCCATCTTCTCTTCTCTGTATAACTCCGTGAACATCTCTGAGCAGTCCAGTTGTGGAGTGCGCATAAGGAAGTGATTATTGGCTAGCCCACTCTCTCCACTATTGATTCCACCTCATCTCATTCAGGTCACCTCTAACTCCCTCCTCCCTCTTCTCTTCTCCATGTAACGCTGTGGACCTCTCTGGGTGACCCTTACGGTAGAGAAACTTTACATCTTTAACGTAGATGTTTTATCAATCGTGCTGTATAGAAGGAGAAGTTTTGAAACTACTGTAAAAATAAGACCAATAACTGGAAGCAGGAGGCTTAAATCCAAACCCTGACTCCAGGGAACTCCTGACTCCAAGGAACATTAATTGACAGGAGCTCATCAAACGCCTCCATACCGACACTGAAACCAAGCACCACACAAGGGCCAAAAAGTTTCAGGGCAAGACATACCAAGCAAATTCTCCAGCAACAAAGGAACACAGCCCTGAGCTTCAAGATACAGGCTGTCCAAAGTCACCCCAAAACCATAGACATCTCATAACTCATTACTGGACACTTCATTGCACTCCAGAGAGAAGAAATACAGCTCCACCCACCAGAACACCAACACAAGCTTCCCTAACCAGGAAACTTTGACAAGCCACCTGTACAAACCCACACACAGCGAGGAAACGCCACAATAAAGAGAACTCCACAAACTGCCAGAATACAGAAAGGACACCCCAAAATCAGCAATTTAAACAAGATGAAGAGACAGAGGAATACCCAGCAGAAAAAGGAACAGGATAAATGCCCACCAAACCAAACAAAAGAGGAAGAGATAGGGAATCTACCTGATAAAGAATTCCAAATAATGATAGTGAAATTGATCCAAAATCTTGAAATCAAAATGGAATCACAGATAAATAGCCTGGAGACAAGGATTGAGAAGATGCAAGAAGGGTTTAACAAGGACCTAGAAGAAATAAAAGAGTCAATATATAATGAATAATGCAATAAATGAAATTAAAAACACTCTGGAGGCAACAAATAGTAGAATAACAGAGGCAGAAGATAGGATTAGTGAATTAGAAGATAGAATGGCAGAAATAAATGAATCAGAGAGGACAAAAGAAAAATGAATTAAAAGAAATGAGGACAATCTCAGAGACCTCCAGGACAATATTAAACGCTACAACATTCAAATCATAGGGGTCCCAGAAGAAGAAGACAAAAAGAAAGACCATGAGAAAATACTTGAGGAGATAATAGTTGAAAACTTCCCTAAAATGGGGAAGGAAATAATCACCCAAGTCCAAGAAACCCAGAGAGTCCCAAACAGGATAAACCCAAGGTGAAACATCCCAAGACACATATTAATCAAATTAACAAAGGTCAAACACAAAGAACAAATATTAAAAGCAGCAAGGGAAAAACAACAAATAACACACAAGGGAATTCCCATAAGGATAACAGCTAATCTTTCAATAGAAAATCTTCAAGCCAGGAGGGAATGGCAGGACATACTTAAAATGATGAAAGAAAATAACCTACAGCCCGGATTATTGTACCCAGCAAGGATCTCATTCAAGTATGAAGGAGAAATCAAAAGCTTTTCAGACAAGCAAAAGCTGAGAGAATTCTGCACCACCAAACCAGCTCTCCAACAAATACTAAAGGATACTCTCTAGACAGGAAACACAAAAATGGTGTAAAAACTCGAACCCAAAACAATAAAGTAAATGGCAACGGGATCATACTTATCAGTAATTACCTTAAACGTAAATCGGTTGAATGCCCCAACCAAAAGACAAAGACTGGCTGAATGGATACAAAAACAAGACCTATACATATGTTGTCTACAAGAGACCCACCTCAAAACAGGGGACACGTACAGAATGAAAGTGAAGGGCTGGAAAAAGATTTTCCATGCAAATAGGGACCAAAAGAAAGCAGGAGTAGCAATACTCATATCAGATAAAATAGACTTTAAAACAAAGGCTGTGAAAAGAGACAAAGATGGTCACTACATAATGATCAAAGGATCAATCCAAAAAGAAGATATAACAATTATATATGCACTCAACACAGAAGCACCACAGTATGTAAGACAAATGCTAACAAGTATGAAAGGAGAAATTAACAATAACACAATAATAGTGGGAGACTTTAATACCCCACTCACACCTGTGGATAGATCAACTAAACAGAAAATACAAGGAAACACAAACTTTAAACGATACAATAGACCAGTTAGACCTAATTGATATCTATAGGACATTTCATCCCAAAACAATGAATTTCACCTTTTTCTCAGGCGCACATAGAACCTTCTCCAGGATAGATCACATCCTGGGCCATAAATCTAGCCTTGGTAAATTCAAAAAAATAGAAATCATTCCAAGCATCTTTTCTGACCACAATGCAGTAAGATTAGATCTCAATTACAGGAGAAAAACTATTAAAAATTCCAACATATGGAGCCTGAACAACACGCTGCTGAATAACCAACAAATCACAGAAAAAATCAAAAAAGAAATCAAAATTTGCATAGAAATGAATGAAAATGAAAACATAACAACCCAAAACCTATGGGACACTGTAAAAGCAGTCCTAAGGGGAAAGTTCATAGCAATACAGGCATACCTCAAGAAACAAGAAAAAAGTCAAATAAATAACCTAACTCTACACCTAAAGCAACTAGAAAAGGAAGAAATGAAGAACCCCAGGGTTAGTAGAAGGAAAGAAATCTTAAAAATTAGGGCAGAAATAAATGCAAAAGAAACAAAAGAGACCATAGCAAAAATCAACAAAGCCAAAAGCTGGTTCTTTGAAAGGATAAATAAAATTGACAAACCATTAGCCAGGCTCATCAAGAAACAAAGGGAGAAAAATCAAATCAATAAAATTAGAAATGAAACTGGAGAGATCACAACAGACAACACAGAAATACAAAGGATCATAAGAGACTACTATCAACAATTATATGCCAATAAAATGGACAACGTGGAAGAAATGGACAAATTCTTAGAAAAGTACAACTTTCCAAAACTGGACTAGGAAGAAATAGAAAATCTTAACAGACCCATCACATGCACGGAAATTGAAACTGTAATCAAAAATCTTCCAGCAAACAAAAGCCCAGGTCCAGACGGCTTCACAGCTGAATTCTACCAAAAATTTAGAGAAGAGCTAACACCTATCCTGCTCAAACTCTTCCAGAAAATTGCAGAGGAAGGTAAACTTCCAAACTCATTCTATGAGGCCACCATCACCCTAATACCAAAACCTGACAAAGATCCCACAAAAAGAAAACTACAGGCCAATATCACTGATGAACATAGATGCAAAAATCCTTAACAAAATTCTAGCAATCAGAATCAACAACACATTAAAAAGATCATACACCATGACCAAGTGGGCTTTATCCCAGGGATGCAAGGATTCTTCAATATCCGCAAATCAATCAATGTAATACACCACATTACCAAATTGAAAAATAAAAACCCATATGATTATCTCAATAGATGCAGAGAAAGCCTTTGACAAAATTCAACATCCATTTATGATAAAAACTCTCCAGAAAGCAGGAATAGAAGGAACATACCTCAACATAATAAAAGCTATATATGACAAACCCACAGCAAACATTATCCTCAATGGTGAAAATTGAAAGCATTCCTCTAAAGTCAGGAACAAGACAAGGGTGCCCACTTTCACCATTACTATTCAACAGAGTTTTGGAAGTTTTGGCCACAGCAATCAGAGCAGAAAAAGAAATAAAAGGAATCCAAACTGGAAAAAGAAAAACTCTCACTATTTGCAGATGACATGATCCTCTACATAGAAAACCCTAAAGACTCCACCAGAAAATTACTAGAACTAATCAATGATTATAGTAAAGTTGCAGGATATAAAATCAACACACAGAAATCCCTTGCATTCCTATACACTAATAATGAGAAAACAGAAAGAGAAATTAAGGAGACAATTCCATTCACCATTGCAACGGAAAGAATAAAATACTTAGGAATATATCTACCTAGAGAAACTAAAGACCTATACATAGAAAACTATAAAACACTGGTGAAAGAAATCAAAGAGGACACTAATAGATGGAGAAATATACCATGTTCATGGATTGGAAGAATCAATATAGTGAAAATGAGTATACTACCCAAAGCAATTAATAGATTCAATGCAATCCCTATCAAGCTACCAACGGTATTCTTCACAGAGCTAGAACAAATAATTTCACAATTTGTATGGAAATACAAAAAACCTCGAATAGCCAAAGCTATCTTGAGAAAGAAGAATGGAACTGGAGGAATCAACCTACCTGACTTCAGGCTCTACTACAAAGCCACAGTTATCAAGACAGTATGGTACTGGCACAAATACAGAAATATAGATCAATGGAACAAAATAGAAAGCCCAGAGATAAATCCACGCACATATGGACACCTTATCTTTGACAAAGGAGGCAAGAATATACAATGGATTAAAGACAATCTCTTTAACAAGTGGTGCTGGGAAATCTGGTCAACCACTTGTAAAAGAATGAAACTAGAACACCTTCTAACACCATACACAAAAATAAACTCAAAATGGATTAAAGATCTCAACGTAAGACCAGAAACTATAAAACTCCTAGAGGAGAACATAGGCAAAACACTCTCTGACATACATCACAGCAGGATCCTCTATGACCCACCTCCCAGAATATTGGGAATAAAAGCAAAAATAAACAAATGGGACCTAATTAAACTTAAAACCTTCTGCACATCAAAGGAAACTATTAGCAAGGTGAAAAGGCAGCCTCAGAATGGGAGAAAATAATAGCAAATGAAGCAACTGACAAACAACTAATCTCAAAAATATACAAGCAACTCCTACAGCTCAACTCCAGAAAAATAAATGACCCAATCAAAAAATGAGCCAAAGAACTAAATAGACATCTCTCCAAATAGGACATACAGATGGCTAACAAACACATGAAAAGATGCTCAACATCACTCATTATCAGAGAAATGCAAATCAAAACCACTATGAGGTACCATTTCACACCAGTCAGAATGGCTGCGATCCAAAAGTCTACAAGCAATAAATGCTGGAGAGGGTGTGGAGAAAAGGGAACCCTCTTACACTGTTGGTGGAAATGCAAACTAGTACAGCCACTATGGAGAACAGTGTGGAGATTCCTTAAAAAACTGGACATAGAACTGCCTTATGATCCAGCAATCCCACTGCTGGGCATACACACTGAAGAAACCAGAAGGGAAAGAGACACGTGTACCCCAATGTTCATCACAGCACTGTTTATAATAGCCAGGACATGGAAGCAACCTAGATGTCCATCAGCAGATGAATGGATAAGAAAGGGGTGGTACATATACACAATGGAGTATTACTCAGCCATTAAAAAGAATACATTTGAATCAGTTCTAATGAGGTGGATGAAACTGGAGCCTATTATACAGAGTGAAGTAAGCCAGAAAGAAAAACACCAATACAGTATACTAACGCATATATATGGAATTTAGAAAGATGCTAACAATAACCCTGTGTACGAGACAGCAAAAGAGACACTGATGTATAGAACAGTCTTATGGACTCTGTTACAGAGGGAGAGGGTGGGAAGATTTGGGAGAATGGCATTGAAACATGTATAATATCATGTATGAAACGAGTTGCCAGTCCAGGTTCGATGCACGATACTGGATGCTTGGGGCTAGTGCACTGGGACAACCCAGAGGGATGGTATGGGGAGGCAGGAGGGAGGAGGGTTCAGGATAGGGAACACATGTATACCTGTGGCGGATTCATTTTGATATTTGGCAAAACTAATACAATTTGTAAAGTTTAAAAATAAAATAAAATTTAAAAAAAATTAAAAAAAAATAGAGCTTGAGCTAGATAATAAAATTGTTTTCAGCTATAATTCACACATTTAAAAAAAAATTAAATGAGTTTGACTTTGAAGGGGTGTTAGGGAGCTTTATGGGGACTGGAATGTCCTGTCTCTGGATCTGGTAGCAGCGATAAGGCTATATATGCAGCAGAATATTTGGGGGATTCTGCACTGACGATCTATGCATTTTACTCAATACCAATTATTGTTGTTTAGTCACTAAGTTGTGTCAGACCCTTTTGTGACAACCTGGGCTCTAATCTGCCAGGCTTCTCTGAACATAGGATTTCCCAAGCATCAATACTGGAGTGGGTTGTCATTTCTTCTCCAGGAGATTTTCCCAACCCAGGGATCGAACCCTACTCTCTTTCATTGACAGGGAGATTCTATATCACTGCGCCACCTGGGAAGCCTGGTACCATTGTACCTTGGTTCAAAAGCTATGCTGTGCCAGCTCTAAATGGATACATAAAGGCTACTCTATTCTTTCTCTAAAAGAATTGACTAGGAAAAGAAAATAATAGTTTGCTACTTCTTAGGGTGAGATGCTGGTCAGAATATACCTCTGATTTTATAATGAGTGTCAGTTTTTCCATCAAAAAAAAAAAAAAAAAAGGCTTCCACACAGGGAGAGCAGAGAGTTAACCTCGAGCAGGCCAGGGGACATTGGGGGGTGGCCTGGCTGCTGCAGACCCTGAGGAGGCAACTATGGCAGGAATTGGGGGTGACAGGTGGGAACACTGACTATTAGGGAGTCAGTGAAGTTCCTTAACAAAGGTTGAAGTGTTGGAGGCTAAGTGGGCCTGCATCTCTGTCCAAACTCCCAGAGGTCTCCTCTGCCTCATTCTGAGCTGATAGGGCTAGGGATAGAGTAGGATCGTTAAATATTTAGTTTAGAATTCACCCTAGGGGATTAAGGACAAAAAAACTTTGAGGGAGTTTGGGAAACAGTTGTAGGCTAATGACCACTCAGGGAACGAATCCAGCAACTTAGCAACAATCTACACTATTTTGAAGGAAGACCAAGCATCCAAGTACCAGGCACACTCAAGCCACAAGTCCTGATAATTACAACACAAGACAATGGATAAGAGGTCTGAAATTTGTTACATGAAGTCAGCAAGTTAACAGTCCTTAACCTTTCTGCATGTAGCCAAGACAGGAACATAGGTGAAAGGGGAAAGAGACTAGGTGAAAGAGGACCTTATACTGAAAATTACTGAGCCCAGGTTTCTTCTTTACATGGCCAGATCAGATCAGGTCAGTCGCTCAGTCGTGTCCGACTCTTTGTGACCCCATGAATCGCAGCATGCCAGGCCTCCCTGTCCAACACCAACTCCTGGAGTTCACTGAGACTCACGTCCATTGAGTCAGTGATGCCATCCAGCCATCTCATCCTCTGTCATCCCCTTCTCCTCCTGCCCCCAATCCTTCCCAGCATCAGAGTCTTTTCCAATGAGTCAACTCTTCACATGAGGTGACCAAAGTACTGGACATCAGAGGGCATCAGAGGGCAAACACACTGAAACCATACTCACAGAAAACTAGTCAATCTAATCACACTAGGACCACAGCCTTGTCTAACTCAATGAAACTAAGCCATGCCCATGGGGCAACCCAAGATGGGCAGGTCATGGTGGAGAGATCTGACAGAATGTGGTCCACTGGAGAAGGGAATGGCAAACCACTTCAGTATTCTTGCCTTGAGAACCCCATGAACAGTATGAAAAGGCAAAATGATAGGATACTGAAAGAGAAACTCCCCAGGTCAGTGGATGCCCAATATGCTACTAGAGATCAATGGAGAAATAACTCCAAAAAGAATGAAGGGATGGAGCCAAAGCAAAAAGAATACCCAGCTGTGGATGTGACTGGTGATAGAAGCAAGGTTTGATGCTGTAAAGAGCAATATTGCATAGGAACCTGGAATGTTAGGTCCCTGAATCAAGGCAAATTGGAAGTGGTCAAACAAGAGATGGCAAGAGTGAATGTTGACATTCTAGGAATCAGCGAACTGAAATGGACTGGAATGGGTGAATTTAACTCAGATGACCATTGTATATAATACTGAGGGCAGGAATCCCTCAGAAGAAATGGAGTAGCCATAATGGTCAACAAAAGAGTCCGAAATGCAGCACTTGGATGCAATCTCAAAAACGACAGAATGATCTCTGTTCGTTTCCAAGGCAAACCATTCAATATCACAGTAATCCAAGTCTATGCCCCACCTGGTAACACTGAAGAAGCTGAAGTTGAACGGTTCTAGGAAGACTTACAAGACCTTTTAGAACTAACACCCAAAAAAGATGTCCTTTTCATTATAGGGGACTGGAATGCAAAAGTAGGAAGTCAAGAAACACCTGGAGTAACAGGCAAATTTGACCTTGGAATACGGAATGAAGCAGGACAAAGACTAATAGAGTTTTGCCAAGAAAATGCACTGGTCATAACAAACACCCTCTTCCAACAACACAAGAGAAGACTCTATACATGGACATCACCAGATGGTCAACATCGAAATCAGATTGATTATATTCTTTGCAGCCAAAGATGGAGAAGCTCTATACAGTCATCAAAAACAAGACCAGGAGCTGACTGTGGCTCAGACCATGAACTCCTTATTGCCAAATTCAGACTTAAATTGAAGAAAGTAGAGAAAACCACTAGACCATTCAGGTATGACCTAAATCAAGTCCCTTATGATTATACATGGCCAGACAGGCCAGTAAATTGGGAGACAAGTTGTTGGAACAAGGAATAGTGATTTTAATTGGAAAGCTAGCAGACCCAGAAGATGGGAGACTGGTGTCTCAAAAGATGGTTATCTTACCTGAGTCCAAATTTGGGCTCCTATTATACACAAGAGAGGGATGGGGAGGAGCCACTGTGGCACTGACCAATGACTGAGTAGGACCACTACCATTCACTGTTGATGGTTGCTAGCTTCAGGGGAGAGGCCCACTGTGGTGCCAACTAATGGCTGAGCAGCTGCTATAGCTCCTGCTGCCTCACCGCTATTACATCCTGAGTAGAAAGTTGCTTCCCTGGTGGCTCAGTGGTAAAGAATCTGCCTGCCAATGCAGGAGACTCAAGTTTGATCCCTGGCTTAGGAAGATTCCCTGGAGAAGGAAATGGCAATCCACTCCAATATTTTTCCCTGGGAAATTCCATGAACGAGATAAGTCGGACATGACTTGGCGACCAAAAAACAACGTAACAGAAACATGCAACTCTAGAAAGTGGCCAGGTCTGAAGAAGTACCAGGCCAGTCTCCAATATTGTCCTCCAGCTCTCAGTAGAGACTTTGGTGGCCATGCAAAGGCAGTTGATGTGCCTGTTACTAGGATCATTGTCTGAGGTGGTGGACACTATGGACTCAGCCCACTGCTGGCTTCACTGGTCAGTTGATGACCAATGAGGTGGCCTGGGAACTGGTGTCCCTAGAGCAAAGCTCTTGCTTGCCCACTTACGCAGTGGGTGGGTGGCAGACTAGGCGTGGTATGCCAGGAAGGGAGAAAGGAAGGGCCCATCATGCTTGAGGTTTGCGATAGGGAGTCCTATTACAAAACTTGAGATGAATTACCAAATTTTAGTATATGTTACCACCCTTTTGCCAACACATGCATTCAAAGCCCATCCTAGTCAGGGCCAGGTATCCAGGTGGGCTCCATCCTCTCCCAGCAGGAAGCTGAGGACAAGACTGAGGTGACACTGGAAGGAAACCACAAGGTCAGTAGGCACCTTCAACCCAACTCTCTGGCTCTATCCTGTGCTTCTCTTCATCGTGGAAGAGAGTGGGGACCTATTTCAGAGGGGGAATGAATCCATTTGAAATCCATTCAGAATCCATTTAAAAGCAAGAACCAGCAAAGCCACCTAGTCAGTCAGCATCAAAGGGCCACCAGAGAAAGGACAGGCAGGGACAGGAGCTCCCCATGGCCCCATAACCCCAACACCCCTGCATCTAGCCCATGAATGCCAGGTGAAGGACCAACTCAGTGACTGGGGATGAGGCAGGACAAGTGGCCTGGGTCCTGGTTCTGGCCATTTCCGTCAGTCCCTGATGTCATCCACCACTGTTAGAACGTGACATCATCAACCACAGGCCCTTCCAACAACATGCACACCATTCTCTATTAGGATTATGTAGGAACTTGAAAGAGTCATTTCCTAGGCAGGTTGATAAGGAGTCTAGGGGTCCCCAAGGAGAGAGGGGTCTGGAATTCTCAAGGAGGAAGAAAGGACAAACTTTTTTTCCTTCTCTACATTCCTTAGGATTATATAACAATAATGTATCCTGCCTGAGGACAGTCTCTGGATTAAACCTTCTGGCTAATTCTGTTATCTTAAAATGTAAATTTTATATTCTGTTATATTAAATTATATATTCTGTTATATTAAAATGTAAATTTTAATGGGAGTAGGTCTGGTGAGGTCTTTACAACCTCCAGACATTCTTTGGATTCATTGGAGAGTATATAACTTCATTACTAACACTAGCAAGTGGGTACTTTTTCTGCCCCCTTCTGATGCCTATGTCAGAAGCTTTCTCTATCTCCTTTATACTTTAATAAAACTTTATTACACAAAAGCTCTGAGCGATCAAGCCTCATCTCTGGCCCCGGATTGAATTCTTCTCCTCCGGGGGCCAAGAATCCCAGTGTCTTCGCGTGATTCAACAACAACCTTTCAGACTGACAACAGTCAAAAGTCCTCATAAACTAATCACCAGAAAAAAACCCCAGCATTCCTTTGTTCACTGCAGCTGGCTTCCTTTCCTGTGTAGATGGGTAAGTGTGCATCCAGGGTTTTGTTTTTACATCCCCTTCTGTGACAATGTTGTTCAGTCGCCAATTCGTGTCTGACTCTTCGAGATCCCAAGGACCACAGCACACCAGGCCTCCCTGTCTCTCACCATTTCCCGGAATTTGCCCAAGTTCATGTTCATTGAATCGGTAATGCCATCCAACCATCTCATCCTCTGTGGCCCTCTTCTCCTTCTGCCTTCAATCTTTCCCCACATCAGGGTCTTTTCCAATGAGTCAGTTGTTTTCAGTACTACACAGTTTTCTTATATTGAGGTGAAAATCATAACATAACCTAAAATTAAGTACCTTAAGGCACACAACCCAGTGGTATTTAGAGCTGTATAACCATCACTTCTATCTAATTCATTCATTTTGTCCCTCTAGAAGGAATCCTATACCCAGGAGGTCCAGGTACTTGCATGGTTTTCTCTAGATTCCTCGCCAATCCTGGGAGCTGTTTCAAAATCTTATTCCCCAGAAGAGGGCATGGCTGATTATAGCATCTCAAATTTCTCCTACCAGGTTAAGCCCCTTTTTCTTGATACTGAAATCATTTGGTTACTGCTGAGGAATGGAATATTTTCTGCCATATCAGTAAATAAGGATGTCACAGTTATCAGCCACTGAAGCCCTCCAATGTGAGCTGGTGAGCCCTGAGGAAACTCAGGATAAAAACAATACCTGCCATCTAGCAACCATCCAACCAGCCATCAGACTGCAACCACACACTGTGGTGAGTCTGAAAAAACTCAGGATGTGAAAACACAGGATACTGGCCCCAGATAGCTGAGGTATGTATCAAGGAATGATTTTAGCAAATCTAGACTCTTGCATCTTCCCACACATAGAAAAGCACTAAATTCCTTAACTTGACATAATAATCTTTTGATGTTCCCAACTACCTGCCCTTTGTTGCAAAATTCCTTTATATCCTAGCTCCCCTTTTACTTCCTCAGAGAAGTTTCTCAGAGCTATTAGAAAAGGTGTCTCCAGGACTGCAGTCCTCATTTCCCCCCAAATAAAATTGAACTCATAACTCTCACACTGTGCAAATTTTTTCAACACTGCAAACCTTGGACTATTTTCCAGAGTTCCAGTGAACTTTATTCTTACAGTTCTGCTCATTTTGAGGGACGTTTCTCTGAGGCGACAGGCCTTTGGAATTCCCCTCTCTGCCATTTTTGTTGATATCACTCTACTATACATTGTTCTTTTATGTTTATCTGTCTAACTTGATTATAAAAATTCCCACACATCTTGAGTCTTTGACAGAAATAACAGTTGGAGGCCACTGAACTTTCTGCTGTAAGGAGGAGACAAATGACACTCCCCAGGGTAGAATATTCAGGTGGACTCCAACTTTTGGCCATAAAACACTAAGCCTGTGATAAAATTTTGAGGTTATTTTCTTACAATGGCAGCAGAGCAGCAGCAGAGCAGGACAAAGGGCACCTGCCTCACTGTGGGTCCCTCCATATTACTCTCACCTGCAGTGAGAAACCTGCCCATTGCTGCAAATGCTGACTGTTAATCAACTCTTCAGTTTGATAGGTTAAATATAAAATTTTGCAGCTCTTAATTTTGACTGATTTCAGAGGAGGAACAGTTATGTGTTTAATGGCCATTTCTATCTTCTTTCTTGTGGACTATATTGGTTGCTGCCCTGTCTTTCTATTGGATCGGCTACTGTTTTCTACTTGATTTCTAAGAGCTTTTGCTATATTGAGGTAGCTCACTCTTTGCTAAAAAGTATTCTTATGTAAATACAAATCTTTTTATGTATTTGTAAATACATACAAATATGTAAATACATATTTTTTTCTAAACTGCTTGCCCTTTGTTTGTGCTCATCATATGAGGTTTTTAATTCTTATAAGACTTTTTCTGGAGTCGAATAAATCAATCTTTTGTTTGTATTTTTTCCCTTTGCTTTAATTACTAGAAAATCATTTCCATCTATGGATCAGATAAATATTTATGTATATATTCTTTACCTGTTTTATACACATTAGGACCCATTTCTGGGTTACCTATTCTGGTACATTGACTCCTCCCAGGACTCACTGTTTTAATGACTGGCTTTGAAACGTTGCTGTTCATCTAATATAGCAAGTCCCACCCAAAGCTTTTTTAAAAAAAACAACTTTCTTGGTGGTTCTTGCCCATTTTTTCTTCCAAAAGAACCTTGAACTTACTCAGTCAAGGTTTTTATAATGCCCCAATTCCATAGGGCTCAATTCTGTTTGCAATCACAGTGTCATACACTTACTTCCTAATGGTAGGTAAGTGATAAGAGTTTACCAAAAATTTCAGTGACCCACATAGCCCAGGCTTGGAGCTGGCCACCCTTCTATGGACAGGATTATTGTCCAAGGGGAAGAATACACTCACATACACACATTACATGGGCTTCTCTGGTGGTTCAGGTGGTAAAGAATCCGCCTGCAAGGCAGGCGACCTGGGTTTGATCCCTGGGTTGGGAAGACTTCTTGGAGGAGGGCATGGCAACTCACTCCAGTATCCTTGCCTGGAGAATCTCCATGGACTGAGGATCCTGGTGGGCTGCAGTCCATGGGGTTGCCAAGAGTTGGACGCGACTGAGCAACTAAGCACAGCAGACACATCACAACTACCACACACACACATGCATATACCACACACACATACTCTCATACAAGTGCACACACACTACATAACACACACTCACACACATGTATGCACACACATACAACAGGCTGCAATACTGCCAGCTATAGCAACTCCCATACCACCCAACCACAAGGAACAGCTGAGAATTAGAAAAGGAAACCATCCCCAACCAGGCAGAGAGACAACAGCCCTCTCAGTCCTCCAAGAAACCAGGGAACAGATCCAGCTGCCTAGGTGTGGACAGGCTGGACTTTGGCGTGGGGAGATCTCACTCATCCAGAAAGATGAATCTGTCCTGAATCTGTCCAGGTAACTCTCTGCAACCCTCACCTGGGCTCCCACCTGGTCACTCACTCAGAGGACATTCCCTCAGGGTCTGACACTTATAGGGAGATAAGATAGCTCAGCTTCCCATTTGAAGAAGAGCGTCTCGGCAGCTGGCAGCATTTCCTGAGCACCTCTTTTTCTGCAAAGTCTGGAGGCACCTTAGGGACTTCCTGGTCCATCCAAAACACCCAGAGCAGAGACAGACACACACATAGCAGAAGCTCAGACACCCAGACCCAGCACAGCCACAGCGGGTGGAAGACACAACATGCTCAGTATGGTGGGAGAAAAAAGGGGGATGGGAAACCAGAAACCCTGCATGAATCAGGCATAGAAGGGACAGTTCTGTCACAGCCCACCATGCAGGGGTCAACAGGCTGGGCAGTGGTGAAGTGAAGCTGTGCTGGAGAGGATGCTAAGGGGACATGTGGGATCTTGTTCAGCCACTGATGAAACCACAGAAAGAAACAGCATATTTGCAGAGCACAGGGATGGGCAGGACCACGCCTCCCAGACCCCTTCCCCAGGGGCCAGGCACTCACTTGCTTGGTTTGCCAAGAGGCATCCAAAGAGGGCTCATCTGGGTCATCTTGTGAATCACCTGAGCCCAGAGACAAGGAGGAGTTGCTTTCCTCCCTCAGCTCTGATCCACACTCCTTTGCTCCCTCCAGGGCTGATGCCTCCTTGAGGTTGCTCTGAGAATCTACAAAGGCAGATACACATGGGTCACATCTCAAAAAACAAGTGAACATCATGGAGAACTTAGACTCCTTCCATGAGAACTGTTCATGATTAGACCTCTGCCCACTTGAAGTGCTGCCCTGGCTGTGGTGAACCGGGCCTGGGACAGTTTCTGCTTCTGGTGGTTGAGTGACCACACACCATGAACGTGAAGGTGTTAGTTGCTCAGTTGCTTTACGATACCATGGGCTATAGCTAGCCAGCCTTCTCTGTCCATGGAATTCTCCAGGCAAGTATTCTTGGGACTTCTCTGGTGGCTCAGAAGGTAAAGAATCTGCCTGCAATGCTGGAGACTCCAGTATGATTCCTGGGTGGGGAGATCTTCCGGAGAAGGGAATGGCTACCTACTCCTTCAAAACTAATGGTAGAGAGGGAACACCCCAGCTCAACAAGACAGTGCAGTTCAGCGCCTCCTGGTGTCCCTCTGCATCAGCACAGCCCCAGACTCTGCCATTTCAGAGGTACTTCAAACTCTACAGAACTTTAGTACGGAACTGCCACCAGTTGCATTATTCCAATATTGTTCCAAACATTACTGTTTTTTAATCTGTGTTTTTCCAGATATAAGGAACTATTTCCTCTTAAGTATAGTTATGACACAGCCAGAAAGTTAACATTAATAGATAGATATGGGAACTGGGATCAAAATCCTGAGTCTAATTACAAATTAGATAACAACAGGGCTAAGGGGTTTCATCAGGTTCAAATAATTATAGATAAAAAAGGAAAGAGAACTATTCATTTAATAAAGATTCTAAGTAAAACTCCCTGCTCAAGGCTGATCAGTTCCATTCCACTATCATCCTTCATCGTCCCTGTTCAGCAGAAGTAGCTAAGAAATGTCATTGCCCTTTCCCACAAGACTGTGGGATAGATATTGACAGTGGGGAATTGTAACAGGGAATAACAAATCAGACTCCATCGTAGATCTGTTTCTTTTAATTTTTAACCTTTGTATTCCATTGCTTTTGCCACAAGTTAATTACTAAAAGGATATTGCCAATCACAAACTCAAATATACATAATGGCCCATCTTAGGGAACTCCCATGCCTGAAGGTTAAAATAAAATACCTATGCTCAGCTCATAAGGAACATCCAGACCCAGGCTACTTGTGAATAGCTTCAGGAAAGAAGTAATGAACTCATCCCCTCCTGAGTCTGGACAAAACCAGGAGATATTTGCAAAAAACAACTTATGACCTATATTGCCTGTTTTACAAAATTGTTGCTTTTTTGCATTAACAAATGTGTGGGTGAGCCTCTGATAAAATGATGATATATATGAATAGTTCCACATGCGATCAGTGATTGTAATAGTAACTCTAGACATGGTAAGAAGCAACAGGAAGGAATATTTGCCTGGACCATAAAAGACAAGTAAGGTGATCTGGAGGCTTTTGGCTATTGTTAATAAGGCCAAGTCCAGTGAAAGCACATTGAGTGGCCAATCAATGAAATCTTTTTGAGATCTGGGAATAAGTATTCCTAGCACTGTGGGATGAAATTGTCATGAAATGCCCCCAAAACCATGGTCAAATTTATGACCACGTAGGGGCCTTCCCAACTAAAAACTCACACTTGTCGTCTTCCTCTACAAGGATTAAATCATGAGCCACTGCAGCTGCTGACCTTCAACACGTCCTGAAAGGAGTTCAGGGTGGAGAATGAGACACTCTGTGCTCTGGGAAAAACTGGCAGAATAGGCCTTCAGATAGATATTTTCAGAAGATTTATGAGTCCCAATTCTTGTATCTTATCATATGTAGAAAATCATTCAAATCACTAACAGTGACTTCTGCTTTGGCCACTGAGTAAGCAAATGCATTTGGAAGTAAAAATGGAGTAGCTGTGTCAGACTCAGATACCACCAGCCATTCTCAAAGCAGTATCTGCTGGAATTATAAGAGAGCAGGACCTCATGGGTACCTCTGCTAAGTTTTGTGATTAATCTCCTTATCTGAAACTTTATTCTTTTTCTTGTTCAAAACTTGTTCTTCTCAAGATTGAAGAGTATCAAAAGAAAAGGGGGAAATTGTAACCAAGCAGGATCCTATAGATCTTTCCTGGGACAGGCCTTCCCTCATGTCCTCTGCTTTAGCTCCTCTCTGAAATACCTAAAGAACAGTATTTGATGCATATTTCCTGAGTTGTCTTACGGATGTGAAAACCCTCCAATACATGGAAGATGTTAACTACTTGATGACCTTGAACACATAGATCCAGGCTTCTTGGAGCCTAAGTACTGATAATATTAACCCCTGTGGTACCACTCTGTTCCCTCACCATCAGCCAGTCAGAATTGTACACGAGCTGATCACATACCCTGTGACCCACTTCCCTTACCTGTATGGCAGAGGGCAACAAAATATTGTAAACCAATTCTCCTCCAATAAAAAAAAATCTTCACCCAAAGGTCTCTGGCAGTTTGGGGCCTTTTAGGCCTGAAACACTCATTTACTGGCACAGCCCTGCAATAATCCTTTCTCTGCTACAAACTCTGATGTTTCAGTTTGTTTGACCCCACTATGCCCTAACACCAGCCCTGCTCAAGTTTCAGAGGAACAGACCCCACCTGTGGCACCAGAGGGAGCCAAGTTCAAGATGTCCAGAGTTCAAGAGCCGGGCGGGCTGGCAGACCTACAAGTGATAGAATGGTGGAGATAACCACTTCAGCAGCCCCACCCAGGCCTCACAACATTTCATCTTTCCAATTTCCGTATCTGTAAATGAGACTTACCTAGAGTATAAGTTAAGCAGAGAGGTAAGTAGAACTATACAAAAAAGGTTTTAATGAACTGGATAACCACGATGGTGTGGTCACCCACCTAAACCAGATATCCTGGAATATGAAGTGGGCCTTAGGAAGCATTACTACAAACAAGCTAGCACAGGTGATGGAATTCCAGCTGAATTACTTAAAATCCTAAAAGATGGCGCTGTTAAATTTCTCTACTCAATGTCAGCAAATTTGGAAAACTCAGCAGTGGTCACAAGACTGGAAAAAGTCAGTCTTTATTCCAATCCCAAAGGAGGGCAATGCTAAAGAATGTTCAAACTACCACACAATTGTGCTCATTTCACATGCTAGAAAGGTAATGCTCAAAATCCTTCAAGCTAGGTTACAGCAGTATGTGAACCAAGAACTTCCAAATGTATAAGCTGGGTTTGGAAAAGGCAGAAGAACTAGAAATCAAATTGCCAATATTCATTGGATTATATAAATGCAAGACAATTCCAGATATCCTGGAATATGAAGTTAAGCGGGCCTTAGGAAGCATTACTACAAACAAGCCAGCACAGGTGATGGTTTCACAGGTGTAGTTTCATTGACTACACTAAAAGCCTTTGACTGTGGATCACAACACACTGGAAAGTTCCTAAAGAGATGGGAATACCAGACTACCATAACTTCCCCGAGAAACCTGTATTCGGATCAAGAAGCAACATTTATAACCACACATGGTACTACTGACTGGTTTAAAATTGGGAAAGGAATATGACAAAGCTGGATATTATCACTCTGCCTATTAAACGTATATGCAGAGTACATTATGCAAAATGCCGGACTGGAAGAATCACAAGTTGGAATCAAGATTGCTGGGAGAAATAGAAACAACTTCAGATATGCAGATGATGCCACGCTAATGGCAGATGCTGAAGCTGAAGTTCCAACACTTTGGCCATGTGGTGCAAAGAGCCGACTCATTGGAAAAGACCCTGATTCTGGGAAAGATTGACGGCAAGAGGAGATGGGGGCGACAGTGGATGAGATGGTTAGATAGTATCACCGGCTCAATAGACATGAATTTGAGCAAAAGCCAGGAGATGGTAGAGGACAGAGGAGCCTGGCGTGCTGCAGTCCATGGGGTCGCAAAGAGTAGGACATGACTTAACAACTGAACAACAACAGGTAGGCAGGAAGCAGGTGGGGATCAGAAGCAGGAAATTCTCAGTCTCATAATTCAACACATGGGTCCTCAACCCTACTGTGTGCCCATACTGAGTGACCAGGGCCCAGCTCCTAACCCACCCCACCCCCAGGGACATATGATGGACCTCCCCCAGTGACCCAGACCTAAAGACAATGGCCCTGTCCAACGCTCACTGTGCTCACAGGGCATAAGCGGGCAGCCCAGAAGCCAGCCAGCTCCCAATAGCTCTCAAAGCCTTTGGCCCTGAAACTGGCAGAGATGCCAAGCATCTTGGAGATTTGGTCTGTCCATCTTGGTAGTGACCCAGCCCTGCTTATGGTTGGGGATCTGGGGGTGACCTCTGACTAGGCCAAGGTAGACAGCTACCTTACCTGCTCTCCCCACCCATCTGGACAGGCAGGACCCTAGAAGGTGACCAGGTGTTCTCAGACAAGGCTTTTTTCCCCCTTTTTATGTTGGAAAACATACCAATTGCTTTCAGCAGCCCTCTGAAAGCCCCCTGCACAAAATTAAAGGGGGTGAAGGAGTAGTGAGCTTTTCTATTCTCCCTCCCAACTTGAGATAAAGCAGTGAACAAGACAGCACAGGTCTCTGAAGACCCACCATGGTGTCATCCAAGTGCTACTGAGACAGATAGCCTGGGGAAGTGCAGTTCAGAGTGAAGGGGTGGGGCAGGCACAGTTTGCAACTTGGTGGTCAGAGTGGGTCTCCGGAAGAGCAGACAGCTGAGCAAAGACTGGAAGGCAGGGATAGGGGAAGCTGTGCGGCCCTCTAAGAAAAGGTGTATTCCAGGCAGAGGGACCAGACAGTGCAAAGGTCCTGCAGTCAGAGCATGTCTAGTATGTACTAGAAGGATCAGGGAGACAGCCCAATGTCCCAGGCATCAAGAGAATCAAGGACCCACCAGAGTCAGCAGGTGAGGCCTACCTGACATAGTTCCTCCTTCATGCACCCATGAGCCACCCCTCATCAGGAAGGGGCCTGTGCAAGCTGTGGGGACCCCTCCCCCACCAAGGGGGCCTGGGATGCCACTTCTATGCAGCATCCTCTGAAATCCTCTAAGACCTCTCTGCTTAGACCAACACTTTCCATTCC
This sequence comes from Bos mutus, assembly GCF_027580195.1. Lineage (NCBI taxonomy): Eukaryota > Metazoa > Chordata > Mammalia > Artiodactyla > Bovidae > Bos > Bos mutus. The sequence goes on along the minus strand of NC_091635.1, from coordinate 10,890,081 downwards.
CAATATAATAGAGGAAAAAAAAATCTGACTCCATTTGGACCTGTTTCTTTTACTTGAATATTTGCTTTCCATTTCTTTTATCACTACAATCACTAAAAAGATGCTATTTATAGCTATACATAATGACCTGCCTTTGGAAATTCTGCCCCTCTGCCTGAAAGTTTAACTAAAGTGCCTTTGTTCAGCTCACAGGGAAACACCCAGATCCTGTCCACTTGTGAATGGCTACAGGAAAGAGTAAGTTAACTCACTCCCTCCCCAAGACTGGCCAAAGCAGGGGGTATTTTGCAAGATATGGCCTTTTTACTTTACTTTCTCACCTCCTCCCCCTCAGTTCAGCATCCCCTTTTATAGTTTCTATAAAAGAAACTAGCATCCAGACGCTGATAAGATGGTGCTCCAGGACTCTAGTCTTCCATCTTCTTGGTGACCCAGCTTTTCGAATAAAGTCACTATTCCTTGATTCCACACCTTGTCTCCCGATTTATTGTCCTATGAGTGGAGAGCAGACTAATCTTGGACTCAGTAACACCAAGAGTAATGGGAAACCTCGAATTCTCTCCAAGAAACAAAATTGAAATTCTGTTAGGTAGGTAGAATAGGGAAAAGGAGTCCAAAATGGCGGTGGCTAAAAGACAAGGAAGGTCAAAGGAAGGTCCGAGGACCAGAGTGAAAACTTCAGGCAGAACAAACAGCACTCCTGGCTAAGCCCAATTTGCATAGGGCAAGCCCAGGTGGAAGAAAAAACATATAAAAGGAGGGGCCAAAGCGCTTTCTCTCGGACTCTCTCTCTCGCGTGCATGCGCGCGCTCTCTCTCTCTCTCTCTTTCTCTCTCTCTCTCTCTTTCTCCCTCCCCACGCACTCCTCCACTCCCTTCTCTTCGAGTCTTGGATTCTCCTGCTATCTTCTAAATAAAATGGAGCTGTAACACTGATTTGCCTAAGAGCTGTAACACGGTTTGTCCAAGACCCGAGATCTGTGATGCGCCGAGGGCTTTAATGTCCGTTGCTCCAAATCTTTGTTGTGACGAGGAACATACACTCGCGTGTGTTCCAGGCAGAGGGACCAGGCAGTGCAAAGGTCCTGCGGTCAGAGCATATCTAGTATGTACTAGAAGGATCAGGGAGACAGCCCAATGTCCCAGGCATCAAGAGAATCAAGGACCCACCAGAGTCAGCAGGTGAGGCCTACCTGACATGGTTCCTCCTTCATGCACCCATGAGCCACCCCCCATTGGGAAGGGGCCTGTGCAAGCTGTGGGGACCCCTCCCCCACCAAGGGGGCCTGGGATGCCACTTCTATGCAGCATCCTCTGAAATCCTCTAAGACCTCTCTGCTTAGACCAACACTTTCCATTCCCAATATAATAGAGGAAAAAAAAATCTGACTCCATTTGGACCTGTTTCTTTTACTTGAATATTTGCTTTCCATTTCTTTTATCACTACAATCACTAAAAAGATGCTGTTTATAGCTATAAATGTACATAATTACCTGCCTTCGGAAATCCTGCCCCTCTGCCTGAAAGTTTAACTAAAGTGCCTTTGTTCAGCTCACAGGGAAACACCCAGATCCTGTCCACTTGTGAATGGCTACAGGAAAGAGTAAGTTAACTCACTCCCTCCCCAAGACTGGCCAAAGCAGGGGGTATTTTGCAAGATATGGCCTTTTTACTTTATTTCCTCACCTCCTCCCCCTCAGTTCAGCATCCCCTTTTATAGTTTCTATAAAAGAAACTAGCATCCAGACGCTGATAAGATGGTGCTCCAGGACTCTAGTCCTCCATCTTCTTGGTGACCCAGCTTTTCGAATAAAGTCACTATTCCTTGATTCCACACCTTGTCTCCCGATTTATTGTCCTATGAGTGGAGAGCAGACTAATCTTGGACTCAGTAACACCAAGAGAATGGGAAACCTCGAATTCTCTCCAAGAAACAAAATTGAAACTCTTTTTTAAAAAGTGACAGATGCTTCCAGCAAAGGACCAGATAGAAGTGTATTTCTATCAAAAATGTTTCCTGCAGAAACAGTTCTTTAGTCATGGAAGACCTGCTAGCCTGGGCTGCCTGTTAGCCAAGTTCTCCATTTCTAGGGATGGAAGAGGGACTGAGCTAACTGCCCTCCCCACCACCTGCATCAGGCTCCCAGCCCCATCAGAGCCTTACCTGGCACTCGTTTGGGGGCTGTAGGAAGCAGCCTCTGTCCACACTCACTGCATAACTTCGGGGCTTCCTCTTTGGCGATATACCTGCAAGAAGGACACTCCATACCTCCAGGGAGAGGAATTCCTGGGTCTGGCATGTCTCTGCTGATCTAGAAGTAAGAATCCCAAGGCTGCCAGCTTTATAACCCGCCACCTGTCACGTGACCACAGCCTTGCTTCAGTTTCATTTTCTGGGAAAGTAAAATTGCGGCGGCCCAGTTCTCCCGGCTCAATTGAAACCCAGTCTGATCACCACCCACAAGGTGCTCCAGCCTGCCTCATCCCAACCTCGCCTTCCAACACCCTCCTGATCTGAGCCCCATGTGGCCCCAGCACCTACTTTCTTTTCTGCTGAACCCATCGTGCTTGCCTCCCCTGGCCTCCTGAGTTCTCTCCATCATTAAGTAAATCTAAAAATTGTCCTGCCCAGCTGAGACTGGGAGCCAGTTCAGCTGAGTCAAGTGAGTGGAGACTGAAGATAGTAGGGGAGCAGGCAGAGACACAGCTTAAGCAAAATCTTGAGATTAAACATGAGGTGGGGGTACTGAGGCAGGAGATAGATAGGCTCCAGTTTAGACACTTACAACTGGCCTCCTGTTTATATTCATGGGGCAAGAAAAAGTGGACTTCAGGCTGAGAGGATAATAGGCAGGAAGGCTAGGGGTCTCCAAACAGAGGAAATAGGCTGCAACCCCACAGAGACTGAGATAGAACTGTGTTTGGGTATCTCCTGAGGAGGTATGGGTCAGTAGGGGACTGCTGCAGGGGCAGGGGCTCTGGGTGCAGTACACCTGTGTATGGCATAAGCCCTCTGGGAGGAGGTCGCCATTAACCCCGTGATGGAGGCACCAGAACTTACACAGGACTGGGGAAACAATCTCTTGGAGGGCTCAAACAGAACCTTGTGTGCACCAGGACCCAGGAGAAAGGAGCAATGATCCTGCAAGAGACTGACCCAGACTTGCTCGTCCAGGAGTCTCTGGTGGAGGCGTGGGTCAGCCATGGCCTGCTGCAGGGTTGGGGGCCCTGAGTGTAGCAGTGCGTGCATGAGACCTTTTGAAGGAGGTCACCCTTATCTTCATTACCTCTACCATAGTTTGGCCTCAGGTCAAATAATAGGGAGGGAACACAGCCCCGCCCTTCAACAGAAAATTGGATTAAAGATTTACTGAGCATGGCCCTGCCTATCAGAACAAGACTCAGTTTCCCCCTCAGTCAGTCAGTCAGTCTCTCCCACCAGGAAGCTTCCATAAGCCTCTTATCCTTCTCCATCAAAGGGCAGACACAATGAAAACTGCAGTCCCAGAAAACTAACCAATCTGATCACATGGATCACAGCCTTGTCTAACTCAATGAAACTGTGAGCCATGCCATGTCAGATCAGAGATCAGTCGCTCAGTCGTGTCCGACTCTTTGTGACTCCATGAATCACAGCATGCCAGGCCTCCCTGTCCATCACCAACTTCCGGAGTTCACTCAGACTCACATCCATCGAGTCAGTGATGCCATCTAGCCATCTCATCCTCTGTTGTCCCCTTCTCCTCCTGCCCCCAATCCCTCCCAGCATCAGAGTCTTTTCCAATGAGTCAACTCTTCGCATCAGGTGGCCAAAGTACTGGAGTTTCAGCTTTAGCATCATTCCTTCCAAAGAAATCCCAGGGCTAATCTCCTTCAGAATGGACTGGTTGGATCTCCTTGCAGTCCAAGGGATTCTCAAGAGTCTTCTCCAACACCACAGTTCAAAAGCATCAATTCTTCAGCTTTAGCATCATTCCTTCCAAAGAAATCCCAGGGCTAATCTCCTTCAGAATGGACTGGTTGGATCTCCTTGCAGTCCAAGGGATTCTCAAGAGTCTTCTCCAACACCACAGTTCAAAAGCATCAATTCTTCGGCGCTCAGCCTTCTTCACAGTCCAACTCTCACATCCATACATGACCACAGGAAAAACCATAGCCTTGACTAGACGAAACTTTGTTGGCAAAGTAATGTCTCTGCTTTTGAATATGCTGTCTAGGTTGGTCATAACTTTCCTTCCAAGGAGTAAGCGTCTTTTAATTTCATGGCTGCAGTCACCATCTGTAGTGATTTTGGAGTCCAAAAAAATAAAGTCTGACACTGTTTCCTCTGTTTCCCCATCTATTTCCCATGAAGTGGTGGGACTGGATGCCATGATCTTCGTTTTCTGAATGTTGAGCTTTAAGCCAACTTTTTCACTCTCCACTTTCACTTTCATCAAGAGGCTTTTGAGTTCCTCTTCACTTTCTGCCATAAGGGTGGTGTCATCTGCATATCTGAGGTTATTGAGATTTCTCCTGGCAATCTTGAAAGATTATCTGGTATTCCCATCACTTTCACGTGATTATCTGGGCCATGCCATGTAGGGCCACCCAAGACAGATGGGTCATGGTGGAGAGTTCTGACTAAACATGATCCACTGGAGAAGGGAATGGCAAACCACTTCAGTATTCTTGCCTTGAGAACCCCATGAACAGTATGAAAAGGCAAAAAGATAGGACACTGAAAGATGAACTCCCCAGGTTGGTAGGTGCCCAATATGCTACTGGAGATCAGTGGAGAAATAACTCCAGAAAGAATGAAGAGACAGAGCCAAAGCAAAAACAACACCCAGTTGTGCATGTGACTGGTGATGGAAGTAAAGTCCGATGCTGTAAAGAGCAGTAATGCATAGGAACCTGGAATGTTAGGTCCATGAATCAAGGCAAATTGGAAGTGGTCAAACAAGAGATGGTAAGAGTGAACGTTGACATTTTAGGAATCAGTGAACTAAAGTGGACTGGAATGGGTGAATTTAACTCAGATGACCATTATATCTACTACTGTGGTCAAGAATCCCTTAGAAGAAATGGAGCACCCATCATAGTCAACAAAAGAGTCTGAAATGCAGTACTTGGATGCAATCTCAAAAACAACAAAATAATCTCTGTTCATTTCCAAGGCAAACCATTCAATATCACAGTAATCCAAGTCTATGCCCCAACCAGTAAGGCTGAAGAAGTTGAAGTTGAACGGTTCTAGGAAGACCTACAAGACCTTTTAGAACTAACACCCAAAAAAGATGTCCTTTTAATTACAGGAGTGAAAAGAAAGTAAAGTCGCTCAGTCGTGTCTGACTCTTTGAGACCCCATGGACTGTAGTCTACCAGGCTTCTCCATCCATGGGATTTTCCAGGCAAGAATACTGGAGTGGGTTGCCATTTCCTTCTCCAAGAGATCTTCCCAACCTAGGGATTGAACCTGGATCTCCTGCATTGTAGGCAGACGCTTTACCGTCTAAGCCACCAGAGACTGGAATGCAAAAGCAGGAAGTCAAGAGATACCTGGAGTAACAGGCAAATTTGGCCTTGGAGTACAGAATGAAGCAGTGCAGAGGCTAACAGAGTTTTGCCAAGAGAACGCACTGGTCATAGCAAACACCCTCTTCTGACAACACAAGAGAAGAAATGGTTAATACTGAAATAAGATTGATTATATTCTTTGCAGCCAAAGATGGAGAAGCTCTATACAGTCAGCAAAAACAAGACTGGGAGTTGATTGTGACTCAGATCATGAACTCCTTAATGCCAAATTCAGGTTTAAATTGAAGAAAGTAGAGAAAACCACTAGACCATTCAGGTATGACCTAAATCAAATCCCTTATGATTATACACTGAAAGTGACAAATAGATTCAAGGGATTAGATCTGATAGAGTGCCTGAAAAACTATGGATAGAAGTTTGTGACATTGTACAGGAGACAGGGAGCAAGACCATCCCCAAGAAAAAGAAATGCAAAAAGGCAAAATGGTTGTCTGAGGAGGCCTTACAAATAGCTGTGAAAAGAAAAGTGAAAGGCAAAGGAGAAAAGGAAAGATGTACCCATTTGAATGCAGAGTTTCAAAAAATAGCAAGGAGAGATAAGAAAGCCTTCCTCAGTGATCAATGCAAAAAAAAAAAAAAAATAGAGGAAAACAACACAATGGGAAAGACTAGAGATCTCTTCAAGAAAAGTAGAGATACCAAGGGAAATTTTCATGCCAAGACGGGCACAATAAAGGACAGAAATGGTATGGACCTAACAAAAGCAGAAGATATTAAGAAGAGGTGGCAAGAATACACAGAAGAACTATACAAAAAAGATCTTCATGACCCAGATAATCATGATGGTGTGATCACTCACCTAGAGCCAGACATCCTGATATGCAAAGTCAAGTGGGCCTTAGGAGGCATCACTATGAATAAAGCTAGTGGAAGGGATGGAATTCCAGTTGAGCTATTTCAAATCCTAAAAGATGATGCTGTGAAAGTGCTGCACTCAATATGCCCACAGATTTGGAAAACTCAGCAGTGGCCACAGGACTGGAAAAGGTCAGTCTTCATTCCAATCCCAAACAAAGGCAATGCCAAAGAATGCCCAAACTACTGCACAATTGCACTCACCTCACACACTAGCAAAGGAATGCTCAAAATTCTCCAAGCCAGGCTTCAGCAATATGTGAACCGTGAACTTCCAGATGTTCAAGCTGGATTTAGAAAAGGAAGAGGAACCAGAGATCAAATTGCCAACATCCATTGGATCGTCAAAAAAGCAAGAGAGTTCCAGAAAAACATCTACTTCTGCTTTATTGAGTATGCCAAAGCCTTCAACTGTGTGGATCACAACAAACTGTGGAAAATTCTTCAAGAGATGGGAATACCGGACCACCTTACCTGCCTCCTGAGAAATCTATATGCAGGTCAAGAAGCAACAGTTAGAACTGGACATGGAACAACAGACTGGTTCCAGATCGGGAAAGGAGTACATCAAGGCTGTGTATTGTCACCCTGCTTATTTAACTTATATGCAGACTACATCATGCGAAATGCTGGGCTGGATGAAGCACAAGCTGGAATCAAGACTGCTGGAAGAAATATCAATAACCTCAGATATGCAGATGACACCACCCTTATGGCAGAAAGGGAAGAGGAACAAAAGAGCCTCTTCTGGCCCAGGATGACTCACCTTGTGCCAATGTTATCTCAAAATGCATGTTGTGAGTGAGGGGCTGGGTGCCACTCTGAGTTTTGAGCTCTAATTAGCAGCCTGATGATAGGTATATAACATTTTGCTAAAGACTAGCAGGGGAGCACTCTTTCTGCCCCCTTCTGATGTCTATGTCAGAAGCTTTATCTATTTCTTTTATACTTTAATGAAACTTTATTACACAAAAGCTCTGAGTGATCAAGTCTCATCACTGGCCCTGGATTGAATTCCTCTCCTCTGGAGGCCAAGAATCCTGACATCTTTCACAGCTCAGCAACAACCTTTCAAGGCTGTACACTTACAATTAGCCTCCTGTTTGCACTTCTTGAGACAGGAGACAGGTGGGCTCTAGGTTAGATGTTTACAATCAGCCTCCTATTTGCTCTCCTAAATAGAAGGAACTACAGAGACAGGGTCAGCTTTCCAAGTGGCTCTAGTGGTAAAGAACCCACCAGCCAATGCAGGAGACATAAAAGACGTGGGTTCAATCCCTTGGTTGGGAAGATCCCCTGGAGTAGGAAATGGCAACCCACTCCAATATTCTTGTCTGCAGAATCCCATGAACAGAGGAGCCTGGCAGCCTACAGTCCACGGGGTCACAAACAGTCAGACACGACCAAAGCAACTCAGCACACAAAGTGTCAGACACGACTGAAGTGACTTAGCATGCACACATGAACAGAGACAAGATAAATACTCAAGTTTTGTCTCTTGTGGATGCCTTAAGATAATAGCTATGGCAGGAACAAAGGAGGGCAAAGCCCTGTTTGAGTACAATATCAAGGGATCTCCACTTCCCCCTTCCTTGGGGTAAAGGAGACACTACACATGCACAGCAAGGCTACCTGGGGACAACACCAGGGGACAACAAATCAGGGGACAACACCAGGCCATAATGAATCTTGCTTCTCCCAGACACCTTTGTGTCAAGTTCCATTTTGGCTGAGAGGTGCATGCTCACCTAAGGGGAGGTTCTTTAGACAAATGATCCAGGGGAGCTAAAACAAGATGATTGGAAAAGGGGAGACGAAGACCTAGAAAACTGCCCTCTCATAAAGGATTTAAACTTTGCAAATGTGCGACTGTCTCAGTTCGCCTGTGTGTCTTTCCATGGGTACTTTGCTTTTCCAAAAAACTCTTTACTTTTCTCTTTGCCTTCTGTCTCCTCACCTGAATTCTTTCTTGACAAGGCAGGCAAGAACTGGGGATCCAGGCCCTAGCCTCTGGCCTCTGTGGTCTAGCGGTTAGGATTCAACGTTCTCACCCACCACCACAAGCCAGGTTTATTTCCTGGTCGGGGAACCAAGATTCTGCCTCTAGCTACTGCTTGCCGCTGCTTACTGCAAGCTGCCTCTCATCACTGTGTGTGTTCGAAATCAGTACCTGCTTCAAGCCCCAAGTAAGGGACTCAGACTGTCTCTGCCTCACTGCAGAAATGCTGGCAGCAAATGATTGAGTCAGAGCCTGCCGAAGGAACCAGCCTGCACAGGGCAGCCCACGACTATAGAGCTGGCAGTCAGGACTCCTATAACAGGGCCAGTGGTCAAGATTCCTAATAACAGGAATTGCCATCTACTAAGCCTGCACTCTTCTCATGGACCACCTGGCCCTCTGAACACCCTCCGTGGGAGTGGCAGCAAACCAAGGTCAGGGTCATGTCAAGGTCAGGACTCAGGCCAAGAATCTCCAGCCTCCAGAGACCACTTAGTTCATCCATGGCGAGAGTGCAGACAGGTGTCTTGGCTCTTGGTGCACAAAGATCCACCGGCCACCCTTTTCTTCTGGCTTCGGACCCAAGTATTCTGATGGAGCAGTGGCCAAGTCAGCTTCTTCCTCAGTTGGGAAGGCAAGCAGAGGGCCCCCATCAGACAGCAACTCCCTACTCCAGCCCTGCTGCTGGCCCCTGCAACCCCTACATCTCATTCTCATTCTAATTTTACCTGTGGCATAGATGACAGTCTGCCACCAACAGCCTGGTCTCCTATGATGGTGGGCTGTGGTGGGGGGAGGGCAGGACCGAAAGCACCTGGTGCGTGTGGTTATCCTCAGGACAATGGTCCCCATCTTCCCTCTCCTCCTCCAAATGCCCCCTGAAGCAATCACCTCTGTAGTCTGGGCGCTCTCTCACTAAAAGACTCTCAATGACTCCCGAGGGCCCAGTCCTCTCTCCTAAGGTGCATTCCCTCTGTCCCAAGCTCTGCTTCCCCACAGACCAGAAAACTCACGGCAGGGATCAGAATTCCTCACTCAAGTGTCCTGTTGTTTCTCCCCAGCACCAGGGGCTTATGGGTTGTGGCAGGTACCAACACTTCTCTATTCACTCAGTTTCCTGATTTTTCTTCCCCTTTTTTCCAGCCACATCCCCCCAACCACCACCAAATAAAACCAGGTGGAGGCCCCCATCTTACACTCCCTATTCTCAGCCCTCCCTGGCTTGGGTGGTGTCCAGGACTTTACAGACCCAGCAGCCAGCCCTGAGGAGTGCCAATGACACAAGGCTGATCCTCAGCCAAGCTTCAAGTCATTCAGCTATGAAAAAGTGGAGGTCACCAATCGTATCTGATCAGGGTCTTGTGTGGATTAAGGGAGCACAGTGGCCCACGCCCAGCCCTCTGTTGGTCACTAGTAACCTAGAGGCCACCGCCACAGCCTGTCTACGCACCTGTTCCCTTCTGTGTCTCAGTTTTCTCATCTGTCAGGCTCTGGTCCAGCCTCCTAGGGCTGTTGAACAACTATTATGGTGAAAACTAGTGTTCCAGCCCCAAGCAAAGGGCTTGATGTACATCATCTTATTTATTCTTCACTGTTCTCTCCCCTCTCAATGAGCACCTACCAGAAAGCATTTGTGAGGGGCCTAGCACAGGCCCATGTGATGCTACAAATGCCAGTCAGGATGAGTGTCATTTTTACATCAAAAGGGCCCAGGGCTCCCACCTGTCTTTCCAACAAATTCCTCCTTTCCCATACCCTCTGGTCACACCGTATTTCTGAGGTAGGATATAGATGGGCTCCCGGTTAGAAATTTATACTGGCCTCCTGTTTACATTTCATAGGGCATGAAGAAGTGGCCTTCAGGCTGGATACTTACAACTGTTAACATATCCTGAGACAAGAGATAGTGGGCTGAAGCTATGGCATTTACAGTCAGACTTCTGTTTGCCCTCCAAAACGGAAGAAATAACAGAAACAGGGTAAATAGGCAGTTTTTGTCTCTTGTAAATACCTTAAAGTAATAGTCATGGCAATAGTCAAGGAAACTGTCACGGCAAAGACAAAGAGGGGCAAAATTCTATTTAAGTAAAGGATAAGGGATCTCCGCTCCTCTCTCTTTTGGGACAAGGGAGACACTACACATGCACAGAAAGGCTCCTTGGGGGTCAAAAGTCAGGGGATAATGTCAGTCCATACTGAGTCTTGCTCCTTCCAGAAGCCTTCACTTCAAGATTCATTTCGGCTGAGGGGTACGTGCACACAGAAGGGAGGGTCACTGGATAGGTCAGGTGTGGCAAAAGAAACCAGTTAATTGGCTAAAGGTAAACAAAGACCTGGAAGAACTGACCTATGTAAATGACATTGTTTTTGTTCAGTTGAGAAATTGTATCCAACTGGTTGCAACCCCATGGACTACAGCATACCAGGCTTCTCTGCCCTTCACTATCTCCTGGAGTTTGTTCAAACTCATGTCCATTGAGTCGGTAATCCTATCCAAACACCTCATTCTCTGTCGCCCCCTTCTCCTTCTTCCCTCAGTTTTTCTCAGCATCAGGATCTTTCCTAATGAGTCGACTATTTACATCGGGTAGCCAAATTAGAGCTTAGGAACTTCAGTTTCAGTATTAGTTCTTACAATGATTATTCAGGGTTGATTTCCTTTAAGATTGACTGATTTGATCTCCTTGCAGTCCAAAGGACCCTCAAGAGTCTTCTCCAGCACCAGTTTGAAAGCATTAATTCTTCAGCTCTCAGCCTTCCTTATGGTCTAACTCTCACATCTATATATGACTACTGGAAAAACCATAGCTTTGACTATACAGACACTTTTTCAGCAAAGTGATGTCTCTGCTTTTTAATACTCTGTCTAGGTCTATCATAGCTTTTCTTCCAAGGAGCAAGCGTTTTTTAATTTCATGGCTGCAGTCATCATCCACAGTGATTTTGGAGCCCAAGAAAATGAAGTCTGTCACTGTTTCCACTTTTTCCTCATCTATCTGCCATGAAGTGATGGGTCCAGATGCCATGATCTTACTTTTTAAATGTTGTTATAAGTCAGCTTTTTCACTCACCTCTTTCATCTTTATCAAAGGGCTCTGCTTTCTGCCATTAGGGTGGTATCATCTGCATATCTGAGGTTATTGATATTCTCCTAGCAATCTTTATTCCAGCCTGTGCTTCATCCAGTCTGGCATTTCACATGATGTATTCTGCATATAAGTTAAATAAGCAGGGTGACAGTGTATAGCCTTGACGTATTCCCAATTTTGATCCAGTCTGTTATTCCATGTCTGGTTCTAAATGTTGCTTCTTGACCTGCATACAGGTTTCTCAGGAGGCAGGTGAGGTGATCTGGTATTCCCTTTTTGGAATTTCCTTGGTTTTTCTATGATCCAATGGATGTTGGCAATTTGATCTCTGATTTCTCTGCCTTTTCTAAATACAGACTGTATATCTGGAAGTTCTTGGTTCATACACTATTGAAGCCTAGTTTGAAGGATCTGGGGCATTACCTTGCTAGCATGTGAAATGAGTGCAATTGTACAGTAGTTTGAACCTTCTTTGGCATTGCCTTTCTTTGAGATTGGAATGAAAACTGACCTTTTCCAGTCCTGTGACCACTGTTGAGTTTTCCAAATTTGCTGACATACTGCATGCAGCACTTTAACAGCACTAACTTTTAGGATTTTAAATAGCTCAGCTGAAATTCCATCACCTCCACTAGATTTGTTTGTAGTAATGCTTCTTAAGGCCCCCTTGACTTCACACTCCAGGATGTCTGGCTCTAGGTGAGTGATCATACCATCATGGTTATCCAGGTCATTAAGAACTTTTTGTATAGTTCTTCCCAAAATCCATATCAATGCAATAAATGTATGCATTGAAACATGCAATTTTTTTGTTTTACCTCATTGGGTTTTAGTTGTGGCACTAGGGCACTTCGTTGCTGCTAACAGGCTTCCTTATAGTTGTGGTGCTTGGCTCAGTAGTTGTGGCGCGAGCTTAGTCACCCCATGGCACGTGGGGCTTTTTTTCCCTGACCAGGGATCCAGCCTGCATTCCCAGAATTGGAAGGCAGATTCTTAACCTCTGGACCACCATGGAAGTCTCCCACACAACTTTTAAAAATAAAAAATAGTATAACAATAAATAGTATGTAAGTGCAATGTATGATCAAACATAATTAGAAAATAAGATAGAAAACAACAATATACAAGGACAGTGGTAGCTGCAATTTACTTTGTGGGGCTGAGGCAGGCACAGACAGAGATTAGCTGGGTGGAGGCGGATGGTGGGGTGGTAGGATGAAGGAAGAAGGGGACGAGGAAGCCAGAGTACTTGATGAACAGTTTCAGATGGCATCACCTCCCACTTTGTCCCTAAAAGATGGTGCTCTGGACATTGCTGGCTTCAGTCTGGACATCTCCTTTTGGTCCAGTGTTCACAAAGGGACTTGCTCCTCCACATAGATTTCCTTGTGGAAAGTCTGCTAGTCATTATTGCCCAGGTTAGCTGCACGACAGGGGAGCCCCTGGACTTAGCCCCACAGCTCACCTGGCAAAACCCAGTATAGGGTATCTTCCTGATCCCTTAGATATTAGATCATTTGAAATTTCCTCTATCTTGTAACCACCAGCATTTGTAGAATGGATATGGTTGGCCCCAAACATACTTTGGGGCTGGTCTTACTCCTTGCCTGCTTATCTGATAATCCTGGGGTCGTCCGTAGGCCTGTAGGCAAGATGCTCTCCAGAGCACAGTTTGCTGGGAGGGTAAGTGTGGTAAGAGGGTGGAACAAGGGACCTTGTGGGGGGAAGGTAGGCCAGGGAAGTGGTTCTGCCCTGCTGGGCCGCACAGTTCCATGGCCCTGCTCCAGATGAGAACGTCCAGACGTCTCAAAGCAGGGCCTGTGTGACTGAGCAGGCTGAACATATCGCCCACAGTAAATCCAGAGCCGTGCAGAACAACAGGGGCTTGTAGTTCTTGGCTTCATTTTGCATCTATTTCCCAGCCTGTCTTCAGACCTTCCTTTCAGCTGTTTTTCCCCATGGAAAGACAGGAGTGAGATCTGCAGTTAAGTTTCTCATGAAACAGGCTTTGGAATTCTGCTCAGTTAGGGCAAAGTTTGACTGATGGAAGTCAGTTTTCTGGGCCTGGGTATTATTGCCTGAGGATCATGCTCTTTGGACCCTTTGGAGTAAAAGATGTCCCAGGGTCAGGTGTTTCCCAAGTGAGGCCCAAAAATTTGGTCCTGGGCCCAGCACCAAATTAGTTCATCCACCTTGGGCTGGCAAGCCTGCCCAGACAGAAGAACAGCCCATAAGGAACTGTGGTTCCTTTCTTATGTAGGGAGGCAGGAGGGGCAGAAGTAAGATGAACATAACGAAATAACTTCATGGCTCCCATGAGGGCACCTCCCTGTACCTGTGTCTCTGTCTTCTCTTATTAAGATGCCACTCAAGTCCAGTATGACATCATCTGAACTTAGTTAATTACATCAGCAAAGATCCTATTTCCAAATAAGGTCACAGTCACAGGTGCCTCTGATCAAGAATGTAACTCTTTGTAGGGGACACAATTCAGTCCCCTACAGGCACCAGCTCCACGAGCTTTGCCAGAAGTCTCTAGAAGATTTAGCCATCAGCACTGCACAAAGATTCAAAGATTTAGATGCACTTGGGTCCTTTCAGAGGATTAAAATTATTTTAAAAGGGAGGAGGGGAAACAGGCTCTTTACCAACGTCAGCAGCAGAATTTTCAAAGGTAGATAAATCGATGCAAAACATATTTTATAAAAATAATCATACTTTAGGCAGCCAAGGGTTTGCTATTCACCCCTGGGTTAGCCCAGGTTAGCTCTGCTCCAGGTTGACTTGATCTGTTTTTTTTCCCCCTCTGGGAGGCCTACAGGATTCTAGTTTGCTGACCAGGGATTGAACCCAGGCCATGGCAGTGAAAGCATCAAGTCCTAAGCACTGGACTGCCAGGGAATTCCTAGGTAGACTTTATCTCAAAAAAGACAGAGGTCCCTGCCCCACTCCAGCACTAACAGGGAAGCCCACTGCTCCCCACCCCTATTAGCTCACAGAGCACCCTCAGTCTCCCCTGCCCACTGGGTGTGGGGCCTTCAGGGATGTGGCTGCAGAGCCCTCAGCTGCCACCTTTTGGGGCTGGTGGCACCAAGAGCATTGCTCCTGGACACCATGAGGCTGTACAGTGGGCATGACAGACCAGTCACACGAGATCCCCAGCATCGTTTCATTTTTGAGTAAATGTATTACTGGGGCGTGGGCAAGATGTGATTGCTGGCATTGCAGCCTGAGTCCTAAATCATTCCCCTTCTTCCTCCTGTCCAACTTCCCTCCATCACGAGAGTTCTGCATCAAGCAGCTTCCTCCCGAGGTCAGTTCCCCCAAAACTGAATTTTTTTTTATTCCAAAACTGAATTTTTAATAAAGCCAGACCCCTTGAGGTGAGCTCCCTGACCTGCACTAGACATTCAGTTAATGTGGGAGAGGGTGAAAACAGCGGAGGGTCAAGCAAATAGAATTTGAGGAGGTTTGATTCATGACAGCAGCGACTACTTCTTAATTGCCTATTACATATATACCCCAAGGCTCCACTCTCCTCTTCAATTTAACCTGTGCAACAAGCCTTTGGAAGATGTGGAAACGAAGGGTCAGACAGAGTAGACAATTTACCCACTGTCATGTGTTAAGAAATCAGGACAGCCTGGGCTCAAAGTCAGTTCTCTTTGTGCCTGCTCACACCATGCTGCCTCCTCAGTCGTGAGTTTCAGAGTTTCTTGCCATTATCTGCAGACTTCCAGTAGAGACAAACACAGGCACAGGCTCCGGAGAATGTGAGGCTTCCTAACCATTTTAGATTTGAACATTCTAAGCCCACATCATCAGATACAGCAGTCAGGTAGCATTGAGCACTCCACATGTGGCTGGTTTGAGCTGAGATGTGCTGTGACGGTACAGGTCACACCTGGTTTCAAAGATTTAGTATGAGAAAAGTAATATAAAATATTTCATTGGTAAATTTTACATAGATTTCATGTGGTGCTAAGGCACTAGTGAGAAAGAACCAGTCTGCCAATGCAGGAGACGTAAGAGACGCAGGTTCGATCCCTGGATCAGGAAGACCCCCTGGAGGAGGAAATGGTACTCCATTCCAGTATTCTTGCTGGGAGAATCCCATGGACAGAGGAGCCTGGTGGGCTACAAGTCTATGGGATCACAAGGAGACACTACTGAGTGTCTGAACATGTTGGAAATATTTATCTTAGATAAATGAGGTATGTTAATTTCACTTATTTTTACATGTTTTAGTACAGCTACTTGAAGTGTTAAAATGGCCCAGGTGGCTCACATGGGGGCTTCACTACTGTACTGCTCTATGGCATCGTCTGTTGGACAGCGCTGTCCTACATCACCATCATCTGTATAGTCAGGGCCCCACCAGCTACTGTAACAAGCGGGCATTCAGACCCTACTTCTGGCCCACATGATTCTGGCCGGGGCTCGGCTCAGCTCAGCCAGGCGCCCTTCTTCACTCAATTGACCGAAACTCTGCCACTCACAATATGTGGCTTCCACAGGGCCCCTAGATCATCTCCGTGCCAGCCAGCCAGAAACAGGGAAAGTGCTTGCAGGAGGGAGAATGGCAGGCCAGGTTGAAATGGCACACACACACTCCCCATGAACTGTGTTGGTCTGCTAGGGCTGCTGTGCCAAAGTGCCACAAACGGGACAGCTTTTTTTTTTTTTTCAATATATTATCTTGGCCATGCTGCCCAGCATGTGGCATCTTAGTTCCCCAACCAGGGATAGAACCCGCACCCCTTGCTTTGGAAGCATGAAGTCTTAACCAGCGGACCAGACCGCCAGGAAGTCCTGGAGCAGCTTAAACAACAGAACTTGACTGTCTCACAGTCTATGGGTCAGAAGTCTGAGATCAAGGTGTCGACAGGAAGAATCTGTTCTAGGCCTGCCGCCTGGATACTGGTGGTTTGGTGATGGCTGGCATTCTTGGCTTGTAGAAGCATCACCCCAATCTCTGCCTTCATGTTCACATCGTGGTCTCCCTGTGTATGCATGTCTGTACCAAACCTCCCCACCCATTTTCTTTAGCCGTGCTGCACGGTTTGCAGGATCTCAGTTCCCTGACCAGGAATTGAACCTGAGCCACAGTGGTTAAAGTGTGGAATCCTATCCACTAGGCCACCCTCCCCCTTTTTTAAGGACACAGCCATATTGGATTAGGGCCCACCCTACTGCAAGTATGAACTCATTTTAACTAAATGCATTTGCAATGACCCTATTTCCAAGTAAGGGCTTCCCAGGTGGCACTAGTGGTAAAGAACATGCCCATCAATGCAAGAGATGCAAGAGATGTAGTTCCCATTCTTTGGTCAGGAAAATCCCCTGGAGGAGTAAAGGACACCCCATTCCAGTACTTTTGCCTGAAAAATTCCATGTACAAGAGAAGCCTGGCGGGCTACAGTTGATGTGATTGCAAAGAGTCAGACACGACTGAACACACAGTACATCTCATTTCCAAATAAGGTCCCATCCTGGGTACTGGGGGTTAGGACGCGATATGAATTTTGTGAGGCAGGGGACACAGTTCAACCCACAACAGACACTATTGACTTGATCTTAGTCACGTGGCCACACTCACTACAGGTGAGGCAGGAAACTGCAGTGGTGTTGGTGATGTCACACACCAGTCAACGGTGAAAGTCAAAGTGAAGTCGTTCCATCGTGTCAGACTCTTTGAGACCCCATGGACTGTAGCCCACCGGGCTCCTCTGGCCATGGGCTTTCCAGGCAAGAATACTGGAGTGGGTTGCCATTTCATTCTCCAGGGGATCCTCCCGACCCAGGGATCGAACCCGGGTCTCCTGCATTGCAGGCAGACTCTACCATTTGAGCCACTAGGGAATCCTGTCAACAGTAAGGAAAGGCTTAATCAACTGTGTCATCAGAACAGTCACATGGCTCAGAGAACTTATCTAGCTGATGAGCTGGGATGATGGAACCCAGCCCTGCATCTTCTGACATCAAATTCTTTCCATACCTCTCTTCTAAAATTCATTTTTATTATAATTTTCAATGTGCTTAGTTGTTCAGTTGCATCTGACTCTGCGACCCCATGGACTGTAGCCCGCCAGGATCCTCTGTCTGTGGGGATTCTCCTGGCAAGAATACTGGAGTGGGTTGCCCTTTCCTACTCCAGGGGATCTTCCCAACTCAGGGATTGAACCCGGGTCTCCTACACTGCAGGCAGATTCTTTACTGTCTGAGCCACCAGGGAAGCCCTATAATTTTCCATATGTCAATGCAATGTTCTCTGAAACATTAAACCATACAAATATTGTTTCTTATCTACCCAAGGAGGAAACACTGCCATGAGCTTGATCTTTATCCTTCCAGGACTTTACAAAGTCTCATACACGTATCATAGAATTGTTTAGACTGTACTCACACAAATGGTTATCTCAAGATGGGTATCACTCTGCAACTTTCTTTTTCCACCCAAAAATCTGTTAGTATCCACACTACCTCGTTCCTTTAACTGCCATGTGACCTTCCACAGTTTTCATGTTCCGTGGTCAAGATACTTAGGTTGCTTTCACTTTCCAAAATTGCTAATGAGGTTGTGATAAAAATCCTTGGCCTGCTTCCTGGGAGATGGGTTCATGTTTCGCTAGAGTGGCTTCTGAGAATTGGAGCTGCTGAGTCACAGACGGTGAGAGTTTCCAATGAAATTGTTCCCACCCAAGTGTATCAATTTGCCCAGCCCTGTGAATTGGATGATCTCTGGGTTCCAGAATGCATGGGCTCAGTATGTGGGAACAGGCCCAAAAGGGACCACACCTCCATCCCAGCTCTGGGCAAATGTGGTCCAGTGGGCAGCTTCAAGACACGCTTGCCTTACCCTAGATGGGAGAGCTGGGGGAAAACAGATACATGTATATGCGTGGCTGAGTCCCTTCGCTGTTTACCCGAAACTATCACATTGTTTGTTAATCGACTATACCCCAATACAAAATAAAAATTTTGTTGGTTTTTTTTAAGACAGCTGGCCTTGTAGAAAAAGATAAACTGCCTAAGCTAAGGAAAGGTGATGTGTGGCTGGGGGTCAACCATTTAGCTGGCTGGTCAGGGGCCTAGAAGGAGAAACACCAGAAGATGGAGGACAAGGAATCTGAAAAGACTTGTGTACTATGAGCAGGCCTGGACCCTCACTCTGCTCAGACACTGGCCACGATGGCCTGGGCAGAACACTGGTGGCTCTAGGGCGCCCATCCAGGGCCATCGCACTGTGAGTTCTTTCTCAAACGAAGTCCAGGGGCATAACCTCCTTCAGCTGCGATTTACTGCTAAAAATGATGGAAGTCAAATTCCAAACAGGCAAGTCCGTGTCTAGAGGGTTTGCTAAGTAAATTACGACGCATCTATGGAATAAGATACCATGGAGCCATTGATCATCATGTCTTCTCTATTTATTATCACAATGAATAATTCACAGCAATGACCGCATGAAACTGTGGGTCACAGAGCACCACGGATGAAATGATCCCATTTACATGACTGTAAACACACACCCACATGCTAAGTACACACATGTACATGTACGGTGGAGGTCAGAGGTCAGGAGCTATCGCCAAAGTGGATGGGGGAGGGGAAGATTTCCAGTAGTTTTTACAATAAGCATGTATGGATTTTACAAAAACACCAAAGCTATCAGTTTTTTAAATTTAAAAAACACAACAAAGTTACTTTTCATAGACACTTTTAAGTCTTTTGGCAAACCTTGGTTTTCCTCTCAACAACAGCACTGCCGCCGCCATCAAGAAGGGAACCAACCTGAGAGATGCCCACCCTTCCTGTTTCCCCCAAAATCCAGGAAAGCGCTGGGGCGAGAAGAGGGCTCCTCTCCTAGATCACGCTGAAATCCCCGCCCTTTCCTTTCTCACCTGGTCTGCCATTCTAGAAGGCTCTCTCCTAACCACTCTTTTAAAAAGAGTTCTTATACAGGGAAGAGCAGGGAGGTACCTTTTCGGTCACCTCAGAGGAAGGGGTGAGTCCCACCTGTGGACTCCACACCATTGCCCTCCCCCTCCTCCAGGTCACCTGCTCAGGTTTCTCAGATCCATATGGAAGGCGGCATCCGGCATCACAGTGACAAGAACCTTCCGGGAGACCCTCTGATGTCGGGCACCCCTTGGCAGCCCACTCAGGCCTTCAGCAGGGCAATCTTGTGTTCCGGAACAGAGTCTTCGCTGCCATTGTAGGGCTGGGTCCCTGGTTCTTGCTTCAGGTATTTCTCTGCAGAAAACACAAGGTTTTCAAACACTAAAAAAGCAGAGTGAGGATGAGTCAGTTCAGGGAATGGGATTAAAGGCTGGCATTTTGGGGGACCTTGAATGCAGAGAGTTAAGGTCCCTGGGCTGGTGCTCCCAGCCCTGGGCTGGTTTCACCTAAGTCTCCATCATCATCCTCACCACTCTCGGTGCCATGATAACCCTCCTTATTGCCGAGCGGGTTCCTTGGCATGGCTGGGCCCAACCTGCTTATCCAGCTCCTGCAGATCAGCTTCTAGCTGCTTCTAGCAGCAACATGGATGAATCTCACATATACCAGGTTGAGCTAAGGAAGCCAGACACAGAATCCCACTACACGAAGTTCTAGGACAGGCTATGCTGACTGATGATAGAAGAAATCAGAGCAGCACTTACTCCCAGTGGAAGTCAGGGGAATAAGGGAAATTTCTGGAATAATGGAGATGATCTCCACCCTAACTGGACAACCACTGCATTCATCTATCAGGACTCAAACTCATACTTAGCATCTGTGCATTTCACTGTTTGTGAACTATGCCTCACATACAATCCTAAAAGATAAAACCCCAGAGCAGAAAGGGCCCCTGACAACCTGCCCACTGTCTCACTCTCATCAGAGTGCGCCCCACTCTCAGACTCAAGCCCTGACCCTCCTGTCTCCCAGGGTTGCAGTCCTGCTGTCCTGGCCCCCAAGGCGTGGGCAGCTGGGCTGCTGCGGCTCTGTGCTGACTGGCCGCACTCACCTGCTTCTTCCAGGGTGCAGAAGTACAGGACTCCCTTCAGGTCAGCAGACAGCAGGACACGGAGGACAGGGACCTGCGGGGCAGATGAGCACTGACTCCAGGCGGGAGGGCTGCCGCCCCAGCACGCCACGCCGCGGGCTGCCTCACAGCTCCGCGAGAGGAACCTGTCTTAAGGGAATACTCTCTGGGGGACAATGAGACGAGTGCTCTGCAAGCACAGGTTATAACGGAAGCGAGCAGAGCTCTGCAGCCTGAGGCCACAAGATAGGAGCCCGGCTACCTTCCTCACTGTGTGTCGCTGGGCAAGTCACTCAGCTTCTTTGGGCCTCAGTAGCCTCATCTTGACACGGGGAAGGTGACAACACAGCCCTCACTAGGCTACTTCCAGAGCAGGTGCCAATACCCACCTGCAGGCCAATGAGGGCAAGGGTGGCACCCCGCTTGTGGAAGTCCTCCAGGAGCTCCCCAAGCCCCAGCACCACCGTGTAGTCGATGCTGCAGATGTGGGTGCAGTCCAGGGCCACGGAGCGTGGCGGGGATGCTGGGGGGAGAAGAGAGGTCACACCGGGTGCAGGCCACCACAGGAGGCCCTGGCCAGGGGCCTGAGGCCATGCGAGGCCATCAGGAGCACGTCCCCAGTGTGAATGGGAAAGGGAAAGGACAAGGACCCGAGCCATTAGCTGTTTGGGGACAGCAGCAACTGTTTCCTTCACACGGCAGACAAACAAGCCCCTTTCTCCCCTAAATATCAACTCCCAGAAGCAGTGTGCCCTTAGGGACACATGGTGGGGACCTGCCACCCTTAGTGCATGCAGACGGCGGGGGTGGGGGTTTCACTGGACACAACTCTGAAATGCCCGAGACCCCCTGGACCCAAGGGCAGGCGAGCTCCTTCCTGACAGTCGAGGGCAGGATCTGGGGTTCAGCAGGAGCCAGGCTGGGTGCAGAGAAGGTGGTGGGGAGCTGGGGATGACCACAGCCCACGTGGCCACGTACTTTCCAGAGCCCGGCTCAGCAATGCCTCTCGGAGGGTCTCGATTGCAGGGAAGTGCAGGCCACTCGCCGGCTGCAGGACTAGCATTGGACCCTCTGACACCTGGAGACAGCAGGGGAAAGGCAGTGAGCCCCGGAGGCCAGTTCAACAGGGCAGCTCTGCCAGGCTTAGGGGGGATGCAGAGTGCAGAGCTGGCGGGAGCCCCCACCCATGGCCCCATGCACCACAGGAGAACAGCGTGCGGTTAATGCAGGAGGGTCACACCATCCACCAGGTGAAAGGTCACTCAGCAGTGCCTCGGGCCACAATCACACAGAGAGCCAAAGTGTAAGACAGTGGGATCAAGGGGTCCACCCCATGGCATACTTCACCCCACTGGGCCCCCTGAGGCCGGTGGGCCCCCCTCAGGGAGGCAGATGGGCTACCTGTATTTTGGGTCTGGCCACAGAGTGCAGGAGAATCAGCACAGAAACCAGGGTGCCTGCCAGGATGCCATACTGGACTTCCCAGAAGCAGAGCAGGAACGTCACGCAGAGGGGCAACAGGTCCAGCCCTGGGAAAGGGGGTCCAGCTGAGAGGGGGATCCTCCTCGGCGAGCTCAGCTCCTAGCTACCTGAGCCCTCCTATGAGGACGCCTCAGGTATGGCTTTCATGTAACAAGTAAAGGTGTCTTGGACCCCAAGCAGCCCCCAAGGGTCCACCTCTCCCTGCAAGGACTTGGGGACTGATGCTGCTGACAGGCCATGTCAGCTCAAGGGTGTCAGAGGCAGGAAGTCCCTCCCTGTCTGGCTGACCTGGCCCCCGGCCCCTGGAACGAGGCCACAGTGGGCACTTCTCAGGGGACCAAGGATAAAGGGATGCAGAAGTCACGTAAATCCCTCAACTCCTTTGAGAAACAAAACAGAGTAAAAACTTGTTATAGTAAATTAACTGCAGGTTCAGGGGACCTGGAGCTCCAATGACGGTGGAGAAGGGAGGCTGTGACGTGGGCCCTGCTGGTCACCCCAAAGCCCCCGCCTTGCCCCAACTGGGCTGGTGCGGGCAGCAGCTGACAGCAGGGGCAGGATCATTGATAAACCTCAGGGCCGACAGACAGGAGACACATACTCTTCACTCGCCAGAGTGTCTTCACGATCTTGGTGTCGAACAGGGGGACCACAGCCATGATAATGACGGCAGCCAAGGCAGACTTGGGGATATAGTAGAAGAGCGAGGTCAGGTAGTCCAGCGACAGCAGCACCAGGGCTCCTGCGGGCGTGTGGGGGCGCCGTGACCTTGTGGCCCTGCCGCCCCGACTCCCACCCAGCAAGGAGCCCGTCTGGGGCACAGAGCTGGGCGCCAGAGCCAACAGCACCCACACCCCGGGTTCCTTCCTCTCCTTTCCTCCCATCTCACTGCCGTGGATACACAAGAACACAGTGTGTGTGCTCGAGGGGTGCTCACCCGTCATCAGGCCCCCCGCTGGGGTGCACACTCCCGACTGGGCATTCACAGCCGTCCTGGAAGGTGAGAGAAACCCATCAGTGGCTGTCAGTTGGACCAGGAGAGCAGCTGAGGTCCACACAGCTATGGCTGGTCTCCAGGAATGGGGGCTCCCGTGCGGGAGGGGTGGGGGTGGGGGAAACGGGAGCCCTCAGCAACACTGCCACCTAGTGGAGAGACTTAAGACACTGGCGCACTGGGTCCTCTCACCAAGGGAGACTCCTGGGCCTTCTCAACCCCAAATAACAGATGGGCATGTCTGAGAGAGGCCTGGTTGTAAATCCAAATGTCCAACGCTGTAATTGTGCTCGATATCAGGGGACACAAAATATGACCTTAACTAAACAGGTTCGCAACCCAGTTATGCCAACAAGCGCATATAAAAAGTTAACTTGAAAATTGGTTAGAGGTTTTACTTCACGAATGCTAGTATAGCACCTACCAAGTGACCAGAGATTTTCTTTAAACTCCCTAAATAATTTCCTGAGACAGACAGGGCTGTCATGACTCTACAGACAGAGAGGTTGAGATGTGGGAGGTCGGGCCACGTGCCCTATGCCCCCTCAACATGGTGGTCTGGGGTATCAGGAAGGTTTAGTGCTCAGATAGGGTTGGGTTGGGTTCTAGGACTTGGCCTGAGGGCTGGGCACTGATCCCTCCTCTTCTCTTTCCAGCCATGGGCCTCCCTCCCACCCTGCCCTCCTGCTTTTCGGGAGTCCATATGGTGACCCCACCTGACAGTCTGCCCCTTCTTCAGGCAGAGCTGCAGTCTTTCCCACCCCCACTATCTTTCAGGAATTAACTCAAGCAACAAGATGCCAGGAGCATTTCCATGCATGGGCATAAGCATGCTCAGTCACTTCAGTTGTGCCGACCCTTTGCGACCCTATGGACTATAGCCCACCGGCTTCTCTGTCCATGGGATTCTCCAGGCAAGGAATACTGGAGTGGGCTGCCATGCCCTCCTTCAGGAGATCTTCCAGACCCAGGATGGAAGCCATGTCTCTTATGTCTCCTGCACTGGCAGGCAGGTTTTCTACCCCTAGCTATCACCTGGGCAGCCCACAACACTGTGTACTGCTGTAAAAGAAAAGCAGCCAAAGAGGTGGGAAGCAGATGGAGCCCCCCGTCCCGCGTCTGTGTGAACTGTCAGAGCTGACCGATGGGGAGAAGACGGATAGGGAGAACCATGAAAACGGCCTCAGGACATGGGAAGGACCCCGCAGGGGAGCCGGTTCTTCAAGTCGGAAGAAGACCTTTTGTCCCAGGCTGGGACCTCCCTGGAGACACAGAGAGGGAGCATGTGGTCACTCACCGTCCAAAGCTGCCTGTGACCGGGTAGGAGGAGAAGAGGGAGCCCAGAATGTTGGTGAAGCCTAGGGAGAAAACAGAAGGAAAAGGTTCATGCAGGGGAAGGACCACGAAACACAGAGGAAAAGGAGATGTAAAGGAAGGACACAGAAATCAAACAGAAACGGAAGACAGGAGGTGAGAGGCTCTACCCAGGGGGGCACCCTGTATCGGGTTATCCCTCCCTCTAGGAAGGACAAAACAAACCACGATCTCTGCCAGTGTGCTGAGGTTGACGCCAGCTATGAAGCAATTCTGACCCTGGCCTTGCCTGTGTGAGTTAGATATGCCTTTTCCTGTGTATAACAGAACAAGGAATCCCACTGCCCAGAAGTGGGGCGGTGGCTGAATAGGGCAAGTGTGCACAGGCCCAAAGTGCCCAGTCCTGCTGGGGTCCCTCATGGTCTGAGTTCCTTCAAAGCCACACTCCTTTCATGAGATGACCAGCCAGAATGAAGCCTTGGATTAACCTGTACTGGACACACCCGTGCCTGGAGCCTGGCTGGGAACTCAGAATGGAGTTAATCAGTCCACATTCATCACCATTGGATTGTCAGCAGCCCCCTCAGTCAGTGGTCTTCACAAAGATGACCAGTCTCCTTGGTTCCGCAAAACCCACAGCAAGTCCATAGGTTCAAGGCCTGCTCTCAAGATAGCGCAGATGACACTCAAGATACAGCCCTCCACAGTCAGGAAGGCTGGGGCCAACTTGAGTCCTAACTCATCCACAGGGTGGAGCAAAGGCAGCCAAGATCCTGTAGGATCAGCAGGCTTACCTGAGATCTTACCTGGCCACATTCCTCAGCCATCTGATCCTCGCCCTGGAAAGCCCCTACCCCCAGCCCAAGAGGAACATTCCAGGTGTTTCTCGACCCAGAACAGGCCACAGCCCTCAGGGTCAGGTACACAGCAGGTGCTCAACGAGCCTCAGTCAGACTGGACACCAGATGTCGGAACCCTACTCCTAGCGATTAAACTGAACCACCTGAGATGGGTGCAAGGTCCCCCGGGCCAGCTGTGCACCCGGCGTGTCAGCCCCACCACCACCCACACCCCGAGAGTGCCCGCTGCTGAGTCTTACCGAGGGCCAGCAGCTCCTGGTTGGAGTTAATTCGGTAATTATTTTGAGACGCTAAAGAGAATGGACAAAACATTGTTACTAGATATATATCACCGGGAAAATGTTTGTGAAACGGTAAAACAGGATACCAGTTTCTCCTTACAGCACTATGTTTCATAAATATAAACACAGATAAAATATATCCATATATGCAAAGGTATACGTGTCTCTGTGTTTACAAAAAAAACAACAAAGAGTAGAAAGACATAGAGTGAAATGTTACCAGCAGTTAATTGGGGTAGTGAGGGAGATTATAAGTGATTCATCTTTTCTTTATCCATTTCTGAACTGCCAATATTTTGTGCAACAAATATTGCTTTTATAAGGGAAGGATGTTTTAACTAAAAGCTCTCTGGTTACAGGTTACGATGACTAGAGAGTCTCAGATGAGGCCTAGAGAGATGAACAGAAGATTTAGGGGGAAACCATGGAGGAGCATCAATCTTAAGACAGCAGTTGGCAAACTTTCTGTAAAGTGCCAGACCGTCAATACTTTAGTTCTGTTTTAATATTTACGTATTTGGCAACATCAGGTCTTAGTTGTGGCACATGGGATCTTCTGTTGCAGCGCACAGAATCTCTAGTTGCAGAGTGTGGGTTTAGTTGCCCTGTGGCATGTGGGATCTTAGTTCCCCACCCAGGGATCGAACTCATGTGCCGTATATTGCAAGGCAGACTTTTAACCACTGGACCACCAGGGAAGTCCTCAATACTTTATGTTTTTTTTTCTTTTTTTTTAATCAAAAGAATTTTTTAATGCTTTAGGTTTTGAGGGTCACACCCTCTGTCATGCTGCTCAGCTCCCCACTGTAACACAAAGTACCCACACACCATGAACAACTGAGCGAGACCACCTTAAAGTAAAACCTTATTTGTGAACTCAAATAGGAATTTCATACACTTTTCATGTGTCCCCAAATCCTAATCTTCTTTAGATTTTTTTTCAAACATTTAAAATGCAAAAGCGATTCTTAGGTGATGGGCAGCCAGCCGTGGTTTACTAAGCCTTGATTTAAAAGTGCAACAAGCTTTGCAAATGAGCACAGAAGTCAGCGGACTTGAAAAGAAAACAGGGAGTTTTCTAAGTAATAAACAAGATGAGTAACAGTTGCCACATGCAGATTCCAAGATATGCCCCTCCAAATTAAAAAAAAAAAAAAGGATCAGAAAAATAAAAACGAAACAAGAAAGATGTGAGCTGAACAGCTTGCAAACTGAAATGTAGTGTGGTCTTGAGCGATTGTTGGTGTTTGCAAAGGAAAACCCCTTAGAATGAACACTACTTTAGAGTCTCCTTGGAATGGTCTAAGGATCCAGATGCTGGAACTTCAGGGAAAGAAACAGAATCCTGGCACAACCTGGGCTGAGCAGTAAACACAGTTTAGGTAGTCATAATAACAAACATGTCATATATTTGAATTTTAATCTTTAAAGTCAAATTAGATCCAAACAAAGACTTAACCCTGTTACAGAACGGAAAGAGCACGTCATCCTCATGGACAACACAGAGCACAGTCCAAGAACCTAAGACAGACGCAGGGACACGTGAAGGGTTTGGCAGCCCCAGCTCAGGCAAAGGGAATCAGTATTGAGCGGCAAACACGTAAGTAGATTAACATTTCCCAGCCTCTGAGGGGGTGAGGAGGGGACAGACCAGCTGTGTTCAGACACCTGGAAAGGGTACCTTGTTAAATTTTTAGGAATTTTGCTAATAGATTATCAAATACAGCCATTATTACCAATTAAATGAAAACTTTAAATCAATTACATTAAAAACAAAGATAATACTTAAAATGTGTCCGTTCTTAATGTACTTTACTAACTTTCATTATGACCAATGAAATTACTTAGCTGTATGCATACAATGGATAGTGGCTATTTCATATCTCATCACAAGACCTGAATGTTCAGACTCCACATTCAGCTTGAAATTAGCTGGCAGCGGAAGGGTGTATACCACACACAGAAAGTTCAACTGACAAAGCCTCAATGCAGGACCTTTTATGTCCAGAGAGTGGACTGTCAAATATTTCCAGCTACTGGAAGAGATTTTTCATTGACAGTCCATTTCCACTAATTTTTTTCAAAAAACATAAACATGTGTTACTTGGATAAAAATTCAAAGTTTTAAAAATCAGAGCAGATAAAAGCAAGCAGGAGAGCAGGCAAGCAAGGCAGGCTGAGCTCCGGGTTGAGGTGCCAGGGAGGGCGTGGGTGGTGAGCATCTTACCAAAGGATTTGGCCACTGCGATGCTCTCCAGGAGACCCATCAGGGGTACCACGACCAGCCCGGCCCCCATTCCCTGAGAGAGGAGAGAGGGGTGGTGAGTGACCCTCTGAGGAAGGACAGAACAGGTCTGACCAGGCAGTGACCTGATAAGGCAAGCACTGGCTTGTCCATGTCTGACGGAAGCAAACATAACTCTAGCAGCAGGGCTGTGAGCTCACACTGCAAGGAGCAAGACACGGAGCAGAACACAACAAATTCCTGCTCTGCCAGCATCCATGATGGCAGAAACACCCCTGGGCTCAAGGCGGAAAAAATACCCGCCGTGTCCCTTGAGGCTGTGCCTAATCAGGAAGTCATTCACACCTGTCTCTGTACCAAAGACGCACCTTTCTGAGGATGCAGCAGTCTGAGCTGAGGTCAGAGCTGCCCATCACTAAGCTGATGCATCAGGAGATAGAACCAGGGCCAGGGGCACTGCAGCCTTGGCCAAACTGGCTGGGTTCCGTCCCTACCCACCTGTACCATCTCGGTGAAGGAGATTGTCCCATTGGCAGTGGTCACTGAGAAAGGGGGGATGTGGGCATCGGGGAGTCCCTCAGGTGTCTTCCCAGTTAGAACAAAAGGCTGGTATCCGGTCACCTGGAAGGAGTATGCGACCAAGGCAGCAAAGGAGACCACCAGGGCGTTGCGAGCTAGGATAGACGGTGAGAATGAAGGACATTAGCAGGATAAGGAGGGTCATCTCCAGAGAAAATTATTCCTACATATGTATGTACATACAAAGTTTGTTCTCTGACAATAATGGAGTTATATTAGAAATCAGTAGCAAAATACTAATTAGAAAATCACCAAATATTTGGAAACTAACTCCTAAAAGGCTCCTGGTTCAAAGGAGAAATGAAATAATCCACTCCTAAATAATCCACAATTCAAAGGAGATGTCAAAATGGAAATTAGAAAGCATTTAGAACTAAATGAAAGTGAAACTATAACCTATCAAAATTGTGGGCTGCAGTGCTGAACAGGGAAATTTATTATCCTGAACACTGCATCAGAGAAGGCAGGACTCAAAGACCTCAGCTTCTGCCTTAAGATTTTGAAAAGGAAAGGTATACTTAAGATCAGCCAATGCAAGGAAATAATATCAGAGTAGAATCAATGAACTACACAAAAGCAATGGAGAGATCAATGTTGAGAGAATAGAGAGAATCAAAACTTCTGTGACATAAATAAAACCAATGAACTTCTAGATTAGTTGATAAGGAAAAAGGGCAAGTGACCTGGGAGCAAGTCCTCACTCTGCCTCATCCTTCCTACGTGACCTTGAGAAGTCTTATCTGGTTTGTCTGTTTCATCTTTCAGAGCCTTACTTCCCTCACTGGCAAAACAGGGAAAATAATATCCTATCCTCAAGGCTGTGATGAGAATCCAAAGAAGTGATGTTTGTGAAGTGCTTTCTGAGAGTCTGCATTCCCAACAAGTTTCCAAGCTGCTCTGAGCCCACACTTTCAGTGTCAAACTTCTAAACAATAGAAGCTATTTTCATTATCTTACAGATGACTAAAGTGCATAAAATTTTGAAAACAACTCATGCAAGTGCCAAGTGGCTAAGCTAGGACTTGAAGCCAGGAGTTTTTATTTTTTCTTAAACAACTTTTTTTTTTTTTAAGTTACCTATAGATGGCTGGAGGAATACAGAAAAAGGTATCTTAGAAGCTCAGAGAGTTTTTTTTTATTTTTTGGCCACACCTTGCAGCATGCAAAATCATAGTTGCCGAATCAGGAACTGAACCTGTGCACCCTGCAGTTTCCACTGAATCACCAGGTAAGTCCCCAGGAATTTTCAATATAAACCCAGTGCTCTTCCACCCTCCCCACCATCTGGAGTGCTCAACATTTAACCATGGTCTTCAGGCTGCACAACAGGGTCTGGTGAGTGACTCCAGGGACCAAGAACCAGCTGGAGAATCTGGAAGTGACTCAAGGGCTAAGAATCTAGCCACCCCTTCTTCTCACATGTCTGGATTTCATGGCTGCCAAGGAGTAGGTCCAAGTGGGGTGATTTCTGTTCCCTTCAGCTCTGGGAAAGCCCACTAGATATCAGCACTTCTTGCTTTGCTATACTTGCCATTCTATCTCAGTGTCACCTACTGGTACCTCAGTGGAGAGATTTCTAATAACATCCCACTCCCATCCCTCACCCCCTCTACCCACAGATGGCCCTTCAACCAGCCAACGGTCTCATTAACTCTCATCTGGCAGCCTTTCATTTCAGCCTTTCTTTATAGATCCTCTGGTTGATTCCAGGCCCAAAGCAAAAGCTTTACCCTCTGAAGTGAAAAGAGAAAATCACGCAGTCGTGTCTAACTCTTTGTGACCCCATGGACTATACAGTCCATGGAATTCTCCAGGCCAGAATACTGGAGTGGGTAGCCTTTCCCTTCTCCAGGGGATCTTACCCAGGTCTCCCACATTGCAGGCAGATTCTTTCCAGCTGAGCCACAAGAGAAGCCCAAGAATACTGCAGTGGATAGCCTATCCCTTTTCCAGCAGATCTTCCTGACCCAGGAATCAAACCAGGGTCTCCTGCACTGCAGGTGGATTCTTTAGCAACTGAGCTATTAGGAAAGCCCTTACCCTCTGCAGCTGCAGAGGGACCAGTTTGTCTCAGTGGAACTAGTTTTCTCCCCCAGAGACCTGCCAGGGTTTCTCAGCCTTCGCACTGCTGTTTTGGGTCAGATCATTCTTTGCCACGGGCGACTGTACACTGCAGGATGTTTAGCGATGTCCCTGGTCTCCACCCATCACATGCCAGAAACAGCTCTGCCCTACAGGGCTAACCAAATATGTCTCTGGACATTGGCAAAAGTCCCACAGGTCGAGGGCAGGGGCATGATGTACAAAGTCATTCCTGGCTGAGAACTGCTGCTGCTAAACCAGTTTCCAGGCTGGCTGCATATCAGAACCACCTAGTGAATGACGTGAGAATCTCAAGGGGTGGGATTCCAGTTCCTGGGGTGACTACAACGTGAGCCCAGGTTATTCAAGACAGCTGTGGAAGTGCTCCCTCGGCTGGAAGGCTCCCTCACCTGTGGTGGCAGTCCAAACCAGCCCATGGCTGAGCCGCACTCCGGTGGGCATCTCAGGATGGACAGGAGGCACGTGGTCCCGCATCAGCTTCAGCACCAGCAGCAGCACCATGCAGACCAGCCCCAGCACTGCATCGCCCACCCTGCAGATGGACACCGGTCACCACCCAACCCCACCGACAGCACCGGCCTTCGGCTACTGGAAAGTTTTCTCTCTCGAATGCTCTTTTTCCTAAGAAATCTGTGTCCCTATTCCACTTCAAATCTTTATTCAAAACTTTTTAGGTATGCAGGCCCTAGGGGTTGAGGGCCAGATCACAGTGGTAATTGCACTACCTCTCACAGTTTCAGTTTGTAGCTCTCTGGACTACAAATGCCTCGTTGGTTCCAGAAGACTCACTTCTGACCAGTCCATCTCCATCTCCACTGCCCGCTGTGACCCCCACCAGGTATATCCTATGGGCCGGGAACCTCAGCAGCAGACGGGAAGACGACGAGGGTCACAGGGTTTCTCCCCTACTCCCTCCAAGTAGCTCCCCCTACAGCTCCCTCCAGGTCATTTCTTCCTCTTGCCTCTCCAGTCAGGGAAGGGTCCTGACCTGTGGCCAGGAGCATCTCCTATTTGTTCCTTTAACCCACTGGCCCTCTGGGAGACGCAGCTCCACCTGAGGGAGGTGCTTGCTGAGGGAACCACCTCTACCTGCCATCCATCCCTTGGGTACCTGCGTATCTGCTGGCCTCGGCCTCTCCCTGCCCTACGTCCTCCTCTTCGCTGAACTATGAATTCTTTGAGTGACAGACTGCCTGCCCTTCCCTTTCGTGGTCTCTTCTTACTTCGACCATCTGAGAAAGCCCCACATGGGGTCACGCTGACCAGCGCACTGGACTGACTGGAGCAGAGCGTCTCAAGCTTCAATCAATATGCTGGCCAATCACCTGGGGCTCTTGTCAACCTGACCAATTCAGCAGGTCTGGGCAGGCCAGAGTGTGTATATCTTACCAGCTGCCAGGTGATGCCAACGGTACTGCTCATGGGGCCCCTGTTTAAGCAGCAGGGCCCCAGAGGACCGGAATAAATGCCACCTGGGAGCGGAAATGGGGAGGGGACTGGGAGGGGGTCTACAAGGAAGAGCTTACTAATACAGGCGGTAGAAACTCAGCCGACCGAGTACCTGGTCTCTCCGATGTTGTGGAAAGTGTAATACACTTGCAGGAAAAACTGCCTGGGGATGTGCTGCAGTCCCAGCAGGTTCTGTTCAAACAGAGATTGTGGTTAGACAACCTTCTGCGACGTAAACCCTGAGACCTCTCCCTTGCAGCATCGTAATACCGCTCTAAAGCTGGAGTCTCCTACCCATAACCGCCCTTCCTGAGGGAAAACACTTGCTGGCTCTACCGGGCTTATCTAAGTCCATTTCCAAAGCCCCCCACGGGCAGATGAAAGTCATCCCTCCCCAAGGGAGAGGGGATGCAGAGGGCATGTTACAATGTTCACGTTGTTTCAGGCCTTTGCAAATTATTTTCGTGTCCGAGGAAAATCAGCATGGTCAACCTCAAGCCAAGGAAACTGGTTCAACAAGTGCCCTGGTTAAGGGTCCAGGGTCGGGAGTCCTGGGGCCCAGACCCGCCCGCGCAGACCCAGCTGCCTGAGGCCGGCGGTCTCGTCCATCACCTAGCGGCCCGCCCTCCGCAGCATTGGCCCCGCCGCCATTGGCCCGAGACCGCGTCCGTCACTTGGAGGCCCGCCCTCCGGGCACCGCCCCCTACCGGAAGTAAAAATCTGCGCAGGCAGGCTGAACTGCGCGGGTGGGGCCGCGGGGCCCCTATCAAATCAGCAGTCCTAGTCAGGGAGAAGGGGCGCCGCTCTGTGTTTTAGTTCTTTATCTGGCTGGGATCAGAAGGGGCAGTCGAGACCAGACTCCCAGGGTGGTCAGGCTCCAAGGACCCCAAAACCCGCTGTGCACACAGCCATTGAAGAGGAAGGACACTGAGGAGGGTGGACACAGAGAGGGGTCTCTGTCCTGGGCAGGGGACTCCTGTTTGGGCAGGTCAAGAGGAACCCCACCCAATCCAGCCTAAAGGCTCTCAGAGGGCTGTCATGATGTAGTCAAGGTTTTGAAGACAGGGCCTAGGGTTGTCGAATAGGAATGCGTAAAGCAGATACCCTCTCACTGTGTTATGAAAAAAAGAGCATTCTTGACACTAAAAATGAAGGATGTTTCCAGAATAAAGGACACAGCATCCCACGAAACAGCATTTGCCAAGCTTACCCTGACATATGTGTGTACATAATCTATTCTTTGAATTTACCCACATTGTTCTAGGCTGTTTCCTCCCCTGTAAATGGAGATAATGATAAGCTTACCTCCCAGAGGACTTGTGAGAACTAAATGCAGGGTGCATTCAGTCCCACACCCAAAAGGGTCAGCTACCCTAGTCTCTCTCACATGTACCCCTCTGGGGCTTTGTGTTTTCACTTTCTTGCTTGGCCTCCATCCTTGAAGACTGTCACCGGCCAGACTGAAGCGGAGCCCGACTGTGGGAATCACACCATGGAGAGCCTGGTGTGTGCATGTGTCTGTTGCCCTCAATCTCTACGATTCAGCTCAGTTTCATTCTGCTCAGCACAGCTCGGGACAGCCACGGTGGAAGCAAAACAGTCCCTGCCCTCCAGGCACTCAGAACCCAGTGGAAGGAGAACAAATGATATCCTCAGATGACCAATGATTACTGATTCCAATACTTGCCACAGATGTTTAAATAGAAACATAAAGAAGCATGATACTTGACAAATACTGAATGAGAAGTTGGGGGTGGGGAGACATAAAAATGAAATCACCTAGCTAAATTAGCTTGGGGGAGCAATCTGCTTGTCAAAATTTTGGCAGTATGCTTGTGATCTGTGAAGACCTGATGGCTTAGTGTATATTTGAGGCTGCAGAACTCTGTGAGGTGAACCAAGCACTTAGGCACGAAAACTCTGACAAGTGTGGGGGCTGTCATTACTGGTTCCCCAGTACTGGTTTACCTGTGGTAGAACTTGGCCATCACTCAAGATCTCCCCCAAAGGATGGTTTTATTAATGGAGACTCAGGTCAGCACCACAGGCTCTGGACCCTCAAAGAGCAGGTTTGACAGGCCCACACATATCAGGACACGGCCTCAGTCCTGTTAGCCGGTAGGTGCCCCAGGGCCAACTAGTGTGCCTACCTTGATCTGCCCGAAGCCGATGATGATGGCAGCAGCCGAGGTGAAACCTTTAATGACGGGACAGGAGATGAAGTCCAGCAGGAGCCCTGGACAGCCAAGAGGGAACACCACACTGGTTCCAGCTCTACTGGCTCAACATGGGCTGGGAGAGGTGAGGGTTGGACTGGAGCTAAAGACTAGTGGAGGGCATGCCCTGTTCGGGCTGGTTTGGAGAACAGGAGAGACTATGGACTGAGCCCCTGGGCACTTCTCCAAGTGTCCTGGCTGAGCATAATAGGGAAGGGCTGAGAGTCATCCTTCCTTAGACACACACACACACACACACACACATGCACACACACTGGGATAGCCCTTGAAATGCAAATAAGGAACTGCTAAAGGCATGGAATCCCCAGGAGGAGAACTGTAGCCCCCCACCCTCATGGCAGCAAAGCCTGAAAGTCTTACCTAAGCGCAGGAACCCCATGCCTAACTGGATGCAGCCGGACAGAAAGGCCAGCAGCACAGCATACGCAGGCTCGTGGAAGGTGTAGAAGGAGACCAGGAGGGACATGATGGCCGTGGGGCCCAGAGTCACATCTCGGGAGGTACCCAGAAAGAAATATACGAAGCACCCCATGAAGGCAGAGTAGAGGCCGTACTGTTGGGCAGAGAGAGCAATGAATACCCAGGAGGCTCATGGCACACCCCCAGGGGTCCCTGGCATAGCTGACTGAGCAGAGGAATCTATGTTGTTTGTTGTGTATTCTGGGCACAGCAGTGTATACAGCAGGGCAAACTGCTTACCCTCTGTTATCCAAGGTTGTGGACCTACAGTGATTAGGGGCCTCTTTTCTACCCACACCCACGTGGGGCCTAGTGTTCTTATGTCCGAGTCTGTGAGTCTGAGAAAGGGTTCTTAAAGCCAGGGTGAGTCATCTCGCTGGCCCCATCAGGCCATCCAGAACTAGCTTGGTGCCTGTGACAAGAGGGGTTACAGGGGCACGTGTCTGCCCAAGGGCCATCACATGCTCTAGGTTATAAAATAAGGCTTTGTCGGACTGGAGCCCAGGGTGCTCCCTTGTCTGGAGGGGATACTATGCCTTCTACTTTGCTCCTGGACGAGCACTAAGGTCTGGAGTGGGGTCAGGCTGAGGGGAAAGGAGGTGGGGGGTAGCAGGGGCAGCCATCTCACCTGGGGAGGCAGTCCAGCCACCTCGGCGTAGGCCAGCGCCTGGGGAATGACTGTGAGCCCGACTGAGATCCCAGCAATGAAGTCCATCTTCAGGGCGTACCAGGTGTAGTCAGGCAGCCAGCCCAGGAAAGGCAGCCACTTCTGCATGGTCTCAGTGGACCAGCAGCAGGACATAGGGGCAAAGCCCTTGGGTGGCTTCATAGGAGACATAGGAGGCGACATGTCTGGAGCGGGGGTAGGACACAGACCAGCAATCAGTGTCTGGGCTTCAGAAAAACCCAGCAATAAGGGAGGAGGGGGTTGCCCAGAGACATCAAGAGATGCGCCACTGGTCTACTCCCACGTAGGGGGGTGGAGCCAGACGGGTTAAATCTCCCCCACACCTTGCTGATCTGAGACAGGAAACCAACATCTTAGGTAGAGGAGCCCCCAATCGAAGGCGCAGTGCCCACTCCTCACCGACTGCTCTCCCTGAACCCCACCTGCCCAGACCCTAGGTGCCTTCTCTTCCGCCATCAACTCTGGCCCAAGGGGGAAAAAAAAAAAGATTTCTCAATAAGAAGCCTAAATACTAATGAGACTCAAGGTTTCGCTTCCCAGGAAAATTTATTTCCTTTTTTATTTCCCCCTCTCCCTGGAAATTTAACGGGGAGCAGTGCAGAGAAAAGCAGGTCCACGGTGACAGCCACAGCTGTCCGGCGAGTGGGAGGGGTGACTAGACGTGCGAGCGTCCTGAGATTTTCCAAGTGCGCACCATGGAAGGCTCCACCCACTACGGCAGACTGCGGCGCTGTGGTGGGGGGGCTCCCATCCCAAGGCTGCGCCTCACCCCAACCCCCACCTGTGGCGTTTCATCTTTAGAGGCGCCCTAGGTATTCTAGTAGGTTCTGAACGAACGTCAGTGGCTCCCCCACTAATTCGGGTCGCGCATTCTCTGGCGCCCCTGGCGCGCAAAGTCCGTCCTGGCGCCCCTGGCGCAAAGCCCGTCTCAGCCCACCCCCTACTCCCGGTCCCCACGAGGATGTTACGGACAGAACCTGCCCCCCACCCCCAAAGCCTCTTGCCCCGGACGCTGGGGTCTAAGGCGTGGGGATTCCACGCCGGCTGACCGTCTGTGGTCTGCTAGCCCCAGCAAGACGGAGGGTGTAGGGGACCTGGTGGGGATGAAGTGGGTGGGGATGAAGTGGGTGGGAGAGGGGTCCCCGCGGGAGGCGCCCCCACTCTCGGACCCCACGTTGCCCCCCGATTCGGCCGCCCACCACCGATCCCGACCGGTACCCGGGCGGCTCGCTCAACCCGGTCCCGGTCCCAGGACCCGCCGCCGTCCGCCGCTCACTCACCGGACGCCACAGCTCCGGGTCTCCGGTTGTCTCCGGTTGTCTCCGCAGCTCCGGGTTTCCCGTCGTCTCCGCAGCGGGTCTGCAGAAACCGGAGAGGGAGGGGGAGCGGGAGCGGGGGCGGGTCCTGGGCGGGCCTGGTGTACACGTGACCGAGGGTGGGGCGGGGCGGCTCTGGTGCTCACATGACCGCGGGGCGGGGAGCCGGGGCGGGGCCCGGGCTGGAGCCGCCACCATGCGAAGCTCTGGGCAGGGCTGCTGGGTGCTGTTGATCTCCGTGGGTCTCTGTTGTGTGCACCGGGCGCGCCCCCGGAACGTGCTGCTGATCCTCGGTAAGTGTTGACCCGCTGGCACCCCTGGTACTGCCCTCCACCGCCGCCGGTTGGCTCTCCCAGAAGCGGCCAGTGCTAACTCTCGGTGCCCTGCAGCCCCCATTTCCATTCTTTCCCCGTCTCCTTTATTTGCTGGCCCCAGACTCTTTGTGGTCAGCTCCTTGGAGAGGCAGGCAGAGGCGGCCCTGCCCACTGGAGGGTCTGGAGGTATCAGCACCAGCGTTCACACTCCTCTCCTGACCCGGGTTCTGACCCTGTACCCCGGAGCAGCCCGGGCTAGCCCTGCGGTCTCCGCCTCCGCAGGGGAGGCTGGGCGATTTTCCAGAGATTACGGAGTGGATGCCAGAAGAGGGGCTGGTGCCCAAGGCCCCAGAGACCAGCCAGGGTGCCCTAGGGCTCTCATCTTCTCTCCAGCAGTGATAACCCCTGTTTGCCCTTCCTCTTTTAGACCCCAGAGCGCTGTAGCTCAGCTCTCCTCCTCCTGGCTGAGGAGAGCAGCCCCCTACCCACCTTCTCCACTAGCCCCCACCACCCTGAAACCCGAAGTTCCTCTAGCGCCCTGCTGTTCACGAGACTTCCTGTTTGGGTAACCAGGGCCCAGCTCTCACAAGACAACCCGATTCTTTCCGCTTTTGAGGTCTGGCTGTCTGCCAGGGTCTCGCTTTCTGATTAACATTGTGGTCTTGGGCAGGCCCTTCAGCTAATTGTAACACAAACAGCCCTGCACTGAGGGACTCCCTTCGGCTCCCCCACTCCTAGGGGCATGGGCAGAGAACTTGCGCATTGATCCATATCCTCATGCATGTCTTCAGAACCCAGGACTGCATGGGCATCCCTACCTGGATCTCAGGGTTACCTGAGTTTTCTCTCTGCCTCCTAACATGTTCACCCACTTTTCATACATGTCTGGTGGCATTCTTACTCAAGTAACAGGCCTGCTGAATATCATGGCCACCTGGGAATCACACCTGCTAGGTATCACACCTGCCCGGGTATCATAACCGCCTAGCCATCACTGGCCCAGGCCACTGCAACAGGACCCAGGTCTTTCTCCCCTATGCTGCTCCTTCTGAGCCCAGCCCACTATGTCCTTTGTTTTCCATCTTCCTCAGCGGACGACGGAGGCTTTGAGAGTGGCGCCTACAACAACAGCGCCATCTCTACCCCTCACCTGGACGCCTTGGCCCGCCGGAGTCTTGTCTTCCGCAATGCCTTCACCTCTGTCAGCAGCTGCTCACCCAGCCGCGCCAGCCTCCTCACTGGCCTGCCCCAGGTGAGGGCGGCAGGGAGGCAGGAGGAGGGAGTGCCCCAATGCCTCTGCTGCTGAGAACACTTCCCTTGTCTCCCTGGGCATTGTCCACCTTCCCTCCCTCACCCCCAGCCAAATAGTCCAAGTGCAGCCCTGCTCCACCACTCTGTGACTGTGAGCAATCACTTACCTCTGTGAGCCTCAGTCTCTTCGCCTGTAAGATGGGGTCATGATAATAGCTCACTCCTGGGGTTACTGTAGGATTGGCCAAGTTAACACCCTATGTGTAAAGCTCATAGTAAGATGCCTGGCAGGTATTTGCTCAACCCAGTGTTCATTGTTGTCATGATGTTGTCCCAGGAGCTTGTGTGACAGTAAAAGCTGCCATTTAAGGCACTTACTCTATTTTTATTGAGCCGACACATATATATACACACACACACACATATATATAATGTAAAAGTTTACTATTTTAACTGTTTTAAGGATACAGCTCAGTGGCATTAAGTACATTTACATTGTTGTGTAACCATCACCACCATCCAGGACGTTTTTATCACCCCAGACTGAAACTCTGTCCCCATTAAACAGTAATTCCTTCCCACTGCACCACCAGCCACAACCACTAGTCAACTTTCTGTCTCTGAGAATTTGGTTACTCTTGGTACCTCACGTAAGTGGAATCACGCAGTATTTGCCTTTATGTGACTGGCTGGTTTCAGTCAGCATAATGTCCCAGAGCTTCACCTGAGTAGTGGCACGTGTCAGTAACTCACTACTTTTCAAGGCTGAGTAGTGTTCCATTGTGTGATAGAGCATATTTTGTCTATCGATTCATCTGTTAATGGACACTTGGGTTGATTCCACCTTTCGCTGTTGGAATAATGCTACTGTGAACCAGGTGTCCATGGGCACTTACTCTTAATGTGTTACCTCACAACGTTATTTTATGGGAGCACAGCTGTGGTCTGTGCGTTTCTTTCTGAGAGCCTGAGCCAGTGAGGAGAAGGCCTACATGAAGAGGAGACAGTGACCGGAACACAGAAGCTTCCTGAAAGGTTAATCAGGCAGCTGTAGGCCATGCTCACCTCTGGACAGTAGGCTGCAGGAATAAGGACAGGGATTTACCTACTTGTGTCTCTATAGTGTGAGTTTGTAACATGTATGACAGTTTCTTTCATGCTATAAAACGGCTTGCTGGGATGGCTTTCACTCAATAGTATGTGGTCTTGATAGAAAAATCGGAAAGTATAGATATGCAAAAAGAAGAAAATAAAGGCTACTCCTAATTTTGTTATACATCCTCCCAGTCTGTTGTATTTCCTGGGAAATACAAGTCCCAAAGTCCCATGGGAAGGACCTGTGGGCCTGTTCGGCGGGGAGTGAAAGACGGAGAAAACCTCTCCGAGGGCGCTAAATCAGGGGCCTGTGAAGGGCCAGGTTGGTGAGCCTGGGAGAGCGGGAGTGTTGCAGGCGGGACGGAGGGCAGGGGTAGTAGGACCAGGTGGCATCCTGCATCACAGCGTCTCTGCTTGCAGCATCAGAATGGAATGTACGGCCTGCACCAGGATGTCCACCACTTCAACTCCTTCGACCGGGTGCAGAGCCTGCCATTGCTGCTGGGCCGAGCTGGCATTCACACAGGTGAGGGGCTTCGTGTGGCCCCAGGGGCAAGAGAGCAACTTCCCATCCTGCCCCAGAGATCCTGACTGGGCTTTGGGCACATGAGAACAAGGGTTCTGCTGCCCTCCTGGAGTCCATAGCAAGACACAGGGTCTGGGGAGCAGAGCAGGGGGCAGAAGGGAATGGGAGACCAAAGGGGCTCTGAACAGGCCTATCTCTCTGGCTCCAGGCATCATTGGGAAGAAGCACGTGGGGCCGGAGATGGTGTATCCATTTGACTTTGCATACACGGAGGAGAATGGCTCTGTCCTCCAGGTCGGGCGGAACATCACTAGAATTAAACTGCTGGTCCGGAAATTCCTGCAGACGCGGGGTGACAGGTGTGCAGAGACTCCCGCCCCCTTACCGCCCTCACCTAGCCAGACCTCTGGGCAGTTGATACTAGATGCAGCTCCCAGAATCTTTGGTTGGGATTCTTGGAGTCCTCAGACAGATGGGGTGTGGGTGGGGGAGAAGATTCCAGATACTCAAGTTGATCTGGTCAGAGGAAGAGGAGACATGGGGAGCCTGAGGTGGCACAGATCACAGGTTATCAGTTGTTGGGGAGTAGGCAAAGCTGAGGGGTGTTCCTTCCTGAAGGATGAGGCTCCCCAGGGTAGAAGTAGGGTGATGGTCAGCCATCTGACCTTGACCTCAACGCTCAAGCCCATCCCTCCACCTGCAGGCCTTTTTTCCTCTATGTTGCCTTCCATGACCCCCACCGCTGCGGGCACTCCCAGCCACAGTATGGGGCGTTCTGTGAGAAGTTTGGCAATGGGGAGAGTGGCATGGGGCGGATTCCAGACTGGACCCCCCAGACCTACAACCCGAAGGATGTGCAGGTAGGAGGGTCCCTCTCCACGTTTTCAAGAACTACTTTTCTTCTTCCGCTTTGTAAATCGGGGGACCTGTGCCCCTCTGGTGGGTTTGCAGCCCTGGCCCCACGTGTGTAAGAAGAGATTCTCTGACTCATTGGAGCCAGGTCCCCATCCATGGGATGGCAGAGAAAAGGGAAAAGACATGGATGATGTTCCCAGAAGCATGGTTCTTCTGGATTAATCCATTCAGGAAGGAAGGTGATTTCAGGCCCTGGGAGCAGGGCTGGCACCTGTATCTCCCACCCCAATTTAAGGACTGACCACTCTGTCTCCTCCCCAACCCGTCTGTTCTAACCTTGACTTCCCACCCACCTGCCCCATCCTAGGTGCCTTACTTCGTCCCTGACACCCCAGCCGCCCGAGCTGACCTGGCCGCTCAGTACACCACCATTGGCCGGATGGACCAAGGTGGGTTCAGGGAGCCCAGGCGATGGGATAGGGCACATCTCAGGCTCCCGTCTTAGGCCAGAAGCCAGAAGTCACAACGCTGTGGGGTTGTGTTTCCTTAGGGGCCTCTGAGGGAGAGTTCTTCTTGCCTCTTCCAGCTTCCTATGGCCCCAAGTGTTCCTTGGCTTGTGGCTGCTTCACTCTGATCTCTGCCTCTGTTATCATATGTCTTCCTCCCGTGTCTTTTCTTTGGCCTTTGTCCCTCCTCTTTATATAAAGACACTCATCACTTGATTTAAGGACTGCTTAGGTACTTTAGGATTATGTCATCTCGAGATCCTTGACTTAGGATCTGCTGGGCAGGAGGCCTGGCTGGTGGGAAGGAAGGCAGGGGTGACTGAAGGAATCGATGGTGCAGGGTCTGATGAAGAAAGGCAGGAGTGCACACACATTCCCATGACTGCGCGTCTGTCTGTGTCTGAGCTCTGCTCTCCCCTCCACACCCTGCAGGGATTGGACTCGTGCTCCAGGAGCTGCGTGGAGCAGGTGTCCTGAATGACACCCTGGTCATCTTCACGTCCGACAATGGGATCCCCTTCCCCAGTGGCAGGACCAACCTGTACTGGCCAGGCACTGCAGAGCCCATGCTGGTATCGTCTCCAGAGCATCCAAAACGCTGGGGCCAGGTCAGTGAGGCCTACGTGAGCCTCTTAGGTAAGACTCTGCATCCCATACAGCAGGGATCGGGTGGGGGGGAGGAAGTGAATGTTCAGTGGGACCACAATGTCCAGATGTTGCTCCTTACCCACTACCTTATGTGGTTGCTACTCCACTGAGAAAGGGGTGGTCACCCCCATTCTGCAGTTGCAAAAATGAGGCTCAGAGATGTAAACGAAGAAGCCCAAGGTCACACAGCTTGTAAGCACCAAACTTGGATTCTAATTTGGGTCTCACTGCCTTCACGCCTGTCATTTTTCCACTGGACCATTAGGGAGCATCAGTCACCTGGAGCACTTGCTAG
This sequence comes from Bos mutus, assembly GCF_027580195.1. Taxonomy (NCBI): domain Eukaryota; kingdom Metazoa; phylum Chordata; class Mammalia; order Artiodactyla; family Bovidae; genus Bos; species Bos mutus. The sequence goes on along the minus strand of NC_091635.1, from coordinate 10,848,033 downwards.
GATCCAGATATCCCACTGCATAGAGTCTGATTCAGTAGGTCTGGGATGATGTCCAAGAATTTGCATTTCTGATAAGTTTCCAGGTGATTCTGATGCGCCTTGAACCCACTTTGAGGGGTCAGGGCAGTAACATGCTTGGGCCCCCATGGCTCAGGACTCACATCTCCCTTTGGCTCCAAGGTCAGGGAGTGTTAGGGCTGCAACACAGAGCAGGAATAGGTCCCTAGGGGCCTTCCTCACGGATTTTAGAATTCTGGGTGTCACCAAATTGGGGCCTCCTGTTATATTGAAGGCATCATAGCCTGGAGGGTGATGCAGCAGCGATGGGTTGACCATAGCAGCTTCCCCCTGTTGGTGATTTGATGTGCGAGGCGGCCCACCAGCTTCCAGAGTGGTTTGGATTCACCCTTTCCAGGGGGCTGGACCTAGTGCCCTGGAGGGCCCACCCTGCTGAGATGCCATCTCCTTTCCAGATCTCACGCCCACCATCTTGGATTGGTTCTCCATCCCCTACCCTAGCTATGCCATCTTTGGCACAAAGACCGTCCAGCTCACTGGGCGGTCCCTCCTCCCAGTGCTGGAGGCAGAACCCCTCTGGACCACAGTCTTCGGCAGCCAGAGCTACCATGAGGTCACCATGTCCTACCCCATGCGCTCCGTGCACCACGAGAACTTCCACCTGGTGCACAACCTCCACTTCAAGATGCCCTTCCCCATCGACCAGGACTTCTACATCTCGCCGACCTTTCAGGACCTGCTGAATCGCACCACAGCTGGCCAGCCCACGGGCTGGTATAAGGACCTGCATCAGTACTACTACCGGGAGCGCTGGGAGCTCTATGACAGGAACCAGGACCCCCACGAGACCCACAACCTGGCTGCCGACCCCCGCTATACCCAGGTTCTGGAACTGCTTCAGACCCAGCTGGTCAAGTGGCAGTGGGAGACCCATGACCCTTGGGTGTGTGCTCCAGATGGGGTGCTGGAGGAGAAACTGGCTCCCCAGTGCCGGCCGCTCCACAACGAACTGTGAGGCCCTTCCTGCCCCTACAGTAGGGGGCCTGCTGTCCTGAGTCTGAGCCGCGTCCGGCACATGAATTCCTGGGGGGTACCCAAGATGCTGCAGTATCCCCAACCTGTGACACGTGAGGATGGTCTGGGGACCTGCAGGGAAAAAAGGGGTTGGGACATGGGGCTTAAGACCCTCTTGGTTCTTTGGAAACCACAGACATTCTTGTGCCCCTCACCTGAGAGGAGATGGGTTTCCATATGCCACGAGGGTGGTGGGTGGGTGCAGACCACACTCAGTGTGGGGACAGCATCTGTCAATCCTGGTCTGGACAGGGAGCCTCTAAAGGACCTTTGGGCTTTCTTCTTCCTTCACTTTGCCCATAGTCAGGCTCCCAACCCCTGGGCTGGGTTTCTGTGAGATTGCTGATTCTTGGCAGGCTCCTTGAGTGATGGGTTTCATCCTGGGGTCTGTATGAGCAGAGCTTACCCTTCTTTTTGAGAGGGTCTCAGGATGAAGATGCCACTGCTGAGGCATGAAACTGCCCTATTCACTGGGTAAATCCTGGATGAACATGAGTCTGTAGCACAGACAGCACTCGTGGAGTGCTTCAGACCTTCCCTGCCTCCGCCCACCTGGGAGCAGAAGCTCTGCCTGGGAAAGCCCAGAAAAGGGGTGTTCTCTCAAGTGGATGGGCTCCTGTCGCCCTCCCCACCCTTATCATCTCCATCCTGCGGAACGTGGGAGGGAAGCCACTGGCCTGAGCATTTTGTAAAAGCTTTTTATTTTAGTAAAATATATCAAAGCTCATTTTCTGAATTTGTTCATGACACAGGGGCCATCAGCAAGGCCTCTACTCTGTCCACACGACCTTCCTTTGCTCATCCGTGATGGCCAGGCGGACGCAGCCGAGCAGGGCATCCAGGTCACTCCAGCTTTCGGGGGCCAGGCTGCTATATAGACAGGGCACTTTATCCAGCTCAGCCTCCTCCTGCCTGGCGGCCTCCAGGAGCTGGTCCTCTGTGGTACCTAGCCGCTGCAGAGCCTTCCTGCCAGGGCCGGAGATGGGAGGGTGGCTTAGGGAGAGTTTTGCACCTGTCTCCCGACACAGAGCCCCAGAAATCAGCTGCCAGCTTGGAATTCTAGGGGCCTGGGTGGACCGATGATGCAACAGCTGTCTAGATGCCCTAGACATGGGTGGCCTGATTAGAGGTAGCCCAGCCCCTCATGAAGAAAATACAATTGGGGCCCTAGATGATGATGTACTAATGGAAGGTGGTCTAGTTTACAAGTTCAGTTCTCAAATTATAAAGGAAGCAGCAGGACATCTGGGTTTGTCCCAGTTATGAACCAAGTAGTGTTTTTCAGTCTCTGTCCTCACCTAACATGGTTGGACTGTTAACTGTACCCCAGGAAATGTATGGACTTAGCCGAGGTCAGGTTCTAGGGTCTCACCTTACTGTCCTCTGGGTTACTCCTGGGGGCTGGCTGCAGGACCTTTGTCCTGGATGTTGCGGGGGAACTGATCTGTGACACTCTGGGGCTGGCACAGGGTGAGATCCTGGAAACCCCAACACAGGCTCCGGACATGTTCACCGTGGGCCTCACGGGGAGTTCCAGAGCCTGTTCAAACCCCACCACTGGCCCCCAGGGGTGCACCTACTTGAATTTCTTTGCCACCTTCTCATTGATGGAGACATGGATAATGATGGGGAAAATCTCCATCCTGTGCAGGACACAGACACTGTCCAGCTGGATGTCCAGGAGGGCGTGGGTGTTCTGGGGGACGTGGGGAGAGAAGTGAGCCTTAGCCTCAGAGGACACGAGGGGAGCCCACACTCAGGGGAAACATGGAGAGAAGCATACAGGCAGGACTGAAGTTTGCAAAGGAGATGGGGAAAGAATTTGGGCATGCCCCTTTGTATATGAGCATGTTTTCTGTACAGTTTTAAAAGTTTCCATCCATTTGACTTTTCACTTCTGAATTAAAAATCAGAGGCCACTGGGATTGAGGGAGGCTTTGTGTGGAGCTCAAACCCTAGGAGTTGGTGGCTCCATCAGCCTCTTTGGGGGTTAGAAGGAGATGGGGCCACTGGGCCTCTGGATCATAGCTGTTCCTAACTGCTTTGTATCAACAGAAAATTTTATCATTCTCCGTGAGCTTTTCATATATTTGTCTGAACCTTAAAACATGGAGTGTTATCTCCATTTTATTCATTCATTTAACAAATGTTTACTAAACATCTGTGTCAAGGAAACAGATTCAGGGAAGTTAAGTCTTGCTCAAGGTCACATGGACCTCACATGGCAGAAACAGGGTTTGATCTTTCTGTGATGGAGCCAGAGATGAGCTAAGCACCAATCCTGGGTGCTCCAGGGGTCTCTGGAGGTTGGCCCTTCCTGCCTTCTCCCCCCGCCCTCCTCTGGAGATGGAGTTCCTCCCAACCCCCACCCAACCCCTTACCTTTCCTATGAGGGACTCAACTGCTCTGCGGGTGACACAGTAGAGGCCACCGGATGCCTCTCTTTCCTGGATGATGTCCCCTCTCTGGCTGGAGGTGTCATACTCCTCCTGGCTCAAGTACTCTGAAGGTGACAGTTGATGGGGATGTCACACACCCAGCTGCTCCCTCAAGAGCCCGTGCTGAACACCCCCACCCCCACAGACCCCTGTGAGCTCTAGGGAAAGCTCTTGCTAGGGTTTCCTCTTTATAAACCTGACCCTGCTCTGTCTGCTTGGAGGAGTCTGTGCCCTGCACATTCACCCTAAACTCAGACACAGCGGGTACCCAGTCAATGCCAGGATGTGAGTGGATGGATGGAAGGTTGGGTGGAAGGAAGGATGGAGGGAAAGAAGGAAGGATAGACAGATGTAGATAAACCCCTCTCCCATCACTTCCCAAGCCCCAAACTTACATATGCAACTTCTTACACCCCAAAATCCCTTCAAGCCCTTAAATCAGTGGTTCTCAACCAGGGGCAATTTCGCCCCCAAGGGACACTTGGCAATGTCTGGAGACATTTCTGACTGTCACAGCTTTGGGGGAGGGGCTCTGCTCCTGGCATGGAGTGGGTTGAGGCCCAGGTATCTTACCCATCTGTGATGCACAGGACAGCCCACAATAGAGAAGGACCCTGAATGTCATGCCCAGGCTGAGAACTCCTGCCCTGTATAAACATGTTAGAACACACCCCTACATTTCCCTTCTTCCTGAATAGCACCCACTCTCCCAAGTGAGAATCGTATGTGCCATCCTGCTAGCTTCCACCCTCCAGAGCACCACCAGACCCTGCAGACAGCTCTTGGGACTACCCTCTCTTCCCTGCTGTGGCTTTGCTGTACCACCTCTGGCCCCGAGTGTTCCAGTGGTCTTTAGCTTCTCCAATCTGTCTTCTATTCTGCTTTCAAAACAGGCATTCAAAGATCAGGCCTGATCCCATCCCCTAGCCCACGGCACTTCCAGGCACCCACCGCCTCCTCCCCGTCCTACTTCAGCACTTTGCACATTCTGCAAGGCAGCCTGGACTGCCTTGTTCTGCTCACAAACGCCTGCCTGTCATCCCCACCCTCACCCCTACCCCTCTCCAAAGAATTCCCCTCTGGGCCACTTGTGGAGCTTAGACAAGTCAGCCTGCCACGTGTTTAGGTGTCTGTCTCCAGAGGCGCAGACTAGACACCCAGGGCCTGCAACCCTCTGCACAGAGCCTGACACACAGCTGGTGCTCACTGGAGGAACTGTGTGGCCCACACTTGCTCCCCTCTGTCCCCTCTGTGAACTCCAGGAGAAAAGAACAGGGCCCTGTTCACCCTCACATTGTAACCCGACTCTCTGGACGGAAGAAAGTGCCAAGGAGCTAACTCCTGCCCTCCAGCCAGCTGAGCCACCTTTCCTGCAGAGCAGGGCCACTGGGACCCAGGATTCCCACTGGCCAGTTCATCTCAATGGCTCTATATTGAGTGGCTTTGGGTAGGTGGATGGAGCCCTTTGGTTGTATGACTCCATGAAGTACAAACCTAGCTGCCAGCAGAGCTGTGCTTTGCCCCACCCCTCCCCCATCCCAAATCCATGGCCATCTGAAACCTCAGATTTTCACCTTATTTGGAAATAAGATCTTTGCAGATGCTGTTAGTTAAGAGGAGGTTGTACTGGAGTAGGGTGGTCTGAAATTCAATGACTGGCTCCTCATAAGAAAGTAATGTGAAGGCAGAGGGACACACAGATGAGGAGGCAGAGATCAGTGTTAGAGTCACAAGCCACCATCAGCCACCAGAGCAGGCAGAGGCAGGAAGGATGCCCTCCACCGCAGCCTTTGGAGAAAGGGCAGCCTGTGGAGACATTTTAACTTCAGACTTCCAGCCTTCAGAACACTAAGAGAATACATCTCTGCTGTTTTAAGCCCCCTGGTTTGTGGTCCTTTGTTTTGGCCACTCCTCTGTCATCCACCCCCTTGAAAGCAGATACAGCATTCTGCCAAGGCCTCGCCTCGCCACCTGACAGTCAGGTGGGACTCCCAGGTGAGAGCGTACCTGCTGGGCATTTCTTAAACCCTTGGAAGAGGCACAGCTTCTCAATCAGGATCTTCCCGACCACCCTGGGCACGAAGAGCACAGGCCGGGGCCGGCTGGGCCTATGGGGGTGCACCAGGGTGTAGGGCACCAGGGTGAAGCAGCTCTCGGTCCAAAAGCACACGGTGGAGGGGTCTGTGGGAGGAAGGAGCCGCAAGTGGGCTGGGCGCCGGGCTGAAGCAGCCCCCGCCCCCAGGACGGCCTGTGTCTGCTTTGCTCGCTGCTGCAGCCCAGCCCCTGAAGTAACGCGGGTACACCGGGCTCCTGCACGATGCACCATGGCCTCCACACCTGCCCTGGCTGGTTTCTTTGTACTTGCTGATTAGATGTCCTGCTTCTCTAGGATCGCCTTTATAGGCTGCAGCTTAAACTCTTTTCCCTGTCTGGCTCACAGGGAGGATAGAAAACCTGAGTTTATCCTTCCAAACAGTCTGGAAGCTTCCTGTGTCTTCTTCCTTAGCCTCATCCTCAGGGACACATGATCCCAGTCCTTCCCTCCTTCCCTCTCTCCTCTCCTGGTCATTTCAGTAATATTAGATGCAGGTTGGATTGGGAGGATCCCCTGGAAGAGGGCATGGCAACCCACTCCACTTTTCTTGCCTGTGGACTGAGGAGCCTGGGGGCCATAGAGTCGCAAAGAGTCAGACATGACTGAAGTGACTAAGGACACGGGCACTCAAAGCACTTTTCAAGAAAATAAACTCAAAATGGTTTACCTTTCTCTAAATTCACTTCTGCTTATCTCATCACACAGTTTTACCTGCGCAGGGGTCTGTGCTGTGCTGGCCCCTGTCACAACCACTGTCCCCCACCCCAACTGCTATATTCCCTGGGACTTTTAAAAACAGCAGCTGTCTGAGGGCCCACTGGTTTGTGGAGTGTTGGGCATTTGGAGAGTATTTAGACTTTACTATTCTAAAAGGACTGCTGTCCAGATGACTGTACCAGGGGCTTCGGACCATCTTTTGGGGTAGGTTACAGAAGTAGGAGCATCAGTTAAAGGTCACTAAGAGTGTATAACAACTGCTTTCCAGAAGAGCACATAGACATCCATTATGATTTTTAAAACAGATTCTGGCCTAGATGAGTGGTGGTATCCTGACCAAGCTGCCCAACCACTGTGGCCCCTGAAGACCCTCCACCAGCTCCACCCACCTCACCTTCTACCCGGCTCGGGTCCGACTGGCTCCCTTCAAAGCTTGACCACAGAGGGCTGGCCTTGGTTCTGTCCATACTGACAATGCGGACCAACTTCTGGGCTCCCCCAGACGACTGCTGGATGAGGGAGAAGGAACGTCAAACAGTGCTGGAGGCCTGCCCCCCCCCCCAAATTCAGGGTGATCTCTGGCCCCAGGCTGCGCCCACTGAACAATCAGGAGGCCCAGGCCCCATGGCAGAGGATGGGAGATGAGGGGTGGCCAAAGAGAGTCCTCAGGCTGAGCCCTCCCTACGGAAGGCAGGGAGTGGGAGGCAGGAAGGAAGAGTAGGGTTCCCCCAGGCTAGCCCTGCCATGATCCCGGGGGCTGCCCTAGTGCCTTGCTCAGGGGCAGCTGAGTGTTCTGTGTCGGGGCAACCTAATGGTGCCCAGCCTCAGTGGGGAATAAGAGTGGGGTGCACATAGTGGGCAAATGGGGTGACCTGGGAGCAAGAGGCAGGGAGCATACACAATATATCTGCACATAATAGATCTTGCAGGCTGGGCAGTATGCAGACCCAAGTGAAGGTTTGAACGGCGGGGAAGAGACACACCAGGTCAGCCCACCTCAGGTCAGCAGCCTACACTCTCCACGTGGGACCCTCAGTCAGTGCCCACAGTTTTCCAGCCCACCCCAGGTAGGGCTATGATTTTGCAGATGGAAGGAGGGGTTGACTGGGCCCCTCCCTCAGGATGATGTGAGTTGGGAGAGAAGGAAGGCCAGTCGGGGGAGAGGCAGAGCTCACCCAAGGGGGATCCCCTGTCTAGGACCTGGACTGACCGGGTGAGCTCCCCACCTCACCTTGCGGGTCACAGTGCTCTGATGAGCCATGTCCTGGAGGAGGGCGATGAGCAGCTGCTGAGCCCTGTGTGGAGGAGAACAACCCCAGCCCAGCTGCAGGGAGGGCTGGACGGGAGAGGTGGGCCCCTGCACAGTGCTCTGGGACATCCCCACTTCCCCCACCACGGTCATTCACCCCAGCAGCCCAGTAGTCCCCTGGTGTTCTTAAACACCTGCAGAGCCCCAGCCCGCCCCTGGAGATGCTAACTGAATTGTTCTGAGGGAGGGTCCAGGCAACACAGTCTGAGTGGGGTGGAGGCCATCACTCCAGGACCTCACTAGTCCCAGTGTGGCCTGAGGATTTCAGCCTGGCACCACCCAGAGAGGGCCTGGAAATGCAGAGTCTCAGGCCTCTCCCTGCATCTGCTGAGTCTGATCTCCAGGTGGCAGAATTTGCAGTGAGGCTTGAGAGGAGCTGGACGAGACACCATGCTTGGTGCCTTATGGTTGATCTACTACAGAGCGTGATTCTGAGCAGGGGAACTGTTGCTCCCAGGAAGGGTGACTGGCTGTCCCAGTTGGCCCGGGACTGAGGGGGTTCCCCAGGACACGGGGCTTTCTGATAGTCCTGGACACACCTGCACGATGGGTCACCTTCCCCCAGGGGACACTGGCAATGTCTGGAGAGATTTTAGGTTGTCAGCACTAGCAGGGGTGGGGCGCCAGGGGCACTACTGGCATCCAGGGGTGGAGGCTGAGATGCTGCTCAGCATTCCAAAGTGCCCAGGACGGTCCCCCACAACAAACGATGAGCCAGCCCCAAACATCCATAGTGCTGAAGATGAGAAACTGGTCCCACATACCCTAGAATGCTCTAGGACTCAGGTCCATCCCTTTTCACAAAGGAAGCCCATCTAAGCAGTGAACCTGGCGGGTCGCACATTGGAGATTCCACTTCTTGGAGGTGCCCCACCCCATATCCCTGGGCAGTGAAGGGAGCCTCGGGAAGGCTGTTTCTCCAGGGCAGGAGGGGACCTCCTGGCTAAGCAAGGCCAGGCAGTGTCCCCTCCTCTCCCCAGGCAGGTTCCTGGGCTCTCTCTCGGGTGTGGGAGGCCAGGACGACTGCTCACCGTGTGTAGTTGGGGATGGTGCCATGCTTGGTGCCCTTGGTGCTGTAGGGGCCAACACGGTGGGCGTGCCAGCAGCTGCTGCCCTGGAACAGGGTGTCTGTGACATGCAGGATGTCGTTGCAGCGCACCTGAAGCTCTCCCTCCGCCCGCCCCTCCAGGGCCAGATTGACCCGGATGTAGAAGGAGTCCCCTGACGTGGCCACTTTGGCCTCCAGGTCCTGGACCAGCTTCTTATAACCTGATCAAAGAGGACATGGGAACAGGTAAGCCCAAGGCCGTGACGCCCCGTGACGACAGTTCTGCTTTGGGGGCCACTGTGGACTTGGGGCGCAGCCTGGCTCTGCAGTGAGCTGGGAGCGTTGGCATCGGTGGCCTCTGGGGGAGGGTGGAGAGGATAGGGGAGTGTGTACCCTCCATGTTGACCTTCACTGACAGACAGCAGAAGCCATTCACCCTCTGGAGAAGTCCGACGGCCCGCTCCAGGGTCATGCCCTCCAGGACAGCCTTGGACGAGGGCTCAGTTGCCTCGTAATCCACCTGATGGAAGATCATGAGGGTTACTTCTGTTGACCAGGTTTCTGCAGCTGCGGTCTGAGTGCAGGCATGTGCCCTGCAGGAGACTCACTGCTTCCCAGACACCCATCTGCCCCTATCAGAGCCCTGTGTCAGGACACCCTGATGCAGGGTCTCCAGGCTACACACATTCCCACCCCGGATCAGGTACTTAGATCGCCACTGGGCGCCTAGTTTCCGCTCTCCAATATGCTCCATTCTAGAGCATTCTGGAGCAGAGTCCTCAGCTTGGGACTGAGGACATCTGGGGCCGTCCTGGGCCCTGCAGGATGTTTCGCACCTCTCTGACATCCACCCACCAGATGCCAGGGCACCCCTCATGTCACCCTTCCCCAGCTGTGAAATCCACAGGGCTCTTATCCACTCTTATCCATTTGTTCCCAGTGTTGTTTAGGTTTAGGAGAGTAGATATGTTTACAATGAGAAAAACAGAGATGTTTTTAATGCTATTAGAACGGAATTGGCCCCATTCAAGTATCAGGACTGTCTCATAAAGGGGATCTGTTGCTTTAACCACAATGTGAGCTGACAATTGAGAATCTCACCAGGACTGTTAGAAGTGTGACGAAGGGCTTTTGTGTTGGGTGGGCTGATGCTTACGTCAGGAGCTCTGTGTGTGATCATTCGAGACAGAGGAGAACTCAGCTCAGCCCATGGATAGTGGGGAGAAGCCGTGGGGTCCGTGGAATCCTGATTGACAGTGCAGCCCCTCCCTCCCCCTCTCAGCCCTGCACCCCCTCTACACCCCCCTACCCTGGAAGGAATTGGTGATGCCTGTTTTTCAAATTTCCTGCTAATCTTAAAAGGCCTGATGCTTAATAATTCTGCTTTTGTTGTTGCTGCTGTTCAGTCGCCAAGTCGTGTCTGACTCTTTGTGACCCCATGGACTACAGCATGCTGGGCTTTGCTATCCCTCACCATCTCCTGGAGCTTGCCCAAGTTCATGTCCATTGAATCAGTGATGTTTTTAGGTAACATCAAAGTGACCTCCTGTCCATGTGCTCACTTAATAATAATTAGGTTGTACATTTTTGTTTTCTGCAGTTTAATGGATATTTTATAGTAAAAAAATTTTTTGTGTGTCCCCAAGGGTTAAAATTGTGAATTTTAGTATGTGTATTTTAACACATACACATGAAGTGACAGTAAGATTATTACAATTAAAAAAAAAAAAAAATCCCACATCAGAATCTTTCGTAATCTCTATCAGAAGATTCCTGGGCCAAGATTGCTTCATCCCCAAAGCCCGCTCAGCTGGTGCATAGTCCAGCCTTCAACAGCTTGTAGGTCACCCTCGAGTTCAAGGATGTCAGGGTGGAGAAGGGCACAGGGTTTTGATGAGAGTCACCAGGACAGTCTCTCTAGTCATTGTGTTACTCTGTTTTATGTCAGCCCAAGAAAAGAGCGTGGACCAATCCAGTAATCCATTTTTGTCAAGTTGAATCCATGGCTGCCTGGGTTATCTGCCCCTCACGCTGACCCTACCCTCAAGAGGATACTCGGGGCTCGAGGGGCCGGTGCCACACTCACCATGACAATCTGGGTGCCGGAGCGCAAAGCCATCTCATCTGCCGCAGAGCCCGGGGTGACCCGATGAATGAAGATGCCCGTGAGGTTCCCGCCAATAACACTTATCTGCTCCAGCAGCGCATCCCCCTGGAAGGCCAGCACGGTGACCTGGCTCAGGATCTTGCGGGCCGGCCTCCGCCTCACTGGGAAGCAGCTGCAGGAAGGGAGGGGCCGGAGCTCAGGTGTCCTTGAGCAGGAGCTTGGGTCTCCCCCTGGGTCCCCTCTAGTCCCAGCATTCTGGAATTCTCCTTCCCAAGCCTCAAACAGGCTGACAGTGAGAACACAGTCCTCACTCTGCTCTGCCACCTGCTAGCCCCAGCCCTCTGCTCACCTGGCGGAGAGATAGAGGTCCCCAGAAGTCGGCTGCAGGCTGTTCTCAGATTCAGGGAGGTCTAGGAGGAAGCCAGGGGCTCAGGTATGGAGCTGGGCCAGCCCTCAAGGTCACCCCACTTCAGAAGGAGTTTTGGCTCACCCGTGCAGCCTCAGTGTCACCTCTGCCCCTGCAGCGGGCACCCCCCTACTTGTTCTGTGTTTTGCTGAGGCAGAACCTTCTCTTGCCCCTCCCTTCCTTGATGCCCAGAACCTTGATTCACCTCTGCTAAAACAGAGGAGGCTGGTGGGGAGATGCATTTGTCAGGGTTTAATCTACATTGTGTCCTTTTGCAGTATTTGAGTTGCTAGCATTTTACAAAATAGGGAATCTGGAATCTGGATTTCTGTCTTCACTTGAGAAATCAAATCTGGCATAACTCTGGGCCTGTATTTCTGTGTGGCAGCCACCACTGGCACTGGTCATTGGCTGCCTCCTGACTCCCAGGGCACCCTGCTCCCAAGCTGGCCACAGCAGGACTCTGAGTTGGCAATCTGCAGGGCTAAATGTCCTCAGAGTCTCCCCAAGCCCATCTGAGGCAGATGGGCTGCCCCTAGCCCAGGTGTCAGCCTCCCTGCACGTAAGGCTGCCCTTCTTGCCTCCTGAGCTGCTCAGAGAACCAGCGGGCTCTCAGACAGCTAGTGGTCGCCAGTTGCAGGCAGCCTGTGCCCAGCTCACAGATAAACATACACTCGTGCTCACAGTCAAAGCCAAGTGAAATTATACACTCCCAATGTATTTGATAAACCAGGACTTGGTGCACAGTCATGACAAAAGGAAAAAAAGAGCATTGACTCATCCTGTTTGTGATCTCACATCCAGGTTGGTTATATCTGGGGTGGAGCCTCTGTTATAAATAAAAATGGCAATGAATTTGTAAGAGGCAAGGTTTCTGGTCACGTGACCCACAGAAAGCCTGAGGCCATCAGTCCTGAAGGGGCTGCCAGGCGACAGCGTGGGGATACACGCACTCCCTGGAGGCCGTGAGGTGAAATTCAGACAAGATGCTAAGCTCCCGCTCTGTGCAAGGCCCAAGGCGGGGGGCAAGGCCCGTGAGGGGCCTGTGCCTTGAGAAAGAGACAGGACCAGTTAAGTGACAAATATGAGGAATAAGCCACAGGAGAAATGGGAATGTCTCAGGTGCCAGCATGCGGCAGAAATGTTCCCAGCAGGCACCTCAGCGAGGAGCAGTGAGGATGGAAGCCGGTTGCCCTCTGGTATCACTGGGAGGCCCAAGTGTCCGTGGGTCAGAGCAGGGAAGGACAGAGAGAGGACGTGTGTGTCTGGAGCTATCTGAACTTTATGCTGAGCTGGATGTGGAGGTGAATGCAACTCCTTTAGCCTCCAGGTGAAAACAAAAGGAAAGTCAGTAAACACAGCACATCTGGACACTGGTTTGAACTGCCAGGCTGTCTGGATTTTCCCAGAAGCTCAGGTTAGGGCAGGAGTCAGGTTCACTCCTCTCTGCCCCTCCCCTGGGGTGTATCACCTGCCTCCCTGAAAATCCCTGTCTTCTCCTTCCTGGCTCTGCCAGCCCAGCTAGGGGTGGTGGGGTGGCTGCAGAGGTTTGGGGGTACACTCACCTGCCCGGTCTACAATCTCAAAATCCAAGTCTGCATTGCTCTTCTTAGCACCCAGGGAGCCTCCCTGGTCCACCTCCAGGATTTCTGGGCAGCCGCTGCAAAGCATAAGAAGATGGAAGTCAATGTCCCAGGGAGCCACGGGCAGCTGGAGCCACCTGATCCTGTCCACAGCCCCACTCTACCTGGAAGAGCATGGGTCTTCCCAGAAGTCCTCTGTGGCCCGCTTGCACAGGGATTGCTGGCTGGGAGGCGCAGGGCTGCTGGAGCGGAAGCTGTCCACCAGCTCTCGGCTGGATGTGGCACTCAGGTCAGACCAGAGCTGAGACTGGGGGAGGACACAGCAGAAGTCACCACGGGGCTCTCATGGGGATCCCCTGGGACACTATCCCTGTTGCCTCTACTGTGTAGAGTGTAATGATAATAAGCCACAGCCTCCCACTGACAGGGTAGAGGAGGCCAGAGGAGGGGAAGGAGGAGCAAAGAGCCAAGCCACATTACTTGAGCACCTACTCTGTGTTGGGTACTCTATTAGCTACTTCTAGATTTTACGTTGCTTCGTTCTTTATTTTTTAAGTTTTTTGGCCACCCTTTCACATATGGAATCTGAGTCCACACCCCCCTGCAGTGGAAGTGCAGAATCTTAACCACTGGACCACCAAGGAAGTCACCTGTATCACTTAGCTCTTAATGATAAATCTCTCTGGTGGGTAGCACTGTCCCACTTTGGGGTGTCCCAGGTGGTGCTAGTGGTAAGTAATGTGCCTGCCAATGCAGGAGACATAAGAGATACAGGTTTGATCCCTGGGCCAGGAAGATCCCCTAGAGAAGGAAATGGCAATCTATTCCAGTATCCTTGCCTGGTGAATCCCATAGACAGAGGGGTCTGGTGGGCTACAGTCCACGGGGGCCACACAGAGTCAGATGTGACTGAGCATCTGAGCACACGCACTGTCCCACTTTACATATAAAGCAACCGAGGCCAGAGAGGCTAAGTTGTTGGCTAGTGAGGGTCACGTGCTGACAGGGTGGAAACATGCAAGATGCAGAGCGTGGAACTGGAGGATGCAGGTGAAATATGTAGATCCAGCTGCAGCTCCCCTGTTCACTTGATAAGCCTTTCTTTAACATCTTTAAGCATCTCCTACGTGTCAGACCCTCTTCTGTCCTGATAGACAAGGTCTGGTCCAGCCCCAGCAGTGGTGGAGGCACCGGTCATACCTCAGAGGAGCTGCCGTTGCTGTCATCCCGCGGGCAGAGGGCAAACATACGCACCAGCCGCTGCTTCCCCTTCGGACAGGGCTCCCTGGCCCCCACCTCCTGCTTGGGCTGCCAAAGACCCAGACAGGCTGGTTAATTCGGGGAATATCCTAGGTTGCTCTTGGAGTTTCTACCGAGTCGCAACCCCTGTATCTCCAGCTTCCTGAGTGGTTTCCTTTCCTGGGCTTCAAGGCAAAACATTTATGTCCCCTTCTCCCAGCCTGGGACACCTGGCGCTGTGGGAGCTGGCCACCAATGGGACATGCAACAATCAGCTTGGTGACCGCATTTTATCCCCTTTGGATAATACATGTTATTCTCTCCTGGTTATACAAATAATAGATACTATATGTATATCTATACATAGTCCACAAAGAACATTGGTGGGGAGGAATAGGCCAATTAGAGAAGAAAGTAAAATTGACCCATCCTCCCACACTCAGAAATAGAGCAGCCAGCAGTTTGCTATCTATTCGTCAGTCTCTTTTCCATGCATATGTATATATTTTTTAACATGTTTGATGTGGCAAGTGGGGGAGGGAAGAACGGCTGGGACCCCTTCTTAGGGAGGGGAGGGTCTGGCTGTGCTTCCCAGGTGTCCCTGGGCACCTCTAGAGTCTTGCCCACCCACCAAGGTGTCTGGAACTGGAGCTGCTGGCAAGACCATAATTAGAGGTTTTACAGTAATTTTAGTTCTTTGAGAATGCAGCTTCCTTCGTTTCTATCACTCAGCTCTCAGGTAGTTTACTTTCAAGCATCCCAGGAAGACATCACCCACTAGACCAAGTGACTACCTGCACAGCTTCCTAAGCTTGCTTTCTTCATTGAGTGCCGCACATTCCAGGTTCCAGAACCTTCCACCAAGCTAACCCTTCTATGACTTGCATAGTATTAGCATAAATAGAGATGCAGAAGCAGACTCAGCCCACCCCACTGGATACCATCAACCTTTGATCACACTACACCTCACAGGAGCCAGCACTGTGGACAGAGCTGAATCCGGTGGTGCCAGCAGGCCCGTGCGGCCGGCTCGGGTCTGCCCTGACACCTGCATCCTACCCCCAGCAGCGCTCACCCCCGGTGATGAGTCGGCCTGCACCCGCAGCCGCTGGACCTGCTGGCGCAGCTCGCAGACCTGGTCCATCAGCTCAAACACCTTCCTGCGGAGGGCGTCCTTCTCCGTCAGGTTCTGAGAAATCTCCATCTGGGCTCCATCCCTCGCCGAGTAGGCCTGGGAGCCGAGACGGAAGACAGAAAAGATCAATGTCCAGAGGATAAAGAGGGTGTGTCGCAGGAGTCCAGCCAGAGAAAGCCCCTGTTTCTGGCCTGTGTTTACCCTGGACTGTCTGGTGTGCAACACACACAGCTTGTTCTGTGGCTTACCACCATTTATGATTCATGTAAAAGTGAGCAGTTTCAGTAACAGTCAATAAGGGGGTGCACACAAACACCTCCTGCTAGAAATGAAAGGAGGGAAGATGATGTACAGCAGGCATGGCAACAGGTAACAGTGGCGGGAAGCTGAGAAACATCCTGGGGACCAAGGAGAGAGACCTCAAGTCTGGAACCTGCTGCCATTGAGGTCAGGTGACCTGGCTAGCCAGCAATAAGCCACACCCAGAGTGGCCTTCCCAACCCTCCTGAGACCCCTCCGGGACTGCACCTTCGGTCCTCGGAGCCCCTCAGCCCGGCACCCAGGCCAGCCCCTCACTCCTCCCGCCGGGTACCTGGTCTCGTTCCTTCTGCAGCTCGACCACTTGGCTCTGCAGGGCGTTCATCTTCTCCTTGTAGATTTCACAGTCCACCTTGGTTTTCTGGAACTGGAGCAGGGTCTGCTCCTTCTCTTCCCAGTACTGGACGGAGGGGGACAAACATGGCCCACGGAGGTCAGTGACTCCGCGGGTAGGGCTGAGGATGGGGGTGGGGGAGCCTCGGGGAGAAGTGAGGGAGGTGGTTCTCAAGAGGAAATAAGGTGAATTGACGCTCATTTCTTAAGTGCTAGATTTCAGGTGCATCTAGAGTTACTGTGTTGATTATATTTTAATTTGATCATCAAAATATGCATGGGTCGTGCATGTCAAATTGTATTTTGTTTATTCCATGTCCCAAAAGGCATACCTATTTTCCCTCTGCCCACCTCATTCTCTTCCACTGTCTCCTTTCTCTCATCCTCCCCTTGCTTTTTACAGCAACTAAATAAATCCCTGGCTCTCACCCTGGGGCCCCCACGCACTGGAAATCACTCTGTGTTTTAATCGCTTGTTTGCCTGACCTATTTTCTCATCACCCCACAAAGTGGACGTGGCCTTTAGCATTGGATTCTGAATTGGTGTCCAGTCTAGTTTGACAAAGGAATAAGCAAACAGGCCAATGCATTTCTTGGGCAAAGTTGGTTTTAAGCTCAGTATAGATTAAAGAATCTGCTTCCTCATCCAAGCAGCCCGGCCCCTAAACACGGCCCAGCAGTGTCACCTGCTTTCGCTGTCTCTCAGCGGCCACCGCCCGCTCCCTCAGAGAGTGGATGCGGTCCACCAGCTCCTGCCTGCTCTCCAAGGCCTCGTCCAGATTCTGTTCCAGAATGTCCTTCTCCGCCTGGCACAAAGAGATGTCAGCCCAGGGACCCTGACCTCCCCAAAGGCCCCAGGGAAACATCCCCATCATCTCGTCCCCAGGACAGGAGGCAGGAAGCTTCGAGTCCGGGTGTGGGGACGGATTTAGCTTTATTACTGCACGTCAGGCAGGACAGGAAAAAAGGCAAGGTCAGCAATCAAAATGGGGAACATGCATTTCGGGTCCACGTGAGCGTGGCTAGAAGACAAAGTACAGGAAGCTGAAAGCCTCTGAGGGTAGTATAGTGCCTCCTTCTTTTTGGCAGTTTCAGCCTGCTCCCAATAGATCCAAAGGCAGAGGCTTCCAGGAGGGCGAATATCAAGGGCTGAGGCATTCCCTCTTCACGCTCACTTTTCTGAACGATGGCACAGTTCAGGCCGGGTGACCCACACCCCATGAATGTCTGTCGAAGGGCTAGTTCAAAAAATAGGTATTTATTGATCGAAAGGGACTGCAGAGGAGAGGCAGATGATTTGCATAATTTCAGGGTGCTGGCGACACGAACCTCTCTGCATCTTACAGTTCCCCACTCCCCCGTGCCTGCCTGAGCAGGATGGTGGAATATTTTGCAGGCAGAAAGTTCCCCCCTTCCATAACCTTAAAGCTAATCTCATCAATTATAATCAGCCTCTATTTACTCCAAAACAACATAGCAGCAGCAAACGAGCTAAGACTTTTGAATACATGCACAATAGCTTTCAATTTTGCCAGCATACGGGGTCTGGAAAGAACAGGAAGGAGGGGTGTGAGAAGGGGTGGTGAGGACGAGTCACTAGGTTTCATCTCACCCAGACCTTAGCTACACCTCAGTGGAACCACCTGTCAGAAATCCCACAGTCTGGAGGCCACAGGCCAAGGCCAGTGACACTACCTGCTGGCCACCAGGGAAGGAAGCTGAGCCTTGGGGGGAGACCAGGGCAGGAAGTTGAACCTTGGGGGCACCAGGACCCACCAGGCTGAAGGTCAGGGAGCGGAGCCTCTCATTCTCCTCCTTCAGGCGGCTCAGCTCCTCGTCTCCAGGCTCCAGGTCGCTGGCCATCTTCAGGGACCGCTCTCGAAATTCCCGCTCACAGGAAGAAGACATCTTCTCTCGCTGCAGCTCTTGCTTCATCAGATACAGCTGCCAGAGAGGAGAAGGAGGAGGAGAAGGTCACTGCTGTTTCTCCACTAGACCAGGAGCCGGGTGTGGTCCTCAGCCTTTCTCCTTAGTGATGATGCTTTTCATACTCAAAAAGGTCCCTCTCCCAAGATTTCAAAATCCATAAAGGGTTTTACCTAACGAATAGTCCCTGTAGGATGATAAAAGCATTTTAGCTTTATCTTACTGGGAGGTGTAGGGGTTAAATCACTGAGCTGAGGTCCCCAGGAACGGAGAAAGGAGCCCTTGCCATCGGCTCTTGGATCTGACAGCCAGTGCAGCCAGGGATGAATGGCCACTAAGCCTCCTCCAGCATGGCCCTGCTTCTCCGCCTTTCCACATTCCGCTAAACATGTCAGGTGAAGTGGGAGGCAGCAAGAAGAAACCCCGGGGGATCTACCAGAATTAGAGGTTTGGGTGTGAACTCATGATTTCTAAACTCTGCACATGTGTGTGTCCATGCATACCTGCATGCATATGTGCCTACGCATGTCTGTAGGTGTGTGTACTTGTGTATCTATGTGCATGTTTCCTAGTCCTCTCTGCTAAAACGGCTGAGGAGCAAAGACACCCCAGTAGCAATGAGCACACCTAGAGCCCAGTGGTCACTGAAAGGAACTGGGGCCCCTTGAAGAAAGGGTTGACTTTGGAGCTGAGGTGGAGTGGGTATGAGATGATCCTGGAATATCTTGTGATGATGCAAAGAAAGTCAGTGCTAAGAAAACTCAACGGCATGTCATGTCCCAGGACACAACATATTGAAGGGGTTCCCACTGCCAAATCTAGGACACTTTGAGCACCAAACCAAAGACAATAACATGTTACAGATTATTGGAGATAGGAATCCACGCATCTGTGCCAATAACAGATGCACAAGTGGGGAAAGGAAAGGCTACCTCTCACAGTCAGGATGCTGAGGGCCAACTGGTCACCAGGGGGAGCACTGGAGATGGGGCTCATCATTTTGCAGCCACCAGAGTAAAGATGTGCTCAGGCAAGAATCACTGGTCAGGCTAAGTCCAGGGGGAGGTGTCAACATGAAGCTAGGGTGCTTGCTGGCCTTAAAACACCTCTCCCATACCCCCCAGCTGCAGGGAGTAATAGTAAGAGTACTTTGTCAATTTTGGTACAATACCTGATCCTGGACTAGAGGGAAAATGCCATAAAGAATGTACTTTAGGTCAACTATAAAACTGGAACACATACAGTAGATTTAAGGATTATATGACTGTAATTTTATGAAGTTGGCAACTGCACCACAATTATATAAGAGAATATCCTATTTTTAGGAAATATACATCAAAATGTTTGGGGGTAAAGGACCATGATGCGTTCAACTCAAGTAGTTCAGGAAAAAGTGTGTGTACGCATGGGGAGAAAAAGAGAGAGAGCACAGTGATAAAGAAAAGGTATGTGGATGTATTTGTATTTGTATGTTTATCTGTATGTTTTTGGGTAAATTCAAAATTCTTTCCAAATAAAATTTAGAAAACTAAAATCAAACAATGCCATAGTTAAAAGCAAATGCCAAAATGACAAGGAATGACTATCTTCCATAAAGAACTCTTGTAGATCAATAAGAAGATACAATAATTATCCCAAACAGAAATATGAGTAAAAGACTGTTGGGGTCTGAGGGGGCTTCACTAGTAACATTCCTGTTCTCCCATCTGTATCCAGGACCAGCTGAGAAAGATAAAGGAGACAATAGAAGTCCCTTTGGTTACTGATGCAGTTGGAGGGGAGCAGGGCTGGGTGGTTCCACTATTCCGTAACAACCACCACTCCCAGAATAGCCAGACAGTCCCCCAGAGGTAGGACGGGGAGGAGGGCTCCCCATCGTGGGCACTTCACAGACCAGGTGATTGCAAGGCAGGGTGGACTTGAGACCACATAGCATATTCGAGGGGACCCTGGTGGAGAAGTTTCCTGCAGGGGTGTTGCAGGGAGTGGGAGTAGGGGTTCCAGGAGATAGGCCAGCAAGTGCGAAGGCCCAGAGTGGGGAGCAGCAGGTCAGGATGGGCACCCCGAGCTGTTACCTCTTCCTGCAGGCTGCGGCAGCGTGTGGTGGCCAGCTCCTTCTCCTGCAGCGCGTTGCTGTAGTGCAGCGAGAGACTCAGCATCTCGTCCTTCAGCTTCAGCACCTCGTGGAAGTGGGCACTGACCTCGCGCTTCATGCGGCTGTGGTCGGCCTCCAGTTGACACAGGCCTTCAGCGCGGGCCTCGGCCTGGTCCAGGCGCTCCTGCAGCTGCTGGCACTGCCGCAGCAGTGCCTCCTTCTGCCCCTTTTCCTGGCTCAGCTCCTCCTGCAGGCTCCCAATGGCTCCAGCCAGGCACTCGGTCAGCTTGGACGTCTCCATGAGCCCTGAGGGACAGGGCAGGTAGGCCAAGGGCTCCTCGTCTTGCAGGGTCTTGCTTCCTGCACCCACACTCTCAAGCAGGGCCCCCACCCTAATCTGTGGGTCACCGTAAATGCTTCCAGGCTCAATAGGACTCAATATTTTGGCTAAATAAATAGCATGACAGGTGATTTCTGTCCCCTTTCTTGGCTTCCCTGTGGGACCTGGCTGTTTAAACCTAACTCCCCATCCCCTGCCACCATCAGCTGAACCTTGCTCAATGTTCATTCTCATGTCATCCTAAGGAAAACATAACAAAGAACATGAATCTGTATAACAGAACCCTGAATCCCATAAATACGGGCTGTGATGACAAATAGGCTGAAACACTTTCTTACCAACAGTTTTGAGTGATGTCGCCCTGCCCCTTCAAATACCTAAATCTCTCAACAGCTCCTCTAGAGAAGCCTAAAATGACTCAGTTAATAAACAAGACTTCGTCTCCCACCTGGCCGGTATAAGTCTTTACTTAGCAGCTCCTCTCCTTTTTCCCACCACTGGCCCCTCCCAAGAGCCAGAGCTGGGCGGGACTGGGCAGGACCGAGTGGGGACCGGTTCCCTTCTGCCTCAAGCACCTCAAGGTAAAGGTTTTCTAGGAAAGGACACACTACCTCTTTGCCTGCGCCTCGCAGATGCAGGTTTCATGCCCTGTGAGGGGTCTGCTCTTGGTGTTGGATAGTTAGAAACAAAGCTTTTCATTTATAACCCAAGGTCATGGACTCTGCCTACCCACCCTCACTAGGGTTAGTGTTTGTGTGGAGGGTCTCCTCACCCCCCACAGTCTGGGGGGTGTGGTTGGAGCACAGGGACAGGAATGTCTGCCCAGTTTGGAACAGCCTACAGTCAAGGAGGGACACCTCCTCACCCCTGGTTATATCACCAGATCTCACCACTGAAGTTTGTGAAGTCCACGATGGGCTGCAGCCCGGTGACCAGGGTGTAGACATCAGGGTTGTGGAACTTCAGGCTCTC
This sequence comes from Bos mutus, assembly GCF_027580195.1. Classification (NCBI taxonomy): domain Eukaryota; kingdom Metazoa; phylum Chordata; class Mammalia; order Artiodactyla; family Bovidae; genus Bos; species Bos mutus. The sequence goes on along the minus strand of NC_091635.1, from coordinate 10,826,880 downwards.
CAGGAAGGCAATGGCCCCATTCTTGCCTCGAGTCTTTAGCAAATCCAGCAAGTACCCTTGGGAGAGAGAACAGTCTTAGCTAGCCAGGTACTGGCTGGGCTTCCCATGAAGGAAGCAGAGTACAGCAGGATGGTGGTCATCCTTGCACATCTAGGAATCAGGAGGTCAAAGCAGTTTTCCAGGGTCAATTTACTACTTCCATGATGGTGGTCAGACTCGAAAGGGGTCAGGCTGATATTTGTTGAGGAACTGCTACAACCCAAGTGCTAAGAGTTGAGAATAAAAGACTCAAAGGGATAATCGTTGCTCTCCAGACCTCTCCCAGGTGTGTTGTGGACACATGTGTACACACATGTACAAAGCAGGTGGGAGGAAAGAAGCAAGTAGCAGTGTCCAGGGTCCAGTCCCAGAGAGGCTCGGGCCTTCCGAGCCCACCTAGATCCCATCACTCTCAGCTTGAATTAATTTCTCCCCTATGTAATGGTCATTAGGCAACAGGCACAAATACTAGCATATTGATAGCTACCACTTACTGCCTGTTTTTGAAGGCCCAGGCTTTGAGATGAGTATCTGATAAAGAGTAACTCATTCCATTCTCCTAACAACTTCATATGATGAAGCTTTCCTGTTTTTGAACAAATAAACACAGCTAGTCAGACAATCAGAATCAGCTCCAAAGACATCTGGAGTGGGTTGAGTTGTGGCCCCCAAAGTTATGTCCACTTGGAAACTGCCAATGGGACCTTGTTCAGAAAAGGCTTTGCAGATGTAATTAAGGTAAGGATCTCAAGAGGAGGTCCTCCTGAGTTATGCAGGTAGGCCATAAATCCAATCACAAACATTCTTAGACAAAAAAGGAAAAGACAGAAAGAAGGACATGTGATGATAGAGGCAGAGACTGCAGTGATGTAGCTGCAAACCAAGGATGCTGGGGCCACCAGAAGCAGAAAAAGGCAACGGTTTTCTCCCCTAGAGCCTTCAGAGGGAGTTCAGCCCTTCTGACACCTTGATTTCAGGCTTTTGGCCTCCACGGTATGAAAGAAGATGCTTCTGCAGTTTTAAGCCACCCAGTCTATAGTCATCTGTGGTGGCATTTCTGGGGCACTAACCCAGTCCCATGACCTGACCTCAGGTCACCTCAAGGTCCTTCACCCCCTGCCCTCACACAGGCCTTTCCAGCACCACCTGCGCCAAGCCGGCTCTGCAGTGGGCTGGGACACAGGTCCTCACCGACTCTCATGGCCGTGTTGTTGAACCTGGGGCTGTGCAGCACCTCCTCCTCATCCAGCTGGTCCAGCACCTTGGCCTGGCGCAGGTAGGGGGTGAGACGGCTGGGGAAGATGCTGCGTACAATCCTGCAGCGGTGGTCCTCCATCATCTCCCACAACACCTCCTCATCCAGGGAGGTCAGCGAGGAGTCCGTGCGGCACAGCTCTGCCATGGCCCGGCCTCAGGACCCTGGATGGGAAGGGTGGCCACGGAGGGCTGGGGTCAGAGAGACACAGCTTCCTGTCCAGGAGGTCTTTCCATCCAAACCCTCTTCCCCAAGTCAGCAGTAGGGAGGAAATGACCAATTCAGAGAGGTCATGACACTCGCTCTGGCCCAGGTGTCCTGTGACCAGCAGGAGGATGCTGTCCATCCTTCTTGTTGATATCAAGTCAATCCCTCAACCAGGAGCAGAGCAAGCAGAACGGGGTTTCTTTTGAATTCAGGAGACTGGATTTGCCTTTAAATCTCAGGAAGCTGCCCCTGGCCTGGGGAATGGGTGTACTGAATGAGGGTGACATTACAAACCATATGGATGGGGCTTTCCCTGGTGGTTCAGTGGTTAAGACTCTGTGCTCCCAATGCAGGAGGCCCAGGTTCAATCCCTGGTCAGGGAACTAGATCCCACATGCTACAACTAAAGATCCTGCATACTACAGCTAAGGCCTGGTACAGCCAAATAAACAAAAAATAAAATAAAAATCTGTCTCATTGAAAAAACAAAACAGACCAGATGGATCTAGAACGTGCATTCTTAATAGGTGTGACAGAGCCCCAAAGGGTCAGAAATCGATTCTTGAGCAAAAATTCTTACTCTTCTGTGTACTAGAGTGGGTTGCCGTTTCCTCCTACAGGGGATCTTTCTGACCCAGGGATCGAACCCAGGTCTCTTACGTCTCTTGCTTTGGTAGGCAAGTTCTTTACCGCTAGCGCCACCTGAGAAGCCCATATAAAGCACAGATGTGCATAAACAGACAGTATATCTGTGAGGTTAATATCTCATGAAAGGGTGATTGGGGAAAGGGGAGACACAATCACATCCAAGCACAAGACCTTATGTTAAGAGGACCTCAGAGGACCCCCTGCCCAGACTGCCAGCCACAGAACCCACTCCAGATGCTCCCTGGCTTTGTAATGAGTCACCTCCACAGGTGTGCCCTCACCTGAGCCCCTCTCCTCCCTCCAACCCTGGCACAAAGTCACTAGCCCATTGATACATCTAAATAAGATGCTTTTAACCTGCAGCCTGTTTTAAGCATCCTAAAAAAGTCCTGCAAATGATTTAAAATATCCATATACCAGTCACACAGATTCAACCCATCTTAACACTTTGTACCTGGTCTCCTTTTTAAGGACACACAGTTAGAGACAGCCCAGTTCTGTTGTCTCCAGGTCCTGTCCCTTGCTCTCTTCCCACAGGTAACTTCTGGACCATGTGATGCATATGAGTGTGTCCAAAATAACACAGGGCATCTTGTCATATGCCCCCGGGAACCCCATAAACAGTGTGGTACTGGGCATGGCTCTACACTCAGCCTGTTTATTTTTTTGTTCTTTTTGCCATACCATGTGGCTTGTGGGATCTTAGTTCCCCCACCAGGGATCAGATCCGGGTCCATGGCAGTGACAGCCCAAGTCTTAACCACTGGATAGCCAAGGAAGTTCCTCAGCCTGTTTTTTGAGGTTTAGCAAATGGATACATGCAGCTTGATCTATTTTTAAACTGTGTACTGAATTCAATTATACTAAGAAACCACAGTCGGTGCTCCTGTGGATGGGCCTTAGGTTGTTTCGCCTTTTTCTCCAACACACGCAGTGCCACAGTGACTGTCCGTGTACATCACCTTGAGCACAGGCGGGAGAGTTTCTCTCAGACCTGAGAATTCCTATGATTTGGTTCTTTTCATTTGGAATGGCAAGGTGGAGCAGCTGGAGTCAAATACCTGTATTTTAAAAAAAGCTTTTGGCTGTACCACACGGCATGTGGGATCTTAGTTTCCCGACCAGGGATTGAACCTGTCCCCCTGCTTGGAAACTCAGAGTCTTAACCACTGGACCACCAGGGCAATCCCTCAAATACCTCTTTAAGAGGTCTATATATGACAAATGCTTGAAAACTACAGCAAATCAACCCTTGTAAACTAAGAAAACAAGGAGATGGTCACTGGAGGGTCCTGTCCCCATGGACAGCCCCCTACAATCCAAGCGAGGGGCCCCATCTTTAGCGAGGACTCACCAAAAACTGCTCACATTCGTTTTCGCAGGCACTCCTCGCCGTGGGATGGGATCCCGGGTCCCCTCTGAGGCCAGGTGTGGTGCCGGCAGGACGGGGCTGGGCGAGAATAGCCTGAAAACCCGTGCGAAGATGATCTCATATCTATCTCAAGCCGCATGACTTGCACAGAAACTGAGTTTTGGCACCAAAGACTAATGCAAACTGTTCCAGGAAACAATTCGACAGATCTTTGATCCCTATCGTCTGCTCAGGAACTATAAAAGCTTCCTTGGGGCTTGGAAGCAGGCTTGTAGAAGGAAAGTGAGCTTTGAACCCTAGGAGACCAAGGAGAATGCGCAGGTGCAATAGTCACACAGTATCTTTGTCACCATGGGGTCAGACTCCACTGATACCCTTCCCCTAAGTCTTGTACTCAGAAGGAGGGATCTGCCAACAGTTGTGGGTGGGAAAGGGGCATGGGGATCTCACTGGTTGAGGAAGAAGAGGGAGCAAGCCAAGAATAGGAGTCCTGCCCTTAGGTGGTTCATTCCTGGTTTCTTCAGGGAACAGTTGATGGATGCTTAGGAATCAGGGTTTTATAGGTTGAACTTTGTCCATGAATTAGGGTTTTATATGTTGAAGTCCTCACTCCCAGTACCTATGAATGTGGTTTTATTTGGAAATCATGGCAGATGTGATCAAGATAAAGTTGTTAGGGTGGGGCCTTGAATCCCTTATGACTTGCTGCTGCTGCTGCTGCTAAGTCGCTTCAGTCGTGTCCGACTCTGTGCAACCCCATAGACGGCAACCCATCAGGCTCCCCCATCCCTGGGATTCTCCAGCCAAGAACACTGGAGTGGGTTGCCATTTCCTTATCCGATGCATGAAAGTGAAAAGTGAAAGTGAAGTCGCTCAGTCGTGTCTGACTCTTAGCGACCCCATGGACTGCAGCCTACCAGGCTCCTCCATCCATGGGATTTTCCAGGCAAGAGTACTGGAGTGGGGTGCCATTGCCTTTGCCCTTATGACTTAGTGACCTTATAAGAAGAGAAGCAATCCAGAGACAGACTTACAGGGAGAAGTCATGTGACAACCAAGGCAGAGATCAGAGTGATGCTCATAGAAGCCAAGGGTCACCAAAGATTGCAAGCAATACCTGAGGCTCAGAGAAAGGCATTGAGCAGATTCTCCCTGAGACCTTCAGATGGAGTCTGGACCTGCTGGCACCTGGATTTTGAATTTCTGGTTTTCAGAACTCAGGGCAAATACATTTCTGTCATTTTAAGCCATGCGGTGTGGTAATTTATTATGGCAGCCTTGGAAAACTAATACATATGTGCAAAGGGAATTTGGAAACTGGCTCAAGTCCTGGAGTGCCTGGCCACGTCCAAGCAGTCAACTACACACTTGAATGGAAGGCTCACGAGCTCCTGGGATCTCTACCCAGTAGAAGTCTGCATCTCTTTGGTTTGGCCTTTCAAATCGGGATGACCTACCTTGCATCAGGACCAGCTGTGCAATCCACAGAGCCCAGTACAAAATGAAAACATGGGCCCCTAGTTTTAAAAGTTTCCAGAAGTTCTAGACAGTGACAGCAGAGTGTTAGACCAAGAACAGGGTCCTAGGGACAGGTTACATCCATGAAACTGGCCCTGATTTGCATGATCAAGGGGTCTCCAGGCCCTCATTATGTAATTTATGCCTAAATTCCTATCTCACCCAAGTGATTCTTTTGTGATGATCAATGCCCTTCTGTGAGGTTCTCTTTTAGATGTCACTCGGGTAATAAGCATTCACTTCTTGGCACCTAGAGGTGGGTGGGCTTGTCAAGAGATGGAGGGCCAAATGAGACGCATCTTCTCTATGGCTGCCAGACTGGTGACCTGGGGCCAGGGCAGGCTTTAACTGGTCAACCACCCAAGGACCCAGGACAGAGGATCAATTCCAGGAGCAGTCCTTCCCAGCCCCATCCAGCCCTGCCTCAAAAGGCCATAGTCTTTGTTTTCTCAGGCCCTGCCTATCCTTCTGAAAACCAGGTGTGGCAGCAATAATGTATCAGGTGCCCAGCCCCAGTGCTTGGCCAAAAGAGGCTGAATCTGCAGGCACGTGACAGCCCTTCACCCCCAGCCAAGCACCCATCCCCTGCTCCGGAGGCCCCGATCCAGCTGAGTGCTTCTGCCCTCAGCCGATTTGTGTTCCCTGCCGGCCTCCTCTGTTCCACCCATATGTGTGCATGCTTAGTTGCTTTAGTCATGTCCAACTCATTGTGACCCCATGGACTGTAGCCCAACAGGCTGCTCTGTCCATGGGATTTCCCAGGCAAGAATACTGGAGCGGGTTGCCACGCCCCCCTCCGGGGAATCTTCCTGACCCAGAGATCAAAGCTGTGTCTTTGCATCTCCTGCATTGGCAGCATTGGCAGATTCTTTACCACCAGCGCCACCTAGGAAGCCCCCCTACTCCACCCCTACACTGGTTCAGTCCAGCATCCCGTTCCCCTCAGTCAACCCCACTACCACCAGGACTGTGTTACACGGGTGCCAGGGTGCCTAGGCAAGGGGTTCCCCTTGTGCCTTTTCAGAGGACAACCTCGTGAGTGCTGCAGCTCTCACCGTGTCCAGGGCAAAGGCTCTGGGTCAGATTCCACACATAGAACCAGTCCAAATGGGAAAGGTGCTGAAGGAAGAAACTCACAATCTCTCTTAGAGAACCTTGCAAAGTGAGTCAAAAAATGTAAACAAACAAACAAGAACAACAAAAAACCCGCAGCCACAAAACACAAACAACGGAAAGGTAAACAAGTTTCTCCCCAAAGTTTTGAGAAATGTCGGAATATCAGATGAGCCCCAAAACGGATGAAGTGTTGCCAAGAGGCTCAGAACTGCCAGTGACAGAACCGCATCTCCACGGAAGCAGGTAGATTTTAAATAAAGTCTCTACCTTGTCATGGTTTTCGTAATCTCTTAACTTTAGCAGGAATTTTTAAAGAAGTAATTGTTCTTGGAAATGTTTATATTGCATTTAGCAATTCAACCATAATCTTAAATGTAAGTAAAGCTAAAATTTTGCTTTTAAAACAGGTGGGGACTTCCCTGGTGGTTCAGTGGTTAGGATTTTGCCTTCTCATGCAACAGGTTCAGGTTCAATTCCTGGTCAGGAAGCTAAGATCCCACATGCCTCATGGCCAAAAAACCAAAACATAAAACAGAAGCAATATTGTAGCAAATTCAATAAACACTTTAAAAATGGTCCACATTAAAAAAAATGTGTAACATTGTCAGTAATGTTTATGGTCTCATGTTTATGGAATGATGTCCGTGCGTCTGTCTCTCTAGCAGTCCCTCAGTCTATATTTTAGTTCATCCATCCATCTAATCTGTCCATCTTTCTCTCGTTTGGTGTGTGTGTGTGTGTGTGTGTGTGTGTGTGTGCGCGCGCGCGAGCACATACGCGCACTCAAATGTGTAGGAGAGAAAGAAAGAGAGAGAAAGATGGAGAGAGAGAAATACAAAGAGACAGAGAGACAGAAACAGAGAAACACAGAAAAAGACAGAGAAAGAGAGCAGGTAGATTTTGGAATGCTGTTCACTGATGCTATTTGTGGTGGTAGAATTTTAGGAAATCAATTTTCTTTAATTGATTAAACTTTTTAGAATGAGTGAGCCTAGGTTCAATAAAAACCATAAACTCATTGTTTCAGAAAATAATCAATTCGGTTGATCAAATAGAGAAGGAAATTATCACAGATAAGGTGCCCATCAGCCCCAGAGCACCCGGGACACTTCTTGCCTAAACGTAATTATTCATGGCAGCCCCTGCCTTTCTCTCTCAAAATGACACAGTTCAGGTGACCAACGATCAGAGACCAGCAGAGGCATCCCCTCTTTTGCTTTCCCTCAGTTCTAGGAGGAAGAGCCAACCCTTGTGTGCCGGGCACAGAGAGAATGGGAGCAGACCAGGATGACAGGCGCTGGCTGAAGTAACTTCTGGAAAAGACAGAGACATGGGGAAAGAAGACTTGGTTGGCCCAGTTTTGCATCAATGAGGAAAGAAACTGCTTCTTAACCCCAAAACAGGATTTCTTAACATGCACTTCATAAAGAAGAGTGGAGCACATTTATAAAATCCTGTGTTTCCCCACAAATTTCTTATAAAATATCCGTCTTAATACAAATCGAGCCTGAGCCTAAAGGTTCAAAAACATGAGAAATAAATACACCAGCCCTGAACAATGACCCTAAATGCCCTCCTTTGATCGGAGTCAATGGCCTGGATTAGTTAGCTCCAAGGAGACAGTGACCAAAATACTTGGGCTCATGGAATATTGACTTCTATTTTTAGCCAATTACACCCTGGCGGGCTGTCTGATATTATATGATATAGTCGCCAAGGGTTGGGGCCGGGGGCAGGGGGTTGCCTCTCCAGATTGCAACTCAAACTCTGGGAGCTCCAGATACCCAGGTCTCCATGGATGCCCTGTTGACAGGGTCTTGCTGGGAAGCCTTCCCAAGGCTGGGTCATAGTGGGTGACATGCTCCTGTCCTGGGAGCGCCTTCTGGCTCAACTGCCACTCCTGTCCCCTCATGCCCATAGCATTGTAGGACTCCCAAGGACTGCCTGTCTGTTCACAGAATCCCACTTCCACCAAAGGGAACTCGGAAAATCAGGGCCAGCTCAAGCGACAAGCTGCCTTACCAGGACAGCTGAAGACAGACCTCTCTGGGACTCTCAAACCTCAAGCAACTGCCCCTGACTCCTGGGACCTGTCAGCCACCCCAGGGTGTGCGTATAAGTAGGTATAATCGAGTAGAAGCCACGCTAGTCCTTACTTCATGCAGTGAAGCAGCTTAAGACAGGTCCCCAAATGGGAATTTAAAAGGTGGGAGTTTCCTGGCAACTTAGCCTCAACGTAAGTAGGGGTTAGCTCTAACAGTAAAGAAAATTTAGCCCGGAGATCCTTAAGGATAGTCTAAACTCTATAAAATCCTCTTCTAACCCTACAGTAACTCTAGAGGGAGTCTTAAATCATAAGAGCCCTAAGCCTCTAAGATGTGGGTCCTCCTATTTCCCCATGTCAGTATTCTTCTCATAGCCCAGGGCACAGATTTTTGCCTGCCTGTGAAGCAGGGGAGAAGGAGCAGTGAACACACATATGTACCCACATATACACACGTACACAGAGGCACATGCAAGACTCCAGAATAGGGGGAGTAGGTTACAGGAAGCTTAAGGGAATTGATGACCCACAAACATGGTGAGTGAGGCAGAAGGTCACCAAACACAAATGGGGTGCTCCCTTGCACCCCTCAGCTAACATCCCGCACCAAAGTGTCATCGTAAATGTCTGGCTTTGCCCTTACCACCAACAGGAAGCAGTTGGTTTTATTTTATTGTTGTTGTTGTATAATCGCTGAGTCATGTCCAACTCTTTTATGACCCCATAAAAGAGTCGGGTTGCTTGCCGGGTTCCTCTGTCCATGGGATTTCCCAGGTAAGACTGCTGGAGTGGATTGCCATTTCCTTCTCCAGTGGATTTTCCTGACCCAAAGATTGAACCTGCATCTCCTGCATTGGCAGGAGGATTCTTTACCACTGAGCCACGATGGAAGACCTGGTCTTACTTTACACCTGAACTTAGAAACCTTCCTTTTCTTTCATCCTGGGTAATGATGCTGAGATAAGAGTACTAAACAGAACACTTCTCTCATCCAGCATGGCCTGTACTCTCTTACTTAGCAGCCAGAAGATGTTTGAGTAATTTAACCAAACAAAATGCAACAAGCTGATTTCCCCTCTTGTCCTCAAACCTGGCACACCTCCATGCCTTATAAGGAGGAAGCCAGCCCTTTCCATTCCCCCCTCTTCCCATTCCCCCCTGCCCCACAAACAGCTCTTGGACCCCATGCCTGTCCTGTCCACCCTCCCTGGGTATGCTGACCTGCTCTCCTAGAGGTAGACTCTGTACACTTGCCTTCGTCGTTCTTGAGAAGTGATAGCTGACCAGCTACAGTCTCACCTGAGCAGCAGCAGAAGAGCAGGTTTGACAGGTGCATCTGTCTGGGCCCTGCCTACAGAAGCAGCACCTCACTCACGCCTCCACACATCACTGAAACTCCAATACATTCCCACAGCAGGGAGGATGGGTATAAAGGGTGTGTTTGCCTTTGCCAGAACCACAGGAACCTTCCGAGAACTGCCTGTGTATCTGGTCAACCCACAGAAGGTGGTGGTTGAGAAAATGATGGAAAATCTTGGGGCAGATGGAATCTTATATATGAATAGTCAGCCCATAATTCTCCAGAAAGATCCTAGGAAGTTTAGGGTAAACTCACATTAGCAATTCTGGGAAGTATCTAAATAGTTCCAATAGATCCATCTAAAATCAACATGGGTACTTACTACTTAGATTTAAATGAAAGTCTTGGTTCTTCTATGTTAAGACGTATCCAGAATCTGATCACTCTTGCCATTTGTACTACTGTGATCTGATCGGTGCCTACCAGGACAGCTGCAATGACCTCCTAGCTGCTTTCTCCATGCCCCTCATAGTGAGTTCTCAACACAGCCAGCAGAGCCTCCTGTGTTGCTAGAGGATGAGTCAGGTTGTATCATTTCCTTTGCTCAAATTTCCAATCCTCAAGTCCTCACCCCACCCCACATGCTAGGCCCTGATTTCCTGGTGTTTGCTAATCTCATTAGCATTCACCTGCTCCTCGTATGGGGCCTCCTTGCTAGTCTCGGATGGCTCCAGGCACATGTCAGCCCCAGGGCCTTTGCACCTGCTATTCCTTTGGCCTGCAGTGCTCTTTCTTTCACCTCTTTCAGGACTTCACTCAAGGGCCACCTTCCCAGAGAGGGCTTTGCAGCCACTGTTTAAAATCATAGACTTCCCACACTACTTCCCCTCCCCATTTCCCTGTTTCATTTTACTCTATTGGCCTCACTGCTCCCTGACATATTATGTATTCTAATTATTTATCTGCCTTTTGCCTGACTCTCTATGACAAGCCTGACCCAGAGGACAATACTTCTTTCCTTTCTTGTTTTCTGCTGTGTCCTCACTCTGAGTGATGCTCCATGAATACAGGTTGGGTGAATAAATAAACATTGGGTGCCTGGTTCGCGCTGATGCAGATGATAGACAAGAAAGAAGGGACAACCATAGTTCCAGGACCTATATGAGTAAGAAGGATCTTGAGGATCATCCTTCTGACCAGGCAGGTTCCCAAGGTCACACAGCTAATTGATGGAGAGACAGCAACCAGAACCCAAGACTCCTCCTGGTGAGTATGAGAGCTGGGACTCCAGCCGCTCAGGGCAGAGCAGGTAAGAACACAGATCTGACCTCAGACAAGGACACAAGTTCTTGGATCAGAGTCCCAACCCTGCTGCACAGCAGCTAACCTCTGGGCCAGGCTATTTAAACCCATAAGTCTCAACTTTTTTATTTTTCCAGTGGAGAAAAATAGCAGTGGCTTCTGCTCATGGTGGGAAAGCACTTCTCTCCATGCCTGGTGCACAGAAAATTCTAGATAGTTATTCAAAAATGTCAAAATGTTGTCCTTCCAAGTAAAAGAGGCAGTCGGCCGATGGAATTAAGGTGGCTAAAGCCTCACTAAACCTCTGTTAAAAACAGAAATTCCTCGAGTTACAAGAACAGAGTTGAGGAAGCCCCAGGCCCCCAAAGACTGTGAGCTTTCTGAAGGCAAAAACCATTTCTGAGTCACTACAGGGGCATCAGGAGGATCCGACTGATAGTTATTCTGTATGACATGAGACCCTAGCTGGGTACACACTTCTAGGGTCAACCAGGTGGTACTTTGGTAACCTGGTTCAGTGGGAAGAGCATCTCCAGAGGAATTCCAAAGGGCTGGGAGGCGCCAGGAAAGCCCCACCTGGTGAGCAGGGCCCAGGGCTGCAATCAAGAAAGGAGCACAGGGTGAGAAACAGATGGACATTGTGAATGTCCTGCTAGCTCTGTGGAGGCCTCTGGGTGTCACCTTATCCACAGAATGTAGGGAGTTGTGGGGGGTGTTCTGGGTTTGCCTTGGAATGGAGATGCTGGAACCAGGTGCTACAGGAAAGGCCCCGTAAGAATAAAGTGCAAGTTCACAGCACAGAGTACCCAAGGACAGGGGTTCAGGTTTAAGATGGGGACCTCCAGCCCAGTACCCTGCATGGGTAGCAGCCAAATGGATGACAAGGGCATCATAAGTGGGGGGAAGAGATGCCTCTTTGCTCTTCAAGCTAATGCTCAGGAGGATCCCAGGGCTTCTGTGGTTTTGGCTGTATCAGGTCTTACTTGTGGCTCAAGAGATCTTTATGGCTGTGTGTGGGATCCAATTCCCTGACCAGGGATCAAACCCAGGCCCCTGCGTTGGGAGTGTGGAGGCTTAGCCACTGGACCACCAGGGAAGTCCTGACCCCAGGATTTCTACTGAGGCATTCTAAACAGGTTTTCAACAGGTGAGCTGGCCACCTGAGCAGGCATCTAGGGCTGGGCTGGGTGTGGCTCAAAGGCCTCTGCGTGGGAGCATGGACCCCTCACTCCAACCCTGGCCTGCATCAGTGCAAAGCGTGGGCCAGGGGAAATCAGGAAGCAGCAATTTCCACAGGAAGAGGTGACACTGCTCATTCCCTGCTTCTGTCTCACATTTGAACATGCAACTGCCTACCTAACAACTCCCTGGATACCTAGGCATCTCAGATTTAACTCAAGGAAATCAAATCATTCTTTTTTTTTTTTTTTTTTTTTTATCTTACAGTGGGGTCGTGCTGAATTGCCCAGGCTGGAGTGCAGTGGTTATTCACAAGCGCAGTCTCACTATTGATCAGCAGGGGAGTTTTGACCTGCTCTGTTTCTGACCTGGGCCAGCTCACCCCTCCTTAGGCAACCAGGTGGTCCTCTGCTCTCAAGAGGTCATGATATTGATGCCAAATTTAGGCATAATATAGGCATATATTATGCCTATATAGGCATAATGTGTTACAGCTCAGAACTCCTGGGCTCAAGCACAGATATATTTTTTAAAAATGTTTGTTAATTGAGGTGAAATTCACATAACATAAAATTAACCATTTTAAAGTGAACAGCTCAGTGGCATTTAGTGCATTCACAATGCTCTGCAACCATCTCCTCTATTGAGTTCTAAAACATTCTTTCACTCAAAAAAAAAAAAAACAACCTTGTGTCCATTAAGCAGCTCCTCCCTCATTACCTGGCAACCACCAAATTGCTTTTTGTCTCTATTCAGTTCAGTTCAGTCACTTAGTTGTGTCCAACTATTTGCAACCCCATGGACTGCAGCACACCAGGCCTCCCTGGCCATCACCAGCTCCTGGAGTTTATTCAAACTCATGTCCATTGAGTCGGTGATGCCATCCAACCATCTCATCCTCTGTTGTCCCCTTCTCCTCCCGTCTTCAATCTTTCCCAGCATCAGGGTCTTTTCAAATGAGTCAGTTCTTCACATCAGGTGGCCCAAGTATTGCAGTTTCAGCTTCAGCATCAGTCCTTCCAATGAATATTCAGGACTGATTTCCTTTAGGATGGATTGGTTGGATCTCCTTGCTGTCCAAGGGACTCAAGAGTCTTCTCCAACATGAGTTCAAAAGCCTTAATTCTTCAGCAATTCTTTGGCACTCAGCTTTCTTTATAGTCCAACTCTCACATCCATACATGACTACTGGAAAAACCATAGCTTTGACTAAACAGACCTTTGTTGGCAAAGTAATGTCTCTGCTTTTTGATATGCTGCCTAGATTTGTCATACCTTTTCTTCCAAGGAGCAAGTGTTTTTTAATCTCATGGCTGCAGACATCGTTTGCAGTGATTTCGGAACCCAACAAAATAAAGTCTGTCACTGTTTCCACTTTTCTCCCTTCTATTTGCCATGAAGTGATGGGGCCAGATGTCACGATCTTATTTTTATTTTTTAATGTTGAGTTTTAAGTCAGCTTTTTCACTCTCCTCTCTCACCCCCATCAAGAAGCTCTTTAGATCTTCTTCAATTTCTGTCATTAGAGCGGTATCATCTGCATATCTGAGGTGGTTGATATTTCTCCTGGCAATCTTGATTCCAGCTTGTGATTCATCCAGCCCAGCCTTTTGCATGATGTACTTTGCATACAAGCTAAATAAGCAGGGTGACAATATATAGCCTTGATGTATTTCTTTCCCAATTTTGAACGAGTCCATTGTTTCATGTCCAGTTCTACTGTTGCTTCTTGACCTGCATACAGGTTTCTCAGGAGGCAGGTAAGGTGTTTTGGTATTTCCATCGTTTTTTAAGAATTTTCCAGTTTGTTGTGATCCACACAAAGGCCTTCGAATAGTCAATGAAGCAGATGTTTTTCTGGAATTCTCTTGCTTTTGCTATGATTTGATGGATATTGGCAATTTGATCTCTGGTTCCTCTGCTTTTTCTAAACCCAGCTTGTACATCATAGTCTGTAAGACCTTTTATGATCTGGCTCAGCTCACTCCTTCTCCCACTCTCCCTCTGGTTCACATTCTGGATTCTGTAACCAGGCTGGCTTTCTGTCCCTTGATTGTGCCAATCCCCTGTTCACCTGGCAGTCTCCACCCTACCTGTCCCTTGTTCCCGGAACCTGGGGTGTTACTGTGGCCACCTCTTCTCACAATTCACGTGGTACCTTCTTCCAGTCACCTGGTAAATCCATCACCCACTAACTCTGCTACTTTGCCTCATTTTATTTGAATCACAGTAATTAAAAAACCTGCAATTGTCTTATTGCCCTTCTCTGGAACACATGCTCTGTGAGAGCAGCACTATCTGTCCTGTTTACTGCTCAATCCAGCCACTGAAACAGTGCCTGCATCAGGAAGGTGAGGCCAAAATGTCAGATGCCAGTTGTGTGGAGTCCCAGGTCTGCCTTGGTGGGGACCGGGTGGTGTTTAGTAGGATGCCCTGCCTGGCTGGGTGGGTTAGAGATGCTTGTGCCTACAAAGGAACAGTGTTTGCCATTTCATACCAGGTGATAGATGTGGTTTCTGGTAGGAAATTGCTCTTTGGGGACAGTCCCTAGGATCTGGGACATCAACTCCTGTGGTGATGACTCATGGAAACCTAGCCCAGCCCAGGAGCACTGCACCCAAACCTCCACCTATCCCAGACAAGATAAGCTGCCTTGATCATCTACACCCTGAGTCCAATAAGGGTTCAGGGAAGAGGAAGGCAGGCTCCTCAGGTGCAGCTGTTCCTGTCTTGCCCACCACTCCGGCGTGAGCTGCGTGTTTCTGTGTTCCTCCTGCCCTCTTGGTCTGGACATCCAGGCACACCACACTGGAGCCCTGGGGACAAAATAGACACAGGCCAGCCCTCCTTGAGATTAGTCTAATCAGGTGAGATAAATCCCTCTCCCAAATTTGGAGACAGTGGGAAATGAGACAGTGGGCTGAACCCTAACCTAACAGGCAGGTCCACCTGAGTGACCACTAGCCCTGGGACAAAGGGCATGGTAAGCCATATAAATACAGTTTTTCAGGGACTCAGAGTGGGGCAGCTTTTACCCCTTGCTGTGTTGGAGGTTACTTTAACTTAGCAGGCTGGGCCTTAGTTTTCCCAGCAGTAGAACGGTTAAAACAATATGACTGCACTCCTTAGTTGAAATGTGATGGAGGTTTCTGATAAGAATTGAAACATTAATCTGGACATGTAAGCAGTGAAATTATGTATTGACAGCTGAGCTGGGCTGTCAATTCCTGCTTTGAAAGTACAGTCTACTCTTAACAGCAGAACTTTAAACTGTGTGGGTAACATCTACAGTGTTTTGGATCATATAAGACAATATTGATGTAGATACCGAGAGACCGATTAGTCACCTTGTAAACCATGTAAACTTGGGCTATCAATAATTACAATACAGTGCTAGTAAATGTATTTTCTCTTCCTTATGATTTTCTTAAAAAAATATTTATTTAGGCCGCACCAAGTCTTAGCTGCAGCACGTGGGATCTTTAGTTGCATCATGTGGGATCTATTTCCCTGATCAGGGATCTACCTTGGGCCCCTGCATTGGGAGCACAGAGTCTTAGCCACTGGACCACCAGGGAAGTCCCCTGCTGCTGCTGCTGCTAAGTCAATTCAGTAGTGTTTGACTCTTAGCGACCCCATGGACTACAGCCTACCAGGCTCCTCCATCCATGGGATTTTCCAGGCAAGAGTTCTGGAGTGGGGTGCCATTGCCTTCTCCAGGGAAGTCCCCTATGATTTTCTTAATAATATTTTCTTTTGTCTAGCTTACTTTATTGTTAAGAATACAGTGTATAATTCATAGAAATACAATATGTGTTAAAGACTATATTATGGGTAAGGCTTCTGGTCAACAGAGTTGAGTTTGCAGTAAGTCAAAGGTTATATTCAGATTTTCAAGTATGCAGGGAGTTGGCGCCCCAACCCCCATGTTGCTCAAGGGTCAGCTTGGGTGGAAGCTTCGGTCCAGCATAACATGCCTACACAGAGCAAATATTTTAACAAGCGTGAAGAGCCAGGCTTCTTCCAACACACTATTGCTTAGGTTATTCTCACCTTCTGGTAACAAAGCAAAGTGTGTTGCAGGGAATTCCCTGGTGGTCCAGTGGCTAGGACTTTGCGCTTATACTGCAGGGAGTGGGTGGTTCCGGCATCCTCATCAGGCACATTTAAAAGATCAATTATACGGACATATTCATACCTCAGGATAAGAGTGTCAGAAGTAAGACCCCCTTTACTTGTTTGCTGTGTGCTGTGCTTAGTTGCTCAGTCATGTCCGACTCTTTGCAAACCCATGGACTGTAGCCCGCCAAGTTCCTCTGTCCACGGAGATTCTCCAGGCAAGAATACTGGAGTGGGTTGCCATGCCTTCCTCCAGGGGATCTTCCCAACCCAGGGATCATTTGCTGTCAACATACTGCAAACCTCTGCTTTCTAATGTGCCTGGTTTAGTGGATAAAATGATTACCTAGTTTTCACTAAATTAACCTTCACAAGAGGCCAGCAGTTCAAGCAGTTCTGGAAAGAGGCTGTGGATTAAAGATATACCTAGTGACTGGAGGGGCTTCCTGGCTGGCTCAGCGAAAAAGAATTCGCCTGCCAACCAAGTTCCATCCCTGAGTTGGGAGAAGATCCTCTGGAGAAGGAAATGGCAGCCCACTCCGGTATTCTTGCCTGGGAAATCTAATGGACAGAGCAATCTGGCTGGCTACAGTTCATGGGGTCGCAGAGTCGGACACGTTAGTGACTAAACCACCACAGTGATGTAAGGCAAGCAAACAATGGTAAAGGACAGAGCTGGCACCTGAGCAGGTTTGTTTCACGAAGTTAAAGACGCTATTCTCTCACGACACAGAGGAACCCGCGGCAGGTAGCGACGGTGGTTCAGAAGCCGATTCTGAGGAGCCGGATTCTTAGAGGCACTTAGAGAAGTTTAGGGTAAGATGCCATAACTGGTAATATTCTACAGGGCAACCGAAAGCCATCACCTCCAGGGCCATCTTTTCTGCAGGGCGGGATTTATTAGCGCCGCCACCAGACACGCGAAATACAGGGACTCAAAGAACAAGGAGACGCAGTCCAAGGTCACGCGACCAGTCCTGGAGGCCCTGGAGCTGGAGACCATCTCAGAAGCCTTACTCTCCCACACTCGACCCCGGGTAGGAGCTTTTCCATTAGCAGGTTAAAAACCGGCCTGGGGGTGGGATTGGGGGGTGGTTAAAATGAGAGCTGAGAAGCAGGCAGTTAGATTCCAGATTTTTCAAAAGCAGACGATGTACAGTGGGGATTTCCATCAGAAGGCAGTGTTAACGAGTAATAACGCGTGTGCCGGTGCCGGGTTGGGGACGTGCGCCCAAGTTCCCACTCGAAGCAGGGCCACCAAGGAGATTTCGCATGGAGCACTGGCGTGGCCTACAATCCCGTCTGCAGGGGCTACAGGTTTAACGGTCCCGCACAGAGAACCCGTGAAACGCGGGGCGGGAGGGAAACCAATTCAGCCCGAGAGCCCACCCAACAGGGCCACACGAGGTAGGCTCCTCGGCGCCCCGCTGCCTCCGCACCGATTAATCTTAGGAGTGAGTAGAGTTCGGCCCTGCGAGATCCCAAACGAGGCCCTCCCGAGCGAGAGCCGCAGTAACCCCAGTCTCTCCGCGGCCAGCCTCCGTTCCCCTTTCACGTGACCAGGAACGCCCCGCCCCTTCCGAGGAGTGGCCCCGACGCACATTCGTACGCACACGCGATGGCGTCACTTCCTGGCGGCGGCGGCGCGGGGCCTTGCTTCCGCTTTCCGCTACGGCGCGCGCTCGGCTCTCAGCCCGTTCGGTATCATGGCGGCTACGGCCACGATGGCGACCTCGGGTTCGGCGCGGAAGCGGCTACTCAAAGAGGAAGACATGACCAAAGTGGAATTCGAGACTAGCGAGGAGGTGGACGTGACCCCCACATTCGACACCATGGGCCTGCGGGAGGACTTGCTGCGCGGCATCTATGCCTACGGTAGGTAGGTGGGCTCGGGCCGCGGACTGGATGCGCCCACGGAGAGAGCAGGGGCCCGGCCGGGGCTGGGGTCCGAGACTGGGAGTCCTGCGGCCCTGGGGGCTGGCGGTCGGAGGTGAGGCCTAGCCCGGGGGCCGTACCCGCGTTTGT
Source organism: Bos mutus (assembly GCF_027580195.1). Classification (NCBI taxonomy): domain Eukaryota; kingdom Metazoa; phylum Chordata; class Mammalia; order Artiodactyla; family Bovidae; genus Bos; species Bos mutus. The sequence goes on along the minus strand of NC_091635.1, from coordinate 10,808,756 downwards.
GTCGGCTGGTTCAAGTGTTCTCTCGGCAGGGCGTCGTGCTGGGTCCCGCGAGGGCTGCAGGGTTCTCTGTGCACTCCCAAGTCATTCATTCAGTGGATGACTGTCTTGTAACAGATGCTAGAACGTGCGCGGCTGTAGGCACTGAGGGCTTAGCAGTGAACCAGACAGGCCTAGGGAGCTTAAGTTGCATTTGGGAAAAAGTGGTAATGGCTACGAAGAAAATAAAGCGGGTTAACTGAATCAAGCATGACTGGGTGAGGAAAGAGTTAATAGGGTAGTTAGGTTTGGGACCTCCCAGGCTGGCATTTGACCTGAGACCTGGAACAAAGCCCGTTATGAGTAGATTATGGTAGAACCGAGCAGAGAGAGAAGCTGGTCCCAGAGCCCTGCAGCCTGAAGCCTTGTGTATTCCAGAAAGAAAAAGAATTCCCCTTGTCCTGGGAACCTAGGGGCAAGATTGGGGCGCGGGGAGGGGTACAGCCAACAAACGTGGTGCCAGATGATGAAGAATTTGAATTTTATTTCTGAGTCCAGTGGGAGGCCTCTGGAGGGTTCTAAACAGGAAAGTGGTGGGATCAGATTTACAGTTACAGAGGTGGTCCTGGGTGTCTGAAAACGGGGGGAGGCGAGGCAGGAGAGGAATCAGGGAATGTTAAGAGGCTTTTGTTCCAGTCCAGAGAAACGATGATGGTATTGTGTTGGAAATGGGAGTGCTGACGGGGTTTGATTGTGGATTGAATGTGAGGCTCAGAGGAAAGTCCTGGGTGTGTGAATAACTGGGTAGGTGATGATGCCCTCTCTTCTGGTGGGGGGCACTGGAGGGAACTCTTACTGGATGAGTGGAGCTTGAGGGACCTGTGAACTATCCAGTGGGACATGTAAAGGAGGCAGCTGGGGAGCCTGAGAAGAGGTAGGGTTGGGGATGCAGATGGGAGTGATCAACACTTGTGCTTAATGCCTGGGACTGGGACAGACATTTTTCTATCCAGCAGTCTCTGACACTGTGACAGTTCAGCACAGAGAAAGTGCTGAGGGAATGGGAGTTGGAGAGCCATAGCAGCCAGGCCTGGTAGTGTGGCTGACAGCCCTATCTGCCTCTGGGCACCCAGGACATCGCTGCCCTAAAAACACTGTTTTTAGTTTCCCAGTCCATGTGCTGAGTCTTCTTGAGGGGTTTAATTCATCTGTTATATTTGCTTTTGTGTTAGATAGGAAAATGTATTATATTTTAGAAAACTACCAGAAATTGAAGTATGCTGTGTTTATTTTCTTGCACTATAGAGGGATGGTGTTGTAGTTCATGTAGCTGCATCAAGCAGGAATGTGATCCAAGCAGTAGATGAAATGGAGTTCTAGGTGATATGAACAACTTGCAGACTTACTACTGGTTGGGAGTGGTGACTACAGTACTGATTGGTTTATCCTCCTTTTTTACCTTAAAAAGTAACGTCACAGAACCCCCAGCAGTGCAGGTTATTGTAATGTAGCCAAACAATACACAAGTAATTGGAGTAAAGTGTGAGCCTCCCTCACCCCCATTCTCCAGGAGTAACCACATTCTTTTTTTAACCTCAGGTCTCTCTGTTTTGCAACAATGTTCCTTAAAGATTGTTTCTGTATAAATAAGATTATGTGTTGGTATGAAAATCCCCTTCAGCCTAGTACTTCATTCAGTAGTTTCTTCTGAGTTCAGTATGTTGGACATTGGGTTACGAGTAGGTGGGGAATTTTAAAAAGATACCATCTTCCCCACAAGGAGCTCCAGTTATGGTTTTAAGTATGCTGTCCTAGTGGCTAGAGCTCATTTTTTTGTTTTAATTTACAGGTTTTGAAAAACCATCAGCAATCCAGCAGCGAGCTATTAAGCAGATAATTAAAGGAAGAGATGTCATTGCGCAGTAAGTCTGCTCATGCAATAGGAGTCAGGCTCTAGTCAGCCCAGGAATCTGTAGTTTAGTGCTTCTCCATTCAAACGCCTTTACCAGCTCTTGACTGGACTTCAGCTGTGGGCTGTTTTTATTTTTGTGTCCTCCACTCTAGAAAGCATTCTTTTTTTTTCTTTAAGCCAGATTTACTTACTTATTGTTTGGCATATACATTAATACTCTTTTAATAGCTTTGTTTCTGATTTGCCTTATTTTTAAAGACTCATTTACCAAAAAAAAAAAAAAAGTCTGAAATTGTAGAAAAGAGTTATATAAAAGGTAATCCTTTGCTGCTGCCTGGAACACCCATTCTACAGATTCTGCAGTTCTGTAACCCCCCGATGCAAAGGCCACTTTTACTGTCCTTAACACCTGTGATTTAAAGGTTGTGCCTAAGTCCTGCCCCCTTGTGGTTAAGATGTTGGTTAGGGCATTGGGGTCAGTGAAGGGGGGACTCTCCTTGGAAGAAGCTGCCTAAGTGCTTCTGCAGCCCACCGCCTCAGAGCACTGCTGCAGCAGGGGTTACATGAATGGGAGCAGAGGCATGTAGCCCAGCATTCTACATCCCATTTATCTGTGTTTTCTTTACTAGATCTCAGTCTGGTACAGGCAAAACAGCCACCTTCAGTATTTCTGTCCTCCAGTGTCTGGATATTCAGGTAATCTTAAACTTTAATCCTTGGAAATACTTCCTTTACCTTCTGTAACTACAATCTTCAAGAAGTACAGTTCTTAAATATATCTAGTTGTACTGAATAAACATATTTTAAGAGAATCTTAATTGTACACTAGTATCTGAGCTAATATCCTGTCAGAAATTCCTTTTTATTTAAACCGTTTTTTAAAATTTTATTGAAATGCAGTTGATTTGCAGTGCTACATTAGTTTCAGATGGACAGCAAAGTGGTTCAGATGTGTGTGTGGATATATATACACATATGTATATACTTTTAAAGATTCTTTTCCATTATAAGTTATCTATTTTATATATATAGTAGTGTGTATATTTTAATTCCAAACTCCTAATTTATCCCGCTCCCCAACTTTTCCCATATAATAACCATAGATTGTTTTCTGTGTCGTAAATTGGGAGGCTTTTGTTGACTAGTGGAAATCCTTGTCTGCAAACAAGAATCCTGACTAGTATACCTCATTATTGCTGCTTGTCTGGTTTAAGTAATATTCAGACTTGCTTACCTGAAATCAGATGTGTGGTTAACATGAGGTGATATTCAGAATAGATCTGAGTCTGAATATGTGCGGTCTACCTGGAGAAGGGAATGGCACCCCACTCCAGTATTTTTGCCTGGAGAATTCCATGTACAGAGGAACCTGGTGGGCTGCAGTCCATGGGGATGCAAAGAGTCGGACACAACTGAGCAACTAACACACACACACCCCTCGAAAATACTGAGGTTCTCTATTTTCTGACAAAAATTATTTCCTAGGTTCGTGAAACCCAAGCTCTGATCTTGGCTCCAACAAGAGAGTTAGCGGTACAGATCCAGAAGGTGAGTGGTTACAGATGGCGGGATCGCGTTTGCGAGTGCACTTGATCCTCGAACCGCATGAGTTTGAACTGCATGAATCCCATTTATATGCAGGCTTTTAAAAATGAATATATACTACAGAACTGCCTGATCTGAACTTAGGTGGCTCCAAGGATAGGGAGGGCTGACTGAAGTTGTGTAGATTTCTGACTAAGCTTGGGTTTTGGGGTGTCTGGAGTCCGTATATAGGTATATCATCCGTATATCATCCCTCTCTGCCATTCACACTGGTCAAGCCAACTGATTGACTTAATTGAATCTGTTTTGTCTCTTCTATTGGGTTTTCCCCCTGATTCCTCATGTTTTGCCATAAATCACTGGTTTGTATGAAGTCATCTTTAGTTCTACTTGTATGATTCCCCTTAGTTTTTTGTAATCTTACAATTATAACTTTTTTCAAAAAAAAGTCCATCTTAATAAAAATAATTGTAACTATTTGGTCTTTATAGTGTAAACATTGTGGAAATGGAAATGTGTTTGTTAAGATGTTAATATTGTCTCTGGGTGGTAGGATTGTGAATTTTGCATGTTTTCTTATTTTTCTATAGTTTCTAATACATACTGCTTTTATAATAAGAAAACAGTAAAACTAACTTCATTCTGGTGCAGAAAAAAATGGAAGGAAGAGACTTAGGCTGTCTGTAGTTTTATGATAGAAGTAATAGCATAAATAATACCTGATGGTCGTTTTAAATTAGAATAGAAGCAGTCTTCATTTGGGGAGAATGCAGATGTTTCTGACTTTAGAGTGGTCTTGGCGCAGACCTTGGACATGAACCTGTGTTTTAATTCAGGGCCTGCTTGCTTTGGGTGACTACATGAATGTCCAGTGCCATGCCTGCATCGGGGGCACCAATGTGGGGGAGGACATCAGGAAATTGGACTACGGACAGCACGTTGTCGCCGGCACACCTGGGCGTGTCTTTGGTGATTAATTGCTTTTGTCTATAAAAAGAGCTTCAGTGATAGAGGACTATTTTCATTTTGATATGCTACCTGATAACTTTTTGCATTTGAGTAACTTTTAAGAAGTGGAGGGAAGGTCCCTGAAATGCGATGAATACTGGTTGAAATGGCTGGCTCTTTACTTATAACCTGACCTCTACTTATTTGGAAATCTAATTTTATAGATATGATTCGTCGCAGGAGTTTGAGGACACGTGCTATCAAGATGTTGGTTTTGGATGAGGCTGATGAAATGTTGAATAAAGGTATGAATAACAAGAGTTTTCTAGAATTGGGATGTGTTTCATGTATTTCTACTAAAATACATGAGGACAAATATGTGAGGACCCCTAAGTGACAGCAGTTGTGCTCTTAACACAGTGGGAAATGTGTAATGACAGCTGTCACCGTGGCTCAGTAGCAGCTGTGACCAGTGCCTCAGAGTCTTCACGCCTCTGTTCCCTGCACACCCCTCTCCGCGGTCTTACTTCCACATCAGGGGGCTGGGTGGGTCATCTCTAGATGTTCTGGTCGCCCAGTGTAAAGGGAATAGTTTCCTTCTCAGGAGTCACCAGTAACTCGTGGGGTTCTTCCCAGGTGTTTTTCTGGTCCCTGGTCCTTGAGCACTTCTCTTAGAACCTAGAGGCTAATGGTGTCCCTTGGAGCTGCCCTCCACCCCACGTCTGTCTGGGGCCCCTTACCTGGAGGTCCTGCTCATCAGCTAAGTTAAAGGTACAGTTACTACAAAGTGAGGTCTCTAGACCAGCAACATCTCTGTCAGCTGGGAATGCACTGGAAACACAGCGTCTGGACCCCTGGTCTCAGCAGTCAGGGCCTCGCAGCTGCCTGCCCCCTTCTTATGTGCTGTCTCCTAACCCTGTCCTGCAGAGGTGGTGGTGTGGTGACCCGAGGGTGAGGTCCTGCTTGCCAGCAGATTTTATTCATCCTGTACCCTGTGAAATAATGTAAACTAGTTGCATTCTTAATAGGGAGGTTTTTTAAGTCAAGATATCACTGACATCTAACATTTTCAGGTGAACAACATGACTCAGTATCTGTGGGAGATTGGTTTTGAATGGGAGGTTTTTAATTGAAGATTTTTTGGTGAAAATCCAGATCTCTGGATTTACTTAAAATATGGCAGGTTTGGCCACCATGGGTGTACATCCTCAGGGCACCAACAGCTGGAACTGAGGTATGACCACCTGGCAGAGGCCCAGGGTTATGGGCTCAGGTTTCTGTTGCTTTTAACTGTTGGCATCCAGGACTCTTGGGTGGGATCATGGTCGCCAGAGCACACCAGGGAGAGAAGAGGGGATGTGAGAATTTGGTCCAGCTCTGTAAGAAGATTCCTTGTGAAATCTCATACCTTAAAACCACAATGTTACACCTAATTAAATGAACAATTGATGTGCAACTTATGTCAGAGTGTACAGCCTTAAAAGTTCCTGTGTGTCTCATGCCTCATCCCAGGTTTCAAAGAACAGATCTACGATGTGTACAGGTACTTGCCCCCAGCCACACAGGTGGTGCTCATCAGTGCCACACTGCCCCACGAGATCCTCGAGATGACCAACAAGTTCATGACCGACCCCATCCGCATCTTGGTAAAACGGTGAGGACGCCCTGTTTCTCAAGAGAGACTAAAACATAGCATAGTTGTATCAGGTTTTCAGTTCAGTTCTGTTGTTCAGTCGTGTCCAACTCTTTGTGACCCCATGGACTATAGCATGCCAGGCTTCCGTGTCCATCACCAACTCCTGGAGCTTGCTCAGACTCATGTCCATCGAGCGGTGATGCCATCCAACCATCTCATCTTCTTTTGTCGCCTTCTGCCCTCAGTCTTTCCTAGCATCAGGGTCTTTTCCAGTGAGTCAGTTCTTTGCCTCAGGTGGCGGAGTTTTGGAACATTACCATCAGTCTTTCCAATGAATATTCAGAACTGATTTTCTTCAGGATTAACTGGTTTGATCTCCTTGCAGTCCAGGGGACTCTAGAGTCTTCTCCAACACCACAGTTCAAAAGGATCAATTCTTTGGCTCTCAGCTTTCTTTATGGTCCAACTCTCACATCCATACAGAACATGAAAATTCTTCTAACTTTTTTCTTTTGAAAAGCAAGCTTTTATATATTCTCCTTTGATTCAGTAATTTCAGGTGTAAAAATTTGCTGATAGTATTTATTTATCAGTGAGATTATTTGTTGCTGGGAATAAAATGTGTATTCTATTAAACAGCCAAACATTTTGTTTAGAACCATATACAGGGTGTGGTTAAAGGTTCAGCCTAACCCTGAGCTTGGGCTCATGCAGTGGAAGTGGTGACTCCTGGGAGGATGTGGCAGGTGGGCGGGGTGGGGATCTAATGACCAGACTCCTGTGCTGCCAGGGTTCAGGTTGGCACCTGGAATGGCACCTGGGCTGTGTGCGCCTCGTTTGTGTTGGAGGGATGAGTTGATAAAATTGTCTTTGTCCTCCAGTGATGAACTGACTCTCGAAGGCATCAAGCAGTTTTTTGTGGCTGTGGAACGGGAAGAGTGGAAGTTTGACACCCTGTGTGACCTCTATGACACGCTGACCATCACACAGGCTGTCATCTTCTGTAACACCAAGAGGAAGGTGCGTGGTTGTCCTGGCTCTTTAATGTCCTTGTGGCAAAACAAAAAACGAAAATCATAGAACTTAGACTTTTTCTGTTGAAGGCCAGAAGTACATGTTTTAGGCTCTGGGTACACGGTCTCTGCAGCATACACTTGGCTTTGCCCTTTAGATCAAGTTGCTATATGTGATGGGTGGACAAGCAAGTATGTCCAGAGAACACGTGTACAGGGTGTTGGTCTGGTCCCATGATTGTAGGCTCGGGACCACTAGTGTGGATGGCACCGGAGCCTGCATTCTCTGAGCTCCCAAGTGATGCTGATGTGCAGGTAGAGCTGAGAACCCTGGCAACTTTCCTTGGAAAAGGAGGATTTGGACTACATTCCAAATAAGATTGGAATTTAAATTTCTAATGAACATTGACACACATATATATGAATTTTTTTAAAGAGAATTTTTGCCCCAATATTTGCTGGGCAAATTTAAGTTTTCTACACATCCAGTGAAGATCGGTGTGAGTTTTAAGAACACTTGTTTTGTGAGTATTTGTATTGGTCCTGCAGGTAATTGACATGAAATCCTGAATCCAGTCTCTGGTTTGGTTTGTGAGCTTACGGCAGCACCTGTCTATTCCATCTGTAGGTTGACTGGCTGACGGAGAAGATGAGGGAAGCTAACTTTACCGTGTCGTCCATGCACGGGGACATGCCCCAGAAGGAGCGAGAGTCCATCATGAAGGAGTTCCGGTCAGGTGCCAGGTAGGTTGGATGCGCCCTCTGCTCCTGTGCTGAGGCCACTGGCTAGCATTTACGGGGTGTTACCTGAGCTCAGGGAGGTCGCTGACATGCTTGGTGAGCAGGGCAGCCACTGTGATGTGACAGACTAGGCTGAGGTGAGAACTAACCTTAACTAGAGGATCAGTTGTCTTATTTAGAAGCATATTTTTCTTGTTTCCAAAAAAAAAAGGGGGATTTTCTGTTTATCCTTTTTTATTGGTTTTAGCTTAATCCCACTGCAGCTGGCGAACCCACTTTGTATGATTTCTTTCCCTGAGTGTGTATTCAGAGTTGCCTTGTGGCCCAGCATGGGGTTGGTTTAAGACCATTCTTTGTGCTCGGACAGGATGGGTTCTGCGCTGTGCTGGCGTCCTGTGTCCTGGCTGTGCCTGTTGGCTTTCAGTGGGTTAATTGTGTTTCTCAGACCTGCATCCTTACCCCTCTCCCCTTGACTCTGTTCCATCTGTGTTGAGAGTGCTGGTCTTTCTCTTGGGGGTTCTGCTTGTGTGTCCAAGTTCAGAATTACTAGACGTCTGGAGGATTTAGCCGTTACCTTGGAAGTACCTGCCCCGCTTTACTCGGGCCTCTGTCCTGAACCCTGCCTCCTTCGTGTACCTTTCTTCCTGCACATCTGGTTTCCAGACTTAAGCTTTGGATGGTTTCATGCAACCAGCATAGAGTTGGGTTTTGTTTTTCCTCTCCTTTAAAAAAAAAGTTAGTTGGTTTATTTGGCTGCACCAGGTCTTAGTTGCAGCTCATGGAATCTTTAGTTGCGGCTTGTGTGGTCTTGTTCCCCGACCAGGGATTGAACCCAGGCCCCCTGAATTGGGAGCTAAGAGTCTTAGCCCGTGGACCACCAGGGAGGTCCCTGTTTTTCCTTTTCTTTTAATCTGATGATGATTGCTATCTTTTAATTGGAATATTTAGCCCAGTTTTGTTTAATGTAAATACTGCAGTTATTGTTTGTTGTTCAGTCACTCAGTTGTGTCTATCTTTAAGTGTATTTTACGTGTTATTTCTTTAGTTTGGATTTTATTCTTGTTATTCCTTTCTTCACTTTTTATTTTGGAAAATGTTTATATTTTATTTCTTTGTGTTATTTAGCTGCTGATGATGCTGAAGAGTTATCAGCAACTGTGGTTGATGGTACTTTTATCATCTCCCCTGAGGGTATAGAGAACTTGAAACCCTTGACTTCAGTGACCCTCCAGACTTCTGTTGCTGTTTTCATGTGTTTTAATTTACATGTATTTCAACCCCCACAAGACGTTTTTGCTTCATATGATGAAATGGGTATAATTCATATCATAAATGCTTTGTGCCACACTCGTTATTCTTCTCTCTTTCCTTTATCTCTGAGCAGCTTCTGTCAGGGCTGCATTTCCTTCTGCCTGAAGAATGTCTCTGTATTTTGTGTCATCTGGTCTCTGAAAATGTCTGCTGCTGCTGCTAAGTTGCTTCAGTTGTGTCCGACCCTGTGCGACCCCATAGACGGCAGCCCACCAGGCTCCCCCATCCCCGGGATTCTCCAGGCAAAAATACTGGAGTGGGTTGCCATTTCCTTCTCCAATGCATGAAAGTGAAAAGTGAAAGTGAAGTCGCTCAGTCCTGTCTGACTCTCAGCGACCCCATGGACTGCAGCCCACCAGGCTTCTCCGTCCATGGGATTTTCCAGGCAAGAGTACTGGAGTGGGGTGCCATTGCCTTCTCCACTGAAAATGTCTACTTCATCTTAAAACATCTCCTGATGTTGAAGGAGGCAGTCCAGCAGGGTTGGTCCCAGGAGTCCCGTGGACATCAGGCTCTGGGCGCTCGCATCCCTTACGTGAAGCACCTGGTGCAGTTGGCCTCCCGTGTTTGGTGTTGTCTTGGTTGCCGTTGTTCCTGTCAAGACTCCACTCCTATGAAAACGGTGTCTTTTCTGCAGGCTGCTCCTTAAGTCTGTTTCATTTGTGTTTTGTTTCAGTGGTTTTCACCCTCACGGGTCCATGTGTGATTCGGTTGTACTTCTCCTGTTTGGAGTTTATATGGCTCTTGGCCTTACCCCTCAGGTGGTGCTGTGGGTCCATTCTTTGCTCTCTCTCCGGGGCTCCAGTTCTGTGTGATTATCTGGTAGCAGCAACACCTCTCCTGTTTTTTTGAACTTTTTTTCCTGTTCTATTGTCCCTTGAAACTTTGAAAGTTTCTATACCAGTGATGTCCAGTAGGAATGTAAATCAAGTAAACGTGTTATTTAATTCTGTATATTATTTCAACATACAGTCAGCATTAAAAATATTAATGAGGTTTTTTTGCCCTCCCCCCCCTTTTTTTTGTACTAAGTATCCAAATATAGTGTGAATCTTACAACTTCAGGCAATCTCATTTCAGACCAGCCACTCGGGTGCTTTGTGAGCTGGTGGCCTCAGCATTGGATAGCGTGGGTCTGTGGTGTGTCAGATTCTGTCCTTTGAGAAGGACAGAGTGGTGTGAGTTGCACTTCTAATTAGAAGACGCTGTATGTGTTGTGCACCAAAATCAGTGAGGCTGGTGTACTTGATGTTTTGCTAGACAGAAGTAAAATGTCCTTTCCAAGTAGTGGTGGCTCTAAACAAATTAAATGTAGTAGAGTAAAAGATAGCCTATATATATATGTGTGTATATATTTTTTATTTTAATGAGATAAACACATGATTTAAGTAAGTAAACCAAACACGCCTTCTGAATGGGGCTTTCTGGTGCTGTCCCGCACGCTTCAGCCTGCGGAGGGAACAGTATGAGGAGCCCTAGTGTGCTCATAGCTGGTCTGACCCTTTTCTGCTAGGCGATTGTCTCAAATGCCTTTCTTTCTGCAGCCGAGTGCTCATTTCTACCGACGTCTGGGCCCGGGGGCTGGACGTGCCCCAGGTGTCCCTCATCATTAACTATGACCTGCCCAACAACAGAGAGCTGTACATACACAGGTACGCCATGCAAGCTTCTCCTTGGTTTCATTCTTGTTGGTGGATGTACTGAAACCTTCTTTGCTATGTTTACTAAAGTGATTTTGCTTTATTCTTAAAGAATTGGGCGATCAGGTCGATATGGCCGAAAGGGTGTGGCTATTAATTTTGTAAAGAATGATGATATCCGCATCCTCAGAGACATCGAGCAGTACTACTCCACTCAGATTGATGAGATGCCCATGAACGGTGAGACCCTAAGTCTGTCTGTGATTGTTGTAGGAAGAACTTCCTGGTTCCTAGTTTGGGGCACTTGAGGTTTTCCCATTTTGCTTTGTTTTTGTGAAGTCTTTTGTGAGCTTTTAGTTAACTTTATAAATTTTCATTTTGTTTGTATTATTTCTTATTGTTTATCTTTCTTCACTTTCAGTTGCTGATCTGATCTGAAAAATCTGCTCACTGGAGCCTCTTCATCTATTTTGTATCCATTTGGAAATATTTAGAGGCGGTTTCTATTTAATGGGGTTTGTGCGAACTCTATTCTCGAAGCACCTCCTTCCCCCCCACCTCACCCCAGAATGAACTCTGGAGATGGGGCCACCTTTTTTTACCCATGTGTAAATAATGCATTGCTTTCTTTTTCATTAAACATTTAAAACTTTTCCCATAAATTCTAATTTGTATTTCTTAAGGTGGACCCAGCTCTTACTGTCTGTATGATCTCCTTTTACTCTGAATTTTGACCTTTAAGATGGTGAAATAGAAATGGTAAGCTGCCTGGCCTCTCCATACTTCCCCAGATTGGTACTCGATCCCATTTCTTAAGGATGGCAGGTGTGGGAGTCAGACCATCAGCACTTTTCTTTGGGTTGGCCTGGGTCTGTGTGCCTGGGTGTAGAGAGCAAGATAGGATCCCTGGGCGGATAACTGTAAGGAACCGTTCATAGCCAGGCTTCTCTGGGTTAATGAGCCCACCTGTCATGGCTGAGGAGGGGCCAACAGGAAACCAGCCACAAGGGAAGACACCTGAGAAACTCAGCCTAAATCAGATGTTGTCAAATAAAGAAACAAATGCAGACGTCCATAGAAGTGTACCCTTGGGGATGATTCAGAAGCAGTATGTGATTTCCAAAGGTTTCATAACCATTAGCCCTGAGTGTTGGTGAAGATGTTGGTGCGTGATGTTCATGTGAGTAGGTACAGACTTTCTGGAAGGCAGCCGGACTCTTGGGCAGTAGGAGCCGTTGGAATACTCCCCTTTGAGGGAGTCACTGCCATCGGCAGTGGTCTGGAGTGCAGGCTGCACAGGTGTGCTCACCAGTGTCCCCCGGCACCAGGGAAAGGCCTGAAAGGGCTGTGCAGCGCCAGGGGTTGGGGAGGGAAGCGACGTCCTATCTGCACTGATGCACATGGGCGGGGGTTCTTGGGCGAGTGTCTGGGACTGCTAGTGTCACAGGCCAAGTGGGTTCAGTTGCTCCCCATGGTGGCTAAGTGTTGGAGTTGGTGTGGAAATAACCCAAATGCCCACTGAACTGAAAGATGCAAGTACATATGATGGATATTGTTTGGCAATAGGAGGGAATGAAGAGCTGGCACATGTTGCGATTTGAACCTTGAAATAGGCTGAGTAGAACAAGCCAGTCACAAAGAGCCACACAAGTGCTTCTGTTTCTATTAAATGTCCTCAATTGGTAAATCCATAGAGACAGCGGATAACCGGTTTTCTGGGGGCTGAGAGGGAGTGACTGCTAAAGGGTACAGGGCTTCTTTGAGGGTGATGGAAATGTTCTGGAACTAGAAGTATGGTTGCACGACTCTATGAATATACTAGAAGGTACAGAATTGTACATTTTAAAGTGGTAAATTGTGTGGTATGTGAACTGTATCAAAAATCAGGTGGGGAATCTAACACTTCCTCTAAATTATACTTAAAAAGGGCATGAGCAAGAGGGAAAATACTTGTAAAGCATGTACTCGACAAAAGACAAACTGGAAAATACGAAGAATTTTGTGTGTAGGTAGAATGATTGTCCCCCCAGATGTGTGCTCAGTTGCTTAGTCGTGTCCAACTTTTTGTGACCCCATGGACTGTAGCCTGCCAGGCTCCTCTGTCCATGGAATTTTCCAGGCAAAAATGCTGGAGTTGATTGCCATTTCCTTCTCCAGGGGCTCTTCCTGACCCAAGGATTGAACCCGTGACTCTTGAGTCTCCTGCATTGGCAGGCAGGTTCTTTATCACTAGCGCCACCTGAAATTGGGTTCTAACATGACAAACTCAGAACTGAGGGCTAAGTATGAGGGCTACTAACTGTCTATCAACTTCCATTTTTTTCTTAGGATCTCAGACAATAGTGAAAATAAACAAGGAATTACTGTCTGTCAGTGCTGTGGGCAAGAATACGTCCTAGATAAGAAGTCTCTTAAATCCACCTGAGGGTTTCCCTGATGGCTCAGTGGTAAAGAATCTGCATACTAATGCAGAAAACCGGGGTTTGATCCCTGATCCGGGAGGATCCCACATGGCTCAGAGCAAACTTAAGCCTGTGCTCTAGAGCCCAGGAGCTGCAACTACTACAGCCCATGCTCTCACTCTGAGAAGTCAGAGAAACCCATCCACCCCACCTCCAAATGCCCACATCTTAATCCCTGGAACCTGTGACTATCCCACATTAAATGGCCAGAGGGGCTTTGCAGGTGAGAATAAGTTAAAGGTTTTGAGATGAAGGGCTACCATGGGTCAGAGAGTGGTGTAATGCAAGAGGCGGAAGAGAGTCTCAGTGGTGAGGATTCAGCTCACCGTCGCTGGATTTGGTGCCCCGAGCTATGATCTGGAGTAGCCCCTAGAAGCTCAGGAGGATGCGTAGGTGACAGCGCACCTCAGACCTGTATGCTCAGGAGACTGGATTCCGGAGAGGAAGCAGTGGCCCTGCTAACACCTGATGTTAGCCCGGTGAGACCAAGTCAGACTTCTGACCTACAGGACTGTGATAGAATAAATCTGTAGTTTTAAGCCACGGAAGATTGTGGTAATTTGTCAGTAGCAATGGAAAAACTATTTTATAACTCAGGGGGAACAAATCCAAGTAAAAAAATAGGCAAAATACCTGAACAGACACTTCACCAAAGAAAATTGATGAGTTACATAAGTCCAAGAAAAGGTGCTCACCATCTTCAGTCATTAGGAACACAAATCGGACCCATGAGATCCACTGTCGCTGGAATGACTGAAATTGAAGAGACTAGACCAAACCACAGCAAAGCTGGTAGGAGCACAGAGCGGGTCACCCACTTTGGAAAACAGTTCAATCATACACACACGCCCTCCATATGATCTGACCCTATCATGCTTGGTGTGTACTCAAGAGAAATGAAAACATGTCCATTCACACTGGTCCACGACTGCTGACCACATCTTTATTCCTAACAGTAAAAGGCTGAAAACACTCTTAACGCTATTAAGATCTGATAAACCATGTGGCACCTCCATACCACAGAGAACTATTTGGCAATGAAAAAGCACACATACAACACGGATGAATCTCAGAGCAGTTAGATTAATATTAGCCCCCCCCCAAATAAAAAAGCTGTATGATTCCATTTATAGAAAATTCCAAAAAATGTAAACTGATTTATAGTGACCAAAAGCAGACCAGTGGTTGTCTGGGAACGGGTGTGGGTGTAGCAGCTTTAGTCCACAGAGCCCTTGGGCAGGGTTGGGGCGGGCGCGCATCTCCCACCAGGTGATCAACACCAGGCCTGGCTGGCTGTTCTCCAGTCACCTGAGAGTGGATACTGGGGTGTGAGGCGATGGGCTGTGAGGGTGCTGCTCTGAGTACACAGTGAAGCGCGCACACTGCCCAGAAATGTCCAGGGCCCATCAAGGATGGAGTCCTCCTGCATCAAGACCTTCAGGTGCATCCTTTTATTGAAAATAACTGCACTTCAGATTGAGGGTTCCCTGAGTCCTATGAACTCTGCTGAGTTGGGGGCAGCAGCCCAGAAAGCAGTCTGCAGCAGCCCCCAGTTCTGTGCTGTCATCGGGTCCCAGCAGCAGAGCCTCCCGAGGTGGGGGGCCTTGCAATGCAGGTACCACCCTGTCCAGGCACCACCTCTGCGTCATAGGCAGGCAGTGGTGGCTGGCTGTGCACACATTGCAGTGACAGGCTACAGAGGAGCAAAGCTTCCAGTAAACATTTCCAGGACAGGGCACCGCTCAGGGCATTGATCTGACTGGCATCTGGGCAGATGACTCAGCCGAGCTGCTGGCCCAGAGCCCGGGAGACAGACTTGCAAGCAGATCTGGGTGTTCAAGGACGTCAGTGCCATGTGACTCAGGGTAAGCACTTCTGACCCAAGGCCCCTACACCGCCGACAGGGGGCAAGTGCTGGGCCACTGGGAGGTCTGTGAAGGAGCAGCACACCGTTGGGCCCCGGGTTAAGACCAGCTGATGACAAACTGCTCTCCCATGGTCAGCGAGACAGGGATGGCCAGAGTCTGGGGACAAGAAATAGGAAAACTGGGTTGGCAACTGAAGTGAGGCAGACGGGAGCCTGCAGTGTGGCTGGGCAGTGGACGTGGGGCCTGGCCCAGCCCTGGGAGTCTCGCTGTGTTCCCTCCCAGCACTCTTGGCAGTGGCCGCCTCAATCTGCTTTGGAAACGAGCTGCCCTTTAACCAGGGGCTGACAGCGTGGACACGGGCAGAGGAAAGATGTGAAGTGTAAGGGACTAAACTTCCCACTCCCTGAAGTTCAGCTTCCTTTCTGCCCCTTGTAACACTCAAGTGTCCTCTCCATGCCGGACAGGGAGTCCCATGATGCCAGCTCAGCTGGTATTTCCCACCCCCTCACCCACCCTCAGGGATAGGCCCTCTGGGCCCAATTGTGGGCTCTCTTGCCTCTGTGTCAGGGCTGAAGGTGAAGTTGGAGACAGGAACGCTGTTGCAGAGGACCTGCTGGGGGGCTGTGGCCACCCCCAGGACGGTCACATTCCTCAGCTGCAGGCTGGCCCCCTCACTGCTCACGTGCACCAGCTTGTTTACAAAGGTGTTCTGGCCGGAGCAGAGAGATAGGACAGGAGGTGTGAGCAGATGGTCTGGAGCAGCAAGCCCCACTCGGCCAGGGTCTCTGGGCAGCACACCCCCTGCAACCCCTGGGATGCTGGCACAGTGCAGGGAACTCTGGTCGAGGGACTTGGCCCATGGGCTCTTCTCCCCTTCAGTCTGGTTGACCCGGAGAGGTGGCTATCCCAGGACCCCAGGCCCAGCTACCCTCACCGAGTCAGGATAGTCACCCCAAGTTGGCCCCCAGCCTGGGCGGATGTGACTCACGTTCTTGGCCAGAAAGATGAGCTGTGTGTAGTCCCCACCATCCAGCACTCCCAGGCTCTCCCCGTCGTCCCAGAACAGCTCCCCTTGGGCCTCCCCACTGGCTGTCAGGGCCACAGCCAGGGCCATGGGCTGCTTGCGGGACTCTGTGGTCGTGAGGGCAGGGCCCTGGGAGAGGGTGGCCCACATCACTGTCCCAAGCCAGGTGGAGGCCTCCAAACCCAGGTATGAGCAATGCAAGGCTAGGACAGTGCCGTAGTGGAAGAAAGCAAGATCTGCAGGACAGTCTATGGCCAAGTAGCCTGGAGGCCCATGGAGACCACTGACCCAGGGGGACACCTCAGAGGACACAAGGCCCATGGAGGTTTGCAGACTGACTGTTTTCTGAGAAGGGCCAATGAATCTCTAGGAGGCCCTCCCCTCTGCCTGGCCTGGGAGCAAGTCAGTGCAGGGATGTGTCCTTCCCCAGTCCAAGTCAGTGCAGGGATGTGTCCTTCCCCAGTCCAGGTCATCCTCACCCCCAGAAGAAGCATCTCTCCCTGGGGGCGGACCTCCAGCTGGACAGAGGCATGTTGGGGCCCAGCAGCCCCAGGGCTGGATGAATGGGCTCAGGGGCCCGGTCCAGATACCTGCATAGGGATGATGTGCCCGGCCCGGAGGTGGACGTTGATGGTGTCCAGCGGGGCGGACAGCGTCACCCACTGCCCCTTGCTGTGGATGACAGACATGAGGGGTGCAGGAGGTGGGAGGCTGCCAAAGGCCTCCATTGGTACCTGGAGGGGATGTCATGTCACAAAGGGTCCTGAGCAGTGCCAAGACCCTGTGCTGTTGTTGGGAGGCAAGATCGGAGACAGTCCCACAGTGGGGACAGAGCAAGAGAGGCTGGAGCCAGGGCTCCGGTGGGGCTGCTCAGAGGATGGGAGAAGGGGCAGGAGTGTGGAAGCAGGAGAACTGGAGTCCTGGCTCAGCTTGGTGGCAAGTCACCTATCCAGCCTCAGTTTCCCCATCTAAAAAATGGGTCCTGCAAGGATTGTACAAGATGATGCTAGTGGAGCAGCTCCAGGTGAGGGCCTCATGTAGCAAGGACCCCTCCATACCAACAGTGCCAGAGGGAGGACCCCTCCACCATCTCCCCCATCCTCCCAGGCTTCAGGGCCCCAGGACTCACCGTCTGCAGGTCGTACCACGTGCCCTGGGGGAAGTAGCCAGTGACTTCAACCTTCTCAGCCTCGAGCACCGGGGTGATGAGCAGAGCCTCCCCCCACAGGAGCTGGCGGTCCACAGTCCAGGTGCTGGGGTCCTCGGGGAACCTTCAAACAGGAAAAACTGGCAGGGCGGTCTGGCAGCCTCTGAGGTCAGTGGGCTCAGGAGGCCCATGGGGAGGTTTGGAAGGGAGCTGAAGGGCCTGGGCTACACGTGGCAGGGCTGGTTCTGGCTAACTGAAGTCAAGGCAGGAGCCAAGAATAACCTCTCCTTGCCTGGTTATCCGGGCGTGACCTGTTTACATTTCCTACTTGCAAACTGTGCTTTTGCCCATGTGTTTTATTTGGTTCTTGATGTTAGTCTTACACTTGGTCTGAATTTCTGTACATTAGGGAGAGTGTCATTTTATTGACAAGTGAAAGTCACTCAGTCATGTCCAACTCTTTGCGACCCCATGGACTATACAGTCCATGAAATTCTCCACGCTGGAATACTGGAGTGGGTAGCCTTTCCCTTCTCCAGGGGATCTTCCCAACCCAGGGATCGAACCCTGGTCTGCTGCATTGCAGGCAGATTCAACTGAGCCACAAGGGTTTTCTGCTGTTCATTTGCCTTGACAATCTATGTTTAGAGCAGTTTGGTGTTTATTTTTCTGTTTATGTTCAAAGAAATATTATTTTTTTTTTTTCCCTCTAAGTTAAACCTCCTTCCTTTGCTTTTTGCTTTTGATGCTTAGAAAGTCCTCTCCTGCCAGAGCAGAGGGAAACATGGACTTCTGTTTTCCTGGGGCTTTTTCTACAGTTTAATTTTTGACACTTAATTCACCTGGAATTTAAGTTTGTATGAGATGAGAGGAAAATAGATTTTTGCAAATAGCTGACTAATTACCACACTACTGAAAAATCCTTTAACCCTCTGATTCGAGGAGCCATTTTACAGGATAGTAATTTCTCAGGTATATCGAGTCCTATCTGGGGGATAGCTATTGGATTTCTTTGGTGGTCTTATTATCTTAAGCCCCAAACAGATTCAATCATAGTAGACTTACAACTTGTTTTGCCATCTGGGAGGCCTGGTCTGTACTCAGTGTTCACCATGGGACGTTCTGTTATCGAGGGCTCCCAGCCCTGAAATGGAATCCAGTGGGTGGAGACTGGGGGTGCAGGGGGTACCTCAGTGGGGAGGGCCCAGATTTTGCCACGCCTCCTTCCTTTTGGTGCCTGGAACACCCAACGCAGAAGGGTGGCTGCCCTGGGGTCAGTGGGCCTGAGGCCATTGCTCCCAACCCAGGTACTCACTCCAGGAAAAGGGGCCGGGCCACTGTCTCGCCTCTGACGTGGGCCCCGTGGAACAGTGTGTAGAGATAGGGCAGTAGCACGTAGCGCAGGGTGAAGGCCTTCCTCATGGCTTGCTGCGCCGTCTCGCTGAACCTGTACGGTTCCTGCGGCTGCGGTGGAGGGAGTGGCGGAAGCACCTGGGATCTGGGGTGGCAGTGCCCAGTCCCTTCACCCCAGGAGACCTGGCAGTTCGGGGCCAGCCAGGGCTGGCACAGAAAGCAGCGTTCCCCAGGGCACAGCCTCCCCTGCCGTCCCCGCCCTACCTGGCTGTTCAGGGCATTGTGGTTCCGCATGAAGGGGTAGAAGGCCCCCAGCTGGGTCCAACGCACACACAGCTCCTCTGAGGTGTTGCCCAGGAAGCCACAGATGTCAGCCCCTACCAGGGGCACCCCCAGCAGATTGAAAAGCAGGATTTCTGGAGGGCAGAGTCAGACAGGTCTGCAGATGCCACAGCCTGACCAGTCCAGGAGCCTGACAGACATGTCTGTTGAACTGGCGAGGGAGGAGGATCTCTCCCAAAGACCCTCCCACCCAGCCCCCACCCGATGGCTAGTGCATCCTGCACTTATGATTTCAGCAGAACAACCAGCTGTATCTGCTCCTTAACACCTAGAGTGTGCAGGGCAAACTGGATTGGCCAGGGATGAATTGAATCCCCTCCCCTCCCCACAAAGGTTAAGTTCTAGTCCTAACCCCCAGTTGCTGGAAATGTGACCACATTTGGAAATAGGGTCACTGCAGACATAATCAGGTAGAGGACATCAGGGTGGGCACTGATCCACCATGACTCGTTTCCCTATCAGAAGAAGGAATCAGATACAGGAAACCCAGAGGGTCCCAAACAAGATGAACTCAAACAGACCTACACCAAGACACAATTTCAATGGCAAAAGTTAAAGAGGATTCAGGCCTGACCCCCACGTTGGCCCCAGGGTAAAATTCAGAGCCAGTCAGCACCCGTGGGCAGAGCCAGCAGCGGCTTTGTGAAGGAAGAATGGACTCAGCTTGGCAGGACGTCATATACAGGACGTCACATACGCATCACACGCGGAAGCAAGCCTGTAACTAGGAAAGCACTTCCAGGCTGGAGGGTTTGGCAGAGGCTCTCTTCAGCTGTGACTTCAGGGGGTCACCTCTACCCTCTCCCCAGGGCTCCTGAGCCATCCCTGGGCCTAATACGTCTGCAGCATCAGAGCTCTTGGAACAAGAATCAAAATTCTCTTTGCAAGGTGGAGCCAGGCACTGAGACAACAGGGGTGGGGGCGCCCTTTGGACTGAGCTCAGATGCAGTTTTCACACAACTCAGAATGTGGTCATCAGAAGGGATGTTCTAACAAAGCATGAATCCAAGATGGGATGCTGTAAAGAGGGGCACCACAGGTGAGCCCACTCGCACAGGTACCTGACTTGGAAGGGTGAGCCCTCTCACAGGACTTGGCGGCAGGCCCCACCCCATCGCAGCAGCATCTCTCTGAGGACCTGGCTCTGGACAAACTCCCCTGGAGGGGGCCCACCCTCTCCTCCTTGCCCCACCTCCTGACAGGTGTGCGCACCTGGCACGGAGTAGGAAAGCTGCTCCCAGTTGCTCCACACATCCCCTGTCCAGTGGCCGGAGTATCGGCCGTGGCCAGCAAAGGTTGAGCGAGAGATCACGAAGGGACGCATCCCTCGAGCCTTCACCAGGGCCCTGGGTGGAGAGAGCTGTGCTGAGCGGGGTCACTGGGAACCCCATCACTGCTGGCAAGAGTGCAGGGCAGTGCAGCAGGGAGGGCAGGCTGGGATCAAGGAGCCGGATAGCTGAGGCCTCCGCCCGTGTCTGCCAGGCAGTCAGCCCTGCCACCCAACTACCCTCAAAATGCATGTGTCCCAGGCTGGACAAACATCCCTTGAAGCTCAAGGAAGCCAGAGGTCCTGACCAGCCCTGGCTCCCTGTCTTGTCACCATGCCCTTCCTCTGAGGCACCAGGCATGGAGCTGGAGGGCAAGAGGGGTTAGAATGGGGTTGGCAGGGGCCCTGGGGGGAAGCTGGGCTTCCTTCTCTCCTTCCCCAACCCTGGCCCCTCACCTGTGGGAGGCTAAGGCTTCAGTCAGGCCATACAGGTTGTGCAGGTCATAATGCGTGGACAGGAACTGGTGGCTGGAGGCACAGATGGTGGCTGCCTGGAGGGTCCCGCCAACCACCCCTGGAGAAGAGGGGGCTGTTTCCTTGGAGCCTCTGCCCAGCAGGCTGGTGCCCCCCACATCCTGGAGCCCCTTGGAACCTGGGTACAGTCTCCACTTCTCCAAGGACAGGACAAGGTGGTGCCACAGCCTGACCTCTGCAGACCTAGAGTTCACCTCTGCCTGTTCCTGAACCAGCTGCGCCTGGAGCACCCCCTCTGAAGGGTCTCGCCTCAGCAGCACATGCCCGGTCAGCATCACATGGCTGGGGTCTCCCCACACGAACCTCACTCCTGAGGCTTCCCTCCCATGTCCCAGGCTCCTGCTATCCATCAGCTTCTCAGAAACCAGGGCTTCAAGCCTCCCAAACCAGAGAAGGGAAATCCCTTGATTTGAGCTATTAAATCCCCAGCTGACTAGTGCTGGGGAGGCAGGCAGGGATCGGGGGACAGCTCACCTGGCAGGTAGGGCGGGTTCTCCAGGCTGTTGTCCGGGCAGCCATCCACTGAGCCCCTCACGAAATTGGATGGCTCGTTCATATCCTGCGAGAAAGGACCAGGGGGTGGACATCCTACGTGGTGCAGGGTGTGGGGCTGGTCCCCAAGGCCACAGGACACCCAGGGGCAGGGCCACACTCACGATCCACATGCCATCGAAGGGCACTTGGGCATGGAACTCGGTCACCATGTCCTGCCACCAGTCAAGAGCTTCGGGGTTGGTGAAGTCGGGGAAGGCGGTAAGTCCGGGCCACACCTGGACAAGAGGTCAGAGGGCAGACGAGGCCACTGGAGCCTGCACAGAGGCCCTGGGCAAACCAGCTGCGGGAAGGGCTGCAGCCTCACTCATCTCCCCTGGGTGTGGGTGAACTGCAAGGGGGAGGAGCATGGGGAAAGGCCCCGGAAGCCACACTCCTGGGGGCCTTCCTCCTGGTCCTGGGCTTGCCCTCGGGAAGAAGCAGGGACTCTTCTGGATGCACCCCTGCACCCCCCACCACTCCGCCCCAGGAAGCCCCTGGGGACCCAGAGCACGTAGAGGACTCTGAGGTCTCTCTGAGGAGCTTTGGAGCTTGTGTCTGAACTGCCTGCAAACAAGGGCCCCTGACACAAGGATTCTAGGTGCCCTGCCTTGTCAGAAGCCACTATAACCCCCAGCTGTGAACCCCGCCTTCAGTACCACTGGCTGGAGACCACTCTTTCTCCCCCTTGCCCCCCAGGCCCCACTGTACCTGCCCAATCAGTGGCTGCCCAGTCTCATTGGTGATGAAGACCCCCCGCCTCAGACCCTCGTCGTAGGGTCGGTAGGTCCCAGCAGGGCCTGAGCTGCTGATGGCAGGATCCTGGAGAGAGAAACCAGTCAGGATGAGAAGGAAATGCCTGAAACCTTGGCCCCATCGCTGGGAAAATGCTGTCCCTAAATGTTAGCAAGGCAGAAATGGATGCGGCTTCACGCAAGTCAACACGCTGTGCGTGGAGGTGCACACGTGACCCGCCCCGGCTGGCCAAACAGGGAGCGCCTGGATGCAAGTTACTTTTGCTTGAAGGGCCCAGAATTTCACAAATGCTCTACAGTGACCATTTATTTCATTTAGAAATAAAAATAAATGGTCTGGGAGTTTGAACCCCTTGAAAGATTGAAATCATGGCAGGTCCAGAAGCTGATGCCCAGTTCCATTTCACTGGTATCAAAAAATATTTCAACTCTTACACTCTCACAGGGAGAATGAATTGTGTGCTGGCCACATACGGAAGTATTGCTTTGATAGTCTTATACTTCAAGTTAAGGTCTAAAAAAACTCCAGCAGTGAAAGCAACATAAACAGATTCTGAACTGTACATTATCTGTTAAGTTCCCATGCCTGAAGAAGCTAATGTCAACTCATCATGTGATACTCAATTTGTACAATAAATTATGAACCTGGAAAAAAAAAAAAAAAAGGTCTGCACCTGCCCTCCTTACTCTGAGTGAGTGGCCTGGACACTGTTCCCTTCAGAGGGGCCTTGAGGATGGAAATGACCATCAGTCCAATTCCAAATGGATTTCCTCTTCTGAAGGGCATCCACAATGGCGACCACTTGGTTGTCTCCCCATCCCCACCTCCTCCTCTGGGCACCACCCCCTCACAAGCTATACCAGCCCGAACCGCACCCCTCTGGCTGTGGGGACTGGCCTAGGGAAGTGCATCTTCGTGCTGAACCACTCAGAGCCTGCCTTGCTCCCCACAAGGCAGAGCTGACCACTGGAAAGAAAAGCAGGGGTCTCATGGAGCGTTGCAGCTGCTCCGGCATACAGCTCCACCTGGCCTGCCCACAGCTGAGCGGTGTCAGCCGAGGAATGCCCTCACCACTTGCTTTCAGAGGTTCAAGCAACTTACAGCTGCAAGGATCCTAAGCAAAGACATTTCCAGGGACATCACTGGGTGGCAAAGGCCAAGCCTATAAATCTGACATTCCCTCAATACCAAAGACCCTCAGAAACGTCCTCCATGCCCACGGCAGGTCAACGATACCACTGAGTTGGCGCCACCGGACACTCAGACCCTTGGCTTCCAAAAGAGCCCGCTCCGCGTGGCACAGGACACAAGGGGCACTCACCACAATCATGATGTACCGCCGACCGCCCCGGTGGAGCTCCTGCACCATGGCCGGGAAGTCCCCGAAGTGGTCCTTGTTGAAAGTGAAGTCCCGTCTGGCATCCATGTAGTCGAGGTCATTCCACTGGACGTCCTGCGGCCACGGCACAGGGCGGTCGGGGCCCAGGCTCTCCACCCCCGCCCCCCAACGGGCCCCAGGCCCCTCCCCAGCACTCACCAGGGGGAAGTAGGCCCTGGTCATGTTCTCCACGACCTGGCGGGTGATGGCAGAGGTGGAGTAGCCCCAGCGGCACAGGTGGAAGCCCAGGCCCCAATACGGCGGCATGAACGGGTAGCCTGGGGGCCAAGGTGACCGTGAGTGGGCAGGAGGGGCTGGGGAGGGAGCAGCCGGGGCTGGGGCGAGGCCTACCCACGACGTCCAGGTACTGCTGCACCACGCTCTTGGGCTCCGGGCCCAGGAAGATGTACACGTCCAGGATCCCGCCTGTCGACCTCCAGCTGAGGGCTGGGCTGGGCTGCAGGACCACATCTGGAGGAAGCAGCCTTGGGGCTCAGGGACAAATACTCACCCCCCTTCCCCAGGGCCTTCAGCGCTGCACCAATGGGCCAAACACCTGCTGGACAGGTCCTCCCGCAGGGAGCCGGGGGACCCAGGACAGTCACTCTGAGCCCAGCTCACTGAGAGACTTGGAGCAGGACAGGAAGGTCCTGAGCAGCCTGAGGCCCCCCTTTTTGGCCTTAGTCCCCCTCCTCACATCAGAGGTCTCACCTTAGGGGCACCGAAGGATAGAGCTGGCAGAGGCCATGGCCCACTGCTCATTTCTCGGAGAATGTACAAGGCCCAATCCTCTGCCCTCTCCTCTGAGACTGCAGCCTGTCAGGCAGGTACAGAGAGCCCCAGCGCCCTCAAGGTAGGAGGGGGTGTAGCTGCACCAGGGAAACCCTGGCTGGGGGCTTAGAAGCAGAACTGGCCAGAAGATGTGGAGGGCCCCAGTGCCCCGTGCTTACCCATGGCATTGCTGTTCAGCAGGAAGACCCCGTGAGCCAACCCGCCATCCTCCAGGACCAGGTAGAAAGGGTGAGATCCATACAGGTTCACGTTGGGCTGGGACATGGCAGACACCCCACTTTACGTCCTGGCCCATGAGGCCCCTCTGATCCCAGACCCCCTTCTGCCACCCTTTTACCTCAGGGGCGATGTCCCGGTTCCAGAGGGTGATCTTGGTCCAGTTGGTGCTGAGCATCAGGGACCCAAGGTGTTCAGCAAGGCCTGTGATGTGCTGGGATGGCAGGGAGGTGGACAGCTGCAGAAACTGGTCCGCAAAGAACAGGGGGGCCACCGTGGTGTTCAGCCTGCCAGAAGAGTCCAGGTGCCCTCACATGAGAAGCTGACAGCTCCGTGAGCCCTGACCACAAGCGGCTGCTGCCCAAAACCCTTCCAGTCCTGGGAGTTGTGGCTCTGAGTACCACCTCCCCAGGAGGGCCAAACTTCCCAGACTTCATGGAGCTGCCCAGCCAGAGGCAGTTAGGGCACTCCGAGGTTCCACAGGGTCAAGAGAAAGGATGAGACAAGTTAATAACCGCAGTGTCTGGTAAAATGATATGTGCTGTGTGCTGTCCTCAGTCACTCAGTTGTGTCTGACTCTGTGACCCCGTGGACTGTAGCCCGCCAGGCTCCTCTGTCCATGGGGATTTTCCAGGCAAGGATACTGGAGTGGGTTGCCATGTCCTCCTCCAGGGGATTTTCCCGACCCAGGGATCAAACCCAGGTTTCCCACATTGCAGGCAGATTCTTTACTGGCTGAGCTACTAGGGAAGCCCATATTGATATGTACTATGTGCTAAACAAATAAATAATAAAGCAGAGTAGGGGGTATTGCCTGGAGTGGGGCTGCTCCTTTAGACTGGACAGGGTTTCTCAGCCGAGGCACTGCTGACGTTTGGGCCAATCCCTCTGTGTTCTGGGCCGTCCTGGTGCCGTGGGGAACTGGATGGAATCCCTGCTTCCCCGCCTTGGTGGTGACAATGTCTCCAGCTGTTGCCAAGTGTCCCCCGGGGAAAATCACTCCCAATGGGCCTCCCTGGGGTGGACAGTGTGAGTGGGGGGCCTTTGAGAAGGGGCCTTTGAAGGCTTGGGTGCAGGGAACAGTGAGCACCAGGGCTCCCGGGGGCCACGAACAGCAAGGAGGCCAGAGCAGGAGGGTGGACCACAACAGGGTCAGGGACAATGCTCTCCAGCTCCCCGACCCTCCCACCCAGATTGGGGTGGGGGGCACAGAGGCTAGGCACTCACAGCACCCGTCCGTCCAGCTTCCGCCGCACGACCACCCCAAAGGGCTCCTCCAAGAACTCCACGCTGTAGAGTGTGAACGGCGCCTGGCTATAGACACGCGGGGTCTCCAAGGGCACTTCATAGCGTCTGTTGGCAGGATCTTTGATCTAGAGGACAAGAATAGTGTCATGAGGCCCTTGGTGGCTGGCCGCCCCTAACAGCTGTCTACTCCATCCTTCACCCTCCAGAGGAGGGAGGAGTCAGTTCAAGTCCCAGGGCGGCTGCACAGAGCCTGGAGGTGTGGACAGACTAGTCCACATCCCTGAACCTCAGTTTCCTATAGAGCCAGGAGAGCACCTCCTGTGGGCTGCCAGGTAAAATACAGAACACCAGGAAATCTGGGTTTCTGACACACAATTGTTTTTAGTATTAATATGTCCCAGATATTCTATGGGACTTACTTATGCTATAAAAAAAAAAAAAAAAAGACTAATTCCTTAGTTATCTGAAATTCAAAATTGTATTTTTATTTCCCGAATCTGGCAACGGTTTTTGGCCTGGCATTCCTAGTCACAGGGTGAATGAGAAAACCTTATTAGATCACCCAACCATTGTCTGGGTACACAGTCATCGCTCAATAATTCACGGCTGTTGTTAATTACTTTGTTAAAATAACTGGGTATTACTGAACTGCGTGCTGCAGGCTCTCTCACCTTTGTGTCTGGACATTCATTCAGTTGACAAGTTTTTACCAAGCGCCTGCTATATGCCAGACACTGTCCCAGCGGCTGGGAATAAATCGAACAAGAGGCCCTGCCCTCAGTGGCTGGGATCCCACCTCCCACTGCCTGGAATGTCCCCCTTCCTGCCTCCTGCTTTAGGTCCCAGCTGGGACGTCACTTCCTGGGGGGGAACCTAACCTGTCACCACCTCACTTTAAGCCCTCCCCTCTAGAACACTCCTAGAGCCTCCCAGTCACTGTCTTAGTGACCCACTATCCCCTGAATGTAGATGCCAGGTCTGCTCACACCCAGACTCTGGGTGAGGGTACAGTACACATCTATGCATAAATAAACACCCCATAGAGTCCGTCTTCAGGCTTCCCTGGTGGCTCAGATGGTAAAGAATCCACCTGCAATGCAGGAAACCTGGCTTCAGTCCCTGGGTTGGAAGATCCCCTGGAGGAGTGCATGGCAACCCACTCAAGTATTCTTGCCTGGAGAATCCCCATGGACAGACGAGCCTGGCGGGCTACAGTCCATAGGGTCTCAAAGAGTTGGATGTGACTGAGCCACTAAGCACAGCAGAATCCATCTTCATCCACTGTCCACACACTCTCTCTGCCCCTGCCCAGCCCCTGGCCCCCATCCTGCCCACCGTGAAGTGGAGTCGGCTCTCGGTCTCCATCAACATGTCCAGCCTCAAGGTCATGATGTCCTTGGGGAAGAAGGTCGGGACGGCACGGGTCAGGGTGGCTGTGTACCCTGTCTCAGTGGTGGTCAGGTTCTCCAGCCTGTAACTGGGGTAGCTGGGAGGGAAGAAGCACCAGGGCTGCCCCATCTGGGCATCCGGAGGCCACTCTGCAGGCATGTAGCAGCAGCCACGGGCCTCACACTGCTGCGGGGTGATGCCCTTGTCTGGGGCGCAGTCGAAGCGGCTGTTGGGGGGCAGGTCGCACTGTGTAGGTGCTGCCCTGGGGCTGCCACGGCATTCTGGGCTGCTGGCTCCTGGCTGGCAAGCTTGGTGAATCTCGTCTTGGGAGAAGCCTCGTAGTTCTCGGGGGACCACCTCCAAGTCATGAAGCAGGATGTGCCCCAGGAGCGCCAAGGAGAGGAGGGTGCAGACCCCCAGCAGGGGGCGGGAACATGGTGGCCACCTCATCATGGGTGGACAGTGGATCTAGGAAGTAGGCAGACAGAACAACCAGGCTCAACAGGACAACAGGAGGGAATGCCCAGGACCTCAGGGGACTCTCAAAGCAGCTTCCAGACTTGAACTTGGGGCTGGCCCAACAGCGCCCAGGGCAGAAGTGAGTGAGGGCAGACCTGGGGCAGGGAGGAAAAAGGGAAAGGAGAGAAAAGTCCCAAACAGGGAGTTGCAGAATTCTGCGCATTGTGAAGTCTTCTAATATGTCACAAATTAATGCATCTAGAATGTCTGTCCAAATGACTTAATGATTAACAAAGACGAAATAACAAAATGACTTAACAAAGACCCACGTGACAGATCAAGCGGAACAAGTTCCCACAGTAGATGGAGTAAGTCCCACTCTTGTATGAGGATTGTGGCTGAGGTGATTAGGTCTTGGCCAATGGGGCGGAAGTGCGCCCTCTCTCTGTCCCTCTCTGCTGACCTGGATGTGGATACAGTCTCTGAGGGGTCTTGGGCACCACAACCCAGGGCAACACTCAGGGACGGCCAAGCACAGGAGAGAGGCCTGGCCCCCAGGACTTGGCAAGAGGAGCCCCTGCTGTCAGGTGTGCGAGAAACCTGCCCATGTGGGGTCTGGTTGTGGGTCTCTGCCATAGCCACTGCACTGGAGCCTCGCTCTGGTGACTCTGGTGCTAAGACTGTTATCACCTGCATCTTGCTTATCTTTATGTAAGGAACATTGTTTGTCCAGCTCCTCTGAGGATCAGTAGCCATGGATATGGGACTAAATATGCAAGGATTTTACTCAGAGAATCCTTTTTATCTGCTTGAGACAAAATGGGGAGGTTGGCAGAGAGGCTGCCACATGTACCACCCACATGTACCCACCCTTTTGACCCCACAGGAGAGTGGTGGCTCCCAGAGCCCCAGACTGTTATGCAGGTTAAAGAAGGTTGGGCAAGGCCATGGTGCTGGGAGTCCTCAAGCCAAAGCTGGTCCTTAGAGGGGTCCAGGTCTCCCAGAAGAAGCCTGCCCTAGTGTTAAGGGCCAGGAGGTGGCCCCTTGCAGAAGATAGCAGTGATGATTTCAGGGCACAGGAGCTGAACCTCTGTCAGCAAAGCTCCTTGTGGCAGGAGGTCTGTAAGCTGCTTTCTCACGGCCTCTGGAAACATGCAGATACTGGTGGGGGTGGGAAGAAGTCACCCACCGTAGAAGTGCACCTGCGTCATTGAGAGTCTGAGCCTGTCCCAAACACAGACCAGTCAGTCACCTGGAACATTCTGGCCACCATACTTCACCAGTATGTTAGGTGTAAGAGCAAACACTTTCGACACCAAAAGTGTGGGGCTTTGTCACACTCAAGTCAATTCAATTCTGACAAGAACTACTGGATTAGCAAAGACCCTACAGGTTGAGGGCTCAGTCCCATGAACTTCCCCCACCTCAGACGCTAACTGCAAGTTCCAGACTGTCACTTCTGACCACGTGGCTATCAATTTCCAGGGTTCACACAACACCCCTCACCTCAGGTTCCATACCTGGCTAGAACAACTCAGAACAACTCACAGAACTCAGGAAAGTACTTGTTTATTATAAAAGATACAACCTAGGAATACCCAGAGGGCGGTATGGAGAAGGGGTGCTCAGCTTCTATGCCCTCTCTGGGCTGGCCACCCTCTGAGCAACAAAATGTGTTCACCAGCTTGGAAGTTCTCTAAACCCCAACTAGTTTAGGGTTTTATTATGTAGGCACGAAACGATGAGATCACTGACCACTGGTAATTAACTTAATCACCAGCCTCCTGAGGCCAGGTGAAAGTTCCCACCCTGGAATCCTGCCTTGGTCCTTCTGGGGACTAGCTCCCATTCTGAAGCTGTTTACAAGCCCCCAGTCATCTCATTAGCATGAAACAGACATTCTTATCACCACCAAGATTCTAGGGTTTTTAGGAGTTGTGTGTCAGGAACTGGAGACAAAGACGGGATAAATATAAATTTTTTATACCACACAGTGTACCAGCTCCACTTGACTCTGCCAGACACATCTGTGATGGTGATTATTCAGAAACTTGGGGAATTCAGAGTGGAAGGTCTTGGCCCTTCCCACCCAGGCTTCAGAAGTTGAAGAGGTGGCCAGTGGCACAGTCAGGGCAGCACCCCATCCCTTCCCTGTTTCCATTTTACAGACAGGGAAGACAGCCTAGAAGAGGGAAGAGATCCTACAATGGGGAAGGGCCACACTCATGGTGCTCGACAATTTAGAGAGAAAAATGGGGAAGGACTGACGGTCAGTAGGTTAAGTGGCGCCCCGGAGGGACTGTCGCCTCGTTTTCTGGGCTATGACTTTGAACCATTGCTCCCCAGGCCACAGTGGTGGTACGGACAAGCTTGGTTCAGAGCCCAGCTCCACCACCGGCAGAGGCAGCTGAAGGATTTTAAACCTCCCGTGCCTCAGCTTCCTCCCTGTGAACGTGGGCAAGGACAGCCTTCCTCGCCCAGCTCGGGGGCAGTGAGTGGGTACCGTGGAGCTTCCGGGGTCCCCATGTTACCGAGATCACTGTCGTCACTGCTGACCGCTGGCGCGCGGCCCTGGCACGATGACCTCAACTTCTCCAAAAGGAAAGCACTGACAACCAACCCTTCTATCGATCGACCCCTCCCTTCTCGGGCTTGAAGACTTGCTGGATCCGCCAAGCCACCAGTCTGTGGGGTTGCCGCGGACCGCCCCGGCCCCGCCACTCGCTGAGACCACCCGCAGCCCCAATCCAGCTGTCGGGCCGGCTCACCTCCGCGCACGCGCGCCAGCCGCAGCGGCCACCTCGGGATCCACCGCCCGCGGCGCAGTGGCGGCGAGTCACGTGACAGTTCCTTGCGCAGGCGCCCTTGATGAGTGCTCATCCCCGGTCGTGCGCCCTCTGGTCGTGGGGCGTGCAGGGGCATCCTCGCCCTGTTGGCCTCGGCGCCCCTGGAAAGTGGGAGGGGCCCAGTGGCCATGCACACTGCAGGAGAGAGGGCTCTGGGGAGAGGTCTGGCCTCACCTTTTGCGATCCGGGGAGGGTGCGACGCCCCCGAGTGAGCGAGCTCTCCGCGTTCTAGAGCCCACCAGGCCACTCCAGAGGCCTGACTGTGCGAGTTTATCACCCAGAGGCCGAAAATGTGGAAGCAACTTAAACTTCTTCTGAAAGGAAAATGTCATAACCCATAAAACCGACTGTCATGAAAATGTTCAATGACACGGTACTTTTCGTACAGTGAGAAAAAGCTGTTAGGAGGAGCAAGCTTGTACTGCAAGAAGCTAACACAACATTGTAAAGCAACCATGAGCTAAGTTGCTTCAGTGGTGTCTGATTCCTTGCAACCCCATGGCCCGAGACCACTGGGCTCTTTTGTCCCTGGGATTCTCCAGGCAAGAATACTGGAGTGGGTTTCCACGCCCTGTTCTAGGGCATCTTCCTGACCCAGATATCAAACCTGCATCTCTTCCATCTGCATTGGCAGGCAAGTTCTTTACCGCTAGTACCACCTGAAGTGAAAGTGAAAGTCGCTCAGTCATGTCCCACTCTTTGCAACCCCATGGACTATACAGTTCATGGAATTCTCCAGGCTAGAATACTGGAATGGGTAGCCTTTTCCTTCTCCAGAGGATCTTCCCAACCGAGGGATCCAACCCAGTTCTCCTGCATTGCAGGCGATTCTTTACCAGCTGAGCCACAAGGAAAGCCAAAAAATACTGGAGTGGGTAACCTATCCCTTCTCCAGGGGATCTTCCTGACCCAGGAATCCAATCCAGTGCAGGTCTCCTGCATTGCAGGCAGATTCTTTACCAACTGAGCTGTCAGGGAAACCAGCACTGCCTGGGAAGCCCAAAGCAACTATACTCCAATGGAAATTAATAATAAAAGAGGAGCAAAATTTTCAAGTGAAAAGTTGGATCCTGTGACCCTGTCAGGTGGAACCAGGCACAGAAAGCCCCACACAGCAGTGTCAGAGTGTGATTGAGGGCTTCCCTGCTTCTTTGTGGGGTTTGTGTAGAATAAATACACTTTTTCTCGCACATTCAGAAAAAAAATTTTATTTTCCTCCTGAAACATTTAAAATTATCTTATAGAAAATTTTCCCTTTAAACTGCAGGGAAGGCATAGGTACCAGGTGCTTGGGAGTCAGAGTGTAGGGGGAGGCGCCCTGGG
Organism: Bos mutus; assembly: GCF_027580195.1. Taxonomy (NCBI): domain Eukaryota; kingdom Metazoa; phylum Chordata; class Mammalia; order Artiodactyla; family Bovidae; genus Bos; species Bos mutus. The sequence goes on along the minus strand of NC_091635.1, from coordinate 10,777,099 downwards.
TGGACGAGGACTCTGGAGAAGTGGGTAGACAAAGGGAGGTCTGTGGTCACACACCTGTGTGATCTCACCTCAGGCTTTAGGCCTCCAGACGCAGCCAGGGATTCACATCCCCCTGGACTTGCTCCCATAAGTTGGGAATCTGGATTTAACCCATGCTGGAGGTGGGGGCAGGAGCAGAGGCCTGTATTTCCAGTTTTACTAGGAGAAGTTAGCCCAACGTGGGCATGCAGGTTTGTGTTCACTGACACTGCCTTTGCAAGTGGAAGACTCACCAAAATGGAACCGCAAACGCAGGGATTTCCTACAAAAAATTCCTACAATGCCACCCTGTCTCTCTTAAATGGTGTCATTCTCTGAGGGTAGGAAGATTCCAGTTCTGATGACACACAAGACTGGTCTCCTCCTTGTGGGGGTTGGGGATTGGGGCTCTCTAGGACCCGGATGACTCCAGCCTTTTGTCGATGGACTGGCTGACCTTGAGCAGGGCCTCTTGGAACTGGGGGTACTCTTCCTTCACGTGGTGGAGGATGGTGCCGATGCTGACCAGCCTGTCGTGCAGACGCTTGAGCTCCATCAGCAGTGACTGCTTATTGCGGAGCATGAAGACGTACCGCCCGTCCTTCACGGCCTGCAGGTACTTGAGGCGCGTCTGCAGGGCCACGAGCTCAGAAAGATTCTTGGGAGGGACAAGAGACCCCATGTCAGGCTATGCGTGTTCAAAAGAGGACACCTGCTGGCCTGGCACGAACTCCGACTCAAGGATGCGCCAGTGGAGAGCTTGGCAGATCCAGGGGAAGGGGCTGATGGACCCGCCCTCACCCACAGTCCAACCTGCCAGGTGCCCACCACACCCATCTCAGTTGATCGGGCCCAAACACTGCAGCCCTGAGTGACCCTTGCCTTCTGCTCACACCATATTGAATCCAGCAGAAAATCCCAGTGGGGCAGCTTTGAAATGACACACGGAGTCTGATGGCTTCTCACTAGCCTGAGGCCACCCTGGTCCATGCATCCTTCTTAAGAACTATGATGGCCTAAGACAGGTCCTGTGTCCACTCTTGGCCCTCACTTTCCACACTCATCATGAGAACCAAATGACTGCAGTGATCCCAAGCCACTCCTCCCCACCCCATCCCTGAGGGAGCAGCCCATGGTCACGGTGCTGCCCCCTCCAAGCCTTGCAAGCCTGGGGCCTTGGGCAGCCTCCACTCCTGGTGTACCTGGGGGTGCTCAATCCCTTGCCTCCCCTTCAAACTTTGACTCAAATGTCACTTTCCCTGTGTGGCCATCTCAGACCACCCTCCTTCCTAGTGCTGACCCCATCCACCCGACACCCCTTCTGTGCTTCCTGTTTCTCCAGAGTTATCTGTCACCATCAGAAATGAGGTATCATTGTGCTTATTAGTTTGATTATCTGTCCTCCAACCCTCAGAAGGTGACCTCAGGGAGGGCAGGGGTTTTCACCTTTTCTGTTCACTCTACCCCTGGCACCCAGGACAGTGCTGGCCCGTGGAGCCTTCATGAGCAATGTGAGGTGGACGACAGCAGTAGATTGCTATGATCAGCCTGGGCTTAGCTGGGCCAGAGCAGGCCTTGTTGCTGGGTTCCTGTGGCCCTGGGGCTTGCCTACCTGTCGCTTGAGGGTCGCCAGCCGGTCCAGCTCAACTTCAAGCTCGTCGGCCTCAACCTGCATCCTTGACAACTGCTCCTGTTTCTCCAGGAGGGAGTCACTCATGGATTTTTGAGATTCTTCCAGTTCCAGGATGGTTTGGGTGCACTCCTCGGTGGCCTGGGGCGGCGGCGGGGGTGATGAGACAGGAGCATCCTGGGACCCTGCCCCCAGTTATTCAGCGGACAGAGAAGAGTCAGGCAGGGAGGACCCCCAGGACCCTCTATGCACACAATCTGGGAGGATTCCAAAGCTGGGGTGTAGGAGAGTGCCTCAGGTGGGGAGGCCAGCGAGGGAGCCATGGCCGGACCCTCTGTGGCAGTAGGGGGAGGATTCTGTTGCCAACCTGGGCAGAGGAGGCCCCTGGGGAGCAAGGAGGGGTGGAGAGGGGTGGATAAAAGAAAGTCCAGGAGTGGCCAACATGGCAGAGAAATGCACAAACCAGGACCAGAAAAGGCCCCTCTGCACCTCCAGGAACGTTCAAATAAGCAGTTGGATCAAATCCATCATTTTCAGCTACTCTTTCCTTATGCGGGACTCCCCTGACCAGGGCTATTCCAACATTCTCCACCTGGTCCTCTGGGTGACACCACGAGGTGAGGACCCATTTCACAGGTCAGTAAGCCAAGGTACAGAGAGGTTGGACAATATGCATGAGCCACAAGTAGAAGAGCAGGGCTAGGACCCACGGTGGGGCTCCAAGGCCACGTTCTGTCTTGGACAACCCTTGCCTCTCTGGGAGGGGTCACTGCCCCGTCTCCACTGACAGATGAGGAACTGTGGGGATGGAAGATTTCTCGCCCACTGAGACCACATAGCCGGCCAGTGGGGGCCGAGGGAAATCTGAGCTCAGATCCCTGCCTGGTGACGGCGAAAGGAGGCGGCACAGGGGCCATAGCTGGTCCCCTCCCTGGGCAGGCACACACCGAATGGTTGGTCAATGTGGCCAGGTGGACGGGGACACGGGCTCGAGTGGGTGCCCTCCACGTTCCCATCAGCCCATCCCCAGCACCCACTGGGCATCAGTGACACAGGGGCTCACACTCTTCACCAACACTCCGTGTTTCCCTGACGCCGTTTCTGTTAGAAGAGGGGGCAAAAACGGGGCCGCTTCCAGTCCTGAGCTGCACCTGCCTCATGGCTCTTCTGTTAAACCCAAGACAAACTCCCAAGCAAAGGCCTGATCAGAGCAGGGCGTTAGGGACACCCAGGAAGCACCTGTGGATCTGGCCGCCACTCTGTCTTGACCCAGAACCAGCATGTGGGGTGTGGGCTCAGACTTTTGTCCCCCAGTCCAGAAGAAAGTGGCCTATCTGACTCAGGAGCTGAGCTCCTTCCATCCCCCAACCCCCAGTGTCTCTTCTCTTTCTCATAAAACAACCCCGACACAGCAGTTGGGATGGCAGCTCCAGGAATGAGGGCTGGGAGAAGAGGCAGTAAGGCGGATGAGCTGGGGAGGGACCCCCCAAGAAGCAGGCTGGAAGGACCGAGTGAAAGCCCAAGTCGGAGAAAGTGCCTCAGAAACTCGGCCCTGGCTGGTCACGCACGGACGCCTGCCAGTGGGGCTGATGACCCAGCTGACCACCCGTGGACAGGTGGCCCGAGGCGGGGCCCCTTCCCCATGGCCCGTCTCCCCTACCTTGTGAATGTCCCTGATCTTCCGTCGGAGCTCGGTCTGCTTGTGGTGGAAGTCTGTCCGGGTGAACAACTTCTTGTCCATCTTGCTCTGCCCCTCAGCCCTGGTGGAGATGGTATCTCTTCGGGTGACAGCCAGCTCCATGTCCCGGATCATCTTCTCCTGCTGCTTCAGGAGCTGCCCGTGCTTGACCTGGGTGCACAGGGCAGGGGACTGGGCAGGAGAGGGGCCTGCGCCACCTCCCTCCGCACCCAACTGAACCAGAGGGGAACTCGTGAGGGTGATGCCCCAGGGAAAAAAGGAACGTGGGGGCTTTGTCAACTGGTCAGAATGATTTCAGTCCATGTCAAGAATACCAGGTCAGCAGGGCAACACTGAGAAACTGACAGAGACAGGGGTAGATGGGGACACGTGAGGACCACATGCAGCCTGGGGTTGGGTCCTGGAGTAGAAAAAGGACATTAGCCAAAACAACAGTGATCTCTGCTTAGAGTTCGTAGTTTGGTTAACTGTATCACACTGAGGTTAATTGCCTTGTTAGGAAAAAGGCATCGTGGTTTGGTGAGATGGTGGCCTGAAGGGTCTCTGGGGCCTGGGGCTGGGGGCTGGGCTGTGGTGGGAGTGGGACTGTGAGGGGTGTCTGGGAGCTTTCTGCAGAGGAGGGCATGGTCCATGTCTCCACAGGGTGGTGGCCACATTATGCACACTGGACATTTAAAGTAAGTTCACGTTACTGCATGTAAGTTTGTTTATTGTCTAGTCGCTAAGTCGTGGCCAGCTCTTCTGCAACCCTATGAACTGCAGCTCGTCAGGCTCCTCTGTCCATAGGATTCTCGGCACAAGAATACTGGAGTGGGTTGCCATTCCCTTCTCCAGGGGATCTTCCTGACCCTGTGATTGAACCCATGTCTCCTGCATTGCAGGTAGATTCTTTACTGCTGAACCACCAGGGAAGCCCTGTAAATAAATTATTCCTCAATAAAGTTGATTTAAAATAACAAGAGGGGGACTCCCCTGGCAGTCCAGTGGCTAAGACTCTGTGCTCCCAAGGCAGAGGGCCTGGGTTCAGTCCCTGGTCGGGGAACTAGATCCCACATGTTGCAACTAAAGATCCCATGTGTTGCAAAGATGACCCAGTGCAGTCAAATAAATATTTTAAAAAATCAAGATGGTGTGGATTTGGGCTCTTAGATCAGTAGACACAGAAGACAGCCCAGAAAGAGACCCCCAAAAATATGGATGCTGATTTCCATAAGGATGTCATTGTAACATTGTTAGTAGTGACAGACAGCAACAAACTGGAGACAGTCAGCATCTTCACATCCACCTGGGAAGGCTTCGTTAAATTATGTTGTATCCATAGGATATTCTGCAACTATTAAAGAAAGTTCATGTCTGGATCACTAAAAAAAGAATAAGTTGCTGAGTTATATGTACTATTTTGGTGAAGGAAAACAAAACCGAAACACAACTAGGAGGGAGGGGGCTGGCAGCCCATTTGTGTGTGTGTGTGTGTGTGTGTGTGTGCGCACCTATGTACGTATGTGCGTCTCTGTGTGTGTGTGTGTAAGCTTTGTGGTACAGTGTTTGACCTGCCGCAGCAACATACATGGCTTCTGTGGTTTGAAAAGTCAGTTAAATGAGTGTTTATTGAACTTATCATAGTGGATGCATTTGATCAGAATTCCTCTGGACTCAGCCAGCAGGGTTATTATGGACCATGTAATTGTAAAAGTGATGTCATATTTCTTTTTATGACCTGCTGTGATTTGTATCCTTAAGTTCCTGAACCTTTGGCTCAGTGACAGCTTGTGATTTAATTACCAGCCTTTTTTTTTAAGGTAATGAAATCCAGCTAAAGATGACAGTAGAGAGAAAAACATGACTTGACGGGGAAACGTGGGTGTGTTCCTTGCACTCTGTTACGGAGTGAATCTTTTTGGTCCAATGGTGGGATACATCTCACAAGCGGGTCACGAGATTGGGTGGGGACTGGTCACAGTCAGCATTTAGAAATACTGGATGGAGCACGCTGCTTGGAGCGAGGGTAACAGTGCTTCGTGAATACTGTGCAGGTCGTCGTGCCCTGTGACCATTCTGGTGCAGTAAGAACAAGAACTGGACAGGCACTGGTGGAGAAAGTCAGCAGGGGGAACAGCGAGTTTCCTTGGCGTGCTTGGAGTGTAGGCTGCCGCGCCAGAGTGGTTTCTTCCCAGGACCCCAAGCTCCAGGCCCCCCACCTCCCTCCTTCCACCCACCTTCATCCTGTGTATCTCTGCCTTCATGGCCCGGATCTCCATCTGGCCTGTCTCAGAATCCACGGAGGCCCGCATCTCTTTTGCAAGTTGGATTTTTTTCTCCCAAAGCATGATCTGGTGTCTTTAAGGGGAGGGGAGGCAGTGTAAGAGCTGCAGAACAAAGGGGTTTTCTTTCTGACACTTCGGTGAGCATGGTGCACTGTGCTTGGGGCGTGCTGTGCTTGGAATGGGCTCAGATATCAAAGAGCAGTGTGATGGGCTGGGAGACCCTTGCCTTCCTGATGACAGGGTGCCCTTGCTGAGCAGGTGGCATGCTTAATTTGCAGGCACCCAGGCAAGGGTTTAAATAGAAACTAATGTCCCCCATTTTGGGACCAGAAGGTAAACTCAACCCTAAGGCCCTTCACTCTCACCTAGAAAGGGGGGACGAGGGAGAAAGCAGATATGTAGCTTTAGGAGAAGCTGAGTAAGTCAAGTATAAGTGACAAAAGTTGACATAAGGAGAAGTCAAAAGCCTAAATAGACCAAGAGCCTGAAAACTATTAAAATGTTAGCAAAGACATATGCCCTCCACCCCTGTTGTCTGAATGTTTGTGTCCCCACCCTGCAAATCAACATGTTGGAATCCTCATGCCCGGTCTTTGGTGGTGGTGGTGGGGTGATGAGGTCATGAGAGTGGAGCCCCCATGAATGGGATTAGTGCGCTCATTAAAGAGACCCCAGAGAGCTTCCCTTCTCTTGCCACCCTGTGAGGACACAGTGAGAAGTCTGCAACCCAGAAAAGAGCCCTCACCCGACCTCACAAGTACCCTGATCTCAGACTTCCAGCCTCAACAACTATGAGCAACAAATTCCTGTTGTTTATAAAGCCCCAGCCTGTGGTGTTGAGTTGTAGCAGCCTGCAGGCACTAAGATCCCTTGAAAAAGTTCCAGGTAGTGTTATGTGTCGACTCTGTCAAAACGCAGGGAACGAATGGTCCCTTTGCCGCTCAGCGCCTTGGAGAGCACATGAGCCAATTAGGGCGCACACAGGGCGGCTCAGCGGTCCTCGCAGCTCGGAACGCAGACCCGTGCACCCCGAGGGGGAAGACATCCACAGAGAAATATAATAAAGGCTGCTTCAAAGGCAGACAGAGAAAATCGCACTATGGTTTAAAAAAAAAAAAAAATGAAAGAAACCTACAGAGAAAACCGTAAAGGAAGAGGGCTGGATTAAGTGTGATTCTCCTTTCTACTCTGCACTCATTGCTATGGTTTACAATGCTTACCGTTGGGTCTGGATTACTCTTATAATCAGGCACCAGAAAGATGATACAGTTTTTAAAAGGTCTGTGCGGAAGGAAGCCACTCCACTTCCAATGATCACCATCATGGCTTTGCAGAAGGGTTGCCCGGTGGCACAGAACTCCGCTGTTCCGGCTGAGGTTCAGGGCCGCGCCTCCCCCGCCCCCTCCCCGCGCACCAACTGGTTTCCGTGAACCGTGAACCGTGAACCGTGGGCAGCGACCCTCCGGACCGGCGCCTGGGCACTCACTCCGCCTCCACCAGGCTGTTGAGCACGGCTGCCTTCTCCTCGCTCAGCTGGTTCAGCTTCTCCTGCATCTCGATGGTCTCCCGCTCTGAGGCCTGCGTGGGGAGGAGAGAGGGGCGGTGGGCGGGGCCGAGGACTGCGCGCACCTGCTTGCCCCGCCCATCCACTCTGAGCCCGGAGCGCACCTTGAGCGAGCGCACGAACTCGCCCTCCGTGGCCAGGTTGTCCTGCTGTAGCTCCTCGGAGCTGCACCGGTTCTGGTTCATCAGCAAGTTGAGCTTCTTCAGATCGTTGTCCAGGTCCTTCATGTGGCGCTCGATCTGTTTCTGCTCCTTCTTCTCCTGGTTGATCTTGTCTGTGGGGAGGGTGACCGGGGGTGGGGAGTGGCCCCCGGGGGTTGTGATCGGGGGTCTGTGCACACTGCGCCCTCCTTCCCCGCTGACCTTCGGGCATCCCCACCCAGACAGCGGAGGCAGAAGGGGACGTGGTTGCCGCTCAGACACCGAGTCCCCAGGAAAGGTCAGCAAGCTCCGGGGCAGAGGGTGGAAAGCAACGACCCCGACCTCGCACAAGCAGGTTTGGGAGCCCAGAGGGCCGGACAAGAAGGCGGCAGGACCTCTGGGAAGAAACAGGCACCATGTGTCCAGGCAGAGTGGGCCCCGGACACCCGGCAGCACTTCCTGTGGGGCTGCCCGGCCCAGCTGACCCGGTGGGACCAGATGGCACCAGAAAGCCTCAGCAGGTGCTGTGGAGGGGCTGGGCAGGGGAGCTCACTTTCTATCCGTATTTTCTTCTGCTCCAGGATGTGGATCTCCTTCTTGGACATGTCCAGGGAGACCAGGTGCTCCTCGCGCTCCTGTGTGACCTTCACCATCTCCTGCTGCAGCCGCAGCCAGGTCACCTGGGCCTGCGTCACGTTGGTGTTGTTTTCCTCGATCAGCTTGGTCAACCTCTTGATCTCCAGCTCCAGGGGCCCCACTTCTTCCCCCTGAAAGCGATGTTCGCCAGAAAGCAGACTGAGTCCCTAAAGTCAGGGTGGGCTGCAGAGGGCGGGACACCTGAGATCATGCATCTGTATGCTGAGTAGGGGATCTTTACTCAGAGGGCCTAGGAACCCTGTCATTGTGTCCCCTCTTCTGCGGTCCAAGGCCATATGGCCTGACCTGCTGTGGGAGATTCTGTTCTGGTGATCTGCTGGTCTGCCACCAGCTTCCCTTCCTCCACTGGCCTGGCCCCACCACGCCCCAGTCTTGTGGGGCCTCTGTTACCCAAAAGGGCTTTGCAAATTGTCTTTTCACAACAGACTGTCATAGGTTAGGGTCTTTACTCCCTTGGAATCCATTCAAGTTACAGCTCTGAGACCATGCTCTGGTTGGGGTCTACCTAAGAGCATCCCCACCAACTGCCCCTGCTGCTCTGGGATTTGAGGCTGTTGTGGGGTCCTCAGGTCAGGGACACTGGATAACCTATTGAACTTCAAGCCTCAAACCCATCAGACCACTAAGAGCAGCGGTGAGTAAGATCCTGCCCGCTGCCTGCCTTCACATAGTCCACGGGACACACAAAATAGCAAAAGAAGACAATTTCATGCCAGGTGGAAGTTATATGGAATCCAGACTTCAGGGCCCATAAGTAAGGTTTCATCACACATGGACACACTTGTCTGTTTACCTACTGCAGTGGCTCCTCATAACCGCTAGGGTGAGGGGTTGCAACAGAGACCGTATGGTCTATAACACCTGAAATATTGACTATGTGCCCCCACAGAGAAGGTCTGCAGACAGCCCCTGAGTCAGCATTCTACACAGACATGTGCATTTCACCCGTAAGAGGGGTAGGGTGGGAACGCCTGTGTCCTACATGAGTCTGTCCCTGAACATAAGCAGTTTCGAAATGGCCAGGCACAGATATCAACCCAAGTGGCCTCTCCTGATCCTGGGGTCCTACCCCAAGTTCAGAAACCATCTGCTCCAGCTGCTTGTTGAAAAAGTTGATGAGGCCTTGCTTTCTTTCAATCAGTATCGTGCGCCTGGAAATTTCATTTTCACTGTTGTTGATGAGGTCGTTGACTTTTTTCACTTCCTTATCCAGCTCAGCCAGTATCTTCTGATGCATGTCCAGCCTGCAGTTGGTGTTCGTGATGTCCAGGGTGGTCTGAGCAATGTCACCGTCAATTTTGGAAAGATGTGTCACCTGAATTAGCAGAAGGAAACAAGTCTGAACTTTTTTCCTCTTTCTGAGAGGCTCCACATGAGTTGGTTGGCTTCTTGTTTTCCTTGATCTGAGTATTCATCTGGAGAAATTCTAAAACAGAGGAGGATGTTGGTTTTTTTCTCAACCTTATGACCTGTCAAAGGACTTACTTGTTTGAACCCTAATGATTCCTCACAAAAAAAGAAAGCTGATATTATTATCTCTTCTTATCAAACAGTAAAATACATGAAATGGGGAAATGTAAAAATACAGATGATCGCCCATAAATCTGCCACACAGTTAGCCAGCATTACTATTTAGAATCTATTCTGCCTTCTTGACTTTGTATATAAACCCTCTTCCTCCCTGCCCAAAAACAGGGTCACACTGTACATATAGCTTTGTAAGCCACGTTTCAATTTGACACGTCATGTCATGTCATTTTTAATGGTTGTATAATAGTCATATTTGTAACAGACATTGGGAAGCAAGTCACAGCTGTCCCTGGGAATGTCATCTGTTCCACAACAAGCACAGGGCCCCTGCTCTCAAGAGCTCATGTGCTTTTGGTGAAGAAAACCAACATGCCTGCCCTCTTTGAGCTTGTCATCTGTTATCAACATTCCTACTCGAAATAATGCTGTGACAAATGCCAACTTCTAACTTCTATTTTATGGGACAAATGTCCTTTACATTTCACTAAAAAATTGGACACGGTCATGGAGAGAAAAGATTGTACTGTGGGGTGTCATTTACCACCTGGCCAGAGGCTTGTGGTCCTGGAACTTTTGCCAACCATGATTCTGGGGTTGGGAGCTTCAGCCCAGGGCAGAGCTGCCCAGGGCTCCTTGGACCTGCCCTCTGTCCTGAAAGCTGAGCCAGCCCACCCTGCCTCCTCTGCAGGTTTCAGAAGACAGATTTTCTCCATTCTTTCCTACAGTGGAGAGTTGATTGTAAGGACACTTGTGAGAATTAGGGAGGGAGGCAGCTCAGGCTCACTTTGGTATCAGGGCCCTTTTCCCTGGACTGTGGCTGTGCCTTGACCTTGCCAGCCAGCCTCTCACTGTTGGCTGCCCAACGGCTCCTGCCCCTGCAAATCCTCAGCTCTCTATCAGCCTGTGGCTCCCACCAACTCCTGCCCATGCTCCAGTCATTTCTTCTCTTCCCCCACGTGACCCCAGCTGGCTTTGTCAAACACCCACTCTCTGACCAACTATCATGCGTGGCTTTCCAGGACATCCCTAGGTTTAAAGTCAGACCTTGCCAGCATCTCAAGGCACCCAGCTTCCTATGTAACACCTTGGCCCCTTTGGCTCCTCTGAGCTCTGGTTATCCACCCATCCCTTTCTTTGCCAAGATTATCCAAAGTTGCCAGGTCTTCACAAGGACTCTGCCCATACTGGAAGGCCTTCAGTTCCTAAGTCTCCTTTCAGCCATCAAACAGGCCAACCAGAGCACCCTGACCTCCCCTCAGCCTCCTCAGGCTGTTTGTCCCACATGTTGAGACCACCCTGGCCTCCTCCTGGGACATCGGTACCACTCCTTTATTAACTGTGTAGACCTCATGGTTCACCCATGCCTGCAATCCCTCTGAACACAGCTCTGGATGATTCTGTCCCTCTACAACTTCTGCTCCCTGTCCCAGATATCCCCTGTCTGCCACCAGGCCACAGGGGTACTGAGCAGTGGGAGAAGTGCCTCCTTTCAAGAGCTGGATTTGCTGTTGGCTATTGTTGCAACAAATGCTGGCCCAGGACTCTTTATCGCCCTCATGTGGACACGAATAGTAGTACACCTACTGCCCACAAAGCGCTCCAACAAATGCTGGGTTCAGGACTCTTTACTGCCATCCTGTGGACATGGGTGGTAGTACATCTGCCACCCACCAACTGGTCCAACAAATGTTGGCCCAGGACTTTACTGCCCTCGTGTGGACACAAGTGGTAGTACATCTGCCACCCACCAAGAGGTCCAACAAATGCTAGCCCAGAACTTTATTTCCCTCTTGTGAACATGGGTGGTAGTGCACCTTCTGCCCACAAATTTTTGCAATAAATGCTGGTCCAGAACTCTTTATTGCCCCCTTGTGGACATGGGTGGCAGTACACCTGCTGTCCATGAATTTTTGCAATAAATGCTGGTCCAAATCTCTTTAGCGCCCTCCTGTGGACATAGGTGGTAGTACACCTATCACCCACCAAGTGTTCCAACAAATGCTGACCCAGGACTTTACTGCCCTCCCGTGGACATGGGTGGTAGCACATGTGTTGTCCACATGGGTGACTGGGAAAGGGGGACACCCGGGAGCATGGGGATCAGCCTCTGTGATATTGCATCAGGGCTGGGCAAGTTTATTTAACACTCACCACACTGCATAACTTTTCCAGTGCACACTTGGGCCCCACTGTTTTGCTCCCAGCAGGTAGTCTTGCCCCCACTTCCTGGAATAAGAACTGGTAGGACTCCACTAGCATCAACCAGGACATCTCAAGGAGACCCAGGCATGCACAGTCTTGGCTCCAGCCCCCTCTCCTCAGTTCCTTGGCACAAGCAAGCCAGGAGCCAGCTGGTCTCCTCCCAGGTATCTGGGAGGCATGAGGTGCCTCAGAGTTCTAGCAAGCCAGGTAGACAGCACCCTAAGGCAGGGGGTCACACAGGAAGAACCAAGAAGAAAAAACCTAAGTAGCAAATTGCTTTTTTCAGGACATAGGGACCCCTGCTCAGAGAAAGGCAAGACCCCTGGGGGAGCAAAAGAGAGCTCTTTCCAGGGATAGGGGTTGGGTCCTCAGTCCAGGAGGGCCAGTCACACTCACTCAGGACCTTTAGGCACATCGTGGGAAAGCAGAGGGTCGGGCTACTCCATGATTCATTTTCAATGCTCCTACCAATTTGACCAGGGTCTCTGCTGCAGCAATTTATCCTCAGACATGTGGACAAAGATGTGTGACCAAGTATGTTCAGTGCTGAGTTATTTCTAAAGTTTAAAACAACTTTAAGTGTCCGAAAAGAGAATTATTAAAGAAAACATGTATATTTGAAGGATAAAATGTGATGCATAAACCGACATGCACTTTTTCTAATAATATTTATGGAAAATGTTATGTTAAATATGACCAATAATGTAAAATAAAACACTGCACACACAGTGAAAAATTAATGGGCTCCTACACTTGTTTGTGCACTTTTTGCTCTGTGTTGCGTTTCAGTAAAATTAATGAAAATGGATTAGAGTGGTTTAAAGACTGATTATAGTAAGAGTCCTATGTCCTCTCAGGTTGTGTGTGCATATGCATCTTCACATGTCTGTTCATGTATGTGAACATGTTAAACAAATGTGTATGTGTGTGTGTGAATCTGTGTGCTTGTTTTTGCTCATGTGTGCATGTGGGAATGTGTATGTAATGTGTGTTTCTGTGTGTCTGTGTGTATGAGTATGACCATGTGTGTTTAGAAAAATTTCCAGAAGGAAATACACCTGAGTTTCAGAAGAGATTGTCTGTGGAAGGTGGGATTGCAGCTGTCTTATTTTCTTCTTATGCCTTTTTGTATTTCCAGGTTTTCCACAATAAAAATGCATTACTTTTACAACTAGACAAAAATGAAAGGTGAATGGACATGCTCCGTGCCCTTCCACCACATGTGGTCTGTTCCCACTAGAGCTGCCCCAATGCTTGAGCACCATGAAAGCATCCACCCGTTGTGGCCCAGGTGTGTGCAGCTGGCGTACCAGGTTGGTCTTTTCTTTCTGGAGCTTCAGGATGAGCTGGTGGAAGTATTTGGTCATCTTGTTGGAGGTCATGTGCTCCTTCAGCTTCTCCATGATGGAGGCATCCATCTTCCTCCTCAGCTCCTGCTCATGCTGGATGGCCTGGTGGAGAGTCTGCAATTCTCCCACAGTTGCTGTGTATTCCTAGAAAGAAAGAGTTAGAGGGTGGATACTACGAAGTAGAGTGGGGAGGCTTGCCCTGCTGGTGGGGGACATGACCATACCACATGGGCCTTGCCCAGTGCATCCTCTGTGTCCAGTAGGGTGAGCCTGTAGGTGTTAAACTCATTCTGCAGGGCCTCCTCCTTAGTCAGGCACTGTGAGGTCAGTTTCTGCATCAGGTTGGCTTCTGTCTCTGCCCGGTTCAGGATGCTGGCCAGCTTCTCATTCTTTTCTTCCTCCTTCATGATGGATTTCTTATAGGCTTCAAGCTCAACATCCATGGACTTGACTTGATGCTGGCATTCACTGCCAAAATTGAAAGAGCAAAGCCAGGACATCAGAACACCAATGCGTATGGTGGTACCCTACTGGGAGGAAGCTCATAGAGTGAAGAGAAAGAAATTAGGAAACCAACTCTATTAGTATTAGTTGAATATTAAAAAAAATTTTTGCATGACTTTCAAATATTTATTTTTATAGCCACAGTACACACCATGTAGGATCTTAATTCCCCAACAAGAAATCAAACCCAGCCTCCTGCAGTGGAAGCATGGACTCCTAACCACTGAACCACCAGGGAAGTCCCAACAGTGGTTGAAGCTTGACTACTATTTTCTAATGTGTTGGAACTACTACCCTTCTCAAGCCCAAGTCTAAAACTCTTCTATGGAGAAGGAAATGGCAACCCACTCCAGTATTCATGCCTGGAAAATCCCATGGACCGAGGAGCCTGGTGGGCTACAGTCCATGGGATCACAAAGAGTCAGACATGACTGAGCGACTTCATTTCATTCATTCAAGCCGACCTTTGTTCCCCTTTGAAATCCCTTCAAGCTTTTGGATGTTCTTGGTGGTAACAGCATTAGATTTTGGGATATCTTTCTCGGATTCAACCTTGCATTTAATGGTTTTTAGACATTAACAAAACGGATTCTTTAAAAGGAAAGAAATTAAGTCTACCTAATTCTGCTAGGCACTCGCGCTCCCTGTGTCAACCGTACTTTTATAACTATGGTAATGAAGTCAATAGACAGCAAACTAATTATTCCTTCCCCCTTGTAAAATTGAGAAAACTTGCTAACAAGGAACTGAAACTGTTATCTTGAACATAGTCCCCAGTCTAGTTTTTGCCATGACTATAATGATTATAGTCATGTGTTTAATTTCAATTTCCTTGTGTTTAATTTCAAAAGAATTCTCAGATCCCACAGTATAGAGGTTGTAAATTTATGTTACTTTTATGCTTGAGAAAAGGATATTGGGGTGTTTATACCATTCTATGTCACATGTAATCATGTGTGGTAAAGGCATCTGAGTTCCTTTTGAGTTATATATAGGAACTGCAAGTATTTGAGTTGAATCCTCTTATACATGCTGACAGACTAAGAGCCTATGTTTTGCAAAATCTGTCACCCAAATTAATAAAGTGAAAATATTAACATTGACTTTGATAACAGTCTCCCAAGCATTCAAACTGTACTTTAAATATTCAAACACACTGATTATAGCAAGCAAGTCTTTGACTTTATTTTTAGCAAGTTTGGCTTACTCTTCTTTCATGAGATTTTTTTTCTTCCATAGTAATTAATACCAGATAAAAAATTGAAACTGGAACTATATTATACTTTTTAACTAATCTCTTGTGGCTGTACTCATATGTAATTTACTTAGGTTAATATGAGAACCGGGGAGTAAGTTATAACTAATGTGCAAGACCGCTTTGTATATTTGGTGATTTTGTAATGTTAGTGAATTGGTTAATTCTTACTTCACTGATACTATTAATCGTGTATATGCAATTAAAAATTACGCTACATTTCTCTTTAGAATTAAAAAAAAATAAAACTCTTCTAATATTGTGATGATAGGAGGAGGAAGGACAGGAAACTGTTGGCTTGTGCTTGGT
Source organism: Bos mutus (assembly GCF_027580195.1). Classification (NCBI taxonomy): domain Eukaryota; kingdom Metazoa; phylum Chordata; class Mammalia; order Artiodactyla; family Bovidae; genus Bos; species Bos mutus. Next base: position 10,761,978 of record NC_091635.1, on the reverse strand, counting down.
GGTGAGGAGTGGTCACTGCCATCCCATCTCCTTTAGTCGTGATCATAATCTTGGAAAGAAAATGCTGCTATCTCAGTTTAGCACTCTTGAACATGACGCTCAGGGCATTTGAGTAAATGGTGTGGCTGGGAAGAACACAGGTGGCTGTCTCTTCAAATTCCCTCAGCATACTGGCCATGGACATGCCCATAAGTAATGTCAAGTTAAAAACTGCAGATCCTGGATAATGGAATTTGAATTTCTGTGTGTCAGACATTTCTTCCCTTAATTCTTTTCAATGACCAGATAGAACTCTAAATACCTCATTGGGATACAATTAGGCTCTATCCAGTTTTGTGGTTTTTTTTTTTTCCTCATTTCATCAGTGTAGCAGTAAACATCATTAGTCAGTCAGTTCAGTCGCTCAGTTGTGTCCGACTCTTTGTGACCCCATGGACTGCAGCACAACAGACCTCCCTGTCCATCACCAACTACAGGAGCCTGCTCAAACTCATGTCCATCGCATTGGTGATGCCATCGAACCATCTCATTCTCTGTTGTCCCCTTCTCCTCCCGCCTTCAGTCTTTCCCAGCATCAGGGTCTTTTCAAATGAGTCAGTTCTTTGCATCAGATGGCCAAAGTATTGGAGTTTCAGCTTCAACATTAGTCCTTTCAATGAATATTCAGGACTGATTTCCTTTAGGATGGACTGGTTGGATCTCCTTGCAGTCCAAGGAACTCTCAAGAGTTTTCTCCAACACCACAGTTCAAAAGCATCAATTCTTGAGCACTCAGCTTTCTTTATAGTCCAACTCTCACATCCATACATGACTACTGGAAAAACCATAGCCTTGACTAGACAGGCCTTTGTTGGCAAGGTAATATCTCTGCTTTTTAACATGCTGTCTAGGTTGGTCATAACTTTTCTTCCAAGGAGTAAGCGTCTTTTAATTTCATGGCTGCAGTCACCATCTGCAGTGATTTTGGAGCCCAAAAAAATAAAGTCTGTCATTATTACACATTAAAAAAAAAAAAACCTGCACTCTGAAAACTAAAAGATGCTGATGAAAGAAACTGAAGATGACACAAATAGATAGAAAGATATACTGTGTTCTTGGGTTGAAAGAATCAATATTGTTAGGATGGCCATACTACTCAAGGCAATCTACAGATTCAATGTAATCCCTAACAAATCACCAGTGGCATTTTTCACAGAACTGGAACAATAACTTTTAAAATTTATATGAAAACACAAAATATTCTGAATAGCCAAAGCAATCTTGAGAAAGAAGAACAAGCTGGAGAAATCACACTCCCTGACTTCAGACTATACTATGAAGCTACAGTGATCAAAACAGTATGGTACTGGCCCAAACACACACACAAAACAGACACATAGATCAATGGAACAGAACAGAGTCCAGAAATAAACCCACACACATGGTCAATTAATCTAAACAAAGGAGACAAGAATATACAATGGAGAACAGACAGTCTCTTCAATAACAAGTGCTGGGAAAACCAGACAGCTACTTGTAAAAGAATGAAATTAGAACATTTTCTAACACCATATACAAAAATAAACTCAAAATGAGTTAAAGACTTAAATATAAGGCCAGATACTGTAAAACTCCTAGAGGAAAATATAAGCTGAGCACTCTTTAACATAAACTGCAGTAATATTTTTTGATCCATCTCCTAGAATAATGGAAACAAAAGCAAAAATAAACAAATGGGGACTTCCCTGGTGGTCCAGGGGTTGAGAATCCGCCTTGCAGTGCAGGGGACACCAGTTTGATCTCTGGTCGGGAAAGATCCCACGTGCCATGGGACTACTAAGTCTGTGCGCCACAACTACTGAGCCTGTGCTCGGAGCCCACCAGCTGCAACAGAAGCCTGCATGCCTAGAGCCTGTGCTCCACAGTAAGAGAAGCCATTGCAATGAGAAGCCCGCACACTGCAATTAGAGAGCAGTCCTGACTCTCCACAACCAGAAAGCACACGCACATCAATAAAGACCCAGCACAGTTAAAACATAAAATCAAATAAAAAATAAACAAATAGGACTGAATTAAAATAAAGTTTAAAAATAAACAAATGGGACTGAAAAGTCCACATTTTTCACAGTGAAGGAAACCATAAACAAAAAAAAGACGACATACAGACTGGGAGGAAATATTTGCAAATGATATGACCGACAAGGGATTAACTTCCAATATATACAAACAGTTCAAATAGCTCAATATCAAAAAAACAAACAACCCAATCAAAAAATAGGCAGAAAATCTAAACATACATTTCTCCAAAGAAGGTATACAGATAGCCAAAGATGCTCAATATGGCTAATAATTAGAGAAATGCAAATCAAAACTACAGTGGATATCACCACACACCCGTCAGAATGGTCATAATCAAAGTGAAAGTGAAAGTCGCTCAGTCGTGTCTGACTCTTTGCCACCCCATGGACTATACAGTCCATGGAATTCTCCAGACCAGAATACTGGAGTGGGTAGCCTTTCCCTTCTCCAGGGGATTTTCCCAACCCAGGGATCAAACCCAGATCCCCCTGCATTGCAGGTGGATTCTTTACCAGCTGAGCCACAAGGGAAGTCCAAGTCTACTGGAGTGGGTCGCCTATTCCTTATCCCTTCTCCAGAGGATCTTCCCAACCCAGGAATCGAACCAGGGTCTCCTGCATTGCAGGTGGATTCTTTACCAACCGAGCTATGAGGGAAGCCCACCAGTCAGAATGGCCATAATCAAAAACCATGAATAATTGGGACTTCCCTGGTGGTCCAGTGGTTAAGAATCTGACTTGCAATGCAGAAGATGTGGGTTCAGTCCCTGGCTGGGGAACTAAAATCCCACATGCCGCAGAGAAACTAAGCCCTCGTGCCAAAACTCCCGGGCCCATGTGCTCCTGGAACCTGTATGCCACAACTAGAGAGCCCGTGTGCTACAAGGAAAGCCCCTACATGATGCAACCAAGACCCAACTTGCCCAAATAAATGAATACTTTAAAAAAAGTACAAACAATAAATGCTGGAGAGGGTGTGAAGAAAAAGGAACCCTCCTACACTGTTGGTAGGAATATAAATTGGTGCAGCCACTACAGAGAACAGTATGAATGTTCCTTAAAAAACTAAAAATAAAGTTACCATGTTATCCAGCAATCCCACTCCTGGGCATATATCTGGAAAAGATGAAAAGTCTAATTCAAAAAGATACATACACCCCAGTGTTTATAGCAGCACTATCTACAATAGCCAAAACATGAAAGCAATCTACATGTCCATTGACAGATGAATGGATAAAGAAGATATGGTGTATATATAAGTGATTCAGTTCAGTTCAGTTCCGTCGCTCAGTCGTGTCCGACTCTTTGCGACCCCATGAATTGCAGCACGCCAGGCCTCCCTGTCCATCACCAACTCCCGGAGTTCACTCAGACTCACGTCCATCGATACAAAAAAAGGATGAAATAGTGCCATTTGCAAGAACATGGATGGACCTAGAGATTATCATATTAAGTGAAGTAAGTCAGAGATCGACAAATGCATGGTATCACTTAAATGAGTAATCTAAAAAAAATGATACATATGAACTTATTTACAAAGTAGAAATAGACTCATAGACAAAAAACAGACTCAAGGTTACCAAGGGGGACAGGGGTTGGAGGGATGCATTGGGAATTTGAGATTACAGATACACTCTACTATATATGAAATAGATAAACTAGCTCAGAGAACTTGGAGAAGGAAATGGCAACCCGCTCCAGTGTTCTTGCCTGGAGAATCTCAGGGACGGGGGAGCCTGGTGGGCTGCTGTCTATGGGGTCGCACAGAGTCAGACACGACTGAAGCAACTTAGCAGCAGCAGCAGCAGCAGCTCAGAGAACTATATTCAATATCTTACAATAAAATGTAAGATGTATGGAAAAGTGTATGTACTTTTCCATACGTATATGTGGGCTTCCCAAGTGGCTCAGTAGTAAAGAATCCACTTGCCAAGCAGGAGACATGGGTTCAATCCCTGGGTTGGGAAGATCCCCTGGAGAAGGAAATGGCAACCCACTCTAGTATTCTTGCCTGGGAAATCCCATGGACAGAGAAGCCTAGCAGATTACAATCTATAGCATCACGCAAAAAAGTCAGATACGACTTAGTGACTAAACGACAGCAACACAACAACACTATATATATATGTGTGTATTATAGATCTGAGTCACTTTGCTGCTTGGTGTATACCTGAAACACTGTAATCAACTATACTTCAATTTTTTAAAATGAGCAAAATAGACTTCATCAAAGAAGATATGACAAATACTCACATGAAAAAATGCTCACTATCATTAGTCATTAGGGAAATCAAATTAAAATCTCAACAGAACACCGCGACATGTCTGCCAACAACTAACATGAAAACGATGGCACTGCTAAGCATTGGTGAGGATGGGACTGACTGGGAATCTCAGTGCTGTGGAGGTGTTTCCCAGAGCGACCTGTTCCACTTTGCATTCCCACACCAACATCTGCACACAACAGCACTGCAGCTCTGGTCACGCCACCCTCCAGACTGGAAACAACCAGATGTCGATGTATCCACGTGAGGGAATATTACTTGGAAACGAGAAGGAACAGACTGCTGACCCTGAAACACCAGGAAGACTTTCAAAGCACTGTGCAAAGTGAAAAAAAGCCAGACAAGAAAAGCTGTGTATCGTGTGATCCCACTTATATGAGATTCTGGAAATGACAAAACTACAGAAACAGCAGATGAGTGTTTGCTAGGGGCTGGAGGCGGGAAGAGGCAATAGATTCGGGGTTGCAGGAAATATGTGGTATCTTGAGCGTGTAATGGTTACTTGCCTCTGTCCATTTGCTAATCTGAATTGTGCTCTGACAAAGGATAACTTCTTACATAATAATAATGGTAATTGACATAATAAATAATTTACCTAACAATAATACTTTACATAATAAATTTTTACATAAGTTATCTTCAATAAACCAAAGTTTTAAAAGTCACTTATTTTCTTATACTTCTTTAGGAAGTAGAAGCCTTATAAGTATCTAGGATTTGACAATAATGATAAGACACCCACATTTTTTGTTTATTGTTTTTTTTGGCTGCACCATGCAGCACACAGAGCCTCCCCGACCAGGGGTTCAGCAGCGCCCCGTGCAGCGGAAGCATGGAGTCTTAACCACTGGACCCCCAGGGAAGTCCAAGATGTCCAGTTTTTACGACAGAAATTAGAACACTCAGTAAGACATGCACTGGCAAAAAGACACCAGAATGCTAGCTAATAAACTGTCATTGTCACAAAAGGAGAAAGATGGTGGTATTTTAAATCTTTATTTCTGTTTTTCTAATTTCCTGGGATGTGGTCACTTATCCTGAATAAAAATTATTTTTAAAAAAGACACACTTGGGAACTCCTAGTGGCCCAGTGGTTAGGATTCAGTGCTTTCATGCCATGGCCCAGGTTCAATCCCCCAGGGGGAACTAACATCCCACAAGCCACATGGCATGGCCAAAAAGTAAAATAAATAAAAAATTTAAAAGACACACTTTAAAATTGTCCTTCATAGAGAACAGACTAGTAGTTGCCGAGCAGGGGAGGTCAGAGGAGAGATGAAGTGGGAGGTTGGGGTCAGCAGATATAAGCTTTTATAGAGAGAATGGATAAACAACAAATCCTAATATATAGCACAGGAAAACTATATTCAATATCCTATAATAAACCATAATGGAAAATAATATTTAAAAAAGAATATATATATGTATGTATAACAGAATCACTTTGCTGTACAGCAGAAATTACTACATTGTATGTAAATCAACTATACTTCAATAAAAATAGATTAAAATGTCCTTGATTAACAGATACCAATAGAAAAAAAAAAAACATAAAGAACTGGTGGAGTCTAGAGTATGTCTGAAGCTTGACCCAATCCATCTGAGGATTAAGAGGGAACCTGCTGCAGGAGCTCAAGGCGATGAAGTGACCAGTTAACACCTGACAGAGGTGCTGAGCCCTGCCTGCCCCTGGGTTTCCTATCGGAAAGTATGGCAGAAGCAGAAACCCGGGCACAAGGGGACCTGTTTGTGTCCCTGACCTTGAGAGGGTGTAAATTCTAGGCAGGGTATCCTTCCTAACCCCAGCTGAGCACAGTATAGTCTGAATTTTCTGGCTTGTTCTGAGACGTTTCACATGGGAATGACCGGTTTGCTTCTTAACTTTTATTTTGTATTGGAGTACAGCCGATTAACAATGTTGTGATAGTTTCAGGTGGGCAGTGAAGGGACTCAGCCATACGCATACATATAAGTATCCGTTTCCCCCCGAACGCCCCTCCCATCCAGGCTGCCACATAACATTGAGCAGAGTTCCCTATGCTATGTAGTAGGACCTTGGTGGCTGTCCATTTTAAATGCAGCATTTAATGTGGATCCCAATCTCCCTAACTAGGCTCGTGGGCTTTGCAGGTGTGACTCTCAGTGTTTGCCGCAGCCTCGTCATGATTCTGTGGTTGGGACCCCTCCTGATGGGACTTTGCCACTAATGGTAAAGAGTTGGTGGGAATCTTGTCTTTCACGTCTTGCTGTAGCAGAGACCCATGTGATCTCAGGTCACCCGCTGGGTCCCAATCGACACGATATGCCCAGGAGTCCCAGGGAGCGAGGGCCACTTGGCCTCCCCAAGTGGGAAGGGGGGATGCGACACGGTGTGTCATCAGGGCAACCCCCAAGGGCCCTGCCCATGCCCTGTGTCTGCCCCATGTTAACCAGCTGCTCTCTGTGCCTGTGGCGGCCCCGGGTGTCCAGAGCTGCAGGCCTCCCTGGGCTTGGGGGATGTCGGCGGTGGTGGGGCACCACCTGCCAGACCCCGGGCCTGACGGAGGCCAGCCGGCGCTGAGGAGGCAGTCCCTGCCTCCAAGTCCCACACCACCTTCCACCTCCCTCTCTTCTCCCACAGCTAAGGCACTTCCTCAGCGCCCAGACAGCTCCCAGGAGGGTCGGGGGCAGGGGGATGTCTAGCTTCATGTCCAACAACTGGACCATCAGCCAGTAAATCACCGTTTTTGTTCATTTTCTAAAATGGTCTACACGCTACGAGCTTGTATTTGGTACTTTAGTTCAGCCGCTGACCTGGCCTGGAAGTCCCAAGCGATGCAATGTTCTGTTTTTGCAACGCCTTGACTTTGGTTAAACAGTCTCAGATTCCCTCCTTCACATCTATCTGGATGCAGCGCTGCAATCACAGTTCACAATTCTCACAGCATCCTGTGCGGTCAACAGGTTTGAAAGGAGGCCTCCCTCCTCCATGGCTGACGTATCTGGGGTCGCAGGAAGGCCAGCTGAGCCAGAACTAGTGCCCTATGACTTGTTGTTACGGGAGGTGTGCGTTGCTAAAATGAACATTCAATGGGTGCCTGTTATAAACACATGATGTCATTTTTCTCATTGGTGAGATCAGCACAGTCCAACATGTGCTCAGTTGTCAGGGAGGGGACTTTGGAACACTGCTGGGGGAAGTGTTATCATCTCAGCCCTCCTGGGAAATCCCTGTCCAGCCTGCTGAGTGCGTGCCCTGGAATCCAGAACTTCCCGGCTTGATAGGGAACATAATTATACAGAATGATATAGACTATGATAGCCCTGGATGTGACTCTGTACAGCAACACTGTGACGGGAAAGGCATGTGGATAACCTTGAGTCCATCAGAGGGTATGTGGCAGGAAAAGAAGGGACAAACAACCAGTATGTTTTGGAAGATCTCCAGGACACCCAGTGGAATGAAAAGAGCAAGGCACAGAACACGGCACAAAAGGGAAAGTGAAGAAGGTGAATTTGTGTAGTTTCTTTTGCTATTGTGGATGACCTAGGGATGGAGACCCAGGAAACCAGGAGGAGTGTGTGTGTGGGAAGGGGCAGCAGGTCATGGAGGACACGGGCATATTCACCTCACTGAATATGAGTCTACAGATAGTTTAGACCAAGTCACTGTGTTATCTATTCAAAATACTGAATTTCAAAACAAGAAAAAAGAAAAGGAGTGACCGTTAAGCCATACCTCAGAGGACAGGTAGGAACAGCCGGTGGGAGTGGAGGGGACAAGGTCAGGAGGAGGGTTGTTGGGGGACATCCAGGTTAGTCCTGGAGACACAGAGTGCTGGCCTAAGTGCAGGGTGTCCCCCTGAACTCTGGAGGTCCCTGTGTGGGGGAGTCCACAGGCCATGAGACTCTCAGCCTTGACCTTACTCAAGGTCAGTGTTAGGCAAGAGGCAAAAACTGCTCACTAGCTAAGGCCTCTGCTCACCAAACATGGGGCAGCTCTCAGTCGACAGACACAGCGGAAGCAGGTAGACCAGCAGCCCTGGGGGGCCGGGCAAGGGACAGCCCAAGCCCACAGCCTTGGGACAGCCCAGTCCCTCCCTGCATGTTCAAAGGGAAGGCAGATTTTTAGCCAGACTTTGCCTGGATAATTCTGATTCTCCCTTTGGCTTTCTTTTTCTTTTTTTTTTTTAATTAATTTATTTATTTCAGATTTTAAACATGTATTCATTTCATTTTGGCTGTGCTGGAACTTTGTTGCTAAGTGGGTTTTCTCTAGTTGCAGAGTGGGGACTACTCTTTGCTGCAGCACACGGGCTTCTCATTGGGGTGGCTTCTCTTGTTGCGGAGCACGGGCTCTAGGTCACACGGGCATCAGTAGGTGTGGCTCGTGGGCTCTAGAGCACCCGCTAAATAGTTGTGGCACATGGGCTTAGCTGCCTTGAGGCACGTGGGATCTTCCCAGAGCAGAGATCGAACCCATGTCCCCCGCACTGGGAGGCGGATTCTTAACCACTGGACCACCAGGGAAGGCCTCCCTTTGTCTTTCTATCGTCGACTCAGGGAAGTGAAGGAAATAAGTATTTTCAGTCTGGCATTACCCACATAAATGTGGCTTGCTTTAAAAACAGTCATAGGTATATGCCTCCATTTTTGTTTTTCTTAATCACAAGACTGAGAAGGAACGTCTCTCCTAGCTGTTGGGCTACCAGAGGCCATGCCATGGGACTGGCAAAGCAACCCAATCCCTCCTCCCCGTGGTCAGCAGGCCTCTCCTGGGCACAGCTCACTGCCAGGCTGCACGCTGAGGGCTGAGTTGAGCTATGACGCGTTCCCTCTAGGACCTGCTTCCACATCTGGACCCCAAGCATCCTGCTGGTTTGGGGAACTAAGGCAATGGTGGAACCCCCAGGCTCCACCACCCCACCCAGGGTGCACGTCCAGCCCTCGCTAGAAGTGAGAGGGGAATGCCAGGCGGGGCCTCTTCCTTCCCTTTTCGGGGAGATTAAAGCGGGATTTCGATTGGAACTCAGCCCTCAGCAGAACAATAGGCGAAGTTTCTGCACACAGGTGGTGAGACTGCAAATCAAAGGGACACCTTTATCTCTCCAAGATAAATACCCCTTTTTCTTTCCCTCTCTTTCTCACTGTTTCTCCTTAATCCTCCCAGGAAATCTGAGCATGAAAGCTTTGCAGCTCCCGGTGCCACGGAAAGTTTGAAAGGATTTAAGAAACACTGAAATCTGGGTGAACAATAAGGGGGGGTTTCAAGAACGGAAATTGGGGCCGCAGGGCTGCAGGTGCGCCCCTTTGTCCCAGGAGAGCTGGGGACGGGCGCTCCGTGCTCGCCTGGGAGGAGGCGGGCATGGAGTCCACTTTGCACCTGCCTCCGAGTTCCCACATGTCACGAGTTCTCCCACCGCTCCATCCAGGGCCCTGCCTGTGGCCCTGAGACGCCTGGCCCACCTCTGTGGCAACCAGCAGGGCCGCCCGCACCTGAGCGCCTCCTGGATGGTCCTGTGAGCCTCGTCGCGATGTTTCATGCCCACCAGGCTGGTGGCCCACTGCTGCAGGATGTGCTTCTTCTCCATGCTGATGGCCTCTATTTCTGTGCAGGCCTGCAGTGGACAGTCGAGGTTACGTGGACGTTGGTCTCACGTCATTAAGCTCAGAGCCCCCAAAAGGACATCGGAGAGCCCCGAGCTTCCCAAATCGCCTTCCTTCCCCGTGACCCTAGCTTTTGTTTATATAGTTGCTGAGGCTACTCTCAGCAACAGAAGGACACACATGAAATTAAACACGGCTCAAAAGGCCCATCCAGCACTTGCCTGAGCCTTGAGCCCCAGCCGTGACACGGGAACAATAACAGTACCCACATGCTGGGCCATCAGATCAGGTGGGATGGTGCCTGGAGGCCCAGCACACTCAGCTCGACCCCAAGTGCTGGGTCTCGTGAATGTCCTTGAGTGTCATTCCAGGGGAATCACTGCACTCCTAGCAGTCTGGCCTCGTGCTGATTCTTGGAAGGGGCACAGAGTGAAGGCTTGGGTGGGACCCTCTTTGGGCCACGAGCATCTTAGTGGAGATGCTGAGTCCGGTCAGCCTCTGCTCTTGCGGGATGTGCATGGCAGACACTGGAGGTCAGAGCGGCCTCGAACACTCACAGGGATGATAAGAGGGCAGAGCTGGATGTGAAAGGAGGCATTACACTGGGGAATCGCACTCCTGTCGTCAGGGCTTTAATAAATCATCTATTCATTACCATTATAGAGCATAAAGTGGTGTGAGTTAATTATACCATGACTGCTGAGACATTTCTGGATCTGGGTAAGTTATTAACTGAGAAGGCCGCTCTGTGCCACGGACCAGCTTGTGCACCCACGGTACCTGGCTGAGGCAGAAGGTGCCAAAACTGCTGGGCTCCTCCCCAGGCTGGGCTGAGTGGGGACGGTCAGCCAGGGGCAGGTGCCCTCCCACGGAGTTCCCCAATCTGCCAGACAAGGGCTTGTTGACCAAGGTGCAGGCTGAGAGGTAAAGATTGAGCTGAATTCAGTTTTTAGTCGGACACGACTGAAGTGACTTAGCAGCAGCAGCAGTTTTAAACACAGTCCGCATTAAAAAAAAAGTGTTCATTCTATGCAAATTAGAATATGTAAATAAGCAAAAAGAAAATAAAAATCATCCCATTATTTAAAGTTTACCATTCCTATCACCCTGATGTGTGTGTGTTGTGTTTGCCTGTGTGTGTGCAATCACATTCTATTATTGTTTTACAACTTAGTATTTAAAATAGCATATTGTGAATGGGTTTCCATGTCAGCAAATATTTTATTGGTAGTCCTCTACTGTATGGATATATCATAATTTGTTTAACCAACGTCCTCTTCTTGGGACTTTCTTTGCTATCACACACAGCACTGTGTCCCCAGGGACTCTCTATTCATTTTGTTCACTGAGTATTTAATGTACAAAAAGTTAATTTGCATGCCCATTTTCCCTGGAATGAAGGCTGAACAGTGATATTTTGGGAGAGTGTGCTAGGGGGTGGGGTGGGTGCCCGTGACACGTGGTGCAATATTGTCCTTGAATAAAGATCCTGATGAAGGCACGCTGCACCCCCGCTATCAGTGTAGAAGCCCTGCTTCCCTTGCCTTGCTCACCTTCGCCAACTTGGTTGGGAGAACCCCTGTCCTGCCCTTGTCTGTCATCAATGTCTGTGGTGCACCTGCCATGGCCCCCACCTCCCCCCCGCCCCCTGGTTCTGGGTGCAGAAAGGCAGGAGGAACGAACGTGGGATGGCCCTGTCCTGGCAGGACACAGCCAGCAGGGAGCGGTGGGAGACACAGAAAGACGCAATGGAAGGAAAACGACAGTGTCGTGTGTGTGTGTGTGTGTGTGTGTGTGTGTGTGTGTGTGTGTGTGATCAGCACAGAGCAGAAACGTGCGTGGCAGATTCTGGATTGATTTTCAAAATCTCTTTACACCACCAAACTTAGTGGTATTATGCTTAGAAAGCCCTCTCCAACCCAGGACTCTACAGATATTTCTTTTTCTTTCTTCTGGTATAGCTTCCCTCATTTCAATAGTTGAATTTGTTTTAGTGTGTGGTATGAGGAAAAGATGTGATTTTTTTCCCCAAATGATTAACCAAATGTCCCAACACCACTGGGCGCATAACTCACTTGCTCACCATTAATTTACAATCCATGAAATTTCTATTCAAACGTTTCCTTGATTCTGGGCTCTCTCACAGGCTCCCACAGCCTACCTGTCTGTCCCTGACTGCAGTAAGTCATTATTTTAGCCACTTGGGCTTCATAGTATTTAATGTTAGGGGGGTACCCACCATCCTGGTTTGTCCTGGACTCCCCTGGTGTTAGCCCAGAAAGTCTCATGTCTCAGGAAACCTGTCATTTCCGGGCAAACAGCCTTCATGAACTTTCCTCCCTGGACAATTCTCTGCTAGTCCTCTGAATTTATATTTTAGGTAAACTTAAGAATTGCTTTGTTAACTAAAGAGCTTCCCTCTGCCGAGATTCTGATGGGCATTCATTCTAGATTAAGTATACTCATGGGTTGGTGAGAACTGGGCACTTTCCCATGTGGACCCACATATGTTTGTTTGTTTGTTCGAGCCCACCCATTTGTCTTTCCTTCAGCGAAAGTGTGTTGTTTCTTTCATGCCGTCACTGCATGTATGAAATAGATGGTGATTCACAGATTAAAAAGTGACAGCAATTTTGGTTTCCAGTGCCAGTCACTGAACTTGGCGTCGCATTGAGCCTGGGCTCTCTCTTACTTGCTATGGAATGGAGATGTGGGAACTGCCCAGGTGTGCCAGCAGTCCAGGCTGAGAATGGTTAGGGAAACTTCAGCTCTCCTTGAAAGAGGTCTGCTGTTGCTAAGAAGCTTGCTAAGGATGTCCCAGCAAGCAGGACAGAATGTCCCAGCTTCTGGGACATCTTCTAGTCTGTCACTGCTACGGTGAGAGTAAGAATACCGGCCATCAGTCAGCTGGTATCATCACCGTGGGTCAGTCAGGTGCTCTGAGATGCTTATGAGGACAGACAGATGTGCAGAGGGTGGGCCAGCTAACTGAGGGCTCAGTCAGTCTTTCAGTAGGCATGCAGGCACCTCCCGGGCACTGCCAGATGGCATGGGTGATGCTTACCTCACTCACTGCTTTCCTGAGCATCTGAGTGTCTTTAGCCTGTGCGTGGTACTGGGCCTCGAACAGGGCGGTTTGTTCTTCCAGCTGGTTGGCTCGGGTGGTCAGCTGGTCCACGTGCAGGTCCTAGAAGGGCAGGGATAAGATGCATGGTGAGACAATAAGAGATAAGACGCATGGTTGGTCCCCACCAACCCAGACTCATGTCAGCGATCCCAGGCTGGACATGGCTCCCCCAGGGCTGCGGTATTCAAACATGGGCAAGGCTGATTGGGAAATCCAAGGGGTAGCTATCGTCACGTGGGCATCGTCTTTGCAGAATACCTGCTGCTTCTTCTCCAGCTCGGCCCGCATGCGCTGGGCTTCTGACTTCTTCACGACTTGTTTCATCACTTGGATGTCGTCACGCACGTCCTGGTCTATGTTCTGCATGTAGAAGAGATGCAGAGCCAGGGTCTCCATCTCAGTTTGCAGAGCTGCCACTGGGAAGAGATGGGGAGGGTGTCCCAGCATCGCATACAGACCAACATGGACGCAGCACCCCTCCCCCCACTGTGGGATGGGCCTGAGAAACAGCCTTAAAACTACAAAGACCTGGACCATGCCGTCAAAGACCTTACAGTCTATTAATAGGTGGAGAGACAGAATATATGACCAACCTAGACAGCATATTAAATGGCAGAGACATTACTTTGCCAACAAAGGTCCGTCTAGTCAAGGCTGTTTTTTCCAGTGGTCATGTATGGATGTGAGAGTTGGACTATAAAGAAAGCTGAGCACCGAAGAATTGATGCTTTTGACCTGTGGTGTTGGAAAAGACTCTTGAGAGTTCCTTGGACTGCAAGGAGATCCAACCAGTCCATTCTAAAGGAAGTCAGTCCTGAATACTCATTAAAGGACTGATGCTGAAGCTGAAACTCCAATACTTTGGCCACCTGATGCAAAGAACTGACTCTTTGGAAAAGACCCTGATGCTGGGAAAGATTGAAGGCAAAAGGAGAAGGGGATGACACAGAGGATGAGATGGCTGGATGCTATCACCGACTCAATGGACATGAGTTTGACTAAACTCCAGGAGTTGGTGATGGACAGGGAGGCCTGGCGTGCTGCAGTCCATGAGGTTGCAAAGAGTCGGACGTAACTGAGTGACTGAACTGAACTGATGCCTATTAATTGCAACACGCCCTCCAACTCCCAGCACATGTTAGAGATTCTTCATTTCCAAGGATGTTCTGAAACAGTGTCAAGGTGATGAGGCCTTGTGTAAATTTTACAGATTTCTTACCACATGGAGTTGGCAACGTCAGGTTCGGTCCTAAATCCCCTGGGAGAAAAACCAGCCTGAAGGGGGTGCTGAGCACCACTGAAGTATGGGTTCCTTCTAACAAAACTCTCATGAGATGGATTTATAAGCTAAAACATCAGCTTATTTAGGGAGATAGACTTCCACCAGTAAGTAACTGTTCACTGGTGTAGAGCGTTCCTTATTCAGTGTGTAGATCCAAACAGAAAATCGATTTATAGATCAAAAGGCTGCTGGGTGAATATCATATTAGAGTCAGGTGTTTCTGAAGGATGGACTTAAACTTGACAAACACATTTTTTTAACATCCAAGATGATTTAAAAACTCTAACACTAGAGAATTCTTTCGGTCCCCTGTGGATAAGAATTATAGGGGAGAGGAACGGAGCGGGTACAGGGAAAAGACGGGGGAGTTCTGTATAAAGAGTGGTTGCTGGGTGGACTGTAGGAGTGTATCTGGGGAGAGGGTCTTTAAAGAGGTCATTAAGGTAAAATGAGGTCACTAGGGTGGGCCCAACGACTGGTGTCTTTAGGAGAAGAGGCGGTTAGGACACAGACACATAGTGGATGAGCCCCTGTGTGGACACAGGGGAATGATGACTGTCCACAAGCCCAGGAGATTGGCCTCAGGTAGAACCACCCTGCCAACACCTTGATCTTGTACATCTGGCCTCCAGAATTACAAGAAAGCAAACTTCTACTGTTCAAGTCGCCCAGCCTATGGCCCTTCGCTATGGTAGACGGTGCTGAATAACTCCCCCCACCTGAATCAGGGAGCCTGCCCACCCTTCCTCCAGGGCACTCACTTCTTCCCCCTCTTTCCTTCTTTCCTGGCTGAGTGACTGAGAGCCAATATTTCAAATTTTTTTTATTAAAAAAAATTTTTGTTCATTTATTTTATCTTTGTCTGCACTGGGTCTCTGTTGCTTCAAGCAGGCTTTTTCTAGTTGTGGTGAGCGGGGGCTGCATTCTAGCTGCGGTGCTCGGGCTTCTCATTGCAGTGGCTTCTCTGTAGCGGAGCATAGGCTCTAGGGCCTGGGGGTCAGTCGTTGTGGCTCAGGGACTAAGTTGCCCCACGGCATGTGGGATCTCCAGACCAGGGATAGAACCCATGTCGCCTGCATTGACAGGCAGATTCTTTACCGCTAGACCATCAGGGAAGTCCTCAAATATTCTTTTTAATTTGTATTCTTGCAACATTAGTGAAATCAAGTCTGTTTTCACAGTATGAAGACCGGCTGCCCTTTTCCCTTTTGACTTGCCTACTCATACCATCACCCCTCTTCTATAGCAGGATAGTAGTCTCACCTATTAGGCCTTGAAGGGCCCTTCCTGTAATAAGACAGGGTGGGCAGAGTCTTGAAAAGCCCCCGTGAACTCTGCCCCTGGTGTCACTCCTGAGATCAGGTTGTGTTTTGGGGCAAAAAGGGTAATTATCAGACGGGCCTGACCTCAGCAGGTGAGCCCTCTAGAAGCAGAGTTTTCTTGACCTGGTGTCAGAAAAGGAAGTCGGAAAGATATGCAGGGTCAACATGCTTTGCTTAGCATGAAATAGGAGTCTAAGTGTTCCTTTTTGGATGGTCAAATGAGCGAAAATATTTAGTGATTTTAAAGTGCAATCTGTACGTTCAATTTGCAATAAACAGATTCCAGATAAACTTCCTGGAACCCCTACTCTGCACCATTGATCTATTTGCCCGTGTTTTCCCCGTGAGCCATTTCGTTTCTATTGCTGTAGACTGATACAGTGCTTTGACACCTGTTGGGACGATATTCCCTCATTACCCTTCTCTTTCAAAATTTTTTGGATATTCTTACGCATTTAGTATTCCAAGGGATCTTGAAAATCAATTTGTTGAGAATGGAGAGTTTTTAAGGTATTGCTCTGGAATAATTTCTAGCAAGCATTGATAAGGGGGAAAAAGCAAGGAACAGAGTGGTGGGCATAGTATACAGCTACTTGCGTAAAAAAATAGACAAAAATACCACACCTTTATAACTTTGCTTTTATATACAAAAATATCTTTAAAAAAATACACAAGAATCAATCATACCATTGTGACTCTGCAGAGGGGGCTGAACTGGGCCAGAGGGAGACTCCAGAGAGCTTCAAGTTTGTATTATTACTCCTCAAAAATAATAATTAACCATCTTAAATAAATTCAAGCTCACCCAAACATCCCATTGTGGATTTTAACTGGACTTGCAGTGAACTGCTTATTAATTTAGAGAAATAACATTTATATATTCTGCATCTGCCCATCCCATCACATGACTGTTGCATTTATTTAAATGTTTTATATTCTTTAGTAAAGTTTTATTGTTTTTCTTCCGACAGGTTTGCTTGCTTCCTTTTATTTATTTATTTGGCTACGCTGGGTCTTCCTTGCTGTGTGCGGGCCTGTTCTAGTTGCGGTGTGTGGGTTTCTCATTGCGATGGCTTCTCTTATTGCAGAGCACGGGCTTCAGGGCGTGTGGGCTCAGTCACTGTGGCACAGGCTTAGTTGCCCCAATGCATGTGGGATCTTCCAGGGCCAGGGATCTAACCCATGTCTCCTGCCTGGGCAGATGGATTCTTAACCACTGGACCACCAGGGAAGTCTGGTTCACTTGCTTCTTATTAGACTTATTCCTAAGTATTTTATGGCTGTTATAGATATCATGGATGAGATTTTTACAATTACATTAATAATTCATAATTGGATATGACTGGTAGAAAAGAAAATTATAACTCTGGTATTCAGTTACTTTATAGATTTCTTATTACTTTTATTTGCTTCTTTTTCAACAGTAATCTTGAATCTTCTAGGTAAACAATCATACCATTGGTGGAGAATGAGTCTCATGACATCATATCCAGAATCTATACTTTGTTTATATTTCCTGTTTTCTTTCATAGCTGGAACGTCCAAAACAGTGTATCCTCATCTCATTCCTCACGTTAGCTATGATCACTCCAGGGCTTTCCACTGAGTAAAACTGTCTTATCAGTTGCTGATAAAC
Organism: Bos mutus; assembly: GCF_027580195.1. Taxonomy (NCBI): domain Eukaryota; kingdom Metazoa; phylum Chordata; class Mammalia; order Artiodactyla; family Bovidae; genus Bos; species Bos mutus. Next base: position 10,744,683 of record NC_091635.1, on the reverse strand, counting down.
ACTTACAAAGAAATTTCCTTCTACCCTAGTTTAGGATGAATAATGAGTTTTATTCAAACATCCACTGGGCATCCACCCAGAAAATCTTTTTGTTCTCTCTCCTTTAAGAAAAAAGTGCAATGAATCAGTAGATTTCTTAATTTCAAATTATTCCAGAATTAAGCCCTCCTTCACTAGGAGCTATTTTTTTCTTTTCATATATTGCTAAACTTAATCTTTTGTTGCTGAGCACAAGTTTAACATTTGCTAATATTTTATTTAGGATTTTCATATCGTGTAAGTAGGATCACTATGTTTTGTACACTGGAAGCTTTTTCCAGTAAGGATTATACTGAGAATTATAAAACAAGCCTGGGAAGCATTTCCCAAAATTTCCACCCTCTGGAGGGTTGAATAACATAGGGAATGTCTGGTTTTGTCCTGTCTATAATCCTATGGCATTTCCCTCCCTTTACCTTTGGAATTTAAAAATTTCACCAACTATGTCTGGGCATGTTTATTTTTTCTTCCACCCACCTGGCCCTACATGAGTCTTTACACCTGAAAATCCATCTTTCTTGAACTCATGCAAACATTTTCCTCTGATGTCATTGGTTAATGCCCCTAATCTCCTGGAATTTCTATGTTATGGATGCTGACTTTACCAGACCTACATCCATGTCTTTTATCTCTTTCTCAGAATGTCCATCACTTTGGGGTTTTGCTCTGAATTCTGGATAGAATTCCTCACACTGGACTTTCAGTATACAAACTCAGTTGCTCAATTTTCAGCAGTGCTGATTTATCTATTTTGTACTTTTTTGGGGAGGGGGGATGATGATTCTATTTTTTAATTCTGAGTATCCTTTTCTCTAACAGTTGGTTTTCATTTGCCTGGTGAGATAGCCTCTAAAGTCTCACGTCAAACACGAGTTGGCACATGCTCAGTTTCAGAACCCGATGCTCGTCTGTGGAGAGGTCTGCTCTCCTGTCTGGGGATTGCTGCTGTGGACTCACACTTGGGTGTGAAGGTTACTGACTGGTGGGTTTCACCTCCCTCCCAAGTAAGGTGGGCAACCGTAGACACTGTCCAGAAGCAAAGGCCCATGTTTCACCTACAGGACAGGGCAGTGGCAGCACCTGGTGGGCAGGGCTGGGACCATGACCCAAATTGTTTAGCTCAAAGAAGGGAGAAATGGTGCTGTGAGGTGGGTCCTTGCTTGGTGGAACAAGCTCTGCTCCTGCTCCCTGGTGACCTCCAGAAAGGACACAGTGTCCATAAAGACAACTGGATCTTTCCAGAAGCCCATCTGCGCCTTTAGCCTCTGATGGGGGGTGCTGGTGGGCATGATTGCTCCTGTGTGGAGGGAGCAGGGGACCTGTGTCCTCTTTCAAAATGGTCTAACTTCTGTTATAACTGGAGGATGTGGCTCCACTGTTCTAGTGTGAGTGCCCTGCTCTTCTCTTTTTGGTAAAGTGAAGTCTCTCAGTCGTGTCCAACTCTTTGCGACCCCATGGACTGTAGCCTATCAGGCTCCTCTGTCCATGGGATTTTCCAGGCAAGAATGCTGGAGTGGATTGCCATTTCCTTCTCCAGGGGATCTTCCCAACCCAGGAATCGAACCTGGGTCTCCCGCATTGCAGGCAGACGCTTTACCGTCTGAGCCACTAGCGAAGCCTTCTCTTTTTGGTAGATTCTGTTAACTTGGTGATAATCAGGGAGGAGTGCTCTCTAAGTGAGCACTTCCCCAACTCTGTCTGGAATCCTCTCCTACATTTCTCAGGGTCCAAAATGCTTCTTTCCATTGACAGTTGAGATACAGGTGTGATTCTGTTTTCTTTCAAATTCTTTTAGGTTACTTCCCCCATTATAATAGTCACACAGAGGTGACAAAGAAAGTCGGAAACATGAAAAACACAAAAACTGAAATAATCGGCTGTGACCATGCTGTTCACTGTGGCCCACTGCCTCTCTCTGTGCAGGGCTTTGCTCTGGTAGGAACAGTGACTAGTCCTAGCCCCGTGGTCTCTTCTGCTCCAGAGTCACCTGCTCCCCTTAACCTGCCGCACAGCCTGGGGCTGCAGGGCTCTGGATCACGGGTCCCTGCACTTTGGGTTGGCCTCACCTATACCTCCCCACCTGTTTAAACCCTGCGCATCCCCACTCTTCCCTGCCTTCTGGAGACCCTATCTTCCACCCCAGCAGCCCAGCAGCCTCTCCCACTTTTGCCTCCATAAACCCAACCTGCCGGCTTTTAGTGTTTGCTGCTTTGCCTAATTAGGTGCATTTTAAGACAGGTCTTTCCTTCCCAAAAAGGATGGGAATGCCTCCAGGACATGAACACATCTTGCCTTTCATATCCTACAGTGGCTCAGGGTCATGACAGCACATGGGGACACCCCTTGGGGTCATGATGGCACTTGGGCCACCCCACCAGGTTGCAAAGGTATTCAGGGATTCGATGGCAGGTGAGGATCCCCTTAGGGTCTCTGTGGCATGTGAGGACACCCCCATGGACACTTGCAAGGACGCAGAGCTGCCTTACGCTTTTTGCGCTCCTCGTTGGCGGTCTCACAGGTCTTGGCGTACAGCAAGCGTACCCTCTGCAGCTCCTCCTCCTTCTGCTGCCTCGTGCACGCAGCGATGGAGTGGCGGTCGTGACTCTTCTCAAGCTGCATCTGCAGGCGGGCCAGGTGCTGCTGGACCCCGTAAAGGTTCACTCCCAGCTCCTGCCGCTGGACTCGGCTTTGCTTGGTGGCCACGCTCTGCACCAGAGAGAGAAACTGGGTCATGGAGATGCAGGAGGGAGCACAGCTGAGTGGGAGGTGGGACAGGTACGCACCAGTTCTTGAAGTTCCAGCCTCAGTTTCTCTATCTGCCGGTTAAGATAGCTCTTCAGGGCAGCCTGGAATCTTATCATCAGGGGCTAGAACAATGGAAAAGTATAGCCAGTTACTGTCCTGTCCCCTCCAGGGCTTAGCCACAGCTCTTGGTGAGGTGGTGACAGAAATGACTTTCATACTGGGTGCTCCCCACTTCTGCCCAGGATTCTTACTTCAGAAGTCACTTGTGGTCTCACTGTAGGCACTGAAGGACCTGAGTGCATATTTTGACAAAATGACAGGATAAGCTGGGGTGGTGGTACTGGTTTAATCCCCAGAGCTGAAGGGCAGTGATGAGCAGAGCCTTGGATGCCAGCACCAAATGAACCTTGAGCCCCATTTCCCACTGCAACTTTAGCGCCAGTCAAGACCCATCCTCCCGCCTTGCCAGAGCTGTGGGACATGCCAGGCGATGGCTCTCAGTGGAGGTCACCTTGCCCCCGCCCAAAGTCTGGAGACATTTCTGGCTATCACAACCAAGACGGTGCTGCTGGCATCTGGTGGGCGGAGGCCCCGGGGATGCTCCTCAGCACCCTACAGTGCTCAGGAAGCCCCCACCACGAAGAGAGATCGGCTTCCAGTGACTGAGAAATGCTGAGTCTGAATGAATGAACCTGAAGGGAGAATACACTTGACAAAGTGGCAGCCCAAACCCTGCAGATAAACTATTCGGGGAGCAGATGAAACAGAGCACAGCATTTGCTGGGTAAAAGGCGGGCCGTGGAGGCTCCAGGCAGAACAGGGCAAGTGCAGCAGTGTCTCTAAGTCCATCTTCGTCTGTGTGGGGCAAAAGCAAAACCCGCGAATGTCTTACGTGGTCTGGGTCCAAGACCACCAGCTGGCATCTGTCTTCTTCCGCCTCATCGCTGCCCTCAGATTCCACTGTCTCCACCAGGCCCCCTTCTTCCACCATGCTTAGCTGCTGGATCCTGTCCAGGAAGGAGGACGCGGCTCCCTCCCTGGGCTGGGTGTCGGGTTCTAGGGGGACAAGTAAGGGGGGAACAGCAAATGTTATTGAGGAGTTAATAGAGTGCTTATCTGGGGGAAGTTCATCAGAAAGCTAAATGCCCAGGCTTGTGCAACATGAGGGAAAAAAGAAAGACAAAGCCCCCGTTGGGTTAGGGTTCACAATGCTATTAATAGGGTCTTCTGCTCATGAATTTTCTGCTAGCTAATTCAACATATTTTGTAGGAATGATTGAACTTTAAAGGTAGACAAGAAGCAAACACATTTTGTGGATACCTTTTAATACATAAATAATGAACAGAAAGGGGGCTTCTTAATGATGGAATAGATTTTTTTTTTTTTAAGGAAAACAACTGATACGATTGAAAAGCAATCAGTGAGGCTCCAGTTTCAGCTTTTCTTCCTTCCTGGGCTGGAGAGACCCTGTTTGGTTTCTAACTCATTTAGATGAGTACTGTCTGCAGGTCTCTTGTAGGTGAGGCGAGGTTTTGTTGGCTGGGTCATCCGCACACCACCATCAAATGGAATACTTGTTGTTGCTGTTGTTTCGTCACTAAGCACTATCTCCCAGAGTCTGCTCAAACTCATGTCCATTGAGTCAGTGATGCCATCCGACCATCTCATCCTCTGTCATCCCCTTCTCCTCTGGCCCTCAATCTTTCCCAGCATCAGAGTCTTTTCCAATGAGTCAGTTCTTCCCATCAGGTTATATACAATATAAAACAACCCAATCTGCTTTCTCATGTACTCAACACTGGGATACCAGAACCAAGTGGAGAGATAGGGGTGTGCCTGAAAGCACCTTGGAAAACTCAGCCCACAGGGACATGTTTAGGGCCGAGCTCCCCTCTGAGACCAGAAGGCAGAGAGGGATGTGTAGCCAGGGCCGTGTCACCGGATTTTGGTCCAGGCTTGGTTCTGCCACTTACATGGGTAAGTTACTTAATGACTCTCATGGTCTGTAAAATGGAGAACAGTTCCTACCTCACCAGGTAAGTGAAAGGATTAAATTAGATAAAACAGAACAAATGTTCTACGTGTCTTATCCATTTCTGTTAATGACATTTTTATCTTTAGACTCAGCCCAACAGGAAATGAGGTAACAGGGGGCGAAGGAGTGGGAGCCCTTGCACAGAAGGGGATGGGAAGTGGCTTGTCCCATAGTACCTGACTCCGGGGCAAAGGGCTCCTCTGTGCCCGGAGGCAGCTCGTCAAGACCCAGGGATGTGTCGCTGCTCCCTGGGCTCTGTCTGAGGTGATGCCCAGCCTCCAGAGGAAAGACCTTCTGCTGGAGTGTTCCCTGGGATTGTATAGAGCAAAAACAACCAAATCTGAATTTCTGAGGGTTTAGTCAGGACTGAGGTGTTATTCAAATTTGATTATTACAGTGTTCAAAATTTAACACAGTTGGTAAAGCAATAGAAAATTGCTTGCATATCACTTGGCTTTTGCAATCGTCAAAACAAAAAACACCTACCTCCACCCCAATGAGGGATTTAGGAGTGGTTTCTGCCGGTCTGGATCTGTAGCAAAGTGTAAACACTGAGGCATGGGCATGTGCTGGATGTGAGTTTCTTTATTCCCAAATACTGCTCTCCCTGAGGCTGGTAAACAGCATTTCTGAAAGCCTGAGCCCCGGCCAGGGTCTCCCAAGAGAGCTGTTTCTTCTCTTCTTTCAAACAGTTTCACTTTGGGAACATTTCCAGAAGAAAATGTTTTCCCAAACACCTGGCTCCGTTTTAACTCTAAAGGGGACTCTTGCAATGATTATCGTTGACAATAACTACCGCTGCTGCTGAACTGGTGAACATGAGTAAGGGCAGACAATGACCCTGCACGGGACCCTGCAAGGTGGATGCCAGTCGTTTCTGTCTCCTGCAGGGGAAGCAGTTCATGGAAGCTGAAGCCCTTGCTTAAGTTCGCCTAGCCAGCCAACGGCTGTCTCAACGCCCAGCTCCTGCTCTTTCCAGCTGTTCTTCCTCAGGTGATGCTGCTTCTAGAAATGACTTCTGAGGCATCCAGAACCACAATGACATTCATGGGAGCCCAGAGTCCAAAGCCTACTTACTTCTGGGGGGTCCAGAAAGGGCTTTTCTTAATGACCACACTGGTGACCCAGCAGCTCCCACTCCACAGTTAAGTTACTTGAGCTGGGAGGAGGGAAATAGAGTTCGCTCTTAGGGTTCACTCTTAGAGTTTGTCTCTGCCCTTCTGGTTGATCAAATTTGGAGACTGTTTCCCAGTGAGTTTTCTTTTTCTTGTAAAGTAAGAGGTTTTATTAAGATACCAAGCCATACTGTTTTTTTTCTCTCATACCAATCTTCTTTTTAAAAAGAATTATTTATTTACCTATTTATTTGGTTGCTCTGGGTCTTAGCTGAAGCATGAGGGTTCTTTAGTTGCAGCATGTGGAATCAACCAGGGATTGAACCCGGGACCCTTGCCTTGGGAAGGCAGAGTCTTAGCCACCGGACCACCAGAGAAGTCCCCCAGGTGAGTTTTCTAGAAACTAGACTTGAGGATGTAAACTGGGTTTACAGCTCAGCAAGCGACCTATACTTTGGTACTCCTGGCTGTGTGTGTTTGTTTTTTCAGGCGTGCCATGTGGCTTGTAGGATCTTAGTTCTCTAATCAGGGATTGAACCCAGGCCCTTGGCACTGAAAGTGCAGAGTTCTAACCATTGGACCATCTGGAATTCCTGGTCCTGGCTATCTTATAAAGGAGGGCACTGTTCAGTTGTTAGAATCTTACAAGTGGTTTTGATATCCACTTGTTGTTTGTAGTCATAACGGTTAATTGTGGTTCATCAAATATTGAATCATGTGATTCTCCAAAGTTATTACCTATTTTAGCTTTCACAGGGTGGGGAGGAACTTCACAGTTCAGAGCAAGCATGACAGCCATCATAGCTGCATGCCTCTGGGTAAGGAAGTTCTTTGGCTCCTCAGTTTCCTAATCTGAGCAATGGGGATAATAATAGTTCCCACCTTATGGGGTTGTTGTCACTGAGACAACACATGTAAAGGGCATGCAAGTGTCCAGCCCAGAGTACATGATGAATAAATATAATGTCTTCTCTTCCTGCCCTACCCCTCGCTTTCCTTCTAGAACAATCAAACCTAAAGCCAACAGTGGAGTTGACCCAGTATGGGGTGATGAGTCTAGACAAAATGAGGAAGGTGGGTTCCAGAGACTGTCCCCAAGGTGAGACACAGGTATCAGGCCTGGGCCTGGCGAGGAAGGTCTTGGCATGGAGAGTTACAGTCCAAACATTTGGGGGCTTGCCCATCAGTAATGGACAAGCTGAACTGAGGCACGGCCTGATAGAACACCAGGAAAACATGGCATCCTTCCATGACATTCTAAACCTGGAGACCTGAAAATACCAGGCAGAACCAAACTGAGGGACCTGCTACAAAATAGCTGGCCTGTGACCTTTAAAAGTGTCAAGGTCATCAAGGTCAAGGACAGATTGAGAAGACTAAAGAGACGATACAGCTGAAGGCAGCAGGCGATTCTGAAGTGGAGCTCTACTATAAAAGACATTACTAGGACACTTGGTGAAGGAAGCCCGAGGTGTATTTGGTAATGTAACACATTGATTTTGATAATTATCACATGTTCGTTTGCGGAAAACATATATGAAAACATTGGGAGGCAACTTACTGTCAAATGCTTTTAAAAAACATTCTTAAAAGTTCTTTAAGGTACTCCAGTTTTCTGTATGTACTTGATTAAAAAGTAAAAAGTAAAAATAAGCCTATAACAATTATTATCCACAGCTGCACTGTCCAGTCTGGTAACCACTTATAACTGTTGGATATATACATTTAAACTAATTAGAATCCTCAAAAGTTTAAAAATTCAGTTTCTCTATCTCCCTGGCCACATTTTAAGTGCTCTATAGTCACATGTGACTAGTGGTTACCATACTGGACAGCGCAGATAAAGAGCCTTTTATTATCATGTAGAGTTTTACCGGACGGTGTTGCTCTAGAGACTGGACACCTGGATGCCCTTACGTGGAATGTTTCCAACTTGGGTTTGGGAACACAAAGGAGGGTTCAGAAACTCTTGGACTATGACAGTGGCTCCTGAGACTTAAGTTTGCTAAGACATTTCTAACAGGCATTGCCATGTGAATTATTTATAGTGTACCCTGAGTTCCTCACATAGATTTACAAACCTCATGAGCAGTAAAACACTACAGACCTCAGGCTACTCACCTGGTTCATTTGCTCAGACAGGCCTAATACTTGCTGGGAGCTCTTTGTGGTGATGAACCCCATTCCTGTGGATTTGGATGGGTGGGGGGCCTCTCTGTCCTCAAGACCCATTTCCCTCCTTGTTCCTTCATACGGGGGTGTGCGGTCAACTTCATCTTCGGGCCCCTCCCCAAGACTGATGTCTGAGGAAGCCAGATCTAGAGAACTGACTTCCCCTTCAGGGGACGTGGCTTCCAAATCAGATTCTAATTCCTCTTCTAATTCAAATTCCTCTTCCATTTCCATTTCCCCTTGGCTTCCTCCATAGTCCCCCTGCGCTGTGACTTCCCCATCATTTTCAATTTCCCTTTCGGAATGCTCTGTAGCACCCTCAGCTTCTTCACTTCTCTGGTCATTGCTCTTCTCCATTGACGATACCTGTAGTTATGAAGCAGGAAAAAAAAAAATCAGGAGACAAAGTGTAAAGGATCTTATGAGATTTTGTCCTTAATAAGGTAATTATACTGATGGGAAAACTGCATCTATACACTCTGAGCATCGCTAGGAGATTATGTTTCATAGTTTAGCTGATCTACTCTGTTTTTTCTTTTTTTGGTAATTATTTTGCATCCTTTGTTACAGAAAATGAGCTCTGAAAAACTCAGGGCGATCTAGGTGTGGGATATCCAAGGCATTCTTGACAAGCCATCAACGCTTCAGAAGGAGGTGGAAAGAAATTAGGTTTCTCTGCAACTGAACTGAGTCTGTTCCAGAGCAAGGTCATAGGATCATCGTGCAATTTTCTTAAACAAATCTGAACGCTAATTCCTAGTAAATACAGCCTAGACTAATTCATCCCATAAGGAATTTTACCTTGCCGCCTTCAACATGCTGGTCCTCTTCTCCTTCAGAAGGCGATTTGCCGCCCAAGTGAGACCTGGTGGCGGAGAAACAGTTGAACAGTTTCAAGTAACATCTTTCTTTTTCTTGGCATTTATCCCCTCCTTACTGTCTGTATATCTAGTTATTATATTTACTTGTTAATTGTCTGCCTTCTCTCTAGGCTGATGGCCATGACTTTGTCACTAACACCAGCACTAGACCATGCCTGTCACATGGCACAAGAGTCACTCCAAGAATGAATGAAAAATGCAATGATTGAAACATTTAAGGAACAGTACAAGTAGATTATGCTAGAAAGTCACTTTAAATACACTTGTGTTTGTGACAAAATGGGGAAAATAGAAAACAAAATAAGAGAAAATTGCGCAAAAAGGACTAGAAACTTTCTAGTTTCCCCGTGATTTGGATAGTACAAGAATGTCACATTCTTAAAATTGCTTTTTTTCTAGTTAAAAGTTAAACTAATACAGCAATATGTGACACAGACAATGAAAATCCCCTGTGACTTCTCTCCTGTTCAAGATAACAAGACGTAATAGTAAGAGATTTAAGGATATTTTTTATGTATTATTTTTTACTTTTTAGATATTTATTTGGCTGTGCCAGGTCTTAGTTGTGGCATGTGGGATCTTTTTAGTTGTGGCATTCCAACCCTTACTTGTGGCATGGTCTAGTTCCCTGACCAGGGATCGAACCCAGGCTCCCTGCTTTGAGAACATAGAGCCTTAACCACTGGACCACAAGGGAAGTCCCAAGGATATCTTCTTTCAAATATTTTTCTGTGCATTTAAAGCCACCCATCCACCAAATTAGAGATCACACTATATACACTGTTTTGCATTTAATCTTTTCATTTATTGTAATCTGGACTTTTCCATGTCAGTAGACGCAGACCTACCTTAAAAAAAAGAAAGAAACAATACAGCGGTGTCCAATGTGAAAGGTAAATTTTTAAAAATAGTCTCTATCCTTTTAAACAAAGTGTAAGAGAGCAGAGGCCTGGTAGTCCTGGGTTTACCTGACTACAGCCTATCTGTGTGCTCAAGGCATTCACGGTGGGGCTGCCTGGCCATACTGAACCCAGTCCGTCACCTGCCACCTCCAACCCCGGTGAGGTTGGGCTGGTCTCCCTCTCACTGACCTCGCTGGGCAGCATCCAGCACAGAGACCCCTGCTCTCAGGGCTCTGCAGCAGGGATTACCAAGCATCGTGGTTGCCATGGTTACTGTGGACTGAGCAAGTCCCGGGTTTCAGAGAAAGGAGCGCCCAGAAAAGGGGGAAAAGGGAGGGTACGGGAGAGGACAAAGGGACGCGAGGTGAGAAGGCAGAAGGGCGTGCAGGAATGTGGGGGTGACCGGGGAGGTCAGGAAAGGCTCAGAGAGTGGGGAGGCAGGGGTACAGGAGAGGGGAAAAGGTCATGGAAGGGAAGGGGTGCCTAGGGGGCTATGGGAAGGGGGAGGTGTGGGGGCAGCTCCGAGGTCCCAGATCCCTAGGCCCGTTTACCCGCCAGCGCCGCCGTCCGGCTCCGCCATCTCCAGTTGCTATGCGACGCCGTCAACATCCGGCGGGCAAGGACCACGCGCGGGGCTTGCGGGGCAGGAGGCCTTTGTGCCATTTGGGTACACTAGAAACACAGAATATTTAACTCTGTAAATGTATTAAAGGATAAATACGCATCTTCTCCATCTCTAAGTCCGAGCTCTACCCCGCCTGACTCCGTTTCTGTAAAGCGACAACCCGTGTCAACGTGTGTCCTGCCGGCCACTCTGGAGCCCCAGGGGCTCGCGCAGGGCACCCGGGAAGCTGGGGACATGGGACGGCCAAGTGTCCTGAGGATGGCAGGAAGAGGCGGGGGCGCGACGGGGTCCGGAGCCGGCCGCACCTTCGGGGACCGAGCCCCCGCCTAGTGCCTGCCTGTCCATCTCCAGACCTGGGGGGCTCAGTACCCCCTTCCCGGGGTTCTTGCGAAGAATTCATGGCAGAAGAGGGATGCCCCGTGGCCTCCTGGCGGGTGTTGTTCTCTTCCTATCTCAAAATAGGAAAAACAAAAGCAGAGGGTGGGACAGAGAGGGCGAGCGCGCAGGTGGGACGTCCCAAGGGTCCTGCCTTCACTCCGGGGGCGTGGGGCTTCCCTCTGGGGCAAAGTCCCGGGGCCGGAGGCCCGGGCAGGCGGCGAGGCCCGAAATAGGAAGGGGTCGTCCGGGCCGGGGCCTGGGATGGGAGAGCGGAAGGTGACTGGGGCAGTTCCGCAACACGGTTGGGGCAGGGTTGGGACTGGGGCTGGCGGGGGTGGGGTGGGCGGCGGGTCTGATTGGGCCGGGGGCCGGGTCGGGCTGGGGGGCGGGCCGGGGGCCGGGCCTCGCCGCGCGTCCCCGCCCCACCAAACCTCACTGGCGGCGGCTGCAGTGGCGGCGGAGGCGGCTCCGGGAGCCGGCGCAAATCCGGCCCCGGGTGCGGGACCCGGGTGGGTATCGGGGACCTGCCGGGGGCCGCGGGGGCGGGGCCTGAGGGGCCGGCGGGGGACCGGGCAGCGCCCCTCGGCGGGACGGGCTGGGGGAGCGCGGGGCGCGTGGGCCTGCAGCCGCGGGGCCCGGGAGGGGCCGGGGTCTGGCCGCAGCGCAGAGAGGTGCAGGGCCAGAGCAGGAGTGGGGCGGCAGGATCACGCGGGGAGCTCCCTGAGGGCCCCATCCGCGGCGGGTTCTGGCGCCCCGGGCAGGGAGTGGGCCTAATTCGAGGAGACTCGGTCTCAGGCTGTCTGAATCTTTGGTCCGGAGAACTTGCGGTCTTTGTCTGGCTGGATCGTCAGAGCACGCGAATGAGAACTTGTAGGGGCCCGCCGTTTGCCGACACAGCCCCCCAAAGTGTGTGTTTCACCCGCACGGGGCGCGCGCTTAACATTCCTGGCCTTGGGGTGGGTGGTCTGGCTGTTTAAGAGCCTCAGGTCAGGAAACTCACACCCTTTAGGCCCGAGCTCTTCCTCTTGATCTTTTCTTAAATAATAATAAAAGAAAGGAAGAAAAAATAAAAAGAAAGAAAAGAAAAAGGGAAAAGAAAAAAAACCCCGGCAATTTAAGATTTCTAAATATAACCTAAGGCACGCTGCCAGAAGCCATGAATCTTGAAATCCTGTTATTCCCACACTCGGAAGTTGGTGTCATATGTTGGCCACAACCTAGTTCAGATTCTATTCAGAAACAGAAAACGACACAATACGTTCACTTTTCTTACCATGAAGTTTGTTTTACTGCCTCCTCAAGTTCATAGGAGAAGCCAGGCCAGCCCCTGTGTCTGGTCCCATTGATCCTTCTTTACCACCTGCAGGCACCAATTCCTATGTCTGTAAAGAGGGAACTGGTTCTCAAAAACCAGCCGTATGATGGAGCATATTATCAAAGGGCAGGGGCAAAGGCCCAGATTGGAGAATTCCATTCTAAATCTGTCACAAATTGATTAGAAAACTTAAAAAAAAAAAAAAATCTGTGTGTTTGTTTTAGAAATTCCCCCACTAGAAACATCAATATTTAGTTGACTAGCAAACATTAAACACTTTTAAGAACCAGGAAAACTTTGCAAAGAAAAGATTATTAAAGTGAGAAAGCCTCTTAGTATTAACTGTGAAACTCGTTCACCGCCATGTGCTGTTGGTATCGGAAGGCTTGTTCTCTGCTGAGTGCACTTGGCTTGTAGAGCATTTGTGGAGAGCAGAGTCTCAGAATATGACTAAGGAAAGTTCTTGTCAGTGGAATTTTTTAATCCTCCAGCCATGATGATTGTTATGTAAATAGATTCTGATTATTTTGCATGAATTAAACCCATAAAATCAGGAACTGAAGTGATCCCCATTTTACAGGTAGAAACACCGACATTTAAATTCCCAAGTTCATGCATCCCGGAGTGACAGAAATACAGGCCTTGGGCCCAGGATGCTCCAACTCCACTGTACCACACTGTGCCACAAAACCACTGTACCACACTGCCTCCCCTCTTGCCCCTACCACTCACATGCGCACATTCTCCCTGCCCTAGGGACTTAGAATAACATGGTTCACTCTGCCAAGTGATTCATAAACATTCGAGAGAGTGGGGACTAACCGATGTCACCACTAGCTGCTAGTATCAATTCAGTTGAGTCTATAAAAAGCCCCCAGGCCTCAGTGTAAAGGCATCTGAGATGATAGCCGCTGGGTTTGTAGAACCCTACCTACAACTGCTGGTCTCCCTGGCTCAGGTTTTGGGTAGCTCAGTGCCTGGGTTTAAAACATGGCCTCCAAATATAGACTGCTGGATTTGAATACCAACCCAGTACATAGGACTGACTTAATGTTACTGTGCCTTGGTTTCTCCATCTGTAAAATGGGAGTAATACAACCTGTCACAAAGTTCTGTTGCAACAGTTATCTAAAGTACCTAGTACCTGGCTCATTTAAAGTTCTTGTTAATTATAAGTGTTTAATTATTATTAATGACCACTGTTTGGATTTTTCACATTTAACTAGATTGGTAAAAATATTTGGTTTTGTTTTTTGGTTCCTTGTATATGTGGTTCATCAGGTGGAAAGCTGATCATAAGCAGAAGTGGAATTCTCCATTTAGATATATTTAGAGTCTTTCTTTTTTTTTTTAGTTTTAAAATGTGGGCATTTATTATTACAAAATCAACTGGTTTGATTTAAAAAACTACTATATTTTAAAATAATACAAATACAAGTTAAAATAATTGTAAACTGTGATTCTTTTGAGTGCAAACAATAGTTACCCAAAGAAGAAATAAAACTTCCTGTGTGCTCAGTTGTTAAGTTGTGTCCAACTCTTTGCGACCCCATGGACTGTATCCCGCCAGGCTCCTCTGTCCATGAGATTTTCCAGGCAAGAATACTTGAATGTGTTGCCATTTCCTTCCCCAGAGATATATTTACACTCTTTATATTGTGGGGTGCTGGGTCCCCCTGGGCCGACCAGGGACCAGGGTGACCAGGTTGCCTGGCCACGCAAATCTGGAGTAGAGATTTTAACTTGTCCCTCCACGTCCGGCCGAGGGTCCCCAGTTTTCTCCACAGGCCTGAATCCTCTCCTATAAAATTAGTGAATTAGCTTCCTACAGTGGTGCAGTTGGGGAGGATGACTTTAAACATGAAGGATCTGTAGCAGTGGAGGTTGGTTTTATTGGTGTACATAGTTATTGTACATTGTTCTATTGTATTTGTATTAGATTGATGAATGTTGATGAGGCCATTGCACAAAGAAAGCACGTACTTCTCCCAGCCCACCCCCACCTCCTCGCAAATGACATAGGGAATCTTTTCCCACTCACTTCCGTGTTGGTGGTTTTGATGCTAGCAACCACCCACGTGTCCTCTGGGCACTTGGTCTTGCATCTCTAATAAATCTGCTTTGATGATATGTGATCTGAACCATGTCCTTTACTCCATCTTCTGAACCGATATAGCCATCCTCAGAGAGGAGAAATCAGGCACTTAAGACTTGTTAAAAAAAAAAAAAAAGATCAAGTTCTCCGTCTGCGTGTAGTAACCTCAGTTGTACGGCTAGCACAAGGAAAGAACTGAAAGAACCCAAATGCATTATCCAATCTGAATGGCACGCCCTTCTCTGCCTGAGCCTCCAACGGAGAGTCTTTCCAGGTGTTTAGAGCTGATTGGAGAAGGAAATGGCAACCCACTCCAGTGTTCTTGCCTGGAGCATCCTAGGGACGGGGGAGCCTGGGGGGCTGCCATCTATGGGGTCTCACAGAGTCGGACACAACTGAAGCAACTTAGCAGCAGCAGCAGCAGCAGCAGAGCTGATATACAAGATGAGGGGTCTGTATGGACTCACCTGACTGCATACGGAGATGTGGTAGCCATGCTCATTCTAGATTAGCTCCTATAGAGACCACCATCACCGGGGTGCACCCTGAGCCTGTGTCTGAACCTGCTTGCACACTTTGGTGTTTGCTCTGGTTTTCCACTGAGTGACCCTGAATTCAAGTGGTTGATAAATTGGTTGTTACACTCTCTGGCATTGGAATCAGGACAAAGGACATATCTATCAGATGGCATTTGATACCTTTACGATTTTTCAATTTCTTCTTTTTTTAAATATTCATTTGGCTGTGCCGGGTCATAGTTGCAGCATGTGGGATCTAGTTCCCTGATCAGGGATCGAACCCAGGCCCCCTGCATTAGGAACACAGAATCTTAGCCACTGGACCACCAGGGAAGTCCTGGTTTTTCAGTTTCTAGAGCTAAAATGCTTTCCCTGAGCAAGATCAAGTGTGTTGCATTCCGGGAGTGTTGTCAGTATGTTCTCCCCTAGTTTGATTTCTGTTTTGTGGTGCATTACCTACTCCTTTGCCACAGACACTGAGAACCTCTCTGTGTTAAAGTTTATAGGCACAATGTACAGGTCAGATGCCCCTCATCCACTTTGTGGTTGGTCAGTGGTTTCCTGGTTGGCTTTACCCTTTTCCTTGCTTTTTGGGTTTAGTCCTTCCTCAGTGTGGATCCTGACTCATCTTTAAGCCTGTTTCTCCTTGCAGGCCTGCCTTCCTTGGCGCGTTGGGGGAGGTGGTTTGAGGGTATTTTCTGTCCAGGGGCATGGGCAGCAGATGGTCTTTCTCTGGACAGGCAGAGGCTTTGGGGTTTTCCAAGGAGTGGGCGATAATCAAAGTGACAACTGGACAGTTGGGAGAGGAAAAACAGCTAAGCAGGCCACCAGATCTTCCCTCACCTTCGTTTCTTTAACTGTCTTCTCCAGTTACGGCCTCTTGAGGGTCCTTTTTCCTTATGGCAGTTGGCCCAGGGCCCCAGCTCTAGGATTTCTGCCCTAAACTTCGTTCCTTCGATTTAACTGCAAGTCGACTGTGTTGTCCTCACTTCAACACAGAGGGCCCCATGCACAGCAGCCCTATTTTTGGGCCACGATCTTTTCCATGTTAATCCTGAATGCAAAATGCAAGTGCAGCAAATATATTTCTCTTCTGCAATGATCCCATAATTTGAACTTAAATGCAAATAAGAAGAGGGGTGATATCAGCTCCCAGGTGTCTTATCTGGGCAACGAGACTGAAGGAGACCCAACTTCCCCAAACTGTGCACCCCAAAGAAAAGGTTCCTGATCTGCAATATTTATATCACCTATTGAACTGCAAAACTGGATGTTCCCAAAAAGACTGCGGTGCATGTGCCTGGTTCTGGGAGAGAAAATCGGGGCCTCTTGTGAAGTGTATTAGCAGCAGATGTTTTATGAGAGGAAAACATTCCTTGTTTGCATGTGCCTAGCTCGTGTTTAAGATGGCATTACCTTGTCCCTGCTCTGTGTTGATTGGTCTTTGAGGGCAAAGCAGATGAACCAGTTTCTTCTGGTCATCTGGCAGGTGACCAGAGCTCAGAGCAGTTTGCTCCTGAGCAGTGTGACAGTGGCAAGTTCGGGGGAAGAATCACCTGTGGGCTTTGCCACACAACACATCCCCCTAAGGGTTCATCAGCCCCACTCCCTACCTGCTTCCCCCTCGCTGCAATGGACAGCTGTCACAGTGGACGTGGGCTGTGGCAGGTGTGCGGGAACTGCCAGATCATGAGCTGCCAGGACCACACTTGTCCTGTTGACCCAGGGTGGCCTTGCGGCAGGGACATGGCACAGAACAGTGAACGGGAGAAGTCTGGGCAGAGCCTCCCTCCTGCCGGATCCAGGCTGCCCTGTTTCTTTCGTCTTCTTAGAAAGGTTCAAGAGGTGTCTGCACCTTTGCTCTATTTGTTTTCCATTTGGGAATTGATGCAGCTTCTTACAATAGCACAGGGGCTTCCCTGGTGGCTCAGTGGTAAAAAATTTGCCTGCAATGCAGGAGAGGTATGGGGTTGGGAAGATCCCCCTGGAGAAGGCAACCCACTCCAATATTCTTGCCTGGGAAATCCCATGAACAGAGGAGCCTGGCGGGCTACAGTCCATGGGGTCGCAAAAGGGTTGGACACGATTTGGTGACTAAACCACCACCAGCGCCTTACACCAGCACAGGAACCAAGGCTCTGGCACTTGTCTGTGCACAGCTTTCCTCTGTCCTGTCCAGCTGTCACAGAGGCTGGGTCTCCCCTCTGCAACGTCTAGGCCCAGGTTCTCATCGTATTGCTTAAAGGCTAGTTGCTCTGAATGGAAGTTTGATGGACAGTGGAGATGGAAAGTCCCCTGGAGAGTTAGAAGTCAGCTCTTTACAGTGTCCTTGGTGTGATGTGGTTGGCAGAAGAGCAGTCCCGGATGTCCAGATGTTACTTCCTAGTTCTGGGACCTTGTGACTGTATTGGGTCATGTGGCAAAGGGGATTCAAGTTGCAGATGGAATTAAAGTTGCCTATTGGCTGACTGTGATGTGGAGAGATTGTCCTGGATTATCCAGTGAGGCCGTGTCATCACAGGGTTCTTGAAAGTGAAAGACCGGGCCAGAGTCAGTGTCAGAGTGATGCCCTATGAGAAAAACAGCACCTGCACTGCTGGCTTTGAAAGAGAAGGAAGGGGCCATGAGCCAAGGGATGTACGTGGACTCTAGCTGGAAAAGACAGGAGAATGGATTGTCCCTTGGAACCTCAGGAAGGAACCCAGCCCTGCTGACACCTGAGGTTAGCCCAGTGAGACCTGGGTTGACCTCTGGCCTCTGGAACTGCAAGATAATACACTGTATTGTTGTAAGTCTCTATTTTTGTGGTGACTTGTTACAGTAGCCAATACACTGGGGATAGAAGTGCTTTGTGAAGGAAGCAGGAAGGGAGACTTGAGTCTTTTCTAAAGGATGTCATTTCTGCATCTGTGTTTTGCTCATTTCTGTCTTTTTTGGTGACTTTACCTCCCTATCTAGGAGGACTTTCGCTGGGTCTAAATCACTAAATCTTGGGGAATGAATTTGGGGTAATAGTTTCTTTTTTAAAAAAGAATTCTTCAGGCTTCTTTTGGCTGTGCTGGGTCCTTGTTGCTGTGCTTGGGCTTTCTCTAGTTGCGGAAAGTGGGGGCTACTCTTTGTTGCAACGCACGGGTATCTCATTGCAGCGACTTCTCTTATTGTAGAGCACGGGCTCTAGGCACACGGGCTTCGGTAGTTGTGGTTCACGGGCTTAGTTGTTCCGGGTCATGTGGGATTTTCCCAGACCAGGGATCAAACCCATGTCCCCTACATTGGCAGGCAGATTCTTAACCACTGGGCCACCAGGGAAGGTAATAGATTCTTAACTTTACCCCTGTAAATATTAGCTAGAGGAGAGCCCCACCCCACCACTGCCATGTGGAGTTAAAAAAGCCTCGCTTCCTCTGGGCCAAGTGTCAGTGGCCACGTGGCTCCTGGGGAGGGAGGAGGGAACATGTGTGGTTAACAGCAGGCCTGCTGCTGCCCACTGGCTCCAACCCAGCATGTCAGGGCCAGTTCTGAACAGGGCTGGGAGAGAAGAAATCTGCTATCCTTCCCAGGCCCCACCCTGCTTCTCTTGGGGCTGCTGCGGTTTCTGACATCTCTCTTCTATTGGCACCCTCTCCCCACTCTCCAGCCACCTCAAAACCTCTCTCCTCCTGGAAGCAAACTTGAGCTACCTTCATCACCAGTGTGACTTACTCCTGCAAGTCACGGAGGACCAAGAATAGTTCTCAAAGATGTTCTAATTCTTAAGGAGTTGCAGGTTAATAGGAAGAATGACTCCCTAGTCTAGGAGTTTCTGCAGTCTTTTGTTTCATGAGCGTGTGTGTGTATGTGTGTGTGTGTGTTTTCTGAGGAGAGGCCAAGTTGATCTTTTCTTTCAAATTATACAATAGCCTATTTTGTAAAAAATGTGGTCCTACCCAGTGGTTTCTGATGGCTCAGAGCAGCACAGAATTCAACGTGTATTCATACATTGATCAGAGATGGTTAAAAGCCAGCACTGGCATTTTTATTTTATATCTTTTAAAATCATTGCCTTTTTTTGCATACTCAAGCTAATGCACATTCCAGATCTTGGCCTGACTCCATTTCTGTATTCCTTGTGCCAACTGCCAGGTTGGCATCGCTCTCCTTTCCATCAACAAAAACATGGCATTTGGAACTCTACTGAAGATAGCCCTTCGTAAAAGGAACTTCTCAGAGATGTCGTGGGCTCAGGAGCTTATAATCTAAGATCAACAATACTGCTAAGAACGTAACCATTTTAAAAGTAAAAATATTAAATGAATGCATTCAAGGAGAATGAGATTTTGTTTTTTGTTTTTTGTTTTTAAATCGTTGTCATGGTTCTACCTGGAGCTGTTTCTCTATCCACCCTTCATCTCTCAGGATTTGGGAGAGGATTTATAATATTGGTACAAAGTGCTTTGAGCATCTCAAGCTGCTTTTTTATTTCAATTAACACTGAATCCTTAGTAGAGATGCAAAAAGTCAGATAGCTGTTTCTGACTATAGACATCACTGGTTTTGTGTGTCTCAGGATCTCTGCTGGTAGCAGTTTTAGATTGTACGAGAGGGTCCCCTTGTACAGGTCCTCTCCGTACACCCTCTCCAGGTCCCCACCTCTATCCAGGTAAGGAGGAGAGTCAGACTGGCCCATAGAAAGACCCCAGATCTGTGAAGGGGACCTGGGTGTTCTGCTTGCTCCAGGTTCTGTACCTGGCAACCTTTCCGGAGCACAGTTTTCTGGTCTCCCAGTGGGGTGGGAATCGTTCCCTGCAGGACTCCAGGTCCCAAAGACCCCGGGTATAAACTGCTCTGCACATCTGCTCAAGAACTGTTCAAGGTCATGCATCTTGTGGATTCGGGGACATTAGAAGATCTGTCATCGGGTTGCTTGGTCTTTGCCAGGCCCTGGCATTGCTGCTGGCAGCCTGCCCTCAGTGCAGGGACCTGAGCTTCCTTTGTTACTGGCCTCAAGCTCCCTGTCCTTTTCCTTTCCTCCATCCATACCATTCCACTTCATCCTGGCCTCTTTGGCTGCAAGCTTCCTGGTCCCAGACGTTTTTTTATTTTTTATTTATTTATTTATTTTTTCTTTTTTTTTTCCAGACGTTTTTTTAAAAGATTAATATTGTTATTTTTTTAGGGCGGAACGGAGAATCTGTACACCCTCTCCAGGTTCCACTATTATTACTATTTTTTCCCTGTGATAAAGTACACACAGCAGATTTTGAATACTGAACACTTTGAAGCACATAATTCTACAGCATTAAATGTATTCTCATCCTTGTGCGGCCATCACCCACATCCATCTCCAGGACTCTTCCCTCCCCTCCACCCGGGCCACTCCTCTGGCCAGGAGCTTTTCTGCATACCTGTTCCTACTCCTCCCAATGGCTCCTTCCAAACAGCCTCTGTCATCCCAGCCCACGGTGCAGGGGTCAGGCCCTTGATTAGCTCTGCCTCCCTTCCTACCAGTCTCTCCTCCATTTTATGGGTCCCTAGGCATTGGGTCCCATCACTTCATGGGAAATAGATGGGGAAACAGTGGAAACAGTGTCAGACTTAATTTTGGGGGGCTCCAGAATCACTACAGATGGTGATTGGAGCCATGAAATTAAAAGACGCTTACTTCTTGGAAGGAAAGTTATGACCAACCTAGACAGCATATTCAAAAGCAGAGACATTACTTTGCCAACAAAGGTCCATCTAGTCAAGGCTATGGTTTTTCCAGTAGTCATGTATGGATGTGAGAGTTGGACTGTGAAGAAAGCTGAGCACCGAAGAATTGATGCTTTTGAACTGTGGTATTGGAGAAGACTCTTGAGAGTCCCTTGGACTGCAAGGAGATTCAACCAATCCATTCTAAAGGAGATCAGTCCTGGGTGTTCTTTGGAAGGACTGATGCTAAAGCTGAAACTCCAATACTTTGGCCACCTCATGTGAAGAGTTGACTCATTGGAAAAGACTCTGATGCTAGGAGGGATTGGGAGCAGGAGGAGAAGGGGACGACAGAGGATGAGATGGCTGGATGGCATCACCAACTCGATGGACATGAGTTTGGGTGAACTCCGGGAGTTGGTGATGGACAGGGAGGCCTGGCGTGCTGCAGTTCATGGGGTCGCAAAGAGTCAGACATGACTGAGCGACTGAACTGAACTGAACTGGACGCATCAGCCCCCCTCTGGCCTGGCAATGACCCTTTTCCTTGGCCTGAGCCCCAGCCCTGACGTCTTTGAAGGATCGCCTCCACCATCTCCTTCAGAGCCGTGACCCTTGTGTAGTGCACCCCAGAAAAGTTCCAGCTGCCCCTCCTGTTGGCTGTGATGTGGACCCTGCTCTGGAGCAGTCATGTGCTCCCCACGGACCCCAGGAGTGTACCTTGGAGGAGACAGGGGGCCCTTCCCAGGCTGCCCCCCTGTCTCGGCTTGGCTCCAACTCCTGCCCCGCCCCCAGCCTGTTGAACCCTCTGGGGGCTCCTAGTTAGGACATAGCCTCAGGGTCAGGAGAGGGTGGCAAGTGTTCAGAGGGTGCCCATGGGAGCTGTAGGTGCGGCTTGAAGGTGGGATTGGCCCCAAGGCCAAGACTTTTCCTCTCTAAGGCCAATCACTGAAGCCTGAGAGCCTGCAAGCAGAGGGGCTGGGAGAGGAACGTGATGTGGGCTCCGCCGGGAGACAGCTGGTCAGGGGAGTGGGGGGGCAGGCCCTCCTCATCCCCACCCTGCTCCACCGAACCCTCTTCCCAGCGCTCCCCCAGCCTCTGGCCTTCTAACTCCTCACCAAGCCTGTCAGAAGCCCAGGCGTGTACTCTGCTCCGGACACAACTTCCCCTTCAATGGTCGACACAGAGGAAATGATTCCGGCAGTGGACATTGAAGGGCCAGGACAGCCCGATGTTAGAAATCTAGGCGGGGGACTTAACAGTAGTACAAAGGGGCCCGCTGCTTCCCAGGGGTCTGGTCGGGTGGATCTGCTGCTGCTGGTGCTGCTAAGTCACTTCAGTCGTGTCCGACTCTGTGCGACCCCAGAGACAGCAGCCCACCAGGCTCCCCCCGTCCCTGGGATTCTCCAGGCAAGAACACTGGAGTGGGTTGCCATCTCCTTCTCCAATGCATGAAAGTGAAAAGTGAAAGTGAAGTTGCTCAGTCGTGCCCGACTCTTAGCGACCCCATGGACTGAAGCCTACCAGGCTCCTCCATTCATGGGATTTTCCAGGCAAGAGTACTGGAGTGGGGTGCCATTGCCTTCTCCCCGGGTGGATCTAGGGACCCTAAAGGAGCTGGACACTGCTCTGCACATGTGTGGCTTATCTGTGAAGCAGGAGCCACATGGCTCTGATCATAAACCTTTCCACCACCCCGGGGTCATAGGAACACCCCTGAGGGACAGGTGGGGACACGAGGAGCTGCTCCCAGCCAGCCCACTGTTCGTCAGGTCTCGTTGCCAGACCAGTGGGCACTGAAGCCCAGGGGCCTCCTTGCAGGAGGTCTCTGAAGGCCATTCTCCAGGCTGGCTCCTTCTGTTTCGCATCCCTAGACACAGAGCTGCACGTTCCTCTACTCTGGGTAACACGTGGGCCCAAGCCACGTTTATTAACCCAGTGACAGGTGCTGGGCTGCGGGCAGGGGACAGGCCTTCTGCAGTCTTGAATCCACCCAACACTTAACATCCAACTGGTGACACACCAGAGGAGGCAGTGGGGGAAGGCCCTGGGCAGCCACTGACATGTCATTAATTGTGCTGATAACAGCACAGCCTGAGCAGCAGAGGGGCTGGTCTGCCTCCTGTCAGAGCCCGATTCTCTGCCTTCCTTGGGGGTTCAGGGGAGTAGTAGGTGAATGGTTCCCAGTCTCACATGGTGATGGTGGCACCTGGGTGCCCCCTCCCGCAGATCTGCTGGGTCAGAGTGTAGGGATTTGTCCTCCGAGTTTCTTAAAGCCCCCTGCTTTGGAGAAGCACTTCATCAGGTAACCTTAGAGCCTCTGGACATCGGTGCTGTTCTGGATGAGCCCTGCTCTCTTAGCAGCTCTGCTCGATTTGGGGCAGCTGCACCCCAAGGGCGCTGTCCTGAGCTTTGCGCAGGGAGGGCCTCCATTCTCATCCGGGAGGTGGAGGCCTTTCAGCAACTGTGCTCTCTGGGATTCTTTTCCTTCCCTCTCTTCCGACAGGGTAGGGGTAAACTCAGATTTATGTTCACCAGCTGGAGGACTCGGATAGAACTGCCAAGTTAGGAATCTGCCAACACGGATGGTAGGAGCAGAATAGAAATTCACACCAAGCAAGGAACCCAACCTCTGTGGACTCGTGTGTTGCCTGGCTTCCCTATGGAGGTTGGCCACCAGACACAAGCTGTGACTGTGGAGCTGGGGGGCACTATGTGACAGGCGATTGTCACTCTTGGCCTGGGTGCAGGTGAGGGGCCCCTGGCAGGCCCCGCTGGGTGAGGCATTCTGGATACATGGGCCTTGCCTTCTAAATAGCAACAAGCCATCTCAACAGAAGCAAAATAAGGCAGTAAGGGGGATTCCAGGGGAAAGGACTGCAGGGGGTGGGGATGTGGGCAGGCAGGGCATGTTTGGAGAGCTTGCTCTGGGCTCCTTGCTTTGGCCCAGATGAAGAAGCTGTGGCTGGCGGATCCTGAGAAGGACTGCACTGGCCTGGTGCAGTCACCATGTCAGCTGCCTATGAGCAGAGCCTGGTTTACGGTACACCCGGGGGAGCTGCCAGTCCCCACAGAGGAGAGGGGCTTCCATGATCGATGGTGTGAAGGGAAGGCCATCGAGTTTCTGAAATTTACTGTAACGGTGGTGCTGCAGTGGAGTGGGGGTGGTTGCTGGGGAAAGAGGTTAACATGACCCTCCCCTTCCCCCATATCCCCCTCCCCCACCTTTTTAAAATTTCTCATAAGTTTGTATATGACAAGTATCCAAGTTTTATTAAGCTTTAATTGATCTCCCTATTTTTTAATCAAATAATAGTATACAATAAAAATGGGAAATAGTGATAAAAACAACACAAACACTCATTCAATGAGCTGGTGAATGTGTGATTTTTTTCAGGTAAATGTATACTTTGAATTAGACTTTTTGAAATATCAGAAGTAGTTCATTGAAAATGGAACCATGAGAAAATTAGATGAAAATATAAGCCAACAATTAATGGATTTTTGGCTTGGGAAGAATGATATAAAGTGTAAAACTGATAAAAAGAAATCACTAAGGGAAAGTTACCATCGGTTTGCCTGGATGTTTAAAACGTCTGTATTTCAAAATAGGTAACACGATTTAAAGGCAAACAACAGATTAGGGAAAATATACATACAGCAAAAGATTAAGATTAAGATCTTTGCTATATAAATATTTCTTTCCTATCAATAAGGATTCCGACACCCCAGCAGAAATATTGGCAAAGTACACCAATAGACAATTCACAGGTAGAACACAAATGTTTAATACAAATAAGGCAACCCACTCAAGCAAATGGATTATCAGAAAACCATTTTGCAATGACCAAATTAGCAAAAAGTCAAATCCCTCAAAACTTGGATACCTTTTTAGAAATCCACTGGACATTATATCAGTTTGGCCTCCCAAGGAAATAGCAATCCCAGAAATTAACCTAGGAAAACAGAATACAGATGAAGATTTCTGCATAAAAATGTGAAGTTTATTATTTAGGTAGCCACTATTTGGAAGACAAATATCTGGTGACGGTGGCTGGTTCAAGGATGGTGCATTCTTGTAATATATTTACAGCGGTTAAGATGGAGGGTTGACATTTTGGATTTTTTAATTAGTTAATAATATGGTGTATTAGTTTTCTGTGACTGCCATAAAAAGTACCACAAACTGGGTGTCTTAAGCAACAGAAATCAGTTTTCTTACAGTTTCAGAGTCAGGAGACCTGAGATTTTGAAGGGTTGGTTCCTTCTGAGGCCTCCCTCCTTGGCTTGTAGAGAGTTGTCTTCATGTTCACGCTACATTCTCCTTGTATACCTGTGTCTGTCTCCAAATGTCCTCTTTTTAAATGGCACCATGGACTTCCCTGGTGAACCAATGGCAAAGACTTCAAGATCCCAATGCAGGGGACCTGGGTTTGATCCTTGATCAAGGAACTAGATCCCACAGGCTGCAACTAAAGACCTTGAGTGCGGCAACTGAGACCTGGTACAGCCCAATAAACAAATATTCTTCAAAATAATAATAAAATAAAGGACACCAGCCACTGGATCAGGGCCCACCCTAATGACCTAATTCTGACTTGATTATCTCTATATAGAAGCTACTTTCAAATAATGTTGAATTATAAAGTGTAGGGGCTTCCCTTGTGGCTCAGATGGTAAAGACTCTGCCTGCAATGCAGGAGACCTGGGTTCGATCCCAGGGTCTGGAGAAGGGAATGGCAATGCACGCCAGTATTCTTGCCTGTAGAATTCCACAGACAGAGGAGCCTGGCAGGCTACAGTCCCTGGGGTTGCAAAGAGTCAGACACGACTGAGCAACTAGCACACACACACACATGAAATGTGGGGGTGAGAACTTTAATATGAATTTTAAGGGGACACATTTTTGCTTCTAACACATGGAAAAATATGTTATAACAGAAAGCAAGATATGATATAATTCCAGTAGGTGGTTTTGTTTTGTTAAGATAGACACAGAAGATAGTAGAAAATACACAGATATTTTTGGGTTGTTGTGAGTTCAGGGACATGTGTTCTTTATATTGACACTTCTCTGAACACTTTGCATAATTAAAAAAAGAAAAAGCTTTAAAAAAAATAGGTCAAGGAGTCTCCACTTCTAGTTTGAAAGAGAGCAGAGATTGGGAACCAGTTTTAATTGAGACGAAATAGGTTCATGAAGGAACAAATACATTGAAAAAAATAAATGAACATTTTCTGAAGAGAGTAAATATTTGTGGCTAATGTTTAACAGACTTGTGGGATCTCGGAGAAGCAGATTATCTCCCACCCTTGAACAGCCTTGTGGGTGGAGCTGGGGAATTGTCCTTGCTTACCCAGGCTGGGTGGGGGCACCTAGGAGCTGGAACTCCAAGCACAGAGGACAAAGTTCTCCCGTCCAGGTGTGTCGCTCACTGAGTGACTTGGGGTGTACAGTACATGTTTTCTCGTTTGCAAAACTGTGCTGCTAGGACTCGTTTCCCAGGGCTGCAGTGGGATTTCACAGCCGATGTGGGGAAAATGCTATATTGTGAACACTTGTATTTTGGAATCCCCTTCAGAGCTTTCAGCACATTCTTTTGATTATCCTCAACGGTGGCAAACCGTCTTCACTTAAAGATGGTGTGGTTTTTGGAATCAGCTGAGCGTTGTTTGCAGCTCATTCTGGCAGTTAGGGCAATTACACTAAGTATTAGTAATACCATTTGAGGCTCAGAAGGAGGTAGGGCCCCAGCCCTGCCCCAGTCTTGCCCACCCGGAGGCTGTGGGCCCCAGGAGGCCACTGAGCACCTGGACCACGGCTGGTCTGAACCTAGGTGTGCTTATGTTCAAAATATAAACCAGACTCTGGAGATGTAAAGAATGTAAAATAGCTCATCAGTAATTTTTCCATATTGATTACACGCTGAAGTGATACTATTGGGGATATAATGGCTTAACTAAAAACATATTGTTAAAATGAATTTCCCTCATTTCTTTCTTTTTACTTTTTAAAAGTGCAGCTACTAGGAAATTTAAAATTGCATATGAGGCCTCACATTGTATGTCTCCTGGGCAGTGCTGATCTGGAGAGGGGAATTCATTTTCTTGAATGGCTCATTAACTGATCTTGTAATTCTGGAGTGATTCTTGAATTCTAAAAATATTCTAGACGAATGGAATGAAGTCATCATTAGAATTGGAATATAGCTTTATCAGGTAATTAATTGGAAAGAAAACACATATTCTGATGTGTAGGTTCCAGTGTGATTTAAGTTTCGAATCTTGGTCAGATGTTGTGTGTTCAGGCAGGAGAACTCAGTGGTTAAGACAAGGGAGACGCCCCCTCAACCTGGGGAGGACAGAAGGCTTCCCCAAAAGTTGGCCTGGAGGGGGTTTGGGTAGCAAGGAACAGCCCTACCCTGAGTCTCCAGAAAGTGGTCTGAGCCAGGGGTTGGCCACGTGTAGCCCGTGAACCAAATCCAGCCTTCTGCCTGTTTTGTACGGTGCACGGGCTAAGGCTGGTTCTGACATTTGTTTTTCATAATTTTATTTACTGAGTTTATTTTTGGCTATGCTGGGTCTTGGTTGCTGCGAGGGCGTTTCTCTAGTTGCAGTGAGCAGGGGCTATTCTCTCGTGGTGCATGGGCTTCTTCTCAGTGTAGTGGCTTCTTTTGCTGTGGAGCATGGGCTCTAGGGCGCTTGGGCTTCAGTAGTTACAGCATGTGGGCGCAGTAGTTGTGGTTCCCAGGCTTCAGAACAAGGCTCAGTAGTTGCGGCACACGGGCCTAGTTGCTCGGTGGCATTTTTCCAGATCAGGGATGGAACCCATGTCTCCTGCATTGGCAGGCAGATTCTTTACCACTGAGCCACCAGGGAAGCTTGGTTATGACATATTAAATGACTGGAAAAAATCGAAGGATTTTCCTGTGTGACATCAGAATTATATGGAACTGGCGTGAGTGAAATGAGGTGAAAGTGTTAGTCTCTCAGTCATGTCTGACTCTTTATGACCCCATGGACTGTAGCCTGCCAGGCTTTTCTGTCCATGGAATTCTTCAGGCAAGAATACTCGAGTGGGTAGCCATTCCCTTCTCCAGGAAATCTTCCAAACCCAGGAATTGAACCTGGGTCTCCTGCATTGCAGGCAGATTCCTTACCATCTGAGCCACCAGGGAAGCAAACAGTCTGGTGGGAGCACAGTCACAGCTGCCTGAGAACTGCCTACTTTCACACAACAGGGAAGAGTTGAGTAGTCTCCATGGTGACCATTGGGCCCACAGAGCCAAAAATATTTCCTTTCTGGCCCTTTACAGAGCCAGCTTACCATTTCTGGGGCTGAGGGGTCAACTTGATTCTGTAACCCACATTGAAAGTGGGGTCTCAGGCTTGGGGGATGCCTGAGAAGGGGTGGATTCGGGACCCTGGACATGGCCGAGATGGAGGGGCTTCTTGGATGAGAAGGCAAGGACCCCAGCTGGTCCTGGGTCCCCAGGGCTGGTCCCTTAGGAACTTCAGCAATGACAGAGAAAAGAGTGGTGGATTTCTCTAGGTAAAGGTGCAGGGATGGAAGGGTGGCTCCGGGGGGTGGGGGTGCCATGGAACTGTGTTTGGGAGAGTTAGTAGCCCCAGACATAACTGGAAGTATACAGGTAGAGGGGAGATCAGAGCAAGGGGCTCAGAGGGGCAACCAGAGAGCCATAAGGGGCTGAGGATCCAGCCTTCAGCCGCCTGGTCCCAAGACATTGAAGGAAATTAGCGCCAAGACCACCCCTCCCCTGCTGAGCCAGATGGCCCCCTCGTCCCTGCCGTCTGCCCCAAGAAACTGTCCAAGCACTGGACACAAAGAGAACTCCATTTAGGGACCATCCTAAATCAGCCCTGGATTTAGGGGTAAGTTTACAAAATGCAGAAAGTGCGAAGAACGATATAATTTACCCTGAGAACCTCCTGCAGTTGATAATTTAAAAAAACTTTATTGTGGTAAAATATACATGACACAGGGAATTCCCTGGTGGTGAGGACTCTGGGGTCTTAACCATTTTCAAGTGACAGTTCAGCAGCACGGGGGACATTTGGGTCTATGTTGTGCAGCCATCACCAGCATCCATTTCCATAACTTCTTCATCTTCCCAAACAGTAACTCTCCCCATTAAACTCTAACTCCCCAGCCCTCACCCAGCCCTGGGCACCCACCCTTCTGTGCTCTGTCTCTGTGTGTTTGACTGTCCCAGGCACCTCATGTAAATACAGTATCTGTCCTTCTGTGACTGGCTGGTTTCACTGAGTATGTCCTCAAGTTCCATCCATGTTGTAGCAAGTGTCAGAATTTCTCTCCTTCTGAAGGCTCAGTAATACCCCATCATGTGGGCAGACTCTGTTTTGTTTATCTATTCCCAGTCAATGACTTTATCATATTGGCTTCAAGTCTTTTTTTTGTTTCTTTCTCTGAGAGTTGGAATTGCAGCCCATCTGCGACACTCCCATTCCAGCCACCTCACCCTTTGAGGCTGGCCTGCACCCTGCCCAGTGTGGCCTGGGTCTCAGACCAGGAACTAGCTTTCCAAACATCTGTTCATTTACACAGATGACATCTTGCCCATGGTAGGCACTCCCAGCTTGGTAGGCAGCCTTCATGAGCTCCATGGACAGGAGCATTTGGTTGGTTCACATAGCTGCTGCCTGGGCTTCTGTTTCATTTTTGCTGGAATTAACATTGCTTTTGCCAGTGTGTCAGGTGTTAGGTTTTCATTTCATGTTCTCAGTCCCTCCGTTTCCTCTTCTGTGAATCGCCTGCTTTTTCAGTTGGGATATTGCTCCTTTTTGCGGGGAGTCTTTAGGAGTTCTGTATATGTTCTCAAGCTGATTCTTTGATTCCTAGTTTATTTTTTTAAAGAATGAGTTGGGTGTTAACTCGAGTCCTTTGTCTATCACTTGTGTCCCCTTCCCAGCAGAGGCGGCCAGCATGTGTTAGGACAAGAGGTTGGGCTTTGGGATGATGATACATGGGTCAGGAGAGGATGGAGAAGACCTGGAGGGGTAGGAAGGAAGAGGGATAACCAGGACACCCCCTGGGAAGCAGAGGGCTGAGAACCTTAGGAAGGAATGGACACAGTAGTGAACCCTGAGCAGAGAAAGCCTGGAGGTTTCCCTGGTGGCTCAGATGGTAAAGAATCCACCTGCAATGCAGGAGACCTGAGTTTGACCCCTGGGTTGGGAAGATCTCCTGGAGGAGGGCCTGGCAACCCACTCCAGTATTCTTGCTTGAACTGTGGTGTTGGAGAAGACTCTTGAGGGTCCCTTGGACAGCAAGGAGATCAAACCAGTCGATCCTAAAGGAAATAAGTCCTGAGTATTCATTGGAAGGGCTAATACTGAAGCTGGAACTCCAATACTTTGGCCACCTGATGTGAAGAACTGACTCATTAGAAAAGACCCTGTTGCTGGGGAAAATTGAAGGCAGGAGAAGGGGATGACAGAGGATGAGATGGTTGAATGGCATCACCGACTCAACAAACATGAGTTTGAGCAAGCTCCGGGAGTTGGTGATGGACAGGGAAGCCTGGCGTGCTGCAGTCCATGGGGTTGCAAAGAGTCAGACATGACTGAGCGACTGAACTGCTGTAGGAACAAGTTCCTCTGCTGCTGCTGCTGAGTAGCTTCAGTCGTGTCCGACTCTGCATGACCCCATAGACGGCAGCCCACCAGGCTCCCCATCCCTTCGATTCTCCAGGCAAGAACACTGGAGTGGGTTGCCATTTCCTTCTCCAGTGTATGAAAGTGAAAAGTGAAAGTAAAGTTGCTCAGTCGTGTCCGACTCAGCGACCCCATGGACCGCAGCCCACCAGCCTCCTCCGTCCATGGGATTTTCCAGGCAAGAGTACTGGAGTGGGGTGCCATCGCCTTCTCCAACAGGTTCCTCTAGACCAGTCCTTTTGTAGGAGGTGGACACTTTGGGCTTGTGGGATCTTAGTTCCCAACCAGAGATTGAACTTGGGCCCACAGCAGTGAAAGTGCCCAGTTCTAACCACTTCACTGCCAGGGAGTTCCCTAGACTGGTTCTTCATGGGGTGATTTTGCCTTCGAAGGATATTTGCAATGCTGGAGACATTTTTGGTTGTCATAGTGGAAACGGGTGCTAGTGGAATCTGGTGAGTCGAGGCCACGGATGCTGTAAAACACCCTACAAGGCACAGGACAGCCACCACCACTAAGAATGGCCCAGCCCCGAGTGTCCGTCACGCCACAGTTGAGAACCCATTTCCTCTGTATGGCCTTGTGCTAGCAGGACCCCTTCCGTGGTTGCATAGCTTCCGTTTACGCTTACTGGTGTGGGACACGATGCTGCCCCAGGAATGCCCCGTCCATGTTGATGACCTTGGGCCATGCCTGTCCTCTCTCTTCCTCCCTCAGGCAGGTCTGGAAGAGCCCCATCTGGGCCCAAGTGTGCGGAGGATGGAAACACTGCCTCGGCAATGTCTCTGGGCCGCCTCCTTCGCCGGGCCTCCTCCAAAGCCTCGGACCTCCTGACCCTCACCCCAGGTGGTGGCGGCGGCAGCGGGCCCCCCTCCGTCCTGGATGGGGAGATCATCTACTCCAAGAACAATGTCTGTGTGCACCCCCCAGAGGGGCTGCAGGGGCTGGGGGAACACCACCCAGGTGAGTCCGGTGCAGGGAACATGGGGTCACGGGCTGGGAGAAGAAGGTTTGGGGTCCAGGCCCGGGGAGAGCTGGCTGATCTCTCTGAAGTTAGCAAGCTCCTGCATCACTTCCCTGTTTGCCCTAATTTCCCCATCTGGGAAGCACACCAGTGACATTTGACTCACAGAGGGGAGGCAGGACGGTCGAAGGGGAATTAGCTGTGTTTGCAATGGAAGAGGGCATTCATGTATACAGGGCTGCTGTGAGAGGGCTGCTGGGAGGTGGGAGCCCCCCGACTGCAGGGAGGGAAGTGGGGCATCGTCTTCTTCAGGAAGCTGCCTGGTGCGGGGGATTTCCCCCAGGCCCCCTTGAGTGTGGGTGGGAACACAGCCCTCAGGTCAGGCTTGGTGGTTTCATCCCTTCCTGCAGCCCAGAGTGTGGGATGAGGACCGAGCAGGTTGTGAAGCAGGCCTGGGATGCTGGGGACATGGAAATCATTGATCCTGTGCACCC
This sequence comes from Bos mutus, assembly GCF_027580195.1. Classification (NCBI taxonomy): domain Eukaryota; kingdom Metazoa; phylum Chordata; class Mammalia; order Artiodactyla; family Bovidae; genus Bos; species Bos mutus. The sequence continues at coordinate 10,713,038 of NC_091635.1, read as the reverse complement.
TTTGTGCTTAAATCCACTGTTTCGAAATGGGGGAAGGAAGCTCTTAGCCTCTGCACAGATGGAGATGGAGAGTTCTTTCCTGGCCCTCCACACCAGAGCCTGGAGTTACCAGTCCCTCTGGGCTGTTGGAGGGACACTCCAGTTCTGTGGCTGTCCCGAGTCCCAGGAGTGGGCAACTCTTCCTGTGGTGACAGTGACTTTGCAATCTTTTGCCAAGCCTCAGAGAAGGAGACTGCATTTTTTTCCAGGGCTCCAGTTGTATTCTGAGCCCCCAGATAGCAAGCTCTCTTGTGCACTAAGGGAGTGGGCACAGATTCTCTTAGGAGTGTCACTGATTGTGACTGTTCTTGGGCAGGGAACCTGGGGGTGTTAGACCTGGTTAGCGCACCACCCACACCTGAGTTCCTCAGCCCTGCTGCCTCCAGGAAGCATCCAAAAGATGGATTAGTGATACTAGAAGCCTGTGTGGTCCTTTGTTATTTGTGCAAATGTACAAGATAAATGTATTGCTTTATTTAATTTGTACAACAATCTCATGAGAATGCCAGAGCCTGGGCAGGCCTCTCTCTTAGAGAAGGAGGCTGGTGTTCAGAGGAGCTCCCCAATACCAGCCAGAGTAGAGGCAGAGCAAGGGCAGGCCCTGGGCTCTTCCTGAGGCCTCTCTAGGCTGCTGAAGGGTGCTTCTGGGTCCCCAGTTCCCGTGCACCTGCAGCCTGGCTGCAGCCCACCCGCGTCCAGACAGAAAGTCTCACATCAGACGTCAGTACATTTAAAAATGACAAATTACAATCAGATCTGGGCACTTCACTGCATACAAATTAGGTGTCGACAAAGTACTGAATAAATAAATTTATTTTTAAAAGACAAAAAGTTTAACTTATGCTAATGAACTCTTCGGAAAGTATTCTGTCGTTCTGCCTTGATAAGCATGTCTTTACAGTGGACAGTTAGGTACAGATTTAGAGTCATCAGACCCTCCAGGTTCCAAAGCAGGAGAGCTGACTTCCAGCCCCAGCTCTTTCCTGGATTATAAGGACCCCGAGCCTTCTCCAGGGGACATCATAGGTCAGGCGGAAAGTCCCGAGCAGGTCCTAGAAGCAGATTCTGAACTGTGAGGGTGAGGGATTCCAAGGTCCTGGTCCCTGAACTGTGCTCTAGAAGGCTGAGTGGCATGTTGCCTTGCCCCTGGGGATGCCTGACCACGGGCCCAAATTCCGAGGACTCGGGGGCCGGGAGCACAGGTCCTAGGCCTGGGTCTGAGGGTGTTGCATGTTCTGGGCATAAAGCAAAAAGAAAAGCCACAGCCTTTGAAGGGCTTCTGGTATCATCCTTGCCTGATGGGAGGCAAGGGAGAGGGGGCCAGAGGTCTCTGGGTCCCTTCCCAACCCAAAGCCATGTGGAGACACTTGACCTCTCCTGAACATTATTCTTCTGGACAACTGGTTGGCAACCCCTGAATTCCCTGCTGTTGTGGAAGTGGGAGCTGGGCTAAGGATTCTGGGTTGGGTCAGAGCCCTGCGGCATGACAGGGGCCCCAGCTCCTGCCCCAGGGGCTTCTCAGAGACCCAAAGGCCTGGGAACCTTGGTGCCATAGGCCTAAGAGTCAGGACATCCCAAAATGGCAGGTGTCTCAGGAGGAAAGACCAACTTCCTCCCAGACTGAGCATTCAGGGGCCCTAAGAGCCCACCCATGTGCTGCTGGCCTCAGAGAACTGCTCTTCTCTTCTTTGTCAGCAATCCAGGACATGACATTGAAGATGGCCCTCCTTCCAAAAAGCAGTGTTAAAGAAGAGATGCTGAGAAGCCTCAGCCGACAGGGAAAGGCCCAAATGCTACTCATCTTGGATTTATCTTTTGTGTGACATAGCAATAAAGTCTGCAGCCCGGGTCCCTCCTAAGATTGCAATGAAGCTGGTGGTATTTCTGGGTCCCTGGGCGCCTCCCCAGCCACCTGGGCTCATCTGGACCGGGAGGCTGATGGAGGCAAGGGAGCCCTGGAGCCCCCAGAGCCGTGGACAGGGTGGGGCTCTGAACAAGAGGAGGAGGGAAGGCACAGGACAGACTGCTGCTTGAGGGCTTGCCCCCCCGGATCTGCTCAGTGTGTGTGCTTAGAAAACGCCCACAGCTCTCATTCATCCTGAGTTCAGCTGTATCCCTCAGGTGTGTTTTCTTAGGGCTGGGCTGCACAACCCCACAGTTTTACTCGCCCAGGTGTGGTTTCGGGAAGAAACCAGCTAGAGGCACTTGGTACATGGCCCTCCCTAACCGTCTGTGCTCCTGACCCCTCATAGGCTACCTGTGCTTGTACATGGAGAAGGATGAACTGCTGGGGGCCACTCTCATCCTCGCGTGGGTCCCCAACTCCCGGATCCAGAAGCAGGACGAGGAGGCGCTGCGCTATATCACCCCCGAGAGTTCCCCCGTGCGCAAGGCACCCCGCCCTCGGGGCCGGCGTGCCCAGAGCTCAGGGGCCCCCCACCAGCCATCCCCCACGGAGCCCAGGTCCACCCTGATCCCTAGAGACGAGGACATCCTGGTGGTGGCCCAGAGCATTCGAGACACCGAGTGTGTCAGCCCTTCGCCCGAGGACGGGGAGAAGCTGGCCCCGGGCTTGGGGACAGACGGCCCCCTCCCGGCCTTGCCACCGGCCCACAGCGACTCAGGAATCTTGTCAGCAGTCAGTTCGCAAGACGGGACGGAAGAAGGCCGGGAGCCCCAGCCCGAGGTGGGCGAAGAGGAGGGTTCCTTGGAGCTGTCGGCTGAGGGTGTGAGCAGGGCCAGTTCCTTCGACTCGGACTCAGAGGCCTTCTCTTCGCCCTTCTGCCTCTCACCTATCAGCACCGCCCTCGCGGAGAGCAGCAGCTCCGTGTTCCTGGAGAGCGAGAGCGGGTGAGTTCCCCACTGCCCCCTGCGTCTCTGGGGCTGAGAGCAAGGGCCTGTGTCCCCGCTCTGCTCACTGAGTGTGGAGGACACCTGCATGCCATCCCATGGGTGCCAGAGTGCCTTCACTTCATGCCACCCCAGGGGGTTGTGAAGGACACACAGCCTGGGCTGGGGGGCTGGGACTTCCCTCTTCCTTCTCTCCCCTTCCCTAGGACTAAACCTTCCCAGCCAAGTCTGACCAGCCCCGTACCCCAGTCCAGACCCCTCAGGACCAGGCCTCAGCGTCCTGTCGTCTTCTATGCTCATCACTGGAGGGACTGAGATGGTCCGTCAGGCAAACCCAGGCAGGCCAGGGTGGCGGCAGAAGGCTTGTGGGGGAGGCCTGGTCCCCAGCCAGGCTCTGTGCTCTGCCTGGGGCCAAGCCAGGCTCGGAGCCTGGCCCGCCAGAGGGGCCCTTAGCCTTTCTACTTCTCACACCCTCAAGCTATAAGAGGCTGGAACGCAGCCCCAGGGGGAAGTTGGCAGCGTTTACTGTACAGCTGAGAGCCCAGGGGAACCAGATGCCTGGGCACATTAGCGGGCTCACTTTACTTGCCACACACACGGGGGCTGGGAGGAGCAGCAGTGAGATGTTGCCTGAAGGGGGAGGGTTATCATAATGTCATATGGTGTCGTTGTTAGGGGGCCTCGGGGCCTCCCAGAGGTGGGCGCGCACAAGGCTCACGAACCACAGGCTTGGGCTAACTCAGAGCAGCCGGGGCAGGCGTGGGATGGGCAAGCATGAGACTTCTGCAGCCCCTTCTCATGCTTGGCTGTGGTCCTTGTTCTCATTAATTTCCAGGCTAATGATGGTGATGACAGTAAGTACTGACGTTAGTCAGCATGTAATTCTTGAGCTCATGATGTGAGCTGAGCATGTGATCAGTGTGGATGTCTGGGTTTTGCCTGGGTGCAGGGCTTGTGGGCCATGGATTAATTCTTTTTAGGCTCACAAGAACCCCAAACCCTGTGACGTAGGTGCTCACATCACCTTCTGTGTGTCGAAGGGAGAAGTAAGGCTCAGAGAGGTTAAGGAACTTGCTGGAGGTCACCCAGCCAGTTCAGGAGCTGAGCCAGATTTGAACCCTGCTGGGTTTACAACGGACCTAGAGCAATAAGGTCACAGGAACTGATGTGAGAAAAGGAACAGGATGGAGGAATGTGGAGCGCTTTGCTGGTTTCAGAGGGAAGGAATTTGAGACGAATTCTTTCCTCTTTTCTTCCCCAGTAAGATGTGGTCCATTAAAGCCCAAGGGTGAACTGATAACATTCTTCTCGCATACTGAAGTGTGCCATGTAAGGGAGCGGTCAGTCAGCTGCAGCCAAGGACTCCAGTGCCCCATGAGATTCCCTGAGCCGTGTGCCCGTTTCCCACTAGGGAACCAGGCTCAGAAGGAAATTTGTAGCCCTGCCTGAGTCCCGCTGCCAGTGGGGCTCTGTCAGAGCTCCCCCTGGTGGTGCCACACTGCCAGTTACTCCTCATCAGCCCTTCTCAGCCACTTTCTGTCTCTATGGATTGCCTGTTCTGAACATTTCACGTCAATGGGATCATGCAACTTGTGTCCTTTCGTGTCTGCCTCCTTTCACTGAGCATAATGTTCTCAAGGTGCATCCAAGCGTGTCAGGACTCCATTCATTTTTATGACTGGCTAATACTCCCAGCAATTTTCACCTCCTGTTGGATTTGGGAACATTATCCTGTACCGCGTGCAGACTCCTAACCTGAAGCTGGGTGCCATCTGTCAGGTGTGGGAGTTTGGCTGTCCCGTCATGAGTCCTTTCTGTGGTCATGCTTTGGAAACCCAAGTTACATCTTCCAGACCCCTGTTCCACCCAATTTAGCTTAAGGTTCATGTTTCTGCTTAGAGCTGCAGGGCATGCTGGGAAGGAAGACTGTAGTGTCGTGAGGGAGATCCCTCCCTCACTGTGGAGCCTCAACAATTCCATATTGCTTGCTTTTCTGGCTCAGTCTGTCCAGTTCCGCCAAGGCTTTGGGCTGGGGCAGGATGGCCATGAACGAGGTCCCCCTCCCTGCCTCCTGGGAGCGTGTGCTTCAGTCAGGGGCTGATGTGAAAACAGACTGTTTTTGAGATGCAATGTGAGAGGTATTACATGGAGGCACCCTAGTTCCTGACCCAGCCACGCTTGACAGGTTGCTGAAAGTTTAAAAAAAATAAAAAAGCAACTGTGGATTTCAAGAGGGACTGGGTGGCCCTGGACTCTGCATTTTCTGCCTGGCTGCTCCTGCTTCTTTGCTCCTGGAGTTGAGTTGTGATTTTCTCTCTCCACCACATTCGAGACCTGAAAGCAAAGCTGGAGTGTCTCCGCTCCCTCCTGCCCCCCACCGCCCTACAGCTCCCACCCAGTGATGGGCCTGAAATCTGGACTAAATGGTCAGTAGCACAGGGTGCTATAGAGCAAGGCTTCCCAGCCCAGCGAAAAATGAGAATGCCCCATTCAAAGCCCAGCAGCTTTGAAGGTCCCTGATTCCCAGGCCCACCCAGACTGATTGAACCAGAATGACTGGGGTGGTGCCTGGGCATGGGCAGGGTTTGGAGACCCTCTCCAAGGGTCTCCAAAGTGCTACCGCACTTGAGAACCACTGTTGTGATAAGGGGAGCTTCCCTCATAGCTCAAGTGGTAACGAATCTGCCTGCAATGCAGGAGACCACGGTTCAATTCCTGGGTCAGGAAGGTCCACTGGAGAAGGGATAGGCTACCCACTCCAGTATCCTTGGGCTTCCCTTGTGGCTTTCCCTTGGTAAAGAATGTGCCTGCATTGCAGGAGACCTGGGTTTGATCCCTGGGCTGGGAAAGCCCCTGGAGAAGGGAAAGGCTACCCACTCCAGTATTCTGGCCTGGAGAATTCCATGGACAAAGGAACCTGGCAGGCTACAGTTCAAGGGACACAGAGAGGCACGGGCCTTGTAGAGAGGACATCCGGAGTGAGGTCCTGGAGCACCAGCTTCTGCTGGACCAGACTCCCTACAGGGAGCTTGTCTTTGAGGACTTGAACGTGTTGGTAGTGGCTCCAGGGGCAGAGGCTCTTCATTTAACTGGGAATTGGCTCCCCTCGGGGGAGCAGACAGGCTGGCTCACGGGATCCCTCTAGTGGCAGAACTTAAGAACTACATGTGGAGACTGAGCGTGTGGCTGGGCAAGGGTGGGAGGAGCAGCCCCCCATCTGAGAGTCCCTTAAACATTTTGTGATGTGGCAAATAGTTTACGGAAGGGTCGAGTGGTTAGAATGACAGTGTCCACTTGTGTGCTACCTGTGGGGTTTAGCCAGGCACAGCCTCATCCGTAGATGAGGCCACCTGCCATAGCCACCCCAGCATAGTGATGGCTGGAAATTCTTGACCACGTGAGTGTCCAAAGACTGTTGGGAAGTGGGTGGACAAGGAAGGCTATGTGACTGACTTGCCATCATGGACCCTCCTCCCACTGAGGACTGACTTCTACAAGCAGGGTTTAGGGTCTGTGGCTGTCTCAGTCCCATGCCTTCCATACTGTCAGAAGTCAAGGCTTTGGGTCGGGATGAAGGTGAGAATAACCACCAGACAAGATCAGTGGCCAGCCCGTCATTCGTTTATGTCCTGAGAGGTACCTGGTCCAGTCTCTAGGGCTAGTTGGATGAGGATGTTGTATAACAGGACCCCCATGTGGACCCCTACGTGGCATCTCAACTGCCCCCCACCTGGGGAAGTATGTGGTGACATTTATGAACTGATAACACAGCTCCCACTCCTTAAATCAAAAGGTGTCTTCTGGAACTCATCCCAAGAACCAATCTAAATTACAGAAATAAAGTATATTTGCATGAAGATATCCATCTTGCTCTTCTTTATAATGGAGGGGAAAGGGACGAATCTACAGAAAGAGATGCATCCATTACTGTTCATCATCCAGGTTAAGGGGTTTTATTGGGGGCCTGTGAGCCCCCTGAGGTCTTTCACCACTTCCTGTATGTGTGCTCATGGGTGTTCATTTACCTGAGGAGGAGGCACTTCTGGCCCCAAAGGTGCAGAACCTTAGTACTGCAGAAGAAGATTGTGCAGTATTAGTAAAGGTTATACATCAGTGTGGAAATTAATGGTGTTTCAGTAACAAAGCAGGTAGCAAATAATGTACACATTTTGACTGAAATCCATGGGAAGGCCTGATGAATGAATGAGGCCATCCAAGCAGCGCTGCCTACTAGAACTTTCCTGATCTGTGCCATCGCGATAACGCCACTGCCTTGCTTACCTGGGGAATACGTGAAAGGTGGCTAGTGTGACTGACAAGCTGAATTTTTAATTTACCTGATATTGATTGAGATAAATTTAAGTGACACATGTGAACACCGTGAGTCATTTTTTTCTTTCTCAAGTTTCAAAAATGTTAGTGTGTGACTATATTAATCATATGATGAAAACAAGTTTTAAAACTAGATAGCCAGGGACTTCCCTGGTGGTCCAGCTGTTAAGAATCCACCTTCCAACGTAGGGGATGTGGGTTGGATCCCTGGTTGGGTGCTGCAGCTAAGAGTTTGCATGCCGCAATTAAAATATCCCACGTGCCCCAACTAAAGAACCTACACACCGAAGATCAAAGATCCCGTGTGCTGCAACGAAGACCTGATGCAGTCAGATAAATAAATATATTAAAAAATAGATCACAGAGCTCATAGCCGCTGCATAGCTCAGACTAGCTCACCCCCGTCTGCTGTCTTGCTTGCTTGTTAATAAGAAGGCCCCCTAGGACCCCGTGAGGTCCTCCCCATGAAGCTGATGCTCGCCCCCACCCCCAGGGTAAATGTGTGCCGAGTGAAGGGTGGTGTTCAGGTTACAGAATGAGCTGGGTGGCCTTGCCACTTCAAGGCTCTCACCTTGGCATCATTGGGGCGGTGGTCCAGCCAGTGCAGACACGGGTCCGGGAGAGTCAGGTGCAGCCATGCGGGGATGACAGCTGCCTATCCCCGGGGTCCTACTTGGATGCTCACCTTCCTGCCGACGTCTCCTCTCCCCTTTTCCCATGCTTGCTGTGGTTCAGCCAGCTGTCCCCCACAGCCTCACCCTTCCACAGCCTCCCTCCAGCTGGAATGTGCTCCCCTCCCCTGGTGAAACGCCAGCCAGACTGTGGTCTCCTCCATGACCCCAGCTTGTTCCCCAGAGCTCCTGCCACTTTCCCCAGGCATCTTGTTTATGTGGCATTTAACATATGCTGCCTCCTGCTGTTGCTTTTCCTTGAGCTTTACCGTTTTCTGGACCAGCGCCGTCCTATAGGACTTTCCATGGTGATGAACGCTGTCCAGTGCGGTAACCACTGGCCACATGTGGCTGTGGACTCCTGGAAATGTGGCTCTGGAAACCGAGCAACTGGATTTTTAGTGTTTTCATCTTTAATGAATTTAAAGTCCAGTAGCCACAGGTGGTGAGGGCTTCCATGTTGGACAGTGCAGGCCCAGAAGAAACTGTGCTTCTGGAGGGTGGGAGTCACCCTCCTTGCAAAGAGGAGCCCCTCAGAGTGCTCTGTCGAGAGAGAGAAAGGGGAAAAGGCCAGAAAAGTGAACAGGTGTCCCCGCCCCCCACCCAGGGGCTGGTTTCCTAGGGGGTGAATGGTAGGAGGGGTCACAAGCAGAAGCCAGTGAGGAGGGAGGGTAACGATGGAGCCAGCCCCGAGGGCAGTGACTGCGACAGCATGACGGCGCCCACCCCGCAGAGGGAGCCAGGCTGAAATAAATGACATCTTAAGTGCTTTTTGCCTTTAGGAGGAAAAGGCTCTGTGACACCAGGGTATCAGCCGTAAAGGCTGAATTATTCATACCGTCTCGATGTCGCTGGTGTAACTGGCCCTGCTTCTCCTACCCTGCTCTGGGGAGAATCCAGCCTCAGAAGGACCTGAAGCCTCTGAGCTGGGTGGGCCAGGGCCAGGTTCTGACACTGATTGTGGGGCTTCCAGGAGGGACCCAGAGAGGGTCATGCTGGACACCCAAAGCCTGGTGAGGGGGCAAGCTGTGCAATGCCATGTGATTCTTAGTCGCTTTGGGCGGTTTTCATAAATAGCCTTGTCGTTCCTTTTCTGTCCAACCATCTCGGGGCAGGCGGGCAAGCCTGCAGGAGTAGAAACTGCAGGGCGTGAGGGGTGATATAAACAAGGAAGACACTTTTTACCCCTTCCCACCCAGAACAGCTAAAGCAAATAAGAACCCTCTCCCAGAGGTGGGAGATGAAGGAAGAAGAGGAGGAGGGGCCAGAAGGATGGGACCCTAAAGAGATGAAGAGGGGGAGCAACAGAGAAGGGCCAGTGGCTGGGCCAGTGGATGTCCTCAGAGGCCATTCCAGCAGCAGTGGGACTGGGGATGGGGTGAGGGAAGGTTCCGGGGCTGTGCCATCCAGGAGAGGAGGGTAATGGCTGGAGAGCATGAATGTGGGTCCTGGAGAGATTTAAGAGGTAGAATGGCCAAGAGTTGGTGAGAAGAGGGATGGCCAGGTGCTGGGGGGCACACCCCCCAAATTTCCGGAAAATATCTCTGGGCTAGCTCAGTACTGGGCCGGCCCAGGTGCCCCAGATGCCCTGACGATGCTCCTGGAACACCCACCCTCACCCCCTGGGGGCCCCCAGCAGCAGCCTGGCAGCCGAGAAGCTGGCAGCTTCCAAAGATCTGTTGTTTGGGTTTGTTTGTGCTTCTGTAACCGGGAGCTGAGATTTATTTCTTTAAAACATCCCATCTCCCGACACCCTGCAATCTGTTCTGTGCGTCGTTAAGACTAATCTTGTCTTATGTTTCTGTAGCACTCGGCAGGCTCTGTGCGGCATCTCTCCCTCCACACCGCCCCCCTGCACCCACATCCCTGCTCCATGTGCGGCCCCCCAGCCAAGGTGGCAGTCACTCACCACTGCCCTGCTCCATGCCTGGGGCTGGCCGATAGCAGGGGTCCAAAGGAAGCCTATTCGAGAAGGGCAGCTGGTGGGACTGAGCCCTTGGACCAGCCTGGGAGCCTCACTGCCAGGCAGGGAAGCCAGGCGCTGCCTAGGGCGGAGGATGGCCCTTCAGCATCTACCCTGCAGCTCTGGAAGCGCACTGGCGGCCAGCTGCCACTGGCTCCAGGAGCTCGGAGGGGCTGCCAGGGAATTCAGGCTGGGTCTCGACGGTGCCCAGTCATTTGATGTGAGACTCAGGGTGGCTGTTTGGCTCAGACATGCTGCCTGGGGAGGGAAGGGGCAGGCCATCTGGGCTGGGCCAGGTCTGCCGTCAAATGTAAACCAAGCCCTGTGTGATCCCCGGGGCAGGAGCTTGTCAAGGTGTTTTAATCTCTCTGTCTCAGTTTCCTCATCTGTGCGGTGGGGCCACTGTGAACACAAAGGTGATGAGTAAAAGGAGTTCCAAAGGCTCAGCACAGAGTAGACAAATGGCAGTCATTTACCAGGACGCTAAAAATAAAAGTGGCATTTTTATGGCACCTATCAGAGTGCCAGCCTGAACCTAAGAGGTTTGTGTTAGTTTCTTGGGGCTGCTGTAAGGAAGGACTGTAAACCCGTTGACTTAGAAAATCAGAAAGAGATTCTCACGGTTTTGGAGGCTGGAAGTCTGAAATCAAGGTGTTTGAAGGTCCAAAGAGGTCCTTCCTGCCCCTGCCAGCTCCTGGGGCTCCAGCTGTCCCTCGTGGCCACACCCCTCCAATCTCTGCCTCCATTGTCACGTGGTTTCTCTTCTTGGGAGGACATCAGTCCTTGGATTTAGGGCCCACTCTCAATCCAGGATGAGCTCATCTTGGGATCTTTAACTAATTACATCTGTAATTTGTTTCCAAATAGGGTCACATTGAGAGATGAATCTGGGGAGACCCTATTCAATCCATCTTAGGCTTTGTGGGCACTGACTGTTTAACCCTTGAAACAATGCCCAAGGTTGGGGTGTTCTTCTCCCATTGTAGAGAAGGTTGAGGCACAGGGTCACAGAGTGAGGCTCCTAGCTGAGGTACCAGCTAGGATGTTAAAAACAGAAAAGCAAAACAAAATCCAGCCCTGTTTCCATCATCACTTGGCACATGAGTCACCCCTCCGGCCTAGTCCTATTGGCCCCTTGGGTCTGTTTGGAACCCCACCCCCGTCAGAGGCTTGTGGGGCTGGAGCAAAGATGCTGTGGAAATCTACTTGTGACATAAGTAATATATGTCCATTTTATAAATTTGGGAGGAAAGGCATAAAGAAAATATTTATGGCCATCAGTCCTTCCAGCATTACTATTATCATTTTGGTTTACTTCTCTCTGGCCTTTTGAAGATGGGGATTGTAATTGTCCATCTGAAGAGTTGACAGATCTTCTCTATAAAGGGCCATGTAGTGAGTATTTTTGGTTTTTTGAATGGCACAGCCTCTGTGTAGCTTCTTAACTCTGTCCATAGAAAACAGCCACTAGCAATATGAAAGTGATTGGGTATGGCTTGGTTCCAGTAAAACTTGATTTATGGATTCCTTGTATTTCATATAATTTTCATGTGTCATGAAATAGTTCCCTCCTTTTGTCCTTTTCAACACTGAAAAATGTTCAAACCCATTCTTCGCACAAAAACCTGCACATGGATGTTTGTAGCAGTTTCCTTCATAAATGCCTAAACTTGGAAGCAGCCAAGATGTTCATTCTTCCATAGGTTAAGGGAGAGATAGACTGGTCTATCTAGATAATGGAATTCTATTCAGCACTAAAAAGAAATGAGCTATCAAGACAGAAAAAGACATGGAGGAAACTTAAATGCATGTTGCTAAGTGAGAGAAGCCAATCTGAAAAGGCTACAGACTGTGTGATTCCAACTATATGACTTTCTGGAAGAGTCAAAGCTATGGATACACTAAAAAAAGATCAGTGGTTGCCAGGCATTAGGGTTGGATAGAGCACAGAGGATTTTTAGGTAAGTGAAACTTTTCTGGATGATGCTGTGATGCTGATACATGTCCTTATACATTTGTTAAAATCTAAAGAATGTACAGGGCTTCTCTTGTGGCTCAGCAGTAAAGAATCCACCTGCAATGCAGGAGACACAGGTTCGATCCCTGGGTTGGGAACATCCCCTGGAGAAGGAAACGGCAACCCACTCCAGAATTCTTGCCTGAGAAATCCCATGGGCAAAGAAGCCTGGCCAGCTACAATTCATGGGGTCACAAAAGAGTTGGACACAACTTAGTGACTAAACAACAATAACAATATAGAATGTACAGCATCAAGAATGAACCACAATGTAAACTATGGGCTTTAGTTAATAATAATGTATTGATATTGTTCATCGATCATAACAAATGTATCACACTAATGCAAGATGTTAGGGGAACATCTGTGTGAGCAGAAAGGTACCTAGGAACTCTTTGTTCCTTCTGCTCAGTTATTTTGTAAATCTAAAACTGCTCTTCAGTTCAGTTCAGTCGCTCAGTCGTGTCCGACTCTTTGGGACCCCATGAATCGCAGCACACCAGGCCTCCCTGTCCATCACCAACTCCCGGAGTTCACTCAGACCCACGTCCGTCAAGTCGGTGATGCCACCCAGCCATCTCATCCTCTGTCGTCCCCTTTTCCTCCTGCCCCCAATCCCTCCCACCATCAGAGTCTTTTCCAGTGAGTCAACTCTTCGCATGAGGTGGCCAAAGTACTGGAGTTTCAGCTTTAGCATCATTCCTTCCAAAGAAATCCCAGGGCTGATCTCCTTCAGAATGGACGGGTTGGATCTCCTTGCAGTCCAAGGGACTCTCAAGAGTCTTCTCCAACACCACAGTTCAAAAGCATCAGTTCTTCAGTGCTCAGCTTTCTTCACAGTCCGACTCTCACATCCATACATGACCACTGGAAAAACCATAGCCTTGACTAGACGGACCTTTGTTGGCAAAGTAATGTCTCTGCTTTTGAATATGCTATCTAGGTTGGTCATAACTTTCCTTCCAAGGAGAAAGCGTCTTTTAATTTCATGGCTGCAGTCACCATCTGCGGTGATTTTGGAGCCCCCCAAAATAAAGTCTGACACTGTTTCCACTGTTTCCCCATCTATTTCCCATGAAGTGATGGGACCAGATGCCATGATCTTCGTTTTCTGAATGTTGAGCTTTAAGCCAACTTTTTCACTCTCCTCTTTCAATTTTATCAAGAGGCTTTTTAGTTCCTCTTCACTTTCTGCCATAAGGGTGGTGTCATCTGCATATGTGAGGTTATTGATATTTCTCCTGGCAGTCTTGATTCCAGCTTGTGCTTCTTCCAGCCCAGCGTTTCTCATGATGTACTCTGCATATAAGTTAAATAAGCAGGGTGACAGTATACAGCCTTGACGTACTCCTTAAAAATAGGCTATTAAAAAACTGTTAGCTCATGGATTGTACAGATAGCAGGCCATTACGTGCTGACTCCTGGTCTAAGCCAGCACTGCTCAGTAGAAATGTAGTGAGCCACATATGTGATTTAAAATTTTCTAGTAGTCTTGCTTTTAAAAAATTCCATCTTGAAATAACTATAGAGTCACAGGAAGTTGCAAACTATGTACAGGGAAGTCCCATGCATCCTTCACTCACCCTCCCCTGATTGCACTATCCTGTGTTAAACCATGATACACATTCCAGACCGGGAAATGAAGTTGGGTACAACGCACAGATCTTGCTGGTCTTTCAAACTCCATTTGTGTGTACCTGCATATAGAATCCCGTGCAATTGTGCCCCACGTGTAGCTTTGTGTAACCACCACCACAATCAAGGTACAGAACAGTTCCATCGCTGCCTGGCTGCCATACGCTCCCCCTCATAGTTGCAGCCACCACTATATTCTCTGTCTCTAGAAGACTTCCATATAAGTGATACCACATGCTCTGTCACCTTGAGATGGGCCTTTTTCACTCAGCATAACTCCCTTGAGCCCCATCCAAGACACTGTGTGTATTTGTAGTGCTTTCCTTTTTATTGCTAAGTAGTATTCCAAGGTGTTCATGAACCAGTTTGTTTAAGTATCCACCCTTTGAAGGAAGGACATTAATGGGTTGTTTCCAGTTTGGGGCATTTATGAATAAAACTGTTGTGAACCTTTCTATATGGGTTTTTGTCTGAATGTAGTTTTCATTTTTCTGGGAGAAATTCCCAAGAGTGTAATTGCGAGGTCATATGTATGATGGTTGCATGTTTTGTCTTAAAGAAATTGCCCAAATTTTTTTCCAGAGTAGCTGTGCCATCTTATATTTTCACCAACAATATAGGTGAGTGGTATAGTTTCTTTGAATCCTTGCCAGCATTTGGTGTGTTCAATCCAAGGAGATCCAACCAGTCCATGCTAAAGGAAATCAGTCCTGAATATTCATTGGAAGGACAGATGCTGAAGCTGAAACTCCAATACTTTGGCCACCTGATGTGAAGAACTGACTCATTTGAAAAGACCCTGATGCTGGGAAAAATTGAAGGCGGGAGGGAGGAGAAGGGGATGACACGACAGAGGGTGAGATGGTTAGATGGAATCACCGACTCAATGGACATGAGTTTGAGTAAACTCTGGGAGTTGGTGATGGACAGGGAGGCCTGGCACACTGCAGTCCGTGGGGTAGCAAAGAGTCGGGCACGACTGAGTGACTGCACTGACTGACTGACTGACTGTTTTGTATTTTGGCCATTTTGGTATGTGTGTGGTGTCCCACTGTGGTTTAATTTGCATTTCCCTAATGATTAGTTGAGCATTTTTACATGTGTTTCTCTGCCATCTTCTTTTGCATTTCCCTAATGATTAGTTGAGCATTTTTACATGTGTTTCTCTGCCATCTTCTTATTGTCTTTGGTGAAATGTCTCTTCATGTCTTTTGCCTATATTCTGATCTTCCTGGTGGGGTTTCCTGGTGGTCTGTCCTGGTGGCTCAGATGGTAAAGAATCTGCCTGCAGTGCAGGAGACCTGGGTTCAATTCCTGGGTTGGGAAGGTCCCCTGGAGGAGGGCATGGTTATCCACTTCAGTATTCTTGCCTGGAGAATCCCCATGGACAGAGGAGCCTGACAGGCTACAGTCCATGGGGTTGCAAAAAGTAGGATATGACTGAGTGACTAAGCACACAGGACACACAATCTTTTTTTTAACTGTTATATGTTTGAGAGTTCTTATTTTCTACATACTAGTCTTTTGTCAGATATGTGATGCACAAGTGTATCTCTGAAGTTATCGTTTCATCCTCCTAGCAGAATCTTTCACAGGGTAAAATATTTTAATTCTGATGACACCCAATTTATCAATTTTTCCTCTTGTGACTCTTGCTTTTGTTGTCAAGTCTAAGAACTCTTGGCCTAGTCCTGAATCCTAAAGATGATCTCCTATCATTTTCTAAAACTTTGGTCATTTTCATTCTACATTCAAGTCCATGACTCATGTGGAGTTAATTTCAGTATAAGGAATGAAATTTAGGGCAAGGTTTATCTTTCAGCCTGGGAATGTTTTGTTGCCGCAGAATCATTGAAACGGGGTACCTTCCTCCATGGAATTGCTTTTGCACTTTTGCCAAAAATCAGTCGAGCATAAATGTGTGTATCTAATAGCTGAATTTTAATGAGTAAAAAAAAAAATATGTAAAATCAATTTGAATAATTACCCAGTATACCCCAAATATTAGCATTTCAACGTGTGATCAGTATTAAAAGTTGATGGAAGATGTTCAGTATTCTATCTTTGTACCTAGTCTTAGGGAATCTCGTGTGAACTTTAACCCTAGAGCACATCTCAGTTTTGTTTTGCTTTTTTAAAATGTACTTTTAGCTGCGTTGCTACACGGGCTTTTCTCTAGATGCGGAGAGCAGGGGCTACTCTCTAGCTGCAGTGTGCGGGCTTCTCTTGTGGAGCATGGGATCTAGGTGCACGGACTTACGTCACTGCAGCACATGGGCTCAGTAATTGTGGCTCCCAGGCTCTAGAGAACAGGCTCAGTAGCTGTGGCACATGGGCTCAGTTGCTCCTCAGCATGTGTGATCTTCCTGGATCAGGGATCGAACCTGTGTCTCCTGCATTGGCAGGCAGATTCTTTACCTCTAAGCCACCACATCTCAGTTTTAATTTGCCACATTTCAAGTGCTTGATGCCACGTGTGGCACAGGACCATGGAGTTGGCCAGCTCTAACCTCTACTGGTTGGTGTCCTGATATGGTTTTATTGGTTTTTGTCTTTTTTTTTTTTTTCCTAGTGTTCTCTGGCTAGCCCTCTTCCTTTGTCCTTGATGGCTGGGCAGCTTCTAGGGGGAGGTCTGATGAATGACCTGTTGCCCCTGCTTGGGGAAGGTTCTGTAGCTCTAGCCCCTCCCTGACTTGGAGCAGAGATTCTGGAAGTCACCAGTGTTACCCAAGGAAGCAAGATTCCAAAAAAGACAGGTACCTTGTGGAGCCCTTGCGTGGGTCGACCTTGAAATCATGATATTGTTGACTGTCCTCTCAAGGACTGTCAGCTCTCTAGAAAGCCGGCCTCTTTCTATTAAATCTGTCAGGACAGGGAGGAAATAAGTGCATCAACCCTCCCGAAGTGAAAAGAAAGAAGTTCAGCCTCCAGGGGAGGCCACACTCCCGAGGGAATTGACAGTCCCAGTGCAGGATGACTGTTGAAGGACAAGGAAATGAAACAGTTGTCAGCCTTTCCCCCTCAGCTCACAAACCACCACAGCCCCTCTGGGGGTCCTTGATGCAACCCTCACTGATTTGTTGCAGGGGGTAGTGGGGATGCTCTCCAGGGGGCTGTGTTGCTCTGACTGCACAGAGCCCCGCATGGGAGCAGGAAGCCAGAGGCCCTGGGGGCCCCGGCTCTTGCATCAGCAGCCCTGGCAGGGCCTCTGCAGGGCCCATGTGAGCTTCTGAGAGCTTTGAGCATAAGGTCACAGAATAATGACATGGCAGTGTCTCCCGGGCGAGCCATCCTCTGTCTTTGGGGAACCCCCCTCAACTTGGCTGTTGCAACGTAACCCAATACCTGATGAAATCCTCCCCCAAAGCAAGAGGGAGGTGACCAATGACCTTTGTCATTTGATGGGAACGTTCCTGTATCCTCTGCTGTTTGCCTTAACGTTCATTCCCAGCAAAGTAAACAAAGCATTTTTACTTGGATTTTCCGTTCAATTCAACCAATGTTCCCTAAATGCCTGTGGTGTGGTGGAGAGAAAGGGCTCCTGGTGGCCCCTCCACCATATCCGGAATGTGCTTCCTTGCTTCGGGAAATCTGTTTTGGGAACCTGAGAGTATGGTTTCCCTGACGATCTAACAGCCGAAGCCCAGCCACACTGGTCATCGCAGAAACGCCTGCCCTTTGAAAGTCATGGGCCAGTGGAAGCAGGCCTGAACTCTGGTGCCAGCAGGTGGCCTCAAGTACATTCCCGACCTTCCTTAGCGGCAGGCAGTGACACAGATGATCCCTAAGTGTGGCCACCCTGGAGCCGAGCCCCTGGCCCCCTCCCAGCTGTGCCCAGCTCTGTGCCCTCACACGTCTCCATCCTCATTGCCCCACCTTTTACCCCACACAGTGACCATCCTTGCCCACTAGACCATCACAGGTGAGTGGCTCCTAAGTGCCCTGGAGGTCCCCAGGAGGAGGTGTGGAGATGAACCTTTAGGTTTAGATAGCCACATGCCTCTTCTGTTACATTTTATTTGATGGTTTCCAAGATGGGGCGCAAATCCTCTAAAGTTGGGAAGGTGCTTTCCTGAGAGGCTTTGGGGCCAGCAAAGGGTGCTTGCCAGGGTTGGGGTAACATGGGGCTAGGAAGCCAGAAGTGGAAATTTTCTGGAAGGAGGGAGGGTGGCTGTCTCATGGGTCACAGAAAGGGAGACCTGCACACGTCTGGAAAGGAGAGGGAGGGAAGGAGACCTGGGACCCAGCAAAAGGGCATAGATGTGGCCTCTTCCTGGAGCCCCAGGGCTGGCAGTTAGGGCCGGACCCTGTAGATGGTAAGACATCAGGATCTGTCTTGCTTCTGTAAATATTTAAACACTGGGAGGATTATTTTTGGTAGCTACGGTCTCTCTCCGAGCCTGGCGGGCTGCCGGGCTGCCGGGAAGGGTGTCGAGTGACAGCGGGCTCTCTGCATGCTCCCCGCGCTCCGCGTGCTCACGGGCACAACGGCCACGACTTAAATGGGGTCACAGTTCTCCTTTCTGGGAGAGCCTGACCAGGCACAGGCTCACAGGCTTCCACATTCGGGGTAAGACCGACGTGACCAACACGGATGTCAAGCTCCAAAGTTTCCCTGATGATAGTTGAAAGTGACAGTACCTTGAGCTTCCAAACCGCGAGCATGAAGTAGCAGGGCCTGCTGCCCGGCCGGACACCCCCTGGGGAGGTGGCCACGCTCCACCAGACCCACCGGGGGTGAAAGGACTCATTGTGTGCCCCCGCAGAGCACGAGGGGCTGTAGAGAGCCGTCTTTGTCGGGTCCACGGGACTGACGTGCAGAGGAGCCTGCTCCCGCGGCGGGCGTGGACGTGGGGTGCCGAGGTTCACCGGGGCCCAGCTCTCTGGGAGCGGCGGCCAGTTTCCCCCGGCCCCAGCATCAAATCTGTCTGGGCATCATGGCCCTGCTTCTTCCCTGTGGAACACGAGGCTGGCATACACCCTCCCTTGAAACTCCATTTTCCTGGAGGTGGCACTTCAGCTGAGGAGGGCTCTGTGTGTGCCCAGCAGATGGCAGGCTTCCCCCAGATCAGCCAGGGGTGTGCCCTGCCCGCTGAGCCCGCCCCGCCTCCCGCCCAGAGAGGAAGTTCCATCTGCCCTTTGTTGCTCACCTGTCCCCGCTCCCTTCTCACCGCCTGTTCCCGAGGGGCTGCCTGGATGTGTGCTGCTGAGGAGGGGGACACAAGCTCTGGCCCAAGCCAGACTCCCTCGGGGCTGCCAGACACGCCTTTCCTGGGTCCCGTCTCTATTTTCAGCTGGCCTCCATCTCCCCGCCGACTTTCCGTCTCCTCTCTTGGGGGTCTGATAGGTGGAGAGTTGCCAGCATGGTGCCCCACACCACCCCCAGCCTTGTGCTATCCATCGCCTCCCCAGAGACCAGATGGCTAGACAGACTTGGCCTCTGGCCCCAAATCAGAGACACATGGCCAACATTAGACCTGGGATGCCAGGCAGCAGTCATCTCGGGATGCAGACTGCTTACTGTCCTTCTCACTGCCCCTGTGGACATGCTGACCCCTACCACAGCCCAGCTGAGTCTCAAGGGTGGTCTTGTTTGGGATTTACTTTGTTGGACGCTCTCTCTTTAAAAAAAAAAAAAGTTAATGGTTTTTATATAAATAATATGTAGTTAATACAGATGTGTTAGATATAAAGGAGTGGTACCCCAAGGAATTGAAAGCAGGGACTCAAAGAGTTATTTACACACATCTTCCATGACTTTTGAGAACCTACTTTTTCAGATTAGCTATAAGGCTATGTTGATTGTTCCTTACCCCAACATTCATCTGGAACTCCAGTCACACTGCTATGGCCCGGGACTGCTGGCTGCGGGTACCTCTGCACCAGCTCTGGTGCAGCAACCATGCACTTCTGTCTGGTTTGGAAGGAAAGGCCAGCAAAGCTACCCGTGGCACCAAGGCCAGGGGGCTAACTGTGGCCTGGGCTCCCACCGCCTGGTCTCCTTCTGGTGAACAGGGCCTGAGGCTGATCACCACACACACCTCCCTGTAACAGGGACCTACGCCTGCTCTCAACATGGCTTGTTCAACCCAGATCTAAGGTGATTGAAAATCAAATCCAGTTTTAGGCCCTGAAAGCAGGTTCTTCAGAGACTCCGGTGGGCGGGGAAAATTGGAGGAAGCTCTGGGAGGCTTGTCAAGGTCAGATCAGGAGATACTGCTGCCCCAGCCTTTTCCAGAACTTAGAAAACTAGACTCTCCCTGTTGTCTTCTGGGAACTGGGAAAATGAACACACCCTTCTGAGTGCCTGGCACCGAAGGGAGGGTACCTAAACAGGACCCAGAGTCCCTGGCACACACCCCCCACCCCCAGAGGATGGGAATTGACACTGGGAATCCAGGAGGGGGCATCAGGGAGGGACTAACAGGGCATGCCAGCCATGAGGGTCCCCCTGCCTGCCCCCAGGAATCTCTACCAGTAACCTGTGGTGAGATTGGCCAGGGCCAGTGTTTATACCCCTCCTCTTGGGCTTCCCTGGTAGCTCAGACAGTAAAGAATCTGCCTGCAATTCAGGAGACTTGCATTCAATCCCTGGATTGGGAAGATCCCCTGGAGAAGGGAATGGCTATCCACTCCAGTATTCTTGCCTGGAAAATTCCATGAACAGAGGAACCTGGAGGGCTACCATCCATGTGTTTGAAAAGAATCGGACATGACTGAGCGACTAATATTACTTTCTTATAACAAAAGCACTGGTTTTTCTATTAATGAAGCTTCTGGAGTCCTCCCAGCCTGCAGCAAAGCAAAAGGCAGCTCAGGTCACAGGCAAAATGAGCAAGGGTCACTGGGGAGGCGGGCCTGGCTTGTGGGAACTGGGCTAGTAAAGCCGGCCTGCTTTTCTCTCCCTGCCTCCCTTTAGCCTCCTGGGCCCTGCGGGCCAGCTACTATAGAAGCCCATAGCCCATTCCTTCTTGCCCTGGGGCCAAGTAGCAGGAGGTGGCGTACCTGTTGGGACAAGTCCCCAGCCCAATGCCGACTGGACTGCCCAGAATGCATGCCTGCCTTCTCAGAGGAACCATACACAAAGTCCAGACCTCCAGAAACAGCTAATACATGGAGTGACCTTCGAGTTTGGCAAGTGCTCAGCCAAAGCGCAGCATGAACTTGGCCCAAATGGCCAACGTCCCTAATGGCACAGGTCAGGACCTCCAGGCTGCCCTGGGGCCCATGCCTGGGGTCATCGCTCACAGGATGGCCTAGGCAAAGTCTGAGCCCTGATGACTCAGCACCCTTCACCTCTGCCGGGACAGGGCCACATGCAGACGGTGCCTGTGCTGACTTGCCAGTCTGCCCAGGATGAGAACAGCCCCGCCTACCTGGGGATAAGCCTTTAAAACAATCCTGAACTCTGCACAGGCCCTTAGCCCTGGCGAGGAGAGGAGAGAGGTGAAGATAGCTGGACTCATTCAGACTTACTCTGCAACAGGCAAAAAACCATGTCTTTTCGTCCTTGAGAACACCCAGCACCACATTTATTTTGGAAGCACCTCTGTCATTCAAACAAAGCTCAAAGCCAAAGGGTCACCTGCACAAGGCCGCACCAATGGAGATGATGGGGACCTGGTTAAAAGGCTTTGGGCGTTTAACCGCATCCAGAGCAGTAGCCCCCAGCTCTGAGGACTCTACTTCGATTGTTTATAGGGCAAAATTCACTCCTTGCTCACAGCACGTCTTCATCAGGGGAAAGCAGTGCTGCTTGTGAGGGGTCTTAATGGTCCCCCACATTTGGGCTGCCCTTGGGGCCACCTTGAGTCCCACCTGTGAGCGAGATTGCAGTTCACCACTCCCTGGCTGCTCACACTGCTTTCACCCAGAGCTGGCGTTCGTGTAATGGGCGGAAAACATCTCCACTCATCCCTATGCCTTTTCCCTCATTTTTAAAGAAATGTCCTTTGGGGAAACCTTTTTCTCTCTTATTGACTGAAAGACTTTTCCTTGGTGGAACTGAGGGTACCAGGTCCCCAGAAAGGGCCCAGCCTGGGGGCAGGTGTGGGCTAGGATGTGGTGACACCGCCAAGCCTGGCAGGAGGGGAGGCATGGCTATGACTGGGCTTTTCCACGGGACTGGCCAGGGCACACTTCATGGTGCTTGGCTGAACTGAGCTTTGATACCGAGAGGTTTTAACTGACAAAGCAAGCAGGGACCACTAAGTTTTGCTTCATGGCTGATTAATGATTAAAGGACCAACAGTCCATGCATAAAACCTTCCAGAAAAGCTCTCTTCATCCCTAAAGTCAGTGGTTTGGGGCTTGTCTTCTTTGCAGTGGAATGGGTGTGTTGAGTTGCTGGCATGCGCTGACAGAACTCTTGGTTCGGAACACAGGCGAACAGCCCCAGCTGGTGGAGCCGGGAGCAGGCGAGCTGTGCATGTCTGACTTCCCACCACCATCTAATGATTGAGCAGACCCAGGGAGCCCCATCGGGTGGTGCCCACTGCACCCCTTGGTAGCTGACGGTGTATGGTTTGGATTTAACACACAGCTCTCTGTAGTTGACAAAGAAAAACTATTTCCAGTTTGCATAAACTGGCCACAGCCGTTGCTGAAGCTGGGAGAGGGGCCGGCTGACTGGTGTGACTTCTCAGGTGGTAGTGTTTTGTTTTGTGACTTTGGAAAGAACATGAAAGACTAGGCGGACATCCACTTGCCAAGGAGCCCAGGGCTGGTGGCCAGGCCAGCACCTCCCTGGTAGGTGTCAGGGAAAACGTTCAAAGTAAATAAACACTGTGATTTCTGGGCCTGCATAATACCTTTCCCCTCTCTTTCCTAATCCCAACACCTGGGGCTGGAGCCCCACAGGAGAAGCTCTTGTCCTTTCATAACTGAAGGTTGAACTCGGCCTGGATGGTAACAGGGATCCTGACTTAAAACACACATTCACACACACATAGTCACATGTATACAGACATACCACGTATATACAAACACACATACATACACCACACACCCCACACACATACGCACACGGTTTCAGGGAGAAGAACTGGAGCATATTTTGCTGGAGTCAGAAGGAAATATTCAATGACCTCTCATTCTCCTCTGTATGTTTAGTTTTCCCTTTTTTTTGAAAAAAATCACTTTCAGAATTGCCGGGCTGGTTTTTCCAAACTTGAGATAGAGTCAGCCCTTTATATCCACCAGTTCAGCATCTGCTGATCAACCAACCTCAGACTGAAAAAGCTTGAGAAAAAAATTTCCAGAAAGTCCCCAAAAGCAGAACTTGAATTTGCCACATGTGAGCAATTAGTTGGGCTTCCCAGGTGGCCCAGTGGTAAAGAATTAGTCTACCAATGCAGGAGACACGGATTGGATTCCTGGATCAGAAAAATCCCCTGGAGGAGAAAATGGCAACCCAATTCTTGCCTGAAAAACCCCATGGTCAGAGGAACCTGGAAGGCCACTGTCCATGGGGTTGCAAAGAGTCAGACACGACTGATTGAGCGCACACAGCAATTATTTACGTGGCATTGACATTGTAGCCTTGCCATTAAATTAGATATTATAAGTCATGATTTAAAGTTTATGGGAGGATACATACACCCCAGTGTTCATGGCAGCACTATTTACAATAGCCAAGAATGGAAGCAACCCAAGTGTCCATAAAGAAGATGTGGTATATATACAGAGGAGTATTACTCAGCCATAAAAAGAATAAAATAATGCCATTTGCAGCAACATGGATGGACCCAGAGATTATCATACTAAGTGAAGTCAGTCAGATAAAGAAAGGCAAATATCATGTGATATCACATATATGTGGAATCTTAAAAATGATACAAATGAATTTATTTACAAAACTGAAATAGACTCACAGATGTAGAAAACAAACTTACAGTTACCAAAGGTGAAAAGAAAGGAGGGATAAATTAAAAGTTTGAGATTAACAGATATACACTACTGTATATAAAATAAGCAACAAGGACATACTGTATAGCTCAGGGACCTGTGCTATATTCAGCCTCTTGCAATAACCTACAATGGGAAAAGGATCTAGATATATGTATGCATGCATGCATGTATATATATTTAAGTATATAGGGCTTCCCAGGTGGCCCTAGTGGTAAAGAACCCACCTGCTAATTCTGGAGGTATAAGAGACACAGGTTCGATCCCTGAGTTGGGAAGATCCCCTGGAGAAGGGAATGGCAACCCACACCAGTATTCTTGCCTGGAGAATCCTATGGACAGAGGAGCCTGGTGGGCTGGGATCTATAAGGTCACAAAGAGTTGGACACAACTGAAGCAACTTAGCACAGATACACACGTATGAATATAACTGAACCATTTTCCTATACATATGAAAATAACACAACATTGTTAATCACCTATACTTCAATATAAAGAAATAAATAACTTATCTGGGAGGAAGTGCGTAGGTTATATGCAAATACTTGCCATTTTATACAGGGGACTTGAGCATCCTCGGATTTTGGTATCCTCGGCGGCCCTGGAGCCCACTCCCACAGGTACTGAGGAAGGACTGGATGCCTCCTAGATCTCATACAGACATAACATTCAAGACCCTCGGAGAGCTCCAGACAAGTGGGCCTCCAAACACGTGTGTTTGCTCCATACTGAAAGCTCCCCAAAGGAAAATCCCTCACCCACCTGTAAGCCAGCCAAAGTTGAAAGAGTCCCCAAACCCCTCTGAACCCAAATCTCCTATTCCTACTTTACATCCTTTCTCCTGAGAAGTGGCTTGCAGCAGTGCCCAAAGCTCTCCCTGTGGAGTGAGGCCACAACCACAAAACTGGGGGAAAGAACTTCTCAGGGACACTCCCGGCCCTAGCATCCACCCTCGGAGAGAGTGATGGCCCCTGGTCACCGGGCACATGCCTGCACCTGTTTGTTCTGTTTTTAAAATAACCATGCTTAAAGAAATGCTTGTTCGTCACCACACCCAGACCAAGATGTTCTGGACAATTCCCTCCTGGTTGGGTGGAGCCTGCAATCCTGCTCCTGGCTGGAGACCTCAAATCCAGCTCCTCCCAGTGGTCATGACAAAGGCAGCCCAGGCTCTGCCTGGACATCCCCCGACCCAATCCTGCCCAGCCTGCCCAGGAAGGGCATCGGACACTGGGCTGGCTATAGGCTTCTCACTGAACCAAACCTTCTCACTGATCTAACAAGGGTGATGTGTCCCACTGAGGATGCAGGACACAGGGCTCAGTCACGGCCTCTTGCAGGGTCAGGTTTGCTGAGCCATTCCTTGTGAATGGGAAACTCACCTGGGATGCTGAGTTTAAACCCACTGACTTGCTGGAGGGGACCCGCCCTTTTGTAAGATGCAAGGAATGGGGGATGGGGGACATCCTCATCCTTCAAAACAGGAGTTGCCACCTGGAGCCCTGCTTTCTCAGGTGGCAGGGACAGCCTTTGTCCTCTGACACAGACCTCAGAGTGAGGATGTCCTGCTGGCAGAGGCTCTGGAAAATGTCCTGGGGGCTGTGAAGCCACGGAGTGGTGTTGAGAACTTGGAGCCGAGGGGCCTGCTCTTTAGCTCTGATTCTAAACTCTGTGTATTTGTGACAATCAAAAACATCTGCTTGGGCTGGACATCCATCTGGGAGGACGATCAGAGATCTCACATTCAAGACACGAACGTACCCTTGCAATGTGGAGCACATGCACAACGTGTCCTCGAAGTACAAGGTCTGAGACCCATGTACAAAGCTAGTGATGACTTTGGACCTGAAGTGGGTGGGGGCAAACCCAACGGCATCTTTGCTGCCTCCCCACACCCCACCCCCTGCATTGGGACTGTGCAGTAATTGGCACTGCGGTGATTTATGCAACTGCTAATCAAAAGCTTTTATTTTCTGATTATCTCTCCGTTTGATGGATGGCAGATGCCAATGCAGTCAAAATATAAACACGTTCCAGTCTGAACATTTCAAAGAAGAAACTAGCCATTCCAGAGAGCAGAGGAGGGTACCCCTTCTGCTGCCTGGCAAAGAGTTTCATTGGGGAAAATTATTTTTCATCACCTTTTTGCTTTCTATTTAAATTAAGCTTCACCAAGCAAGTTTGGCAGCAGCGGAGGGCTCCTAATTTGGTCCCCCTTGACCTCTGCTGCCTTGATTGGCAGTTTGTTGCCGGGCGGGAAGTTGTGCCCGCGAGGTAGGAACAGCAGAACAAATGCCCTAGGACAGCTCTGTGTCCCCCGAGGACCCCAGCAGAGCGGGGAGAGCGCGCAATTAGAGAGGTCTTCACACAGAAAGTTAATTAGCTACTAAATAGCATTTAGCACAGTTTACGATGGGAAATGCATGTCTGAGAAGCAAATGGAGACCAGTGAATAATGGTGGCCACAAGACGGGGGGTCCTGGCCGCTGACGCTTTACTCCTTGGGCCTGACTCAACGCCAGGGTCTCAGGGCACGGGGCCTCTGTTTCCTCGAGGGTGGAGGGAGGGAAGGAACCTGAGATGTCCTGGTCCACGTGCCCAGGAGCTGTGCCCCCAAGAATGAGGGCCAAGCACCCCAGGACCAGGCAGGGCAGGAGGCATGCCAAGAATCCGCCTGGCCTTGGAGTGGCTATCCTGCCTCCCATGTACTATCCAGCTTCTCAGTTGTGGAAATGAGTTCAATATGCCTTCAGTTACTGGGAACCGTGTGTGTGCTGGGTTAAACGGTGTCCCCCAAATTCATGTTTCCCCAGAAGCTCAGAGTAGACCCTTATTGGGAAGGGTCTTTGCAGGTAAAATTAAGGCAAGAATCAGGATGAGATCATACTGGATTAGGGTGAGCCCTACATCCCAATATGTGTCCTTATAAAAGATAGAAAAGAACACCCAGACAGGGGGCAGAGGCCGTGTGACGTGGAGTCAGAGACGGCAGTGATGCAGCTGTAAATCAAAGAATGGGAAGGGTTTTTGGAGCCACCAGAAGCTGAGAGAGGTGAGCAGGATTCCATCCTGAAGCCTTCAGAGGGACCACAGCCCTGTGGACACCTTGATTTTGGAATTCTGGCCTCCAGGACTGTGAGAGAAGAGATTCTGATGTTTTAAGGCTTCCAGTTCACGGTGGTTTGTTACAGCAGCCCTGGGAAACCAATAGTGTGGGATCACATGACAGCCCCTATTTTAGTCCCTGGGAGGCCCGGC
Organism: Bos mutus; assembly: GCF_027580195.1. Lineage (NCBI taxonomy): Eukaryota > Metazoa > Chordata > Mammalia > Artiodactyla > Bovidae > Bos > Bos mutus. The sequence continues at coordinate 10,686,367 of NC_091635.1, read as the reverse complement.
GTGGGTGCTGGTGTCTGAAGCCAGAGAAATCCAGGGACCCCCGGAGGCTGGCAGGGAGCGGGGGTGGGTCAGGGCCTTCGTGTTCTGTTACCGTTCCCGTGCTGACTCTGCTGTGCTTATTTGACCCACTTGATTCATCTGCCTGTTGAAACCATGGGTTGATTGCTTGGGGCAATTTTTATTTTTGCCTTTTGTTTGTTTAGTTGGGTTTTTTTTTTACCTTTGATGTTTCTTAATGATTTGGAGGGTGTTTTCTTTTTTAATTATAAAAGTAATACCTGCTTACTAAAGAAATTTTGGAAAATAGGAAAAAGATAAAACAAGGGGGTGAAATCCTACCTACAGCTAACACAGCCATTGTCAGCATTTTAGTGTACTTCCTCTAGCCTTGCGATTATTTTTTTGTTGGTTTCTGATGCTTAAGTTAATTTACAGAGTTGCAGACACACTGTAAAATTTGGTTTCTTGGTTTTTAAAATAATAATTTAACAATTTTTTATATATATTTTAACTTTTAATTTTATATCAGCGTATAGCCAATTAATGGGCTTCTCCGGTGGCTCAGCAGTAAATAATCCGCCTGCAATGCAGGAGACCTGGGTTTGATCCTTGGGTCAGGAAGATCCCCTGGAGGAGGGCATGGCAACCCACTCCAGTATTCTTGCCTGGAGAATCCCACAGACAAAAGAGCCTTTCGTGCTACAGTCCACAGGGCTGCAAAGAGTCAGACAGGACTGAAGTGACTGAACGTGCACGCACACATAGCTGATGCCATAGTTCCAGGTGGACAGCAAAGGGACTCGGCCAAACATATACATGTATCCATCCTCCCCCAGACCCTCCTCCCATCCAGGCTGCCACAGAACGCTGAGCAGAGTCCCTTCTGCTATACAGTAGGACCTTGCTGGTCATCCATTTAAAATATAGCAGTGTGTACATGTCGATCCCAAACTCCCTAACTATTCCTTCCCCTCATAAATTCTGTTATATTTGATACATGCAAAAAACATGTATAACATGTAAATGATGCAGCATAATAATAAAATGCACCCACATTACCCGTCACGCAGCTATATGACTAAATGATTCAGCTACTGGGCTTCCTCCCTGCCCTGGAATCCAGGCTCCAGAAGGGAATCATTTTCTGGAATGCTGTGGGCATCATTTCCCCCCTCTTTTAAGGCAGACGGTCCACATTTGTATTCCTTTCCCAACAATACGTGTTGGGTTCAGTCTGATTTTGAGAAGTATTAAAATGTCAGCATCCTTTGCCACCTTCTGTGACCCAGGTCAGTGTCTAAGGTCACATGGTTCATTTCTTATAACTGGTGAGGTCCCTAACCCTAACCCTAACCCCCAAGCTGCAACTACTCCGCAGCTTGTCTACCCACATTCCTGGCCATCACCACTTGGTGTGTTTTCAGGGATTTTCTCTATGACAATCCTGGTGCCCGTCTTTGGTTCATGGAGCAAAACCCCTCTGAGATGTGTATGCTCAACTCCACAAGATGCGAGTGTTGTTTCCCACCAACGATGGGCCAGCTTAGGTTACACTCACCCCTGCCAGGGTTGTGTGAGTTCTGTCTTGCTATTTTCAATTCATGCTTTGAATGAATGTCTTCTTTTTCAAAAAATTGTATTTATGTATGGCTGTGCTGGGTCCCTGTTGCGTGGGCTTTCTCTAATTGTGGTGAACTCCATTCTCTAGTTGTGGTGGTTTCTCTTGCTGCAGAGCATGGGCTTCAGGGCCCGTGGGCTCAGTAGCTGTGGCACACAGACTTAGTTGCCCTGTGGCAGGTGGCATCTTAGTTCCTGAACCAGAGATCCAACCGGTGTCCCCAGCATTGGCAGGCAGATTCTTAACCACTGGACCAAAGGAAGTTCCTTCCCATGTCTTCTTAATAGCAATCATTTTTAATGCCTACTAAATATCCTATTGGGTAGATATACAACTTTTCACTGGTCCATCTACCTTTCATGGACATTGAGTTGTTTCCAATTTTCTGTTTGTCCTGTGAGAAACCTCACTGGGCTTCTACTGTGCTGGTGTGCAAATAGGATTATTCCTCCAATGGGCTCCCAGAAACAGAATCAAAGAGGGGAATCTTTTCAATTCTTGAGACACATCGCCAGTTGTTGCTTTAAAGATTTGAGCCTTGGTTGTGGAGAAATTGACAGATGTGCACAAAGGTATAAATATTTGTGTACATACACACAGAGGTCCTGCATATACGTGTGTACAAAGATCTGATGTGTAATTTTGTGCATGCACAAAGGTTTAATGCACACACTTGCAGTGAAGTTTGGTGTGATATTATTTTACAAAATAATAAAAACAGGAACCATCCCAAGTTTTCATCTATAGGAAATGTTTAAATAAATACACAGAACCTGAAGCAACACTTACAAAAAAGTGTGATTGACCCAAGGTACTGCCAGGACAAAGGCCATGAGTAGGGTGACAGAAAGATCCAGCTGTAGCAATATTGACAGCATGCTCCTATTTCTGCTTTACCACATGTGCATGTATGTGCATATGTGTGTGTGCACGCACAGGACACCCCCACTGTTACCCAGAGTTACTATGGAGGAGCAGGATTGAGTCTGGGCTGAAGCTGGTGAAGGAACAAGAGACTTTGCAGTTTTGCTTTACATGCCTCTGAGTGTCTGAATTTGTATCAAGGGCATTCCTCTTCCCATGAAAGAAGGGCTCATGGACAGGATAGAGATTTGACTGCTCACCCCACCTGGGGCAGGAGGAGGAGCTGACTTCATGGTACATCTCCCAACATTGGCTTCCACCCCTTTGGAAATAAATTATTGCTGATCCATGTGCTAAAAACCATGCTCATTTGCATTTTTTTATGATTGAGGATTTTGCATATATTTCTGTATGTTAATTCATGTTGTTTCTTCTTTTGTGAAATATGTGTAATTGGCCCATTTATCTCCTGGGGTCTTTGACTTAATGGAAAATAACATCAAGGAGAGAAGGCCCTCATGTGAGGGTCCCCAAAGCCTCCTGCCAGTACCACCATGTGGGGATTACATGGAGACCAAGGGGCAGGAGATATACCACCTCTCTTGGATTTGCCCCTCATGATGTCCAGTGTCCATTGTACCCTGTAAACCAGCTCCAAGGAGGGATAGTTGCTCGGCAGTCAAGGCTGACAGCAAGCTTTGGGCTTGGGCTGAGCCAGACCGCTGGAAGATGGCTGTTTCACCCCAAGAAGCAGAGTTTCCGAAGCCCGTCCTCCCCTGTTGGTAAATACCCGTTTTGCTCTAAGAAAATTCTGTCAGCCAGCATCCCAACCCTGGTTTGCCTTAAATGCCCTGAGCCAAGCAAGCAATGGCTTGGTGCCAAAGGATGCTCTGGGTCAACCTGGAACCAGGCCCAGGGGACAGAGGAACAGAAGGGAGGAAAAGGATCCAAAGCGGTGCTGTTTTGATATCACTCATGGGACGTGGTGCTCTGAACAGAATTCAGGTTTGTGGGGTCTGCCGTGTGGATGGAATTTCAGTGAATGTAAATGAGTAGCCAGCACCCCACCCAAGAGTGAAAGGGATTTTTAATTAACTGTCATTATGATTTGTGGTCTTGGGTCAGGAGTGGTAGAGAGTGGAAACCAACATTTCCTCTGAGGCCCCTCAGCACCCAGGGCCCAGTCATCGGTCCCTACCCTTGATAGCAGCCCCTGGTGTGGAGTCCCGAGTCACCCACGACTCCCCTTCCAGCCTGCAGAGACTGAGGGTGCCGAGCCAGACACGGGAGGGCACGGCAGGGCTACCCCTGGGCCGTCATCAGTCTGAGCGTCCCAGACGGCGTGTTGGGCAGAGTCTGTCAGGACGGGCTGTCTCTGCCTCTGGGGCTCCTGGATGGTTCATGGGACTGGCTGAAAAACGAGAAGGAGCCACATGGAAGGTGCAAAGCCCAGAGCTCAGAATCCATAAGGTTCTGGCTCCCAGCTCCTCACTCCCTCCCACCAGCTGTGCTTCTCAGCTGGTCCCTCAGTGTCTTCATTAGGAAAATGAACCCACTGGCTTCCTGATCTTTGAGGTGCTTCTATGACCTCAAGCTCTTTCTCTGAAGAAACCTTACTTACCCTGACTCATGCCGCAGCACTCCAACACCCCATGCCCTTCCCCCAGAGGCTTCTTTCTGGAAGGACACTCCAGCCCAGCAGGTACAGTCCACTGATTCATGTGATGGCCAAGCAGTCCTTGCCTGAAGCTGAGAGAGAAGGCGAGCTTGGGCTGAAAGCCTGAAAAAGAGTTCATGAAATTTAATCAGATGCCTAAGGGGAACACCTAAATTTAGTCAAATTATTATTAGTATTCATTCCATTTTTAAATTGCCTAGAGGAACGTCACCGAAAAAGTTGGGAACCACCAGCCTGAGTGGTGATGGTTTTGTTCTGCAGACCTGGGGGACCTGCCAAGGGACTGCAGGGGTCCTGACCTACCACACAGGGCTGCCCCCAGTACCCACACTGTGAGCCACTTTTGTGGGTGCAGGGATACATGACCCAGAGGGTCCAGGTGGAGTGGGTGCCAAGGTGGGGTCAGGCAAAGCTTATATATTTAGCCATGATAGACACATACAGACTCACAGGGACCTAGGCTTCACCAGCTCTAGGCTCTGGTCAGCAGAGCCCCCCTGCCCACCCATAGCAAGGTCCCTGGTCAGCGAACCCCTAGCCCGCAAGAGTCCACTTCTTGTTACTGAGTCTCTGGCCTCCACCTCTACTGGTTCTGCAGGCTGGGCTGGGTTTTTGGAGGAAGACCATAGAGTCCCTTCCCTGTGTGACTTGGGCCCAATAGATGGTAGGTGACTTTTAAAGGGTGATGGCCAGTTTCAGGAGTTTTTGCAGGAAAACCATATAATATTGATGTGATGCCTTTTTAAAATTAAAAAAAAATAGTTGAAGTATAATCAATTTATTATATTGTTAGTTTCACGTATACAGTGTAGTAGTTCAGTATTTTACAGATTATACTCCTTTATAGGTTATTACCTATAATAGGGCTTCCTTGGTGGCTCAGAGGTTAAAGCGCCTACCTGCAATGCAGGAAACCCGGGTTTGATTCCTGGATTGGGAAGATCCCCTGGAGAAGGAAATGGCAATCCATTCCAGTATTCTTGCCTGGAGAATCCCATGGACAGAGAAGCCTGGTGGGCTACATACAGTCCGTGGGGTCGCAAAGAGTCGGACACAACAGAGCAACTTCATTTACTTTATAGGTTATTATAAGACAGTGGGTATAATTCCCTGTGCTGTACAGTATATCCTTGTTGCTTATGTATTTTGTATATAATAGCTTGCATCTGTTAATTCCATGCCCCTGTGTGTCCCTTCCCCCTTCCCTCTCCTCTTTGGTAAACACAAGTTTGTTTTCTATACCCGTGGGTCTATCTCTGTTTTGCATATGCACTCCTTTGTATTATTTTTTAGATTCTACATATAAGTAATAACTTGCAGTACTTGTCTTTCTCTGGTTTATTTCATATAACATAATACTCTCTGAATCCATCCACGCTGCTGCAAATGCAGGATTTAATTTTTTATAGCCAAGTAATATTCCACTGTGTGTGTGTATGTGTGTGTATCTCACATCTTTTTAATCCAGTTGTCTGTTGATGGGCAGTTGGACTGCTTCATGTCTTGGCTATTGTAAATAGTGTTGCTATGAATGTTGAGATGAATATATATTTTTGAATTAATGTTCTTGTTTTTGTTTCCGGGTATATACCCAAGAGGAGAAGAATTGCTGGATCATATGACACATTTATTTTTAGTTTTTTTTTAATTTATTTTTTGACTTTTTTTTTTAATTGAAGGATAATTGCTTTACAGCATTTTGTTGTTTTCTGTCAAATATCAGTGGAAGCTCTGTACTGTTTTCCATAATGACTGCACCAATTTACAAGGTGGATTTTTTTTTCAAGGTGCCTTTTTATGACACTAAATTACCTGACCTGCGAGGTTCTTTCTACTCCCAGCCAGCACTTAGATTACAACTGAATGTTGGTCCCATAGAAACGACACAGGAACATGTCTCACACCCAGGTGTTTGTGACAACCTATGTTTCCTCTCCTGTCCTGCCTGTTCCCCCCATCTTCCTCTAACATCACTTAGTTGGTTTGGGCTGGTGTCGTGGTTTCATTTTGAAAGGGTCATGTGACTGGCCGTGAGGACTGGGCTGGGCCTGACAGTGAGGATGCCCCGGCCTGTGAACGTGTGTTCTCTGCCTGTCTCTGCGGCTCAGGGTGTTGTCTGGATGGCCGCTGTGGGCCTTGCCTTGATCAGGGCCTAGGTCTATGTCGCTCATAGTTTTCTGGGTCTTACAAAACTTCCCAAGTGCAACCATCAATGGGCTGAGTGTATGTGGCTAATAAGAGCACTTGGTTTAGAAATATCGTCTTTTCTTACCCATGTGAAGTTCCTATAAAATCTAGGGGAGATGTGTGTCTATGTTTTGTCCTTTTTGTGTTTAGAAAGCTGTCTCTGCTATTGTCTTCTCAGCGAAGTCTGTCTCTAGGATGAAGTCAGTTGGGAATGAAACAGAACAATTGGTTCTCAGAAGCCTGGTTCGGGAGCAGCTAGGAATGGTCTCTAGGCTGCTTGGGCTATTAATTATTTTGCTTTATTTATTAGAGGTACCCAGCATCCCTTAGCCTCCAAGCATATTTGCAAAATGCCTTAAGGGAAAAAGAAAAACAAATGATTCCTGCCATCAGAGTCTCCAGCCCATAATGAATGATGCTGTATAATAACGTTAAGTGGGAAAAGCCCCAGAATCCCGTGTACATCCTGAGTCTACCTGTGAACCATCATAGATGCACGTGATACATGGACGCTCAGAAACTCAGGAAAGCAGTCGGCTTGGCTGAGTGAAATTTTTCTTAGTTTTACTTAGAAATCTGATGATGTCGTGCTATTTGACTCAGGAAAAAAAAAATTAGAAGAAAAACAGCACCCAGAGGACTAGTGGGTTCTCCCCTCCTACCTGCCAGCACCGCTCCCCCTGGCTGGCCAAAGGAGAAGAGAGGCCTAGCCTGGTTATCTTTTCCTAAATTGTGTTGGTAATAAACCTGAATAACGTGCCTGCTCTCCTCCTCCCCGTGATTTACACCTTTCATAATTAGCCCTGCGCAGCATCAGAGCCGCCCAGCAGAGTTAATGGCCTGAGCTCAGCCACTGTCCTCCTGGCTCCCAGCAGAGCTGAGCTCTCTGCACCAAGAACTGTGATTGAAGTCGGGCCGGCCCGTCCTTCCTGCAGCTCTTGAGCCCCTTGAGAGGGACGGGAAAGCTATGTTGGTCTCAAGTGTGGCTGATGACACCCCAAGCTCAGCCAAGGCAGGTTCTGGGGGCTGAAATAGCAAGATCCAGGGCTTCTATTCTGATAACTTCCCATTTCCACTTATGTCAGAGATGACCCCTTGAGCCCAACAGAGCTAAGTTCCTGTGGTGATCGTCAGCACCAAGGTCTCCTAAAAGATTGGGAAGGGAAGTTGCCATAATCGCTAACGTTTAGCTCTGGCCGACCGTTCCGGAAGTGACATTGATTGACTGTCTCTGGGTGCACAGCAGGTGGCAGGGGGGATCTGCCAGCAAAGCCCAGAGCAGGGCCCCACAGTGTCCGGGGTCAGTAGAGACCAAGCGGAGTCCACCCCAGAGGGTAGATTCAGCCGCCACTATGTGTGTGCGTGTGTTTGTGCGCACGTGTGTGTGATGTTAATTACAGCAGACGTGCTTACAGTTTTGCTTGCAACAGTCAGCTTAGAAATGGCCAGAATTTGAGAGCCTAATAGGGTCTCAGAGATCAGAATCCAGCCACTGTCACCTCCATTTTACAGAGCGAGGAATTAAGGTGCAGAAAGTAAGACTTCCTTTGTCATCCACCTGCAGCCTCCCCCTGCCAGGCCCTTATGGGGTGAAGATTACAAAGACGGTTAAGACAGCATCCCTGCTAGAGGGCATGACACGTCAGGAGTGGCTCAGAGGCTGGGAAAGGGCTCAGGGCCAGGGGGATGAGGGGTCAGGGAAGGTGGGCTCCCTGTCAGTGGTGGAGGGCAGCTGCCCCACACCCACCGTTGCTGCCCCATCCCTCCTCCTGGTTAACAGAGTCCTAGTGAGGCTCCCAGAGTCAGGGTACAGGGAACACAGATAAGACAATCTCTCCCTGAAATCGTCACTCACGGAGGGCTCTGCCAGACCCCAAAGAATGAGGAGCAGAGAGGTGTAGGGGACATAAGGGTACAGGGGAGGAGGGTGTGTGTGTGTGTGTGTGTGCGCGCGCGCGCGCTCTCTCAGTCATGTCTGACTCTTTGTGACCCCATGGAGTGTAGCCCACCAGGCTCCTCTGTCCATGAGATTTTCCAGGCAAGAAGACTGGAGTGGGTTTCCATTTCCTACTCCGGGGATCTTCCTGACCCAGGGATTGAACCCGCATCTCCTGCTTGGCAGGCAGATTCTTTACCACGAGCACCACCTGGGAAGCCCGCAGGGGAGGGAACATGAGTGAAAAAGCAAGGACTCGGGTATGGGGCTGGAGTTGGGAACAGCAAGAACTCTGGAGCCTGAATTTGCAAGGAGGTGGCTGGGCTGGCTGCCCTGTTGGAAGGCAAAGGACATCCCACCCGGTACTGACCTCCCAACAGCCACAGGCTGCTGGCAGAACAGCAGGCTGCACCTAACAAGCAGACAGAACAGCAAAGTCCACTCAGTGTATCTCGGGCCCTCAGCCCTGTCCCAATGCTTTCCTCTCCCATCTCCGCATTTTATGGCTGAGAAGGCCAGGGCCCAGTAGAGGAGATAACTGGCCCAAGACCACATAGGCTGGCTGAGGAGCCGAGCCAGGACTGGTCCCAGGCCTTCCAGGATCCACGCTGAGCGAAGGGAGGATTTCCCATCCAGTTTGTCTTTGGCAGAAAGGATGTAGCCATACCCCAAACATGCCTGACGTGGCCGTTCATGTTGCAGTACTTAAACACACATGTGTGTGCGTGCTGCCGTGACATGTCCTCCAGTATCCTCCTTCTCTTTAGAACTCTCCTTCCTGTAGTTTTAGTTGGCTGCTTGTCAGTCAAGCAACATTTGGAAGCCCTATGTGAGTAAATGCCATTGATTAGTACATGATAGAGGATAAAGAGATGCTTTCTGGGGACTTCCCTGGTGGTCCAGTGGCTAAGCCCCTGTGCTTCCAATGTAGGGGCCCAGGTTTGATCCCTGGTCGGGGAATTAGATCTCACATGTCACAACGAAGACCCGCACAGTCAAATAAGTAAATAAAAATAAATATTTTTTTAAAAGAGAGAGATGCGTTCTACTGCTGCACAAGAGATAGTATAGTGGTCAGGGCCCAGCGTGGCCTTGCGCAATGACTGGGCCTCTCTGGGTGTCAGCTGTCACAGCTGAAAAGTGGGCATGCAAGCAGCGATGTAGTGGGGGTGCTGTATGTATCTTTAGGACCTAAACTGCTCTGTACGTGTTGGTTCTTACTTTATCCTGTCCTCTAGGCTTTGTCTGGGCAAGGTACAGTTAGTAAGGTCAAGGTCACAGGTTGATCTATATGTAGACTAGTTAGCTTTTTGGAAACAAAGCAGAACTCAGAAACGCCCAGTGTAGTGAAGCTGGCATCATGGACCACCCTGCATGATGTCCCCCATGCCCTGGCTGGCTGCCTGGCCTAGGAATGTGTGGAGACTGTGGGGGCGCAGGACATCAGTCCTCGTGACCAAGCGAGGACTGTTGCCCTGAGACCCAGAGGCTTAGCCAGGTCACTGCAGAGCCCCAGCCAATCCAAAGTAGCTTTGAAACAGTCCCTCGCTCGCCATAGTCCAGAGTGGTACTCATCTCCCCATGTGTGGGCAGAGGCAGGCTTCGTCAGAAACTGCATCTGTGCTGAGGGCTCTAGGGACAAAACTTCTCAGCTGTCAGTGGCAGGTTTGGGTGGTTAAGGGCTTGAAGCTGGTGACACGCAGACGGAGTTGGTGGCAGACTAGAGTAAAAGTGATCTTTGTCTTCCCCAGTCACAGTGGACCTGTTGTGGCCACGGCTCTGAATGCCCTCTCCTACCTTACTCATCCTTTAAAATCAGGAGCCTGGGGCTCCCAGAACATCCTGGTTGCCCAGGTTTCCTTCTTTTAAGCAATCTCTTTGTCTGACAATCGAGTCTTCACAAGGGCCCTGGCAGCCCTTTAAGTAGGCGCCACAGGATGCGAGAGTTCTGAGGAAACTTCGCTGCTAGTGGGGCCAAGTGTGTGACTGTGCAGTGTGAGTGCCACAGCTATGTCAGCTGGCCGACTCTCCCACCGGGTGGATTACACAGGATCGCCTGGTTTGTTCTTCCTCGAACCCCTCAGGCGGATTTCTGGACTTCGACTTTACCGAGTAGGAAGACAAAAACCAAAGCAAAAACTTGCTTCCCCGAAACCCGAAGCCCTGTCGATGGGGAGGGAACACTGCCCAGACGAAGGGGCCTTTCTGGGCCTTTTTGTTTTTTAAAAAACAATATTGGTTTCTTTTTAAAATATTTATCTGTTTTTGGCTACTCTGCTCAGCTTGCGGGATCTCAGTACCCTGATCAGGGATTGAACCAGGTCCGCGGCAATGAAAACCTGGAATCCTAACCACTAGGGCATCGGGGAACTCCCGTTGGGTCTTTGTGAGCTTTGCCTTCTCTCAGGGTCCCTGAAGACAGAGCACATCATGTCGTGAAGCAGCGGAACAGCCCAGCTTCTGCCAGAGGTCACTTTAAAGAAGAGACAGTAGATAGGGGGAGGGAGGTTGCCCCAGGTACAGTACAGAGGTCCCCCCCCCAACCAGGTCAGAGATGGAAATAGGACAGGAGTTCCACAGGGAGACGTCACGCATAGTCACTTTGGAAGCAAAGCGACCAGCCTTCTACCCACTCTATTGATGTTCTTAAACTTATTCCACAAACTCTTCATTATCCTCAATAATGCACCTCCGTGGCAGGGTTTCCTTCCTTCCCACCTGTTGGTCTGCATGGCCTTTGCATGGGTCAGGGGCTGGCCAGTCCTACAGCTGATCCAGCATGGGCATCCACGCCAGGAAGATGAAGGAAAGATAAAAAAATATTATTTGGAGTGGGGGGAACTAAGAATTCTAAATCAGAAAACCATTGGGTTTTTTTTTTTAATATTATTACTGGGATAAAACACAATTTACTATTGCAATCATTTTTGGAGTTTAAAAAATTTTTTTAATTGGAGGAAAACTGCTTTACGGTGTTGTACTGGTTTCTACCACATAACAATGTGAATCAGTCATAGTTTAAATATATATATATATATATATCTGCCCTCTTGAGCCTCCCTCCCCTGCCCCATCACACTCCTCTAGGTCATCAGAGAGGGTCAGGCTGGGCTCCGCATACTATAGAGCAATTTCCCCCCATCTCAACCATTTTTAAATGTACAGTTTGTAATATGAAGTACATTCACACTTTTGGGCCATCACCCATCTTTAGAACTCTTTCATCTTGTAAAACTGAAGCTCTATTCATTAAACTCTTAACTCCACGTTCTCTCTCTCCTCCAGCCTCCAGTAACCTTAATCTGCTCTCTGTCGCAATGAATTTGGCTCTTCCAGGCACCTCATTTAAGTGAAATCCTATAGTATGTGTCCTTTTGTGGCTGGCTTACCTCGCTGAGCATAAAGTCTTCATGGTTCATTCATACTGTAGCCTGTGTCAGGATTTTGTTCCTTTTTAAGATGGACTAATATTTCATTGTATGTGGTGACCACATTTTGTGTATCCATTCATCTGTTGATGGATACTTTTTTTTCATATATTTTAGAGACATGGGTATTATGAATAAGGCTGCTGTGAACATTGGTTTGCAAATATCTGTTTGAGTCTCTGCTTTCAATTCTTTGGGATGACCTGATTAAAATATCAACGAAAAAAGAAAAGTGTTGGTTGTTCAGTCATGTCTGACTCTTTGCAACCCCCATGGACTATAGCCCACCAAGCTCCTCTGTCCATGGATTTCCAAAATACCAATGCCAGGGCCCTTCTTAGAATAATTCCAGCCAGCCCTTCTGGCTTCCTTATTATTCCTTCTGCTTGTGCCCAGGCTCTTCCTTCTACCCAGAGATACTCAGGACCAACCCCTGTGCCAGTGCACTGGGACTGAGCCTTTCCAGGGGCCACAGCCCCTGCTCTGGGTGATGCCTTCCTCTGACACCTCCAGTTCTTTGGGGCTCTCTGACAGCAGCAGCTGGTCCGTGTGGTGTTATCATCCACGTGCTCATGGTCCTCAGCTTAGCTTTCCTACGAGATTCCCATCCTCTGGTGGGCAGGGGATCGGCTTCTTCTTGTCCTCCTTGAATGAAGTCAAGTGTTGTAGAGAAGAGCGACTGATTGACTGTAATGAAAGGGAAAGAAAGTGAAGTCACTCAGTCGTGTCCGACTCTTTGTGACCCCATGGACTGTAGCCTACCAGACTCCTCCATCCATGGGATTTTCCAGGCAAGAGTACGGGAGAACAGTTGGAGAAGGCGATGGCACCCCACTCCAGTACTCTTGCCTGGAAAATACCATGGATGGAGGAGCCTGGTAGGCTGCTGTCCATGGGGTCACAAAGAGTTGGATACAACTGAGCGACTTTACTTTCACTTTTCACTTTCATACATTGGAGAAGGAAATGGCAACTCACTCCAGTGTTCTTGCTTGGAGAACCCCGGGAACAGGGGAGCCTGGTGAGCTGTTGTCTATGGGGTCACAGAGGCTGACATGACTGAAGCGACTTAGCAGCAGCAGCAGCAGTACGGGAGTGGGTTGCCGTTTCCGTCTCCAGGGGATCTTCCCAACCCAGGGATTGAACCCTGGTCTCCCACATTGTAGGCAGACACTTTACCATCTGATGATGCTTTACTATTAATGACTTCCTAGGGGAGTCATTAATGAGTCCAGGTGAATAAATGATTACACTGTTCTTTTGTAATTGTGCCTGAGCCATTGTAAAATGATGTCTGCAAGTTACTTTTTAAATACATGAACACGTGAAGCAAGGTAAGAATCCCCAAGCTGCCAACAAAGACGGCTTCTTGGAGGGCACACTGGACAGGATAGCGAGGTGTTGGGAGGGGCTTTTCCACTGCTGATTTTGCACACTTTAGTATTTTTGAATTTTTTACCACAAAAATGAATTTATTACTTACAATATTAAATAATAAAAAAGCAAGGAGTATATTTTTAATGTAAAATTATTTATAATATGAGATCATTTCCATTCCTTCACTAGGAGGAAAGTTAAACTCAACAACGTAAGAGCAAAATGAATCTCTCTTCCCAGGGTAACGCCATTTTCCCCATAGTGATGGGCGCCTTTTCCAGCGTGCGTCGCTTACTTGACCTATTAATGCTCTCTGCACTCTCTGCTTTACTGGCTTTTCTCCCCTCCTCAGGCCTCACCCAGGCTCCCCAAGACCACCCTCAAGAATGTCAGCCCCTGAGCCTCCCACCTCTGTGCCCACGTCCCCATGACACAGTCACTTCCTGACGTGTCTGCCCCTCGTTCTCCACCAGAATGAAGGTCTAAATGTCTGGCAACATTCAGCCATCCCCAGAACTGGGAGGCACTGAGAACTTTGTGTTGAGTAAACAAATATTGGCTGAGGTCACGCTTTGTGCCTTTGCCAGGAGATGTTCAGGCTGAATCAGACAGGGGAGATGGGGGACACAGGGACTTCTTTTTATTGAGATATCATTCATGTAAAGTAAAACTCACCCTTTATTTCTTTTTAAAAGATATTTTATTGTAGTTCATTTTGCATGAATTGAAACACAGAGATCTTTTTTACTTTTCGGCCGTGCCACTCGGCGTAAGGGATCTTAGCTTCCTGATCAGGGATCGAGCCCGCACCCCCACAGTGGAAGCACAGTCTTTACCAGTGGGCCACCAGGATACAGTTCCAAAACTCACCCTTTAAAACTATACAAAGCAACGGCATTTAGTTCATTCACAAAGTTGTACAACCATCCCCACAATCAATTTCCAGAATACTTTCATCATTCCAAAACAGTAACTCCGAACCCATCACAGTTAAAACTCACTCCTCCCTTCCCTTGGCTTGTACCAGCCACTAACCTGCCTTCTTTCTATGGGTTTTTCTGCTCTGGATATTTCATATGAAAAGTGAAAGTGAAAGTCACGTCTGACTCTTTGCAACCCCATGGACTATACAGTTCATGGAATTCTCCAGGCCAGAATACTGGAGTGGGTAGCCTTTCCCTTCTCCAGGGGATCTTCCCAACCCAAGAATCGAACCCAGGTCAGGGAAGCCTAGGTGTGTGGCCTTGTGTAACTTGTTTCTCTCACTTAGTATGTTTTCAAGATTCCTCTATGTTGTAGCACATATCAGTATTTCAGTAATTTTATATTCACTAATTTACTAATTACTAAAATTTCACTAATTTTATATTTCATTGTATGGATATACTGTATTATGTTTATCCATTTTTCAGTTGATGGACATTTGTGTCATATCCCCTTTGGGGCTATTATGAATAATGCTGCTATGCACATTAATTCATATACAAGTTTTTATGTGGATATATATTTTTAATTTTTTAGGAGTGGAACTGCTGGGTCATATATGGTAAATCTGTATTTAACTTTTGAGAAACTTCCAAAGTATTTTCCACAGTAGTTGCACTAATTTTTATTCCCATCAGCAATGTATAAGGGTTCTAATTTCTCCACATCCTCACTGATACTTATATTTTCCGTCTTTGGTTTTTATTATAACCATCCTAATATGTGAAATGGTACAATATTTCACTGTAGTTTTGACTTGCATTTCCCTCATGGCTAATGCTGTTAGGCATCTTTTTATGTGCTTATTGGTCATTTGAATATTTTCATTGGAGAGACATCTATTCAGGTAGATCCATTGTTTAGTTGGATCAATTGTCTTTTTAGTGTTGTATTCTAAATTTTTCTTTTTTAAAATATAGCCCTTTATTACATATGTGATTTCAAATGTTTTCTCCCATTCTATGGGTTGTCTTTTTATTTTCTTGAGAGTTTTCTTTGAAGCTCAAAAGATTTTAATTTTGACAAGGTCCAATTTATCTCTTTTTTCCTTGGATTGCTTGTGCTTTTGATGTCATTGAATAAACCACGGCGTAATCCAAGGTCATGAAGATTTATGCCTATGCTTTTTATAAGAGTTTTATACTTTTAGCTCTTCCATTTAGATCTTTGATCCATTCTGAGTTAATTTTTTGTAATGGGATGAGATAAGGGTCCAAATTCAATCTTTTACACATAGATATCTAGTTGTCCCAGCACCAGTTGTTGAAGACTATTCTTTCTCCCACTGAGTTGTTTTGGCAACCTTGTTGAACACCAATTGATCATCAATGTATGGGTTTATTTCTGGACCATCAGTTCTATTCCATCGATCAATATGTCTTGTCATTATGGCAGTACCTCTTTATAGTGAGTTTTGAAACTAGGAAGTGTGAGTCCTCCAACTTTATTCGTCTTTTACAATATTGTTTTGGCTGTTCTGGGTCCCCTTGCATTTCCATATTATGTTTAGACCAGCTTGTCAATAACTCCAAAAAAGGCAAGTAGGATTTTGTTGGGGATTGTGTTGAGTGTATGAATTAATTTGGGGAGTACTGCCATCTTAACAATATGAAGTCTTCCTATTCGTAAGCACGGGATGACTTTCCATTTCTTTCGGTTCAGTTCAGTCGCTCAGTCATGTCTGACTCTTTGAGACCTCATGAACCACAGCATGTCAGGACTCCCTGTCCATCACCAACTCCTGGAGCTTACTCAAACTCATGTCCATCGAGTTAGTGATGCCATCCAACCATCTTATCCTCTGTCGTCTCCTTCTCCTTCTGCCTTCAATCTTTCTCACCATCAGGGTCTTTTCCAATGAGTCAGTTCTTTGCATGAGGTGGCCAAAGTATTGGAGCTTCAGCTTTAGCATCAGTCCTTCCAGTGGATATTTAGGACTGATTTCCTTTAGGATGGACTGGTTGGATCTCCTTGCACACCAAGGGACTCTCAAGAGTCTTCTCCAACACCATAGTTCAAAAGCATCAATTCTTCAGCACTCAGCTTTCTTTATAGTCCAACTCTTACATCCACACATGACTACTGGAAAAACCATAGCTTTGACTAGATGAACCTTTGTTGGCAAAGTAATGCATTTGCTTTTTAATATCCTGTCTAGGTTGATCACAGCTTTTCTTCCAGGGAGCAAGTGTCTTTTAATTTCATGGCTGCAGTCACCATCCGCAGTGATTTTGGAGCCCAAGAAAATAAAGTCTGTCACTGTTTCCATTGTTTCCCCATCTATTTGCCATGAAGTGATGGGACCAGATGCCATGATCTTGGTTTTTTGAATGTTGAGTTTTAAGCCAACTTTTTCACTCTCCTCTTTCACTTTCATCAAGAGGCTCTTTAGTTCTTCTTTACTTTCTGCCATAAGGGTGGTGTCCATTTGTTTAGGTCTGTGCCTCAACAATACTTTTGTAGTTGCTATGCAAGTCTTTTACTTTGTGTGTGTGTGTGTGTGTTGTAAATGGAATTGCTTTCTTAATTTGGTTTTTGGATTGTTCATTGCTAGTGTATAGAAATGCATTAATTTTTGTATATTGATCCTGTATCCTTCAACTTTGCTGAATTCATGTATCAGTTTTAACAGGTTTTTTGTGTGTGTGTAGATATGAATTCCTAAGGATATTCTATATGAAAAATCCATCATCTGCAAATAGAGATGATTTTACTTCTTTCCTTCAGTCTGGATACCTTTTTGCTTCTTTGCTTTTCCTTGTCTAATTGCCTTCAGTAGAATAGAAGGGGTGAGAGCAGACATCCTTGTCTTGTTTCTGATCTAAAGGGGAAAGGTTTCAGTCTTTCACCATAGAGTATGATGTTAGCTGTGGGTTTTTATAGATGCCCTTACTAAGATTGAGGAAGTTCCTTTCTATTTTTAGTTTGGTAAGTGTTTTCATCATGAAAAGGAGTTGGATTTTTGTCAAATGTTTTTTTCTGCTGCTATTGAGATGGTTGTGTGGTTTTTGTAATCTTTATTAATCTGGTTATTACATGACTTGATCTTCATATGTTAAACCACCTTTGCATTCCTGGCATAAATCGCACTTGGTCATGGTGTATAATCCTTTTTAGATGTTGTTGACTTTGGTTTGCTAGTATTTTGTTGAGAATTTTGTGTCTCTATCATGAGGGATATTCATTAGGGCCTAGAATGCTATGTTCTTGTGATGTCTGTCTGGTTTGGGCATTAGGAACTGACTTAATGCAAAGTCCAAAGCAAAACACACCAAAGAGAATGATAAATTTCTAAGGATTTTGCAAGAAATAAGAGAAAATCAGCATGTTTGGGGTACCTGTGATACATCAGATACTCTCCTTAGCAGCTTCCCTAAAGTCAAGGGAAAACAGAGAAACTGGGTCTTGGAGAGTGAAAAGAACAGGAATAGAGGCTAGAGAGCAGGTAACCCAGGGGGAGGAACCCAAGGAGGCAACTGCATGGAGGGAGGGCCTTATAAGGTAGAAAGGATATGAGTTGTCCAGTTTGTCTGAGATATAGTGGGAGCATATAAAGGGGTATAACTTGATTGAATAATATTCTCCTAAATCCATATCCACCTGGAACCTCAAAACTCAGCTTTATTTATAAAGAACATATTTACAAATGTAATTAGTTATGAGGAGATCATTCTGGATTAGAGTGAGCCCTAATCCAAAGACAGGTGCCCTTACAAGAAAATAGAACAGAGACACAGAGAGCCACACCCAGAGGGAAGAAGGCCATGTAAAGACAGAGGTAGAGACTGGAGTGATGTGTCCATGGCAATGAAAGCCACAGACTCCACCAAAAGCTGGAAGAAGCAGTGAAGGATCATCCCCAAGACCTTCACAGGGAGCTTGGCCCTGCTGACACCTTGACTTCAGACTTCTGTTCTCCAGAACTGCAAGAGAGAAATTTCTGTTGCTTGAAGCCATTCAGTGTGATGCAGTGATACAAGGAGGTGTGGGCAAAAATGACCTGATATTACCGTGCACCAGGCTGAGGACTGGGGCTTCACTGGTGGACAAAACCTGATTGCTGACGGTTTGAGATCCAGGAGCATGGGGCAACGGGGAGCAGTAGGTATGTTTTCAGGGGCATTCTTTAAGAGATAGTTTTTAAAATAGAGGTTTTTTTTTTCCTCTGTATCTTCCTTTATTTTCTTTTTAAGTCATTGCCTTTGTCTCTGGAAGTCACACATCAATAGGTGTCAGGAATTTGAGCTTTGGATGAGCCATGCCTGGTCCATCCCTGCTCTGCCATTTACCACCTGTGAAATTTGAGGATGATGTTCCTGGTCTCAGTCTTCTTAGCTATAAAATGGAGTTAATAATATCTCCTTCATAGTGTTAGTGTGAGAAAATCTTTAAAGCAATCAGCAGAGCTCCTGGCACATAAGAAACCTCAAATAAATGGTAACCGAGATAATGATTGGTTATTGATACCTGACTTTTTCCTTTTTTTCTTTTCAAAATTATCCTTATTGGTTTTACAATATAAAGGTTAATATGGACTTGTTTAAAAAAAGATGGAAGATCAACTTATTATTTCTGAGTATCGAAATGATACATTATTCTTTTTAGAAAATATGTAAGATAAAGAAGAAGATGAAAACAAACTATAATGCCACCTAGAGATGATTTTTATTGTCATTTTGGTGTGGTTTTCTATTTATCTATTTAATGTAGATATAAAATATTTATAAATATACATTATATACAAAACTATGTTGTATCATATTTCATATAATTTTCACCCTACTTTCTTGATTCAACATAATAGCATTTTCTTTCATCATGAAATACTTTAATAAAATGTTTCATACTAGCTTAATGGCATTGTATCATATGCATGTGCCACAATATATTAAAATATCCCTGGGACTTCCCTGGTGGCCCAGTGGCTAAGACTCCACACTCCCAATGCAGGGGGCCAGTTAGGGAACTAGATCCCAGATGCCACACCTGAGAGTTCACATGCTGCAGATAAAAAAAACCATAAATAAATAAAATATTTTTAAAAGCTTAAAAAAATAAAATATTCATTTTTGTTAGAAATCTGGTAATCATATTGAGTATTGGTATTTTTTACAACTTTATTGAAGTATAACTGAGTTACAATACCTGCATATATTTAAAGTGCACAGTTTGCTGAGTTTTGACATATGTGTACACATTGTGGTTTCCGTTTCCATTTCTCTTGTAATCAGTAATGTCCTATGCTTATTTGCCACCTTATTTGGCGAAGTGTCTTTTCAAATCTTTTGGCAATTTTAAACTTGTGTTGTTTGTTTTCTTTTTACTGGGCTTTGAAGGATCTTTATATATTCTGAATATAAATCCTTCATCAGTTATATACTTTACAAATATCTTTTCCCAGTCCCTGGCTTGACTCTTTTATTTTTTTAACAATGCCTTTCAAAGAGCAGTTTTTCATTCTAATGAAGTCCGATTTTCACTTTTTTCTTTTATAGATCATGCTTTTGGTATCACATCTAAGAAATTTATCTAACAGCACTATTGAATTTTAAGAGTTCCTCATACATATTCTGAATACAAGTCTTTTATTGGATATGTGTGTCATGAATATTTTCTCCCAGGCTGTGGGATGCATTTTTGTTTTCTTTAATGATGTAATTTGAAGAAAAGAGTTTTCAGTTATCTAATCTATTATTTATTTTATGTTTTGTGCTTTTTGTTTTTTAAGAAAACTTAGCCTATTCTAAGATCACAAAAAGTATTCTTTTATGGATTCTTCTAGAAGTTTTACAGTCTTGAGTATTATATCTAGGTCTGTGATCTATTTTGAGTTCATTTTTGTTTATAACATGAAGAAAGTGTTGATGTTAATTTTTTCATATATTCAGATATCCAGTTGATTTAACAACATTAGTTGAAAAACTGTTCTTTTCTCCACTGAATTGTTTTTGCATTTTTGTCTAATTTTTTTTTGTCAATTATATTGGCCTATTTCTGGGCTGTCTATTTTTTTCCATTAATTAAAAAATTTGCTCTTTAACCAATACCAAACTACACTGATTACTGTAGTTTTTAATAAGTCCTCCAACTTTCTCCTCTTTTTAGAGTTGTTTTGCTTATTCTAGGACTTCTGTATTTCCATATGAATTTTAGAGTCAGCTTGCCAATTTCTACCCAGAAAATTCTTCTGGAATTTTGATTGGAATTGTGTTGAATCTGTAGATCTATTTGGCAAGATTACCATCTTAACAATGTGACCATTTCAATCTATGGACATGGTATATCTCTTCATTTATTTAGTTTTCCTTTACTTTCTCTCAGCAAGGTTTTGTGTTTTTCAGTGTAAAGGTCTTGAATGTCATTTGTTGCACTTATTCTAAATATTTTATATGGGCTTTTTGCTATTGTAAGTGGAATTTTTTATTTATTACATTTTCCAGTTATGTGTTACTAGTCTTTAATAATGCAATTAATTTTTGTATAATAACCTTTTATTTTTTTAACTCTGTTAAATTCACTGATTAGTTCTGAGTTGTTTTGTAAATTCCATGGGAATTTTTTCATGTAAACAATTATATCATCTGCAAATGGGGAGTTTTACTTCTTCTTTTCCAATATTTATGAGATTCAGTTTCTTTTTTGTCTCTTACAGAGCATAGAACCTTCCAATCATAGGGGGAAAAAATTCAGTCTCCTACTATTGAGTGTGATGTGAACTGTAGAATGTCTGCAGGTGCCCTCTATCAGTTTGAGATGTCCTTCAATTCCTAGTTTGCTGACAGCTTTTCTTCTGAATGAGCATTGGACTTTCCTCAGAGGCTTTTTTGTGTCTATTCACATTAAGTGTTTTTTGTAGGTAACTATGGCTGTTTTCTTAGGTTCAATACCTGGAAATGAAAGTAAAGGATGAAAATAAATAAACATTTTAAGGCTTTTGCATTAGATTTCCAAATTGCCATTGAGAGAAATTTGGCTGGCATACAGTGCCCCCAGCCATGCAAGAGTACTTTCCCAAATCCTTACCTACACTATATTTTATAACCTTTTAATTATTGCCAACTTCATAGACCTCCCCCTAAATTGTATCTTGCTTCCATTTGCCTTTATTTCATTACTCTGAATATGAAAATGTTATTGGTTATTTGTGTTTATTCTCTAGTGATTGTTTTTTCATGTCCTTTTGCCATTTTTTTTTTCTGTTGGGCACTCATTTTTAAAATTTTTACATACCTTTTTTCATACTAAGGATATTAACCCTTATCATATATATGTCTCAGTTTGTTCTTTGGCTTTTCATTTTTTTAAACAGATTTTATTTTTTAGAGCAGTTTTAGATTCATAACAAAATTACGAGGAAAGTACAAAGATTTCCCATATGCCCCCTGCCCAAACAACGTGCAAAGCCTCCCCATGACCAACATCCCCACGAGTGGTATGTTTGTTACATTTATAACAGTGACATCATTACCCCCCCCCCAGTTTACATTAGGATTCATTTGGTGGTGTGCACTCCATGGGTTTTAACAAATGTATAATGACATGTATCCACCACTATAATCTCACACAGAGTAGTTTCACTGCCCTAAAATTTTTCTATGCTCCACCTGTTTACTCCTTCACAGTCCCAATCTCTGACAGCCATTGATTCTTTTACTACTATCTACATAGTTTTGCTTTTTCCAGAATGTCATAGAGTTGGAATCGTGTAGTATGTACCCTTTTCAGATTGACTTCTTTCACTTTCCTCCATACCTTTTTCATGGCTTGATAGCTCATTTCTTTTTCTTGCTGAATAATATTCCATCATCTGGATGTACTGGTTTGTTTATCCATTTATCTGCCAAAGGATATCTTGGTTGCTTCCAAGTTTTGACAATTATGAGGGGCCACCAAAGGGCGGCATTAATTTCAGCCTCCCTCCCCCAGTCCTCCCCACCTCTACTCCACATGCACACAGCACGATTTCCAAAATCTCATGCGCTTCCCAAGGCGCTGTGTCCTGTGCACCCCATGGGACAGGCTAAGGTTTACGGAAACCAGATCCAGGATGGACACTCACTCTGGCAGAGTCCAGGGTGAAGGCTTCTGCTCCCCCACTGTGGTGGAAGGACTGGGGCCCTGAGGGGAAGAACCCTGGAAAGAGGGCCCCTCACACACCTTCCGGCAGCAACTTGCCTCTAGGCAAAAGTCTGCTTAAACCCTTTTACAACTCCTGGGAAATTATTTGCATTAATTAATTGACTAATTAATTCCAGGCACTATACTTGGAACCTACAGCTGGGGTTCCATTGACATACTGTTCAACTGACTCAAAGGCTTAGGAGGAACAAAAGCAAGAGCCAACTTAGAAGTTTGGATATTTAAAAATGTCAGAGTCTGGCCGCAATGTCTCTTTGACCTTGAGAACCACAATTCAATAATTTTGGAGGAAGGGAATTCCCAGGCAATGGTTAGGACTATGCTTCCACGTCAGGGGGCCTGGGTTGGATCCCTGGTTGGGGAACTAAGGTCCCACATGCCTTGAGGTACAGCCAAAAAAAAAACCCCAAAATAATAATTTTGGAGGTTTCTTCCCTCCTGCTTGAGCTTTTTCTGAAAACAGACACTTCCGGTATGTATCAGTCATCTATGGCCCTATAATGGAGGACTCCAAAACTTAGCAATTTAAAACCACTGCATTTAATTTGTTCACAGTTCTTCTGGCTGGACTGGGCCAAGTCTCACCATTCTACTGGGTGCTCTGGGGCTTTCTCAGCAGCTGTCACCAACTAGGGGCTCAGCCAGGTACAGGGTCTGTCATGGCCTCTGTCCATGAGGTTTGGAGACTGTGGTGCTGTGAGCTGGGTTTCTCTCTCCTTGTGGTCACTCATTTGTACCTGCGCTTCCTCTCATGGTGGTAGGAGTGTGCCAAGACGGAGCATGCAGAAGCCTCTTGAGGCCAGGCTCTGGAGCTCATAGGATGTCACTCACACCATATCCTATGGATTAAAGCCACTCAAAAGACCAGCTCAGTCTCAGAGGTGGAGGAATGGACACCACCCTAGGAATCTGAGGCCATATTTAAACTCCCAACTCTGTGCCTGACATTGCTGTGATTATCAGGTAGACAACACATCTGCTATGTTTTGCGATAACAGAGTTGACTTTTCTTTTTCATTTCTGTTTTTGCATGTTGGTGATCCTCAGAAAGAAAATTCTGTATTTCTTAGAGTTTAGCATCTTCTAGTTGTACCTATAAAACAGTTTTAACTTCTAGCATATTGAGAGTTATTGCCCTAAATAAACCTTCCTTATAATTTTAATGTACCACACATAATAATTTTATGAACAAGCCAGGTTATATGCAGCACATATGAATATTCCTAAAACCAAAGGGCTTTGCATGTATAAAAAGACAAAAAAATAAAAATTATACATATTTCAAATTTCCCAAGATTTTATTTCCATTTTTTTTCTATGACTTTAAAATTCCCAGACATTTAAAATTTCATCCAAGGCATGGGTATTAAATCTTTGTGTCCTGTGCCAGGCCTGTACTGGGAGCTGGAGGTGCAGAAGAGCAAATGAGATACAGCCCTTAACCCCATGGCAATGGATCTTGAGGCAGAAACAGATGTGGCCCTTGGTGACCTAGATGACTGTACGGACATCTGTTACGACAGGCCCAAAATAACGAGAACCAAGGCTTCCATCAACTTTGCTCCAGTTTGAATGGTGGAACCCCAGCTGTAGGTCCCAACACAAGGTCTTGAATTAATCAATCAATCAATTAATTAATGCAAATAATTTCCCCCGCAGGAGTTGTAAAAGGGTTCAGGCAGACTTCTGCCTGGGGGCAAGTTGCTACAGGAAGGTGTTGTGGGGCGGGGGCCCTCTCTCTGGGGCTCCTTCCCCTCAGGGCCTCAATCCTTCCACCACAGCAGGGGAGCAGTAGCTTCAGCCAGGACTCTGCCAGAGCCGGTGTCCATCCTGGATCTGGTTTCTGCAAACCATGGCCTGCCCCGTGGGGTGAGCAGCACGCAGCATGTTGGGAAGAGCATGTAGATTTTAGAGGATCGTGCTGTGTGTGTGTGTGTGTGTGAGTGGCGGTGGGGAGGGCTGGGGGAGGGGGGGCTGGAAATAATGCCACCCTTTAGTGGCCCCTCTCTGGCTGGGCTTGGAGGTGAGCCCGGATGGGCCGGCCCAGTCGGGAAGCATGCCAAGCACATGCTCTCTGGCCACTGCGGCCTCATTGTTCAATAAGCAGATTATGAAATGCTGCAAGAAGCGGCTTGGTGGGGGGCTGTCTTCAGCCCTGCGGCCTGCCTTGTTTTGCAAACAATCATTGCATAGTGCAGCCCGGTCAGGGTCCCCTCAGGAGGACAGGGAATCCCTCAGCCTTTTTGGGTCTGAGTTTGTCGTGTGGCCGCGTGCTTCAGCTTGTCTGCCTTCCTCCCAATCCGGCTGTCTGTCTTCACCTGAGTCTGTTTCCTGGGAGACCCCAGGTGCCCCTCAGAAATGGGGGGACTTGGCTCCACCCACCTCCTTAGGCAAGTAGGGAAGAACAGCACACCAGGCCCAGTGCTGTTCTAGAAGCAGCAAAGGTTCTAAGGCCAGTCTTCCTCTTTGAGGAAGTTCCGAATTAGACAGATGGTGCGTCAACAATCTCGGGTAGCTTCCTTGGGAGACCTGGTGCCCATCTGAGGAAGAGGTGCCTTCAGATTAATTGCCTCCGACACTTTTATGTTCTTGGTTTAAACAGGAAAAGCGGGATAAAGCGACTGCAGTCTTAGCTCTGCAGGATGTTGGGGTTGAACCGATGTTTGCCTTTACTCTGACTATATTTTAGCAGTCATCTGCTAGAGTTTACTATGAAATCTCAAGAGACATCACTTTACCTGCAGTGTAGCTGATTCCATGAAATAAAATATTTTGCAACCAAGGGTCCAAATAAAACAATGAAGTTTTTAAAGAGGCAGAATAAAAGAATGATGCGGTATTGCTGAACTTTGAACTGAGAGGCCATCGAATACCCTGGTGAAGATGTATGCCACAAAGCTTGGGTTCAAATCCCAGCTCTACCACCTGCTAACTGTGTGACCTTGGACAAGTTACTTAACCTTTCTGAGCCTTAGTTCCTGTTCTGTACGTGGGGATAATAACCACTCATTTCCTAGGATTATTGTGAAGATTATATGTGATAAAAAGCACAGGGCTAGTGGTTAACACAGAGCCAGGCTCAACTAAGTGTTTACTGGTAGTATTAATAGGATTGCAGCCGAAATGTTTCCTTATGGAACCAATATTTTTTCAGGAAAATACTGAACCAGTGTGAACCCAAATGGAAGCCCCATGCTGTCTAAAATGGTCATGAAACAAGCTTCTTTTAGCAAGCCTTGAAAACCAGGGTGCCCAGCACCAAGCGCTGTTCATTCTACTAGAAGGCCTGTTATTATCCTCACTTTGCAAAGGAGGAAACAAAGGTTCAGAGAGGCTTGCTAACTTCCCCCAGGGTCACACAGCGAGGGCTCAAACCCAGTCAGTAGGACCTCAGCTGTCATTATGACAGCCTAGTGCCTTTACAGAGGTAGGACAGAATTTGGTCACAAAAGTGTTTCCCCATCCACATTAAAGTACCTGTGATGGGATTCATGGATGTTCATGGAGAACCTCTCTGCACGATGTGCTCCGGTATGTCTCTGAGCAGACACACATGTTTAAAGCCCTCCCTGCCTGCCCTTCCCCCCATGACTGCACGACAGACAGGTGTAGTCCTCACATGACTTGCTCCACCAGCTCCCCCTCCAGCATGGATGCCCACCTGCAGTTCCCGGACGGCAGCGGCCTCCTACAGCCCCAGCGCTGGGATGAGCCGCAGAGGGCTGGCGCCCTGGAGCAGATCTGTGGTGTGTTCCGAGTGGATTTGGGCCAGATGCGCTCCCTCCGCCTCTTCTTCAGGTGAGGCCCTCTTGGCCATGTCCAGGAAGCTGCCTGTGCACCTGCCGTGTCCCCGGGGGGCCATGCTTGGGTCTAGGAGCCTGACATTCCCAACTGTCTGCTTCCCAACATCACTAGTGCCCTGTAGGCAGTGCCCCACAATGGCTGCCCCGCAGGAGCCTGGTCTGGGTAGCTCCCAAACTGTTTCCTCTGCCTTCAGCGTGATAGTAGCAGCTGTTGCTTGCGCTCTGGTTTGGGGGAAGATGACAAACTAGGGCCACAGAGAGAGCAGTGCTTGCAGGGAGCTCCCGGTCACCCAATCAGAGGCCCAACCACTCAGTGCATACTCAGGATAGGCTATGGCTTTCTAGAGGGAGGCACTATTTTCTTCATGATGGGGGACCATCCCTTTCAGTTCCCCACCTAATGGCTACCTCATGTCTCTCTTCCTGAAAGCTGCAAGACAGCACCAGCCAAAGACCAGTGCTTCAAAGAAGCAATTGTGCCTCTGGGGGCATTCCCAGACCCAAAGCCCCATCCTGCCTTTCAGGGAAGGCCAGTCAAGGTCGGGCGATGGTCCTGAGGCACATATAGTGAATTTCCCTGGAGGATTTTCCCAGAGTGACTTCTGTGCTAGATGGAAAGCCCACTGGAGGGGAGTTCCTTAGTGCCCACCCATCTGGGTTCCAAATCTGATTTCATGTCAGGGCATCCACCCCTAGGAGATGGATGATATGATATCATGATATCTCCATGGTATCCAGGACAGAAGGGAGGATGTGACCTGGCCGGCAGGGGTGGGGACTGAAGGCTGCTCTGGCAGATCTCCCGGGGGCGAGGACAGTCCCACCTGGGGCCTCCCCAAGAGGGAGCTGCTTTGCCTCCTTCAGCAAAGAGGGTGATGGCTTCTGTGAGGGCATAATTCTCTCTGCTTCCCGCCAGCAGCCAAACTCCTGGGGGACTTTCTGTTTCCTGCCTCTGAGGTCGAGTGATAGCGGCCTCTGATTATACTTGGAAATAAAAACCCGTGTTTACATATTCATGGGTCTGTTTTCTTCCCCCCTCCAATGGCCGCTCAGCGATGAGGCCTGCACCAGTGGCCAGCTGGTCGTCGCCAGTCGGGAAAGCCAGTACAAAGTGTTCCACTTCCACCATGGTGGCCTGGACAAGCTGCCTGACGTGCTTCAGCAGTGGAAATACTGCGCTGAGACGCACCTCAAAGACCAGGTAGCTAGGGAGGGGGGAATGGGTGCTGCCCCACCCCTCCCCTCCCCTTCCAACCCAGACCAGAACACCCACTCTCTCCCTTGGAGTCCCAGGCCTCAAGGGTGTGACCCGTGGTCGCTGGGGGCAAACAGAGCAGCAACTTCGGGTTTAAAACATGTGCCCAGGCTTCTAGTAAAGGCAGTACTCCACACTTGAAAAATCATGTTTTGACAAGGCTTCCTGCCATATTTTCCTCAATCTACATACAAATGTAATAAGAGCTCTTTAATTATCTGTTTAAGATAGTGTATGTGCTTATTAGAAACGGGCTGACTTTAAAATTCCTTTCCTTCCCACAGAGCCTCCTGCTGGCTTCCCTTATTACAGTAGCATGGCTTTTTTTCCCCCTACATTGAACAACCTTTGATTTTTGAATTAAATGTCAGCTGCAGTTTTGCCCTGGATCCGTGACTGCCCGTGGAGACAACCTGACAGGCGGGCTCCCCGCTCGCAGAACAGCCATCCCTTTGTATGTGGCCAATCACATGTAATTTATTGCAGGCCCTCCCGGCAGAGGGAAGTTGGCCGTCCCAGGCATTAATTCCGTCTTTGCGGCGGGGCCGGAGGGAGAGTGGAGGGGAGAGGCGGTCGGTGGGAGTGGGCCGGGAGCGCGAGGGGGGACCATGGTAAGCGGACGGTATTTTCATTTTAATTACGTCTAATTACACTTGCCATTTAGGGGTTTGTATGCGGGGGAGAGGCGTCCCCCTCCTTTCAGAAGAGGGGAGGGGGGGGAGGCGTTTACATCCCGCGAAGAGCGCGGGCTGGCTTCGAAAGCCGAGCGTCTGAGCCGCTGTTCCATACCCCCGCCCCCCCGCCCCGACGGTCCTCGCGTCCAGCAGGTCGCCGACGAAAAGACGTGTATGCAGTTCTCCATCCGGCGTCCCAAGCTGCCGTCTTCCGAGACACACCCCGAGGAGAGCATGTACCGACGGCTGGACGTGGCGGCCTGGCTCCGCCACCTGAATGCGCTGGGGCAAGTGGAAGAGGAGTACAAGCTCCGCAAGGTGAGGCCCGGCGCGCCCGCGGGCCCGGCTGCTTCGAGGCCAGGGGTCGGGGCCGCGCCCACGGGCCGCAGCCTCCGGCCGGGTTTCGGGGGCGGGGGAGGGGGCGGTCGGTCGGTCCGCTGACGCCAGCGGCTGTGTGAACGCGCCCGATAGAGCGATCAAAGCCGCTGCGATGAAAAAGCAACCTCCGGAGCGGGTTCGGGGTACCCCGCGACAGCGTGTATAGAAGAGCTCGCAGCCCGCGCCCGCGATTCCAAAACCGGGATTAAGGCCCTGACGTGAGAACGACAGGTTAATCTGAGCGCCGCACCAGGGGGGGGCATTGACATTGAAATGAGCCTGGTTTGTGTCCTGTATGGGAATGGGGGGCCGGCATTTTCCCCTTCTAAACATGTGCAAATTGCAGCGATCTGAATCAAGGCATCAGTTGTCAAGAAGGCGCAGCAAAGCCACCAAAACACAGATCTCCGGGGATTTGGGGGTGCTTTGAGCGGTCCTGCTTTGGCCCCTCCCCAACTTTTGCCGCTTCCTCCAGGCCATTTTCTTCGGCGGCATTGATGTGTCAATCCGAGGGGAGGTCTGGCCCTTCCTGCTGCGTTATTACAGCCACGAGTCGACGTCGGAGGAAAGGGAGGCGCTGCGGGTGCAGAAGAGAAAGGAATACGCCGAGATCCAGCAGAAAAGGTGACCGCGGCGCCCGACCGGGGCCCCCCTCGAACCGCGGAGGGGAACCCCCCGCCTCCCCCCCTCCGGAGCCGCGGAGGGAGATGCCATTTGGAAAGGCAATTTGAGGTGCAATTCAGCATTGATAATATGTTCCGTGACCCATAGTTTCCTTGGAAAATGGGTCTCCCAGGACCGTGAGCGATGGGTCTGGATAAGTGCAGTCATTACCCCCGCACCCGGCCCCGGGACTGGCTCTCTTTAGCTCGCATGTCAAGGTTTTAGAATTCTTTTTCAACATACTTAACGAGGCGCTGACATCCCACCACTGAACGCCGGGGTGGCAGCGGGGCGGGGGTCGAGGGGAGGGCAGCTGGGAACTGGGATTGCTGAGCTCTGTTGGGCCTCCCTGACCCTGTAGTTTCGGTGAGCTCTCCCCCAGAAGCTGGGACCGGTGAGACCGAGTTAATTTGGGAAAGCCTTGTGCCCAGCGCCCCTACCTTGCCCAGAGTAAGTGGCAGCTGGAGGGTTGGCCAGCGACCCCAGCTCCCATCTTTGAGCGGGGCGGGAAGGGGCGCCCCTGGTGGCCTGGAGCGGGTGGGACGCTTGCTGACCTCCCAGCGGGCTCTCTGCTCCGTGCCAGGCTCTCCATGACCCCTGAAGAGCACAGAGCTTTCTGGCGGAACGTGCAGTTCACCGTGGACAAGGATGTGGTTCGGACAGATAGGAGCAACCAGTTCTTCCGAGGCGAAGGCAATCCCAATGTGGAGAGCATGAGGTACCGCCTCCCCGGCCAGCAGGGCTCCTTTCCAACTGGGTTTCACTCCCATCTGCCGCCCCGAAGCCTCACCTCACCCCTCAGGTCTCAGCTGACCCTCTGGGAAGTGGACCAGCCGCAGAAGCTTCTGCAGGGGTCAAGGATCTTTCTTCTAGGCTCAGTGCCCCAGAATCAGAGAGTCCTTAGCTATTTCAACAATGTCAATGGGCCCCTTATTGTCCTAGTGACCCAGGGAAGGCCTGAAGCCCCTCCCAAAGGTACCAGCAAAGGCCCCACCCCCTGGGCATCCACCAAGCCAGTTGCTTGGCCCACACCAGCTGTGAACCCGCCTCCCCCGAGTGTCTCCCTCCCACTGGGTGGTCCTCTGGGAGATCAAGCCACACAGGGGCTGAGGCTGGCATCTTTGACATTCTGTTGCCTCCTGGCAAATAATTGCACAAAATTAGCAGCCCATAAGAAAAAGTCCCTGCTAGCCCACCCTTTGTCACAGGCTGTCGACCATTAAGAAAATCAGACCCACATTCCTCCTTGCTCTGCTCTAGAGAATTGGGGCTGGTGAGTGCCTAAGTGCAGGCCCTTACCTTCCCCAAGCTCTGGAGATGATCCCAGGAGCTACTCTCTTTCCTCTAAGATCAAGGTGAAGCACGGGGGCCTGGAGAACCCAGAGGCTCCAGCCCGGGGTTCTACTGGCCTGGACAACACACCGCTATGTTATAGCCACTCTCCACTGACCTCCCTGCTCTCTGCACTGCATCTCCAGGAGGATCCTGCTGAACTATGCAGTGTACAACCCAGCCATTGGCTACTCCCAGGGCATGTCGGACCTGGTGGCGCCCATCCTGGCTGAGGTCCTAGACGAGTCAGACACCTTCTGGTGCTTTGTGGGTCTGATGCAGAACACAATCTTTGTCAGCTCTCCTCGGGACGAGGACATGGAGAAACAACTGGTGAGGCTCTCAGATGTGTGTGGCTTGGCTGTTGTGGGCCGCCAAGCAGTGGGAAAGCCAAGGTGGGCCTTGCTGATGGACTATGGGGGGCTTAGCCCTGGGCTCGTGGACTAGGGCCAGCTCCCCCATGAGGGATACATGCTGTTCCCAGGTCCCAGGACACATGCTGCCATCCCCACCTCACACTCCTGTAGTCCAGAGGCTCCTCATGTGGCCTCCCTCCTCCCTGCATGTGGCATCCTAACCCAGGTTCCCTGGGGGGAAGGGGTCACCATCACACCTGGCCCTGTGCTTTATAAAACGTGTTCTTAGGTCTATCTGAGTCCCCCACAGGGGACATAGCCAGGGTTTCTAGGGATGGGAATCAGAGGGGCTCTTGAAGCCGCCCTGAGGCCCACTGTATAGTCATCACAACCCCACCTTGAGGGCAGCAGGCCTGTTGTGCCCAGGCAGCTCTCCTCCCACCATGACCCCTGCTAACCTACACAGACCAGACAGCACTGAAAATTGGGAGTGAGGAGGCAAAACTGGGTAAGGTGGGGCCGGGAGTGCCCACTCTTTGTGCACTCCAATCACCTGTTAGGACGTGGTCTCAGGTCCCTAGTCTGAGAAGTTCTCAGCCTGGAAGCTGATGGTGCATGGGCGGGATGCTGAGTGTGCTAGGGAGTGATACAGAAAGAGCTCTGGTGATAGAGAGGGAACCAAGACAGCAGTCCCAATGTCTCCTTGGGCCAGGCTGACTCAACGGTACACGGGGTCTGGCCATGAACATTGCCAGGCCTGCCAAGACTTGTCTGAGCAGGGATTTTTGGGCAGTGACACTGGGTGGCCCAGTCAGGTTGGTGGCTCACATGCAGTGAGGGTCGAGCTGAATGGAGGGCCTCGAATGCCAGACCAAGGAGCACTCCTGTCGACTAGCCATTAGGAAGCTGATGAAGACTGTGGATAGGAGAGCAGAATGCAGCAGGGGGATTGGAGGAGAGGGAGCCAGGAGCAGGGAGGTGGGAAGGGAAGGGGCACCAGAGCAGGGGCGGGGGGCACCCATGAGGGAGGGAGGGAGGAAGGGGGTCAGTTGCCTGCCTGGATTTGTTGACCCTGCTGTGGGCCACTAGGTGAAGAAACTGGCCAGTCTGGAAGGATCCTCAGAATCCGTTTCCGTGCCACCCCAGTGGCTGTCTCAAGTAGGAACAATGGGCTGTTTGTGTGGGAAGGGGCCTGTGAGTCACCAAGACCCCCCCCCTTAGGATCCCCCGGCTGCGATCTCAGCCGAGCCTGCCCACTCCCCGCTCTCTGTGTCGGCCCTGTGATGTCAGGTTTCCACAGTACCTGGGGAGGCAATTACGGGCTCTGACGTGATTCGCTGCTGACGGCTCCACAGCACATGGCCCCGTGACTCGTTAGCTGCTGGAGATCGATTTTACAACGGTGCTGGTGAAGTCAGCAGCCCAAGCCAGACGCTGCCAGAAATAGCCTTAATCTGGTCCCACGTCACTGGGTGGTGACCTGAAGCACAGAAATCAAACCTCTCGGGGTTCAGAAATGTCTCCTCTCTGCTCTGAATCAGCTATGGGAGATGATGAATCTAGGTGATAGGAGTGGAAGGTGGTTGAGTGGGTGCGGGGGAGGGGGCATTGTCAAAAGGATGCTTTGCTCGACATCTCAGGAAGGAGGGGGCATCAGAAACAGCCCATGTGGTGCCTGAGAGCCAGGGGTCTCCCTAGCCTCAGACCTGCCACCCGCCTCCTGGGCCACAGCAGGTTGCTCTTGCTGTCCCTTGCAACAGCCTCCAGAACAGTCCAAAATCTGGGCTAAACTGACCAAGACAGATGTGAGTCAGACTTCCAGTGACAGAACAGAGTAAGTGGGTGCAGACCCATGAAGCAAATAGAGACCTCACGTGTGGCGCACCTGCTCTGAGGGTGGGGAGCCTGACGAGGAAGGGCCTCGGTGGGAGTGGGCTTCTAGGGCCAGGCAGGCAGGCCTGCTCGGGTCTGGGGGGCTCATTCATCTTGGCCTCGCCCCCAGCTGTACCTGCGGGAGCTGCTGCGGCTGACCCACGCACGCTTCTACCAGCACCTGGTCTCGCTGGGCGAGGACGGCTTGCAAATGCTCTTCTGCCACCGCTGGCTCCTGCTGTGCTTCAAGCGGGAGTTTCCCGAGGCCGAGGCGCTGCGGATCTGGGAAGCCTGCTGGGCCCACTACCAGGTGAGCCAGGCGGGCACGCCTGGCATACGAGCAGGGCAGGATGCCCGCATAACCGGGCACCTCCTCTGGGGTCCCCTTGCTCCACCATGCTTGGCCCCCCACAGACCACATTCAGCCCCTCACACGGCAACTGCCTTCTAGTCCCACGTGGCCAGCCTCCGACCCTCAACTCGCCTCCCAAGTAACTGAAATCGATGCAAATTGCCCACTGACTGCACTCATTACCACGTTCTGGGGTTGAGCACGCTCCTGTCACAACCAATCAGCATGAAAGACATTGCGGGACAAGCAGGACGCTGGTGCCCACATGCCGGACCCAGCGCCCACCCGCCTGCCCTCCTCGGGATGGCTCAGGGAAAGGGCCCTGAGATCCTGCTTCCCTGCCAGCCCCTCTGAGAGCCCGGGCACCGCCCACTGTCGCCTCGCAGGGACGTGATTTCCCCTTGCCATCCTTCATTATCAGCATCTCCTCAACAAATTCCCCTGAGAGCCTCTCGCTGGCCCTGTCACACGGCTTTAACGCCCAAATTAGCAACAAGCAGGCCATGTTAAAGGATAGGCAAGTCTCTCTGAATCCATCAGCCTTAAAAAAAAAAAAAAAAAGTATTGACGCATCCAAGAGGTGGCCGGGACCATTTCTGCAAGAGCAGCCTCCATCCTTCCTACGGCAGCTGGCGCAGCTTGGATTAGACAAACCTTGCTGATAGATGTGCACGCCCACCAGCCCTCAGAAATGTGCATCAGCGTCTGCCCTCCTTACTAGTGTTGAAGAAGGATTATGTCTGATAGAAGTGAGTCTGAAGAAGCCTGCTGCTGGTGCCACGGGCTGTTTTGTATTCATCCATCCTCGCCCACCTCCTCCTGCTCCCTCCCGGCCCAGGTCTGGGCTGCATTTCCTGTATGGATTAGCCTGCTCCGTGTGTACTGCAGGGTGGAATCTAGGAAGCACTGGCAAGGATGGTCCAAAACACTGGATCACATTTAAAAGAAAAAAAAAAATTGTGTCCGCTTTGCACAAAGCCTCATTGCATCTTTTCTAGCAGCAAATTTGCCACCTTCGAGACAGCACATTTAGGCTAATGTTACATGTGAACCCAGAGCATCACCCAACAGATGGGGCCATTTCTCAGGCTAAATTTAGCCTCATTTGGCCCCACCCCTTGATCAAATTAGTGGCAGGAGGTTGAGGCGGGGGATAGTAGGATGGTGGTAGTGGGGGTAGGCTAATTCATTAGAGTGAGCTCTGGCAGGAGGTGGGGGGAGGTCACTACCAGCTGGTTTAACTTTAAAGTGTCCCCAGAGTGTGAAGGGCTCTGTTTTATTCATTTATTATACTTCCAGTTTGCCCTCGGGGGATGGGCTGCCCTGGGCCTGGTTCAGTGAACTGGGGTTAGTCCGGTACTGCTGTCCAGGCCCCTTTAGAATGTGCCCCACCTTTTCTTCCCCATAATCCTGTCCCAGAGGAGCTGGACATGAATCTTCCTGAAACTCCTCCGCTGTGCCCCCCCACCCCACCCCACCAGCCCCCGCCGCAATTCAAATAGCTGCAGAAGGATCATTCTGAGCCGCAGCAAGACTATTCCGGATTAATTCAGAGGAAGGGGCTGGGCAGTCTGGGAATGGCCTTTCCAGAGTGGGTGGTATGTGGGGTGTTTGCTGCCCGTAACCTCTGCCCGCACATCCAAGGCTCTGCCTGGCTCTGTTTGGGAAGGAACAGGGTTCTGTCTGGCTGGGTGGCCGATGTCAGGAGACTAAACACAGGCTTCCTGGTGGTCCTTGTCCTTCCTCTGCCCCCAGGAGCTAGTGTGACTCAAAGGCAGTGTGCCCTCAGAGCATCCGGCCGGAGAGGACACAGGATGTACCCCGTGAGGACTAAGCGCCAGCATCCTGCTGCAGGCCCGCCCTTGCCGGGTAGCAAAATGTGAGGCAGCCTCCAGGGAAGGCAGCGGAGTCCTTGATGAGGCCTGAAATCTGGTTAAAGAGGGTGGGCTCATTGTAGGGAACTATGGGGAGCTGCTGTGCTTGGCTCTGAGGCTCTCCTCCCCACTTTTCTTACCAACAAACCTAAGACATCTCTGGGGCACAAGTTGGGACATTTGGCCTCAAGGCAGGAGCACAATGACAAGTGGGTGGCTGCCGGAAAGTTCATCTTCCTTGATAGCATGTTCCACCACCCACTGGAGCGGGTTCTGACTCACTGTCTCTCAAGACCCCAGAATGGGTAGTAGCCAGGCTTCAGAGGAGCATGTTCTTTGCCCACGTGCTGGAGAGGCTCCTAGAGGGCTCCCCAAAGGGGACCAGCTGCCTGTCAGTGACCAACCCCAGCATCGCCCTTTTGCGCGTCACAGCAGTCTTTGGGTGTAGGTGCTGACACTGGTCCATTTGCAGGTGGGGAAACTGAGGAGGCTGCTGGGCTTGCCCAGGGCCACACAAACCCAGACGGCCTCACCTGGGACCCCTTGACCCCATAGCTCTGCTTGTGGCCTCTACTGGCAGTCAGGACCCGGGGCTGGGTCAGGGGCCTTATCTGAACCCACTCTCTACCCCCCAGACAGATTACTTCCACCTTTTCATCTGCGTGGCCATCGTG
Source organism: Bos mutus (assembly GCF_027580195.1). Lineage (NCBI taxonomy): Eukaryota > Metazoa > Chordata > Mammalia > Artiodactyla > Bovidae > Bos > Bos mutus. The sequence continues at coordinate 10,650,923 of NC_091635.1, read as the reverse complement.
GCCATCTACGGGGATGATGTCATTGAGCAGCAGCTGGCCACCGACCAGATGCTTCTGCACTTTGGAAACCTGGCCATGCACATGAATGGGGAGCTTGTTCTCAGGAAGGTGAGTGTGGCTCCCCCACATGCAGCCCTGCCCTCCCTTACACAGAGCCCCACCTCTACTGCCAGAGCTCCACCCCTACAGGGGCCCCTATAAGCTCCACCCCCCACATTTATCAATTCCTGCCCACATGCAGAGCCCCGCCCCCACCCTCCATCCTGGGAGCTCCCCACCAAGGTCAGAATGTCTGGCAGCTGCTCAGGGCGCCCATCAGGCTGACAAAAGAGGCCCCTCTCCTCATGGAAGGAACAGATTACCCATTTTGACAGACAGGTCCTCCACTGTGAGGTACCTCACTCATAGCCCAGAGCTGGGAAAACTAAGCAGGAGGCTTAGGGAGGGGAGGTGGCCAAACTTTCATCCAAGGTTAGTGGGATAAATGGGGCTTTTGCCACCTCCCTACTTCCCAGGCTTCTGCTGGAGACACCACTTCTTAAAGCTTTCTGGTGTTTTCCAGGGGCAGCGAGGAGGGCCTGGGGTCAGGGGTGGAGTGGGCAGGAAGAGGGCTTGAAGAAGTCCTTCAGGGCAGAGAGGTGGAGCCATGGGGCCAGGCTGAGCCAGGGAGGGCCAGGGTGGGCCCTGTTCCACTTTTGGCTGCCCTGTTCACCTTCCATATGACTGTTGGGGGAGCCGTCCTTGGGTCAAGCCGGATGGGAGCGCGGCTTGTGAAACTTTATAGCCCCTGCCTTCAGCTGGATCAGGATGTCAAAAGGGATGAGGTAGGCGGAGCCCTGGCCCTGACCTGGCACAAGGAGCAACCTCGGGTGCTGGCTATTGTTGCTCTTGGATCACTAGCTGCCCACTGTCCCTCATCACCACTGTCCTCTCTGTTTGCAGGCGAGGAGTTTGCTGTACCAGTTTCGCCTCTTGCCACGGATCCCCTGTAGCCTGCACGACTTGTGCAAGCTGTGTGGGACTGGCATGTGGGACAGCGGTTACATGCCTGCCGTGGAGTGCACGGGCCAGCACCCAGGGTCGGAAAGCTGCCCGTACGGGGGCACCGTGGAGATGCCTTCCCCCAAGCCCCCCAGAGAAGGCAGGAAGGGCCCAAAGACGCCCCGAGAAGGCTTCAGTTTCCGCAGATAGGTTGGGCTCCCTGCGCTGGACAAGGGGTGAGGGGACCTCTGCCAGGTCCCAAGCATGGGGGAGGGGGTGGGGATGGGTGTGGAGGAGACAGGATGGTAGAAATGGAAGGAAAATGCCCTTGAGCAACATGAAGGGAAACTTATATTAAGGACAAAATTGGAGTCCGGAAGTGCCAGAAGTAAAACCCACCAGCTGCCCAGAGAAAAGTTGGCTCCCCAAACAGCGGGACCAGGATGTATGACCACCCTACCTGGAGACGCAGGCTTGCTGGGTTCTCATGTTGCCCACCTTTGATGGATCTCAACACAACCCAGGAGTTCTTCCAGTTTCATCAGCCACCAAAGGGTATTATTGCCAGGCACTGGGAAAGGCAGAAACAGAGACAGAAGGAGAGAGACAACACTGGGAAGCCCAGAACAAGGGGGTCCCATCCAGGCCCAGAGACATCTTTGCAAGCTGGGCACACCCCCTCATCAGACTTCATTCTTTGAATAAATCAAACAGATTCCACAGCTTCTCCAGCCACAGCTGCAAAGCTGATGTGAAGACATCTGCCAAAAAAAAAAAGGCCCCACTGATTTCAGGGTAGAGAGGTGTAAGAGCAGGAGGCTGGGGGCTTTCATACTGTCTGTTTCAACACCCGACCATCTTGGTATGTGAAGGAATCTGCTGCCCGTGAGCCTGAGCACGGGCTGTTGAAGTGTCGGATTCTTCTCCCTTAGTTGAAGAATTGTCTACATTTGGCAATGTTGAAGGCCATTTTCACCAAATACTGTGACCAACTTGGGGTTGGATGGGTCGAGGTGTGTATGTGTGTGTGTGCACACAAAATTCTCTGAAGGGAATCTGTAATGTTTGAGGGAAGGGGCACATGTGAACTGACCAACAAGACAAAGGCAGCTGAAAGTGCCAGAAACACTCCCACTTCCCTGCGGGGTCTGCGTTCTGCCGTGACCGCCAGTCTTCTGTAAGTCAGCGTCTCTGGTGGTCAGATGCGGGAGCGACCACAGTACAATAGCCGTCACTCAGGGCAACCCTGCTTTCTGTGTGGGAACCAGGTCTTCCCAGCACACTCTCCCTGCTCCCAGAGCCTCCCCAGTTGCTCCTTCTGGGGTTTAGAGGAGGACAGACAAGGACACGGAAAGCTGCCCTCTTGAACTGACAGGAACAAGGAGCCTGGAATCGTTCCTAGAATCCTCCTGAACATCCTTCTGGGGAGAAAAATCCTTGAAGTGCTAGAGTCATCACAGAGACACAGCCCAACCAAGGCTTCTTCCTGCCCCTAGCTTTTCTCACTTAGAGTGGACGCTGCTGGATGGCGCCACTTTAAAAAGTTGTTTATCAACAGGAAAGAGGAAGTTATCAGCCTCTTCCCGTCTCAGCTTCTCTATGAGTCCATGTCCTCCAGTGGGCAGAAGACTGACACTGGGACTTCCAGGTTCCTGACACCTCGGTCCAAGAGCCTTTTGGGGAGACTGTCCTGGAGCCCCATCAGTGCCCAGATCTTGGAGTACCAACCATTATAGTCCAGCAGCAGGGTCCAGGCTGCATAGACTTCTCATCTGCTCAGCTTCTGGGAAAAGAGGATTGCCTTTCCATCCAGAGGATGGCTCCTGATCCGTTATGGAGGTGACTTGAGTTACCAGGCACTATGTTGACCCTCCTCTAGAGACCACATCTCCATGAACAGGCGTATCAATTACCCATTGCCACAGTAATGCTGCATAACAAATAGCCCCCAAACATGGCGGCCTCAAATAGCATGCACTTAGCTAGCCCGCAAGTCTGTGGGGCAGCAGCTCTGGCTGGGTGGTTCTGGTCTGGGTTGGACTATTAAGTTCCAACAGGGTGCTCACACATGTAGAGGTGTGTAGAGGTCAGATGTGGCTCTGCTCCATGCCTCTTGCATCCTTCCCACAAGCCAGTCCCGGCCAAGGCAAAGGTGCAGAATCAGAAGTGTGTAGGCACCTTCCCAAGCCTTGACAGATGCTACCCCTGCTTACCATCCCATTGGCCAAAGCCAGTCACCTGGCCAGACTCAGCATCTAAGGGTGGGGAAATGGACCCTCCTCTGCAGTAAGAGAAGTCAATGCCTAGGGGCTGGGGACTCAGGGAGGGGTGAGGAACCAGGCGGTTGGTAGGGAGCTGGAATTGGGAGTCTACCATTACCGCCACAGAATCCTGGTCTAGATAACACTGTTTTGGAACTCGCCTTTTACCAGGGGCATGACTTTCTACTGAAGGGACTGGAGATGCCTAAGCAGGGAAAGAGTGCTCCCCTCCCTTCCTCTGTAGCCAGAGTGCATCTGCACATTTTCTGATACCTTGTGCCTTTGGGCTGCTGTGTGGGGTGGAGGGAAAGGGATCCTGTGTTCCCTCACTTTGAGGGTCCTGGGTGGAAAGCACTCATTCTGAACCTCCCGGCTCCCACAGCCCCTCACCCTCACAGCTCCCCAAAACCTTGTACCAAGTGCCACCCCCGCCTTTACTGCTCCCACCTCACACTCTGTGTGCTGGGCCGGGCCCCAGTGTGGTCTGGGCTTCGTGGAGCAGCCAGGACCTCAAAAAGCCGAAGACCTGGGTGTATGGGCTCTGTGAGGTCCCATTGCTCCGGAGGGATGGAGAAAGCCCGCCCTTATATGGCTCCCTTAATCTGGATGCAATTAGAGGAAACCAGCCAAAAACCCTGCGGCAGCTGTTGCCCCAGGATTATTCCCAGCCAGCAAAAGGCATTAGGGTGATAATTCAGTCATTAGACTTCTAGCCTTTCCACCACCAGAACGTGCAAATACGGGATAATCAGCCCGGCACGGCCATCTTCCGCGATGCTGCTTATTTAACCCATTTTTTAAAATGACACTTAATATTATTGGCTGGTGTGCGTGTGCACGCATACTTACAAGTTTCCCCACTGCTAATGTCTGTGCTGACGTTACCTGATGTCGTCGGGGCCTCTGGGAAGAGAGGGCAACTTTGATGTACACGTGCTGGCGAGGAAAGGGCAGAGGGGCACAGACTCACCAGCCCAGTGTGGGGTTCACCCTCCCAAGGAAGGGGAGACAATGGCAGGATGAAGCTGAGCCCAGGGAAGGTGGGAGATGCACAAGCTGGGGAAACAGTGGGATTGGGGTCTGATTAAGTGCAGAGGGGAGCAGTGTGCTATTCCAGAAAGTTCTGACTTAAGTCCCAGCAGGGAAAGACTTGGAACTCACAAATCAAGGGACTCGGTGTTCTTGAGCCAATTAGAGAGGGAGGGATGGGCAGGCTGGGGAGGACCCGCCTCCAGCCCAGTCCACCTCTGCTGAGGAGGAGGGTCTGCAGTCTAGAAGGGCAGTTCCATTGGCAGCCTTGGGCTGGACGCTATTAGCAAGCAGCACTGTGTTGTCTTGATCGGACAGGACAGTGTCAGGCACAATGGAGGTTTATGAATCCAGGACCTTTGAGTTTTCTGTCAAAGCCTGCTGGGGGCAAACAGCTAGGATGAAGATGCTGGTCCTGAAATGAGGGCAGAAGTGGCTGGCAGAGGTCCCCCAGCTCTGACCTTTGATTAGGAAACGGGGCAAAATCTGTGAATGGTAGTCGGGGTGGGGGCCTCTGTGGCTCTCCCTGGTGTTTTGTGAGGTCCCTCTGAGCTCTCTCATCTGAGTATTGTTTGGTAGAAATAGCTGGGAAGCAGCAGCCGCAAAGTGGGGTGGGAACCTGCTCAGGGCTGTGCCGTGGCCCTGCGGAAGCCTCCATCTCCTGTTTAGCCTCTCCTCCCCTGTGGAGGGAGACCGAGTGGTAGCAGGAGGACCTGGGTTCACCCTGCCGAGGGAAGGAAGCCTCTTCCAGTTTGTCTGCCTAGCAGAGGCCCCTAGAGGCTGCCCTGCCTCAGAGGAAGGAGGCGGAGTGTCCCCGGGAAATCCCACACACACGTGCAGGGGTGTGGCCGGCCTGGGAGCTGTGCCATGAACCCACAGCAAGGGGAGGGAGCCTGTGGGTCTGGCCTGAGCCTGGGCGCTTCCCCTGGAGATCCTGGGGAACCAGATGGCCCAGGATCTGATTAGCCTTGGATTTCTAAGCTGGGCTGCAAGGCCTTCCCTTTGAGTGAAAGCATTCTGTCCCCGGCCATCCCTGGCTCAGAAGAGGGACCTGCCACCACAGTTGTGAAGCCTAAGGACAGGGCTCTGCTACAGATGGTGAGCAGTGCTGTGTAGAAGGAAGACACTTACCTAGGGGTCAGGAACCTGGTTCCCGTCCTGCCTCTGACCCTTTCCAGGTGCGTGACCTCCCCACTCTGAGCCTCGGTTCCCTCATCTGTAGAATGGGAACACTGCCTCTGGCTTAGCCCACCTCACAGGACTAGTGTGGGGACTCTCCAGGTGAAGGTGTCATGAAGATGGTTTCCCAGTCCTGGGGACCTCACCTGCCACTCAGGGAAGAGACCACTGACCTTGGCCTTGCAGCCTTGGCTGAGAGGTGGCGTGCTCCCAATCTGAGAGCTCACCCTGCTTCAGGAGTCAGCAAACCCCCTCCCTTCCACACGTCCGCCTGACTGTGCGTCCCCAGCTAGGGGGACTCCTCTGTGCCTCTTCTGTGTAATTCACCCCATGCCACCTCACTCCTGCCACAGGGAAGACTCACCATGAGCCATGACCTTGGTGACCCCGAGAGACGTGTCTGTGTGCAGCATGCCTGGCTCTGAATCAGGACGTGGTCCAGGCTTCAGGGTCCTCCCCTGGGGCTGTGAAACCCACTCGAGCCTGGGAGCAGGGAGGGGGCTGTGGCCCCTGAGTCAGGCTGTAGAGACTGGAGAGGGATGTCCCTGGGCCTCTGGGGGGCAGGGCGGGTGTGCAGACAGGCTGCAGGCATCTGGCCGTTAAACACGTTGCGCTCAATTTCTAGGTAGGAAAGTACGTTTCCAGTTGAGAGATCAAGTCACTTGGTCATCTTCTCTGTAGCACCTTGGGTTAGTCAGAGGGCAGGGTTTCCGTTGTCTTAGGGAAAGTTTAAAGAAATTTCCACCATTACCAGGAGATCACTGATGTCCGTGGCAAGCAATTCGTTCTCTGTATTTTATTTTGTTTTTTAAATACGATCGCCTGTTGCCCCTGGCTCGGGACTGGCCACTTTGACCACTGGGGCCCCAGCCCCCACAGTGCTTCCGGCTCTCGTGGATCCCACTGCAAAGTAAATAAAATCATACTGACAACAAACATATGCTCTGTGGCTCCTCTAAGAGGTCTGACAAGGTTTGTTAGGTCCAAATGTGGCTGGGTGAAGAGGGCCCCCATGGAAGAATAAGGAGGGCCAGAGGGCTGGCCAGTGGCAGGCCCTGCTCTGGGGAACCTGGCCGGCGGCCCAGGGGTCCATCAAGCATCTGAAGGGGACAGGCACTTGGCCTGCTAGAGCGGAGGAGCTATTTGCCTCCCTGATGGAGAGTTAGTGGGCAAGTGCCCATGAACCCCAGTAACTGGGGGCCCTGAGACCGGCCGCAGGACCTGGAAACACACAGCGTTTTATTGAGATTTAGCTGCTAGGCCTCCAGTTTCAGGAAAAGCCAGAGTCTTGCATTTGTAAACTTTTTGCGGAGGCAAAGAAGATGAATTTGACCTTGTTAAGGGTGGGATTCAGGCATGGGGCTTCTCTGATCTCCATGCCCTGGAGCCCTACTGCAGGGAACATGCCCCAAGGATTACAAGGAGGTAAGCAAGGGGGCAGGGGCCCATCTGGTTCTGGAGCATGCTGGTGGGTTGCAGGCTCTGGGCCCCAACATAGTGCCTAAGGGCTTGCAAATGTTTTCTTTGGTTTTCTATGTGCCTTTCTGTCTTGCCTGAGAGGGGAGGAGGGCTTATATGCTACCATCTGAACGTTGGCACCAAGGGTCTCGTGTCTTCAGGGTCTGTCTCACCCTCCACCCACCTGGCCTTGGCTGAGACCACAGAGAGCTTCATCACCTCTTCTCTGCAGACATACCCCTGCCTGAGGCTGGCTGACCACACAGCCAGGAGGGGCAGCAGGCCCAAGTGATGCTTCAGCTGCCGTGCATGGCTGGTGGCTCCACTTAGAGAAACCTTTACCTGTCCTTTGGGGGATGGGAGGTGCCACTTCTCCTGCATGTCCCATTCTAACCTGGGAGCTGAAGTCACAGCTGATGGCCGAGTGCAGACAAAGAGGGCGCTTGGAGTTCAGGGGCACTGACAGTCCAACCATCACCACCCTCCAGGGCATGGCTGTAGGTCAGTTTGTCCTCAGAAAGGGATGGTCCCAAACCCACAGAGCAGCCATGCAAGAGGCCCATTATGTTCCCCACCCCCACCGCCCGCCTTGGGCCATGGCCTTTCAAATCTGTCTGGCCACTGATACCCTGGGTCTGCTCCAAGCAGGAGCTCCATCAGGTGTTGGTTCTGCTCTAAGTCTCCCTGAAATAACAGCCATATAGTCATGGCCACAGAGATGTGCCACCCAAGAGCCAGACTCTTCAGGGCAGCCTCTAGAATGGCCCAGCCTCTGCTGTCCTGTGGTCCTGAGGATTTCGAATGTGCCTGGGAGCAACCTGTCTGTTGCAGCACGGATGGGCAATCTGCATGACTGGCAGTCTTTACATTGCTGCTAGCGGCAGAAATTCTCTTGAGGTCCATTCGCTTCAGAGACACCATCCTGTGCACCCTCCAATCCCATCAACCCTCCATGCATCCATTCAGCAAGTGTTCAGCGAACCCTACCAGGGAGACTGGTACCATTGTCCCAGGACCCGCTCCACGGACCCAAGGCCAAACACACTGGGTCACAGGTTTCTGGGGCAGCGGTATGTACACTTCAAACCCTCCAGGAGCATAACTGCCTTGCCAGCCCTAGGAGAAGCCACTCAATGTTCACACCTTTGGGGCCCCCAGGGTAAACCCTGAACTCCCCAGGTCAGAGTGGCCTTTGGCTTCAGAGACTCAGAAATGTCACTGACATGATTTTCTTTCAGTCAAGTTGAATTCCATTATGAGCCCTATCAACCCAGTTCAGTCTCGGTTATTTTTGATGTCTCTCCTTACCCCCAGCACCCACCTGAGGACGTGTCATGGCAAGGGTGGGAGCAATCCCACACAAAACGTGTCTGGTCTTGGCCTAACGTTGCCACTAAGACACCCTCTGTCCAAACCCAGAGAGTCCGTGAGGTCTGGCTCTTTCCTTTAGTTGGGGCCCTAATGCTCAGGCACACTGCATCTCTATCCCCATCCTGTCCCTGTGCTGAGAAGCCACCACCGCCATACACACACATACACACATGCACACACAGCCAGGAGGTCTCAGCCCAGCCCCCTGCTCCCCGGTTCAGTTAAATCACTGGCTATTAACACCAAAACATTTTGTATTGGGGTAGAGCCAACTAACAATGTTGTGATGGTTTCAGGTGAACAGTGAAGGGACTCAGCTCTACACATACATGTGTCCATTCTCTCCCAAACTCCCCTCCCATCCAGGCTGGCACATAACATTGAGCAGAGTTCCATGTGAAGGAGCACTGGCTTTTAGAATAGAACCCACAGGAGGCTGGCTGCAGGCTCCTTCCCACCACTCAGCAGAAACCTGGAGCACCAGGGCTTGACAAGCCTGGGAGACCCTTGGAAGAAAAATTACAGTGAGATCAGGGTCCCAGTCATCTCTGCAAGTTATCAGGGAGCACGAGTGATCTCACCATTGAAGTAGATGTGTCCTCATTACCACCCCCCACCTCCTCACAGCCATCGGGGAGGGTCCCACCCAGCCACTGTCATGCCCTCGGCAGACTGGAGGACACCTGCCAGTGGCCGCATGGACCACATTCAGATGCTGGCCATAGGACACCCCTAAGGTCATCCCTCATCCTCAGTCTATCCCTCCCTCACAGGTGAGGCTCTCCCCTCTCTGCATCTCAGGAGAGCAGCCAGATCTCTGGGCTCCTGGGGCATGTCCATGTGATTTAGACAAAGTGGTTTGAAAATATGCCATTATTCTCTGAATATGATAATATATCTGCCGTGATAGGTCAAATGCCACAAGCTCTTTCATCAGCAATTTGACACTGAACAAAAGAAAGCACTTTATATTTTGACTTATTAGAGAGAATGGCTTAATGGTTTTCTAAATGGACCTTTGGGTGCTGAAATTAAGATGGTGCAACAATGGGATAGTGCCATAGGCTGGGTATAGCAGCCCCTCAGGAGGAAGAAGCAGGTTCAAACTCCTCTCAACCAACAGGAGACATGTGCAGTTCAACAAAGTGGGAAACCTTCACCAGGGACCAGACATAAAGTTCACTGAGTTCATTGATTCCTGGCCATGAGTAAGCACAATAGAAAAAGACACTGAGGGTCCTAGTGGCCACAAGTTTATGGTGAGTGAGCACAACAGTCTGGGAACTTTACAGCCTAAGAGTAGACTACAGCAATGGACAAGGACCAGGAAGCCTTCTGGAATAAGATAGAGCTTCAGATCAGTTCACTGGAGAACTATGGCCAATGCCTGGCTGGACACCAGCTACAGGGGGATGGGTAGAAGATTCTGAGAGGCACACAACAAAAGACTAAACAGACCTCAAAGGGTAGAGGACGGGACCCTGTCTAAAATAAAGACTGAAGGATAGTAAATGTTATCAAGAGTTTATGACTTAGTGACAAGAATGCCAACTAGCTACTCTCCACTTTTCTGGTGAGAAGAGCTGGGCAGAGCCACCTGTGGTCACAGGAGGCAGTGCCGAAGGGCTGGGCATCGGGAAAGTGAAAGTGAAAGTTGCTCAGTTGTGTCCGACTCTTTGTGACCCCGTGGACTAAACCATCCATGGAATTCTCCAGACCAGAATACTGGAGTGGGTAGCCTTTCCCTTCTCCACGGGATCTTCCCAACCGAGGGATCAAACCCGGTTCTCTCGCATTGCAGGCAGATTCTTTAGCGGCTGAGCCACAAGGGAAGCCAGGAGCTTACTCTTAAGTCACCAACCTCTTGATGTCCCATCCCCTCTGCCCTCCAGGACTCTTGGTGTGGACTCGCCCTTCATGGGAGAAGCCCCTCACTTGCAGGGTTCCTCACTCTGTCCAAGGTGCATAAGTATAGGGACTGTGAATGAATGGAGCATTCTGGCTTTTCAAATAAGCTCAGCCGGGAGCCTGCTTTCTGTGGGGTCTTAGTGTCCTTCTGTAAAGGAAATCCAAGTGTACTTAAGGCAACCAGCTGGGACAAATAACCAACGAAGCGTGTGCACGGTGAGGGGAGGGGGTGAGAAGTGGACGGCATTACTCTGTGATGACAGTCCTCCCAGGGCCTGGTCAGGTATCCAGGCCCTGCCCTCTGTTATGCCCACCTCCTGTCCCTTTTGGAAAACTTTAGAAATTTTAGAAGAACATCCCTGGGACCCTCAGACCTCTGGGCAGATGTCCTCTGGGGGAATCCCACCCATCTACCCAAATGGCAGGGTCCGTTCTATTTCCAGGAACATTCTGCCTTTCTCCAAAGCCCGAGCATCCTTTGGGCTTTCTGATAAATCCCCAGGTTCTGTCAAATGATTAATTTAGATGGGAGTTCCCCGCCCCCATTCTTGGTCTTACTGCTCCATGGGGCCACATGACTGCCTGAGCTGTGCTGATAAATAGCAGTGAACTTTCAGGGCTCAGAGTCAGCAGCCTGAGGCAGTGGCAAGGAGGGGGTGGGAGGTGTCCGGTGCTCAGGGACGTGGGGGTGAGGGCATTTCCAGGGGAGGTGAACCACTGGCTTTGAAGTGGGGTGAGATAAAGAGCTCAGCTCTTACCCATGTTTCCTGGAATGCACACTTCAGAGCTGTTGGTGATGGGGAGTGGGGGAGTGGTTCAGGAGGGTGAGATCCAGGAACTTGACTCAGGCTAGTTCATGTAGGAAGAGGCACTGCCCTCACAGGTGTTTCTTCAAGAGCTGGCAGGTGGGACAGCACAGCAAGGCTGGGATTTGGTCCCCTACCCCCTGATTTCTGGCCTGCAGCTTCTCCCAACCCCTCCGCAGCCCTCTGCATCTGCACCCTCCCCCATGCAGTGGTTGAAGGATGCTGGAGGTAAGGGGTCTTACCAAAAAGACCACTGCCCCTCAACCCACTGGACCAGAGTGCAGTCACTAGGCCAGCCCCAAAGAGCTTACCAGGTCCCCAAAATAGGGCGAGGCCCCCAGGGTCTGAAATGGTTCTCCAAACCAGCCTGGTCTTCTGGATCCTTGCACAGACCTCGACTTCCATCACAAGCCTGAAACTGACCCAGAACACCATGGTCTGCTTGTAGAATGAGGTGCTGAGCCCACAGAATGTGGCTTCTATTAGAGGGGACACCCCACCAGAAAATGTCCCACCAGTTGATGGGTACAACTCCTTTGGCTCCTGCCCCGGCTAAGGTTGGGCACCTAAGAGACTGCCAAAGCCTGGACGGAACTGAGCTCCCTAGTGGGTTTTCCTTTCCAGAAAGCAAGTTCCAAAGTTTGGGTGGAGGCCTGCTGGGCATACCCTGCCCCCTAGGCCCGAGGGCACCAGGTAGGTTGCACGAGGCTGGAGGTGGGCTGCATGGGCTCCCCACTCCTGTTCTCAGCTGTCCTGCTGGATCTCAGACACAGACCTGGCTGAGGGATTCAGCAACACAGTGGTGTCTATGCAAACCAAAGGCTCCTCACCAGGAACTGGTCTTCCAGGAGGGAGGGAAGCTGTCGGATGCTCCCATCCCTGCCCTGCCCATAAGAGGCCTGGGGAGCAAGGGTCCCTGAGCCTGGGGACCCACTGGGGTCTGGTCAGAAGGTGGCAAGTGTGGGCACAGTGGGGCCCCCCAAATCCTCAAAAATAATCCTCAGCGCTAATTCCCATTTCCCCAGGAAGAGGGCCAACATCGCTCAGATCCATCCCATTTTCTGCAAAAAGGCTTTTGATTTCACACCCAGTGGACCTTTTCTCTGAGTGGGAGTCCTGCCCTACGCCTGGCACACACCTCAGGGGCCACCGTGTGGATGGGTTCCTGCCCGTGCTGGGGATGGGAGAGGCACCAAGGGAGAGGGGCATACAGGACCGGACAATAGCTGGAGGTTCAAGAGGGAGGGGACTTAGGGCGTGGAGGGGGCACTAGGGCAGGGGGCTGGGGTAGAATGAGGGAGAGAGAAGAGCAGGAGGGAAGGGAGAAGGGGGGCAGCCCCTCCAGCCCTCCCGGGCCCACTGATCTAATCACATCAGGTGTGCTCCAGATAAATATTAATAACCCGGTGACAGAGGGAATTTGGGGAAATCTAATTAAAAGGGCACCATGCGAGCTGGCAGCTTTACTAAGGAATCACTCCCGCTGAAACATGCGCCAGAAGAGGACACACAGTGAGCTCCCAAGGGCCCGAAGACAGAGATGAAATCCCCCCTCCACAGCTGCCCACCCAGGGCAGCGCGGGCAGGACCTGACCTTTGGCAGGGCAGGCGCCTGGCTCCAGCGTCCTCCGAGTGCCCCCACCCACGTGGCCCCGGCCCGTCACTCCCAGGCACCAGCCCCGAGCGCCATCTTGAGGCTAGGGCACCTGGCCGGCCCCTCATTCCAGCGCCTTCACCCTCAGCTCCTCAGCTCCCCCGTCTTTGCGTCCAGCTGATGGTCTCAACAAAATCTGAACAAGTACCCCATGTCCCCTACCCTCCTCCAAAAGCCAAGAAAAGGCAACCTCGGGCCTCAGAAGGGCTCCCTGGGTACCTGGGTTTCCCTGGTGGGGGCACCCGGACCTCTCAGTAATGCAGACCTGATCTCCCCAGCAAGGTCCTAACCCACCACTGAGAGCTGCCTATTCTTACCTCAGACAAAGCCCTCACCCCAGGGCCAGAGGGGCTCCGTGCCACGACCCCAGAGCCCAGCCTGCTTGGCAATATCTATCTGCCTGGTGGGTCCCTTGTCATGGGATTCACAAGCTCCCAGGGCCCATTTTCTCTGGAAATCAAAATTCATCAGGGCCCCCTGTGTGAGTTAATGGCTCGCTTCGGCCTTCATCAACTTGGGAGTTGAGATCCCTCCTGGGCTCTGCCATCCGGCAGCCCAGCCCCCACCCTCCCCTGGCCCCTGGCCCTGTCCCTGACAGACAGATGGATGGCCTGTCCCGGCAGGTTGCACAGCTCTTGGACCTGAACAGCAGCATCGCTGGCTCTTTATTCTGTATTTAGGGTAAACAGATCTCTCTTTCCAGGCCCCTCTTTCCCTCTAAGACTGTCTGCAGGAGAAGCCCCTGGGAGGGGTGGGTCACCGCTGACTGTCTGCCTGGCTGGGAGCAGGCCACATCCGGGAGGCCCAGGAAGAGAAGGGGTTAGTTCATCCAGTACCACTCCAGACAGAGGCTCCATCCTCCCAGCCATGTCTTGTCATCTGGAATATCCCCCATGATGGAAAACTCACTACCTGTCAGAAGAAGCTGCTCTTTGGCCAGGAGCCATGGGACCTCTATGCGGACTAGGCAGGCCTGAGCAGGAGGCCAATGAATACCAGGGAGGCAGGTGTTTGGGACACAGACCCTGCAGGGCCCTTTCCATCCACTATAGCACTCAATACTCACCGCAGCCAGATGGGGGCAGTGCTGGGTTTACCCTATTGCCTAGAGGAGAAAACAGAGAGGTTAAGTAATTGGTCCAAGGTCACCCAGCCAGTAGATGGCAGAGTCAGGACTGGTGCCCAGGCTTTTCTGATTCTCTTTTCCCTGTGCTTGGACAGTCTCTGGCCAAGGGCTTGGGGCCATCCTTCTCCAAGGGAGGGGACATCTGAGCACTCAAGTGGGCACCTTGAGTCTCAGTTTACCTGACTCTGAACTGAGTTGCTCCTGTTGTCGCTGGTTTTTCCCTCACGCCCACCCAGGGAATTATGGATAGGACTGTGAGCTGGCATTGCTGCATGACCCTGAGCACGATGCCTCCCCTTTCTGGGCCTCTGTCTGGGAGCAGGATGTTGGTGTGTGATACCCGGCCAGAGGAGGCAAGTCGTCAACCCCTCTAGGGGCTTACCGGCCTCACCTTGCCTCACCCCTTTCACTGGGACCCCAGCGCCCAGCAGGGAGGAGCCAAGGTCACCCAGATCCAGGCTGCCAGGAGATGCACCCAGGAGCCAGATCCTGGAGCTCCACCCCTTGCAGGCTGGTGAGAAACGCAGATTATCCTGCCTGCCCAGCTGGGAGCCCACAGAGTAGAATGACCTGAGTCAGATGTACCCTTGGGCTTGGTTCTAAGGTAGAGGAGGAGGTGGGGGCCGAATGGGGCAGCTCTGGGATGGAAGGAGCAGCTGCTAGTGTCTGAGTGTCCCTTGAGGCAAGGAAGGCGGTCCCTTAAAAAAAGGGGAAGCGAGGCCAAGTGGGAGCTTCTCTTCAGGGGGCAGAAATGGGGAAGGGCGGGCCTACAGGGAGTTGATTCTGAAATAACAGAGGCCCTGCCTCTCCCCCACTGCAGGGTGCAGCCCAGGCCTTCGCTCAAGCAGTGCAGTGGGGAGTGGAGGAGAGTGAGCTTCAGGCTCTGTCCTAGTCTCCCCAGGTTAACAACTCAGCTGCAAAATGGGGCTCTTTATCTGCCTTCCAAGGCAGGGGATGTGGGTTTGACCCCTGGTTGAGGAACTAAGATCCCACATGCCATGGAGCAAGTAAGTCCATACCCTGCAACTTGTTAGCTCATGAGCCACAACTAGAGGAGCCCGTGCACCAAAACGAAGACCCAGCACAGCCCCCCATAAACGGAGCTCTTAGTGCCCCCCTCCCGGGGAGAATAGCCGCGACCATGCATTGAGCATATGTTGTATACCAGAACCCTGGTCCAGGTAGAGGATGGGTTTTCAGGGAGAAAAAGGCTGAGGGAGGGGAACTGCTTGCCTGAACCCACAGGGAAGAGCCACGGGCAGATTCGGAACCAGGGGGTGGGCCCTTCACAGCACCCTGCACCCCTTTCCTCCTCCTGCCTGCTTGTTCCCCACTCATAGGGCTGCTTCAGGGGGCCACTGGCCCCCGCCCTCGTAGGACACTGTCAGGTCCGCCGTGTCCATAGTGTGGGGCCAGGAAGAAAGAGACCTGGGTCAGCCTGAAAGGTGATCGTCACAAAAATCACATAGAGAATGTTCAGGGAGCGTGACAAGCTCCACTGATGGCACAAGGGCCCAGAGTGATGAGTCTGAAACTGGGGGGCGGGGGGCTGTGATGGAGGGTGCAGCTTCTGCACTTTGGAAGATGCCTGCATCCTGCATCCCTCCCATAAAGTGGCTCGGCTGCCCGATGTCACCTCTTCCAGCCATCCGGGAACCGAGGCACGCACACCTGCCTTTAAGGGATCCTGCATCCTGGGTTCCAGGAGGTGGTCATGTCATTCTGCAGGGTCCTCACCCTGACCAGATATGAAAATCACGTGGGGACTTAAAACCAAGGGGTCTGGACCCTCTCAGCTGTGCAGGGAGATGGGGGAAGCCCTATCTGTTTGTCTGAGGGGCTTCCCTAGTGGCTCAGGGGGGTAAAGTCTGCCTGCAGTGTGGGAGAACCGCACTTCCCCTCCACGCCCTGAGTCCCCTCCCTCTTGAAGATCCCCTGGAGAAGGAAATGGCAACCCACTCTAGTATTTTTGCCTGGAGAATTCCATGGTAGGAGGAGTGTGGTGGGCTACAGTCCATGGGGTCACAAAGAGTCAGACACGACTGAGTGACTAACACTATCTGTTTGAAGGTCCCTTGGCACCTCAGAGTGGATGCCCCACCCCTGCCCTCTAAGGGGGCTGCTCCCCACTAAAGCCTGGTGCTCCCTCACTGCCCCTCCCTCCTCCTCCCACCCACGCTGACCTTTGAGGCTACATGGAAGTACCCACCCTTCTCCCTAGGGAGGTACTGGGAGAGGGTATCTGGCACCCAGGACTCCCTGGGGCTCTTTTCTTCTCACCCCACCCCTGCTTTTCTATCCTGGAAACCACAGAAGTAGAACCTCTCTACATCTGCAAGCTTAGATCTTAAATCCACAGACTTGCTGACTTTCCAAAATGCTAAGCTGGTGTGACCACATGATGCTTCACCCTTATTAGACAAGAACCAGCCCCTAGTGAGTCCTTGGCGGCCCCCAGGCCAGGCCTGCCAAATCTGTCCTGCCTACCTTCCCTCCCGCTTCTCTGGGGCCACTGATGCAGGGCTCTTGGATCAGAGCATGCCTGGGAAGCCAAAGCTGGACCAGGCGATGCAAGGGGGCATTGAACTGCTCTCACCTCCTCCCAGCCTGGGCATCAAGGCTCAGCCCAGCTGTCCCACATGCCCCCAGCAGCAGGGGCCACTTCTCTCAATCTCTGTGACTCCACAGCACCCCAGATCTTCAGGCCCTGGTCCCCATGAAAAGGAGAGCAAAGAGAGACTGGGTTTCCAGGGGTACCAGCTTTGGCTCTAAGGCCATCTTCTGGGGGGGCTCCCAGACCCAACCCATCTCTAGGCAACATGAGTCTCCCCTAATTTGGACTTTGAGTAAAAGAGTGGGTGGGATCCACATTCTTGCATCCAGCTGTAGGAATGTGGGCACATCACATGAGCTCTCTGAACTTGAGTGCCAGCAACCAGGACATTGGTTCTACTTCCCAGAGCTGGCTCCTTCACCTCCACCCTCCAGGCCTTGGACTTCCTACTGGGACCTCGCCCTCAGCAGTGGGTCACTGGCATGGCCCCGAGGCCCCCACATTCAGCATGGAGCCTGGCCAACAGCAGCCTCGTGGTCTTTGAAGATAATAAATTAATAAACAAGTGCCCCTCCCTGACGCTCAGCAAATATTGCCAGAATGAAGGCACGTCTCTACCAATATGGACACATGTCAGAGTACACAGACCATAAAAGAGGCCGTGACAAGTGCTGATGGAGAGATAAGATTAGATCCCAGACGTAGAGGCCGGCCCAGCAGGTCGCTGAGGGGTGCACAGGGTGGAGTCTGAGAACATTCTCGCTGCTCTCTGGAATCCTCTGTGCACTGAGAGAACTTTGGTTCCAATCCAGTATCTCTCGCTGTGTGACTTTAAGCAAATTGCTCAGCTTCTCTGAGCTTCATTCTGCTCACCTATAGAATGTGAACAGTAACAATACCCAACTCCCACACTTGTTTCAAACTAAATGAAAAGCATGAGGTCATACAGATCATGTCACACGTGTCTGGCCTGTTAGAGGCCCTCAGACTGTGGCCATTTCATTAGGGTCTGCCTCACCTCAGGTGGAGAGCACAGCTACAGGAGAGACTGAGTGGTTTGTTCCCGTGTCCTCAGTTCTGCTGCCCTGTGCAAGCCCCTGCTACCCATGACACCATTTCTGGGCTTCCCCCACCAAGGTCTCAAAGGTCTCAATGCCTGCCCCACGACAAAGTCCAGGGCACTGCCTTGTGGGCCCAGCTGTCTGTCTACTGTTTGTCCAGCCCTCACGGCATCCTGCAGACAGACAGGTCCTGGACCACTTCACAGATGAGTAGGCAGAGGCCCAGAGAGTTGTGCAACATGCTAAAGGCACTTGGACTGACTGGGGCCAGCCCAGAGGGAATGGGGTGGGGGTGGGGAGTGTGAACACAGAGGGGCAAAGGGGATGGCTGTCTCCAAGATGGGAAGGCCACCTGAACCTAACCACAGTTTGGGGTTTCTGCAGACTGGTGCTCAGCCCCATTGGTTGGGGCGGACCGCTGGGATGTTCGGGTCTCCTACTCCAAGGCAGCACTGGTGCCTGGGCCCCTGTGCGCCCTGCTCTGGGTGAGGGAGTGAGGGTCCCAGGAAGCAGAGACCATCTACAGCACAGATCAGCCTCTGCTGGCTGCAACCCAGGGCCAGGCAACTAGCACAGGCTTCCCACAGTCTCACAGGATTTGTATCTTTCACAGGCTTTGATTTCACCTGAGGGACAGGGCTGTCAAAGCATTTGGACGGTGGTGGTTTGGCCTTACCAGGCTAGGGGAGGCGGTGGCAGGGGAATGGGGGTTCCTGGAGCTCCACGGAAGGATGAGGTTGTCAGAGAGGAGCACCTCCTCAGGAAGGTCTTATATCCCTGGGGGAGGGCCAGAGAAGCTGGGCCCAGGCCTCCAACCTGGGGGACGGACTCAGTGACACGGGGGGTGACAGGGTTGCTGGTCAGGAGCTACCATGCTGGGGGAGGGGTGCTGGGGTCCTAAATTTAGGAGGCTAGTATTGACTTAATAAAATACCCAGGAATTTTAGCAGCAAAATGGGTTTCTTTGGGAACAGCAAAGAATTGCAATTTGGGACATGTTATCCATGGCAAACCACAGGCAAGTCAGGAGAACAAAGCAGGGGCACTTTCTTTTATAGAGGAGAAGGGGGATTGGGAGGGGCTGTTATAACCAAAAGAGCTCATTGGAGGAAACTAGGAGTTGGAAGTGTTGTGGCTTTTCATTGGCTGAGTTGTGGCAATCTCTCAATGGCTGGGTTGTTGCCAGGCCAAGAGAAATTCTTCCTTTTCTTGCTGGATAGAAAAGTAGTAGCCTTCTTGATAGAAATGTGAGGTATTCTCTTCCTGTTGGGTCTGCAACTGATGCTGAATGGTAGACTATGAGAGCTCCCCCTCTGGCCTCCCAATTCCATTTTATTTTATTTTTTTCAAAAATTTTTTTGGCTGCACCTTGTGGCTTTCAGGATCTTAGTTCCCTGACCAAGGATTGAACCTGTGCCCTTGACAGTGAAAGGCTGAATACTAACCCCTGGCCTGCCAGGGAATTCCCCCAATTTCCTTTTAAATGAAGCTTCTGTTTATTACATTTCACACCATAGAGCTGAGGTATGATGTCACAACGCTTGATTGGAAGTGCTTTCTCTGCCGCTCTTCAACCTCTCTACGCACTGTGGAGGGCTCCCACACTGTGGCAGTCATCCGGGGACCCAGCTGCTTCCCACTTCCAGAGGGAGATTTGTGCATGCCAGGGGAGAGCCAAGAGCCTGGCACGATGTGATGGCAAGAGCACAAGATTCAGAATAAGGAAGGCCCTGAAGTTCCAGGCCACAGTTAGTCTATACGGTGACAGGCTTCGGCTGAAATGAATGCTTTGGCAGCCCCCAGATGGAACAGGGATCATCCAGGCACCTTCTGTTGTTCCTCCTAGTGACCATACAGGGTAGGGCTATTATTATCCGCATTTCTTCAATTAGGAAACTGAGGCACAGAGAAGTTCAGCGACCTGCCTGAGGTCACACAGCTGCTAGTGACCAGCGCTGGATCACTGCAATTCCTCGTGCCCTCACCTTCTGCCCTCGAGGTTGCTAATGCCAATGGGAGGATGACAACTCAAGGACAGGTGTCCCAGGGAAAGACTGGCCAAAATCAGCTCCCAGAATGGGGGAGGGGTGGCTCTCACCAGGAAGTAATGAGCAGGAAGGCAGCATGGCCCCCCTCTAACCTGGCCTGAACCCCACGGATACCCTTAGACAAAGTCCCGAGGGAGAGACTGCACGAATTGGATATGACCTAGGACACTTGAGGAGGAGTTGGTCCTCCCCACAATCTGAAGGAACAGGCTTTCGGGATAAACGAGAGGCAGTGGAGTGGGGTTCAGATCCCAATCTGTGTGCCTCGGCTGCCTGCCCATCCAAGTAGGAGAGAGCTGCCACCTTCCACACAACATGGGTGTGAGGGATGAGATGTGCCAAGCCGTGTCCGACTCTGTGTGACCCCATGGACTGTGGCCTGCCAGGCTCCTCTGTCCTTGGGATTCTTCAGTCAAGAATACTGGAATGGGTTGCCATTTCCTCCTCCAGGAGATCTTCCCGACCCAGGGATCGAACCCGTAATTCTTAGGTTTCCTGCATTGGCAGGTGGGTTCTTCACAACCAGTGCCACCTGAGAAGCCCTGAGAAATGAGATAATTGAGGTAAATACAACAGGTGCCTGGCACCAGGCAGGCCCTCAATGGTCCAAAGCTGCTTTAGAGAATTTCGACAAAACCCAAGCTTTCTGATGTCCTGGTCCCTCAGGGGACGGGGGTGGGGTGGGGTGCGGGAGACGGAAGGGGGTGATTGAACTAGGCCCCCCTTCCTGTTGTCAAGGGGCTGGTCAGCCTGAGGCCTGTCTGAGGCCTGGGGGCTTCCTGGAGGGGCTACTCCCTGTTCCCAGCTATCTCTCAGCCTTGAACTTTCTATTCTGTTTTGCAACCCACTCAGAAAGCGGCATTTCTAAACTCCCTTCTTATCACCGGGAAACTTCTGACACAACAATAGCTGATTGTACTGCTCTCCTGGGTGCGGCTAAATTCCTGGACCCCACCATCCTCACCGCGCCCCCAACCCCCTACAACACGCACACCTTTTTTTTTTGGTAGCTTTGGAACTATAATGATGCCATTGTGATTGGTGTGTTCAGGTGACAGTGTGACCCTTGAGTTTAGAGGCATGAAAGAGTGGTGGGGGCTGGGAAGAAAGGAGCAGAGGAAGAGAGAGGGGACCTGGAGGCAACCAGTGAGACAATCAAGGGAAATCTTCTTAGAGCCACGAAAGGACATTATCTTGCATCAGTCACCTGGAGATAGCAGCGACTGGACTGGCTAGATTCGAAAATAGGTACTTACTTGTCAAAATACCAATTTTTTTCAGTTATTATAATTTTCTCCTTCTCCTTGAGCCCAGCCAGTAGGACTCAGCTGCATAGAGTTGATACAGATTCATCTGAACGGAAACTAATAACAGACCATCAGATAACAACTCTTGGTTGGCCACATGCTGCCATGGGGAGTGAGTCAGTCCCAGCCCCTGGCCAGCGGAGCTCTGTGGCCCTGGGAACGCCAGACCTTGAGCTTTCCAGAGCTCAAGGTCTGTAAATAGAGCAGGTGTGGAACCCTTGGTTCAGGGGTAGGTGCCGGCCACTGGCAGGAGCCCCAGGACTGGGCCTCACACTCCTGCCTCCAGTTCACTAGCCTGCACCCCCAGGAGATGGCCCCTACCCAGAGCTCGGGTGCCACCTGCTACCACTGTCCCCTTGGCCCAGGGGACTTCCTGCCTCACCCAGGCTCCCAAGAAAACCCCGGGAGGCATTTCTTAGAATGTTCGGCAGTTGTTGCCCATTCAGAAGGACTTGGCAGGGGCCCAGTAGCCGGAACAGAGAAGCAGATTGAATTTTGAGACCTGGAAGCCAGGTGCACTGGTGGTGAGACTGACAGGGCCAGTATGGTGCCCACATGGACACTAAGACCTGCCACTTTGTGGGAAGCTCTGGAACCCTAACTTCCTGTGATGCTGCCCCCCAGGGCCTCTACCTGCAACGTGGCACTTCCAGGACTAACCCTTCCTTGGCTGGTTGGTCCAGGGAAACAGGGAAACAGGTAAACAGTGAGTTGGCATTCAACACCGTGAGTAGGCTCACAGAAGGGAGTCATTCTCTTTGTTAAAGAAACAAATACGCTTAAAGACATTGGTATTTGCTCTCTTCTGAGTGTTCACTAGCTTTGTCCCACTCAGCCTTCCCCACAGGATCTGACTGGGAAAAGGGGCACTTGCCCACCACAAGGCCCTGGTCAGTTGCCTGGCCAGTTTCATGGCAGGGGCTGAATAAGCATCTGCTGACTCCAGGGACACACCACCAGGGCTCAGGCATCCCAGGCTTTATTTCTGCCCTGAGACCCCTTCTCATCCTGGGTGAGGCTCCCCAAGGCCTGTAGGACAAAACTTGGACATCAGAAGAGAGACCTAGCTCACTGTCACCTTCTCAAGTGGCTGGACTGCCCTGCCCAGCAGAGGGCCTTCAAAGGTTTGGGCTCCAGATGGGCGCTGCGTTGGAGAGCAGAGAAGAAAGATTTGCCAGGCTGGGAGGGGCTCACAATTGGGAACAGCCCACATTAGGGACATTCAGAGACCACTACAGTGTGGGCTGGGAGCAACCTTCACAGGTGTGCCTGTCTCTCCTGGAGAGAGGAGACATGGCTTGTTCTTCCCTGGGCAGGGTGGGCAATTTAACCCTAGAAAGGACTTTCAGATGTCCTGTGAAGGGAGTCATGAACTCTCTGTCATTGTGCCATGCAAGCTAGCCTGGAGAGGGTGCTGGGTAGCAGGCTTGTGGGTCAACCAGATGACCTCTGAAGTCCTGAGAAAAGGCCAAAGGTTCTGAGACCTGGGGCTGAAGGACAAGAGAATGGGCTCAAGTCAAGGAAGGACCAGGGGTTAAGGGAGCCTCCAGGAGCTCAAGGGATGTTGGAAATGTTTATGCATGGGTCCTATCTGACAGGGAGCCAGGCACAGACACACTCTGTGTGCTATAAACAGAGCCAGGAGCCACAGGGCAGAGCCACAGGGTAGGACCACATGAGAGAGGGACAGAGGCCATGGCAGTTGGGAGGAGCCGTCTGAGCAGGTGAGGTCAGCCAGGAGGGCTCTCTGGGAGAGGTGACTCTCCTGCTGGGCAGGAAAGACATCTCTGAGTCTCTCCTGCTGTCATACTTCCCCCAGGAGAGCAGAGGCAGGCCACGCAGCCTCTTGCCGAATAAGTGGCAGAAAAACCTAAGCCTTTAAAGAAAACCAAATTATTGAAGCTTACATGACCCAAAACCAAGCATGTTAAAGTGTACAGTTAAGTGGCATTTAGCACATCCATTATGTTGGGCAACCATCCCTTCTATCTAGTTCCTCAACATTTTCATCACCCCAGGAAACCCATGCCCATTGACCAGTTCCTCCTCATGCCTCTTCTAACAGCACCTGGCAGCCATCAATCTGCCTTCCACACCCATAGATTTGCCATTCTGGATATTTCATATCCTAAGCCATTTTTAAAAGAGAAAACAAAAAACAGATAGTTGGGATCTGGTCCTTCTGCATGTTTCCAGCTGTGCGGTCTTAAGCATAAAATTTTGTCTTCCTCTGCCTCAGTTTCCTCATCTGAAAAATGGGCATAAGAGTGTCTCATAAAAAGGTTGTTGTGGGCAAAAAGGGGTCATCTGGGCAGTGTGTTGAGTGCAGGTCTGCCCCTGGAAGCCTGGGTGCATTTTAGCTGCTGTTGCCACGGGCATCAGATGTTAGGATGGTGTGGGACAGGACAGTGGGAGAGTGGAAGGGCAAAGCCAGGAACAGGAGATGTGTTTTCCACTGGGCAAGGCTCGTGTGTGTCCCCTGGGCAGGTCCCAGACCTGTTTCCAGTCTGCATCTACTTCTGTGATATTGGGCCTTAGTTTTCCCATCTGGAATGGCAGGGTCTCACAGTGGGTGGAGCCTGGCATGATGCTGAGGGTTGGGAGATACTCAGGAAGGAGTATTCTGTCCCCAGGCAGGGCTGCAGTGGGGATCATGATGGTCTCGAGAGGAAAGGCCTGGACTGGGTGACAGCAGGCAGGTGCCCAAGGCAACAGTGATGGGGGTTGAGAGCAGGCAGCCAGGGCCCTGGCTCCTCTGGCGTGTCCTCTGGAGCCGAGCTTTTGAACAAGTGGCTGGATGCTTCCTGCCCTGGCTCCCCTTACAGGCGATCCATCAGCTCAGCTGTTACTGTCTGGGCCAGCGAGTGGCCGTAAATGCGCCCGCCACCTCCCATCAGCCCCCACCCCCACCCCCGCCCCCGCAAGTGGGCCAGGTTTTATGTTGTAAGAACACTGTGGGGCGTCTCAAACACACCGCTAATGACAGGCATCATGAAGCAATAAAAGTGATGGGGCTGGGAGGGGGCTGGCGGGAAGGGCGGGGGGCCGCCAGTCCCCAGCTCCCCTGGCGGTGGTGGCAGGAGCTCTAGGAGAATTGATTAGTCTTGGACGTGCTGACCTTTTTGTTCTTGAAAAATTGCTTTTGAGCAGCTGAGGCAATAAAAGTAAATTGATTCAGAGAGTACGAGGATGAAATTTGCGTTAGGCAGGGAGGGGCAGATAAACGCCTCTTGACGTCAGCACTCCTCCCCGGCCCCCCCGCCCCAGCCCCAACCCCTGGGCAATACAAGGGCAGGACCTGAGGAGCCTGGCAAGGTGGTGCTGGGGGCAGCAGGGCCTGGCACACACTCAGCAGAGCTTCACCAAATGTCTGGACAGAGAAATGAAACTGATAATGAAGAAGGGAGAGCTGGAGACGAAAAGAAGTCAGACTGTGGGGAAGGGAAGGAGGCAAAAAAGAGAAAAACACCAAGGGGAAACAGCTAGGGGAATTCAAGCTAGACAAGAAGGCAATGAGGACCCAGAAGGGAGCCAAGGAAAGGAGAGAGGCGATAAGACTAGCCCAGGCTCTCCTGAACACTGCCTGTGCCTGACCATCTCATCGAATCACCACAAAGCCTTATATTTGTCCCCATTTTATAGAATGAGGAAACTGAGGCCCAGGGAGGTCATGTCACCTGTTCAAGGTCATTTAGCAGGACAATGGTAAAGCCCACTAAACCCCTCTGAGGCCAGGCAGGGGGATCCCAAGGGTGGACCTGTTACTAAGTCATTGTCAACACCAAGGAGGCCCCCATTGCAGGGTGGTGGGCTGGGTGTCAGTCGTCCTGTGCGCCCCTCACCGCCTGGAGCCCATTTCTTCACTGGGGGCCTTGGGGAAATGGCATGAGTCCATGTTCGGGAAATCCAGAGCTGGTTGTCCAAGATGCTCTGGGGAACTGACCCTAGTTGCTGGCCCAGGAGACATATTTGATCTCTGCAGTAGCCCAAACCACCACCCACCAGGGTGTCTCCACTTTCATGAGCCACAATCCTGGATTTGGGTTTGGGGGTTTGAGATGTGGGATCCTGTGACTTTGGGGTTGGAGTGTGCAGCTTCAAATGGTGACTAAACACCAAATCAGGCCCGTGCAGTAAAGGTTGATGTCTCTCTAAAATGCAGGCACCCCACGGGGTGAAAAAAACCTAAACACATCCAGACTCTGTGAGTGATCTTGTCCTCAGGCTGCCCTCTGCCCCCAGCCGGCCCCAGAGGGACCAGCCCCCAGCTAAACGTCATCTCAGACGTTCTGGATTCCACACCCTGACATGACTTTCCCACCCGCGGGCACAGCACCCTGCTAGTCTCTTCTCTGCCTCTGTCTCACCACGCGCTCACATCTGCGACCTTCGCCCTCCTCTCTCTCCCAGCCTCGGGAGAGGGCCAGGAGGCCTTGCTGCCTCGATATCCCCGGAGGGAAGGGGCTTGCCAGAGTCTCCGCGAGGTCTGGCTTTCCAGCCTCCCTGGATGCCAGCACGGGACCGTCTAAGTGCCCCAGCCCCCACGCACAGCTCCAGCGAGAGGCAGCCGGGGTCTAGAGTTGGCCGTGCGGGTTCGCGCTGCCGGTCCCAGAAGGGAGGGACTGCGCGGAACCGCGGGGCGCCCCTCCCCCTCCCCCTCCGGGCTCCCGGGTGGGGGGGGGGGGCGGCGGGCCTGGGGCGCGCGGGTTGCCGGGC
Organism: Bos mutus; assembly: GCF_027580195.1. NCBI lineage: Eukaryota > Metazoa > Chordata > Mammalia > Artiodactyla > Bovidae > Bos > Bos mutus. The sequence continues at coordinate 10,625,464 of NC_091635.1, read as the reverse complement.
GACCGCCGTTGCCAGTGGAGACGCGCACGCACACTTCCCCCTGGGCCGCAGAACTAACGCAGGCTGCTGCGGGGTGGTGGGTGCCTGCGCTGCGGGGCGCACAGAGGAGCCTGCAAGGAGTAATTGCGTGGGGGATCCTCCAACCCTTATGGTTCGGGGATGGAGGGCGACCTCTGGCCCCCATTACCTAGTCGGAGGCGGGAGGACCGCAGGACACCCACCCAGCATCTCCTGGCCTGGGTGCCAAGCCTCCCCATGCCCACCGGCCCTGAGCGAGTGCAGGAGAAAAGGCGGGAGTGACTCCACTCATGCTTCCCAACCCGACTGCCATCCGCCTGGCAGTTTGCCTGCAAAGGTCCCAGGAGGATGGAAAGGGAGATTTGTCACGGGAGATGGGTTATTTCCCTACAGGGAAACTCTGAGTGATAGGGAAACTTACCTGAGATTTTAACTGCTAGCGATCCGACCAGCTGTGCTAAGATTCGAACCCAGACTCCTCATGCTGCCAACTTTGTTCCGAAACTTGTGGGTAACCGTGAGCGGCGCTCTCACCCTCTCTGGTTGCCCTCTTCCTGCTGTAAAAAGAGGTGGTTCCTGGATACGCGAGTGCAGCCTGGGGTGCAGGCTGGGGCCTGGCGCTGGGCCTGGAAGCCACTGCGGGCCCGCCTCCCTCCTGAGCGGTCCTAACACTGCCAGCGCATGAATAAGGCCTGGCAAAGCGCCGGGGAGGGTGTGCAGAGGTCAGCCGAGAGGGCTGTGCAGGCAGCCTGCTTGGGACTTCATGCCAGGTGCAGCCAGGCGGTTCTGCCTGGGCACAGCCTGTTTCACTTCCTCTGGAGCAGGGGGCAGCCGGGAGCGAGTGGTGGGGGCTGGAAACGGGGGACCCAGCCAGCCACGTGCTGGAGCTGAGAGCCGGGAACTTACTGAGGTCAGGTTTTCACCCCTAGTCCCCTCCCCCTGAAGACTAGTCTAGGGGACCTGGCAGAAGTTGTCATGGGAGGTCCCCTCCCATGTCTGGACTGGTGGTCCAGCCTGTGGCATCCAGGCTCCACAGCAAGATCCTTACATGGCTAAGTTCTAAAAGACTCCAGGAATCTGTGCCCACAAATATGGCTAAAGACCTACCAAGTGTCTAGTCTATGATTATTCATTCATCAAGATTCACTCAGCATTATTCAGTCAGCTCAGTACTACTGTGATCCAGTGCAAATTCCTCTGAAAGTGTTCTGGACTTCAGAGTAGCCGTGTTCAATATTCAATGGGCCATCTGAAGCAGATCAGTGACTATAACATTGAAAGGGCCCCTTTCTGGGGAAAAGGCATCACTGCCACTTGGATAATGTACCCACCACCACCCAAATTTTGTCTTTCTCCCCAGAACCTGAGGCTGGTAGAAAAGGAAAGCCTGCTCTGCAGGGCTGTCCCCGTGGTGGCCCGTGAGCCGTCCACTCAGCACGTGTCCTGGCTGTGATGGAGAGTGGCCAGGAACGCTAACTGCACAGGCCAACTTGCTCTACAAGGACGGGAAAGGCACTTGATGTGTGTGCAGCAAGGCAGGCGGCAGCATGAACAGTTAGGGGAAGTGTGCCTTCTCAGAGGAGCCACCACACACCTGTGGATGATGACTGGGGGGTGGGAGTGTGTCTATGTGTTCACCATCTGCAGGCACATAGTATGCAGTGTGCACACACAAGGCAACACCTGGGTGAATGCCTTTCCTGGTGAGTTGGTGACACAGTATGTTGGAGGGAGATGACTTTCCAGGGACTCCGAGCAGTGTCCATGCAGAGAAGCAGGTAGTCCGTGCCTTGTGGCCAGAATTGTTGTCTTTGTTGTTGTTGTTCAGTCGCTAAGTCGTGTCTGACTCTTTGCGACCCTGTGGACTGCAGTATGCCAGACCAGAACTGACCCCCCTCCCCAATCTGCAGGAGGGAAGTTGTCATGGAACCCCAACGATCCCAACTTCAAGTTCCCCAGAAGCCAACACTTTGGGGAGATCTGCTGAGGCTTTAGTGGTCTGCCCACCTGAGAATATCTGGGTAACTGCCTTTTAGAATCAGTGGACAAGACACGTGAAAACTCCACTCCTGTTACTTTGCAGCCTCCTTCAGGCTTTTGTCTTGGTTTGGCTTGTGACTGTCCAGCAAATTCCAGCATGTTGGATTGCTCACTTTTCCCACCAGATCTGGGTATCTCCTAACAGTCATCTCCATCATCAGTGAATGGAGATTTCATGCCTGAAAAGCCATCCATCCTGGTAGCGTCTGTTGGGTTTTGAAGGGGAGCCCACACCTGTTCCTGAGCATGGGCAGCTCATGATGCCACGCAAGCAAAGCCAGACTTACTGGAGAGGTGACAGCCTTGGGCTGTGTGTGGTCAGCCACCATCCATTGTGTCCCGCCATGGGCGGGTCCCGGCAGCACTGGGGGTAGCTGCGTGAGCCTGGAGGGGGTCCCTGTTCTCTGGAAAGAGCCGAGTGACCGTGTGCTCCTCTCACAAGGTAACGTGCTGTGTACAAAGACGGGAGAGCAGCTCATTCCAGCTCAGCCTTTATAATCCCACCTTTAGATCCTCCAGTGGGGGCAATGGGTGGTCTTTTTCAGTGCAGAGGAATGTTTGAGACAACTGAACTTCCCCACAAGGAGACGTGGTGTATCCCAGATCAGAAAGTGCAACACCTATTTAATTCAGGGCTTCCAAAAAATAGACCTTCATGTAATTCTGTTTGCATGGAATGTCCAAAATAAGCACCTCCATAGAGACAGAGGATTAGTGGTTGTTGACTGGAGGGAGGGAGCAGAATGGGGAGTGACAGCCAATGGGCACAGAGTTCTTTGGGGTCTAGGAAAATATTCTGAAATTAGATGATGGTGGTGATTACACAGCTCTACATGACTGAAACCATTGAATTTTACTCCTTTCAATGAGAGAATTTATGATATGTTGATTATGTCTCAGTAAACCTGTTAAATATTTTAAATAAGTCTCATGGGCAAATGTTCCTGATGGTAGTAACCAGTACGTACATAATTTCTTCTTTATTTTAAAAATATATGCACAGGTATATGTAGTGGGAAGACGGACAGGAAATACACTAAAAACACCAGCAGTGACTTTGGCTGGGTAAAGGGATCAGAGAAGGTTTTATTTTTCCTGCACAAACAGCCAGGGGGCAGAATCCATCTAGACTTGGGGGTGACGCTAAAGCCCCAGAGCCAAGACCCTGGACCAGCCCATCCCTGCCCACGGCGGACCCCGTGACTCACCAGCAGAGGCATCATGCATTAGGCAGCCAGGGGTCAGCTCCTCCCTGGGGAGGGAATGCTGCAGGGCTGGCCGGTGAGATGGGCGGGGCGGGCGTGGTGGGCAGGTTGACTTGTGAGCCCCACTCTGGCTGTGAGCTTCAACTGGTTCCCCTCCAGGCAAACAGGCAGGAGAGGTCAGGCAGGAGACCAGCAATAATTACCCGCCGGGCAGGCAGGCTTGGCACCGCTCCTTCATTCCCGGGCAGAGAGGTCACCCCTGGCGCCCGGGCCTGCCCTGATGCCACGGCCCAGCAGCAGAGCTGACAGATGTGCTCATGACCCTCCACGACGGTTCAGGCGGTTCCCCAGGACGGAGTCCAGCAGGGGGCCCATATCAGGGCCCTGGGCCTGACTCTCTTTCTAGACTCCCAGCAAAATCCTTAGCCCCTCGAGTCTCCATCTGGAGCAACTGTAGCCCTGTGTTTTGCAAAGGAACTGGCTCCATAAATAGTGGTAGATGAATGGATGGATGAAGTGGGACAGCAGCCTGCCTGTCACCTCCGGGTGGCCGGAGGAGCACACTGCCTTGTAGGGGAAAGTGCCCAGGGAGCAGGGTCAGCACCACGGGCACCGCCTGAGTCACTTGGTTATTCCTGGCCGCGGAGGAGGCGGGAGTGGGGCTGAGCAAGGAGGCCACCTGGCTGCCTGGGGGCTTGGCGAAGCTGCTGTCAGGGAGTTCAGCCCTGCGGTAAGTCGAGCAGGGGTGTCTGTGGCTGGGGTAGGAGGTTTTCAGAAGGCTGCTGGACTGGGCTGGAGGTCATGTCCAAGTTAGGGCCTGAGTACATGGATGCACAAGCTGGCAGCTTGGTGTGCTCAGCACCGTGCAGCTGGTCAGTGAATGCTTCCTCAGGCCCTGACCTGCTCAGGGGACTGGGATGTGACCATGAATAAGGAGCCACAATTAGCCCTCCCTTTCACTATCCTGATGCTGGTCTGGCTGGTGCTCAGGGATGAAGGGCTGCCTCGCAGTGCTTGTTGCCTCCAGAGCCCAGGGGAGCCCAGAAGATCACACGTTCGGCCAGCTGTGGGTGCTGGCCCAAGGGAGGCCAAGCCGATGGAAAGCTCATGGCATGGATGTACCATAGGCTCCCCTCAGCACAGAGAGGCCACGGGAGTTAGTGCCAGATGCCAGAAACCCAGGATCAAGGCCCAGCTCTGCCTCTTTCTGTGTCGCCTCAGGCAAGTTACCTCACCTCTCTGAGCCCTGGTCTCCTTCACTGTAAGATGAAGTTAAAAATAGTGGGTTCCAGAATCCATGCAAGGGCTTGGTGCAATAAACACTATATGCAAAGTGCTTGGCATGTAGTCTGTACTTAAAAAGTGGCAGCTGTTGCCACAATTTTTCTATTATTAATAGAAATAATATTAATATCATTACTATTACTGTCCAGTCTTAATATCTTTAATCCCAAGACGAGATCAGTCCCCAGGGCTTTCCCTCCATTGTTCAGCCTGCTCCCCTTTCTACACACCTAACTCTGGTGACTTAGGGTATGTTAAGCTACCTGGAGGGTGAGGCCCATCTCACAGAGGGGATGCTGTGAGATGGGCCTAAGCTATTCATATTCTCATGAATATGAAAGGTTTTGCCTTTCATATGAATATTAAGCTATTCATATTCTCATGAATATGAAAGGTTTTGCCCCAAAAGCTCTTCTGACTTGGCAAAAGTTCCAAGTGCCCATCCTCAAACTTGTCCACTCGCTTTGTGACCATGGGTGTCCCTTCCCTCACTTTGGTGGCCTCTTGCGTGACCCCCACTAGTGCCTGGTGCCTGGTTCCCTCCCCAGTCAGCAGGGACCCAGAGCAGAATTGGTGTGAAGGGGGGTACTCCAGGCTCTGTCTGGGGGCCTCTTACACACTGGCAAGGCCCAGCCAGGAAGGAGGAGGCAGCAGGATGGGGTTTAAGGAAAGGCCAGGGAAAGAGGAATCTCGGCTCTTGAAGTCAGCCTGTCTATTGTTACATCCCATCCCTAAAGGGGCCAGGACGGCAGGCCCATGGCCGTCACTCAGCATGAATTTAATCCCCAGGGAATCTGGTGTCTTTGGGAAATTGGACCCAGGCTGGGGATGCTCAGAGGCCCTCAGTCCCCCTGGGGGGGCCTAAAACAAGGGAGATCCTGGCCTCTGGAATCAGACGGCCTGGCCTAAGCTGAGAGTGGGGCAGGGGCTCCACCTCTCCAGACCCCAGCATCCCCTCTGTGAGATGGGCCTCACCCTCCAGACCTGTTGAGAGCTGAGGGGGTGGAGCTGCAGGAGGGCTTCTGGGTGGGGTCTGCTGGGAAGCAGGCTGAATAGGCCAACGGCTGCAGGCCTTCTGGAAAGGACTTGCCCTGGGGGAAGGCCCTGCTCCCCTGGGGAGGGCCCTCTGAGGGCGTGGGTCAGGGGCCAGCACGACAGTTTGCTCAAACAGCAAAGGCCTCACAGCCTGACCGGTGGAAGTCAGGGAACTTCAGGGAGTTGGAGGGAGACTACCCGGATCTGCCTTCAGGAATAAGGGGCTGATTTCCAGCAGACAGCCTGGAGCTCTTGGGCCACCGTGGAAGGTTCTGTCACTCAGTGGAAGAACGGTCCTCAGCCAAGGGCATATCCTTCCCAGGGCAGCGGGCATCCAACGACCAGAGAGGCCCTGCCAGCCCCGCCTAGCTGGGGCAGCCCTGAGCCCAGGTGTGGACTCTTCCTCGGGGCTCCCCGAAGCTCTGCCCCTTCCTGCTACCACTCCCTCCTCAGGTGAGACCCCCAGCTGCTACGCCTCCTCCTGACCACAAACAAGCCACTCAGCTCCACACAGCGGGCTGGGCAGGTGTGAGGTCCTGAGAAGACCCGACGTGGATGCCTGCCTCCAGTTCCCCAACCACAAATCCACCTCCAGGACTTCTGGAATGGGTTGAACTGTGTCCCCGCAAAATTCCTGTCTATTCAGAACCTCAGAAGAAGAAAACACAGGGTTCATGCTGGTGTCATTAAGTTAAGGATCTTGTGATGAGAGCCTCCTGGATTTGGGGTGAGCCCTAAACCAGTGACTTCCATGAAGAGCAGACACAGAGAGAGACATGCAGAGGGGGCTGAGGGAGACGGAGGCAGAGACTGGGGTGATGCAACGAAGGAATACCAAGGGTGGCCTGCACCCCCTGGGAGACAGGGTGCCCCCTCAGGGCCTCCACGGGGAACTGGCACTGCCGACTGTGAGCGAATACATTTTTGCTGTTGTAAGCCGCTCAGTATGTAGTGATCTGTTACAACTACCGTGGGAAACGAATTCAGTTTAAAGACAAAATGGTCTAAAGGCACAGGGATCGCGGTCCGTCCCTTGCAAGCTGCCTTACTCCCCAGGTGCTCTGGGGCTGTGTGGTACTTTTATTCTGAAGTCACTTTGGCGTCTCAGCTGAAGAGAAATGAGATGAGATTTCAGTTAAAGGAACAGGCTTGTAGCTGTTAGGGAATATTTGTTGGAGGGGAGCTGGTGTGGAAGAAGGGACACAATTGCAGGGTGACCCAGCCCCCCGTTTTAGCACTGAAAGTCCCACACCCCAAGAAACCTCAGTGCTGGGTGAGATGCACCCAGCCAGCCTTGTGGCCTGGAGGCCTTTGCAGTCCAGTTGGGTGAGATAAGGAGGCCAGAAAAGGAGGGAGCTGGTCTGCGGATGTTTGGGGAGAATCGGTGGGTCTGAGAGGCGTAAGGACAGGAGACACTAAGGCTGAGAGGGGCCAGTTCTCAAGAAGACATGTTTCGCTTGGGATGTGTAGGTTGATGTCTGAGTGGGTTGTATGGCCTGGGAGCTGCTGTGCAGCCCTCCCAGACCAGCTAGGAGGCTAGTGTTAGAAGCAGAAGTGAGAGACCAGGACGCCAGGGGACCTCACTCCAACCATGTGGAGAAACAAATGCCCCAGAGCCCTGAGGGCAGGGGGTGATGCCAGCAGGGTGGTGAGAACCCTGAGACCACAGGACCCAAATGCTGGACACAGTGGGCAAGGCCAGCAGGTGCAGAGAGGAAACCGCAGCTCGTTCACCCTGTTAAGAGGCACAGCAGGTGACAGAGAGACCCAAAAGCAGCAGAGCAATATGAAGAGGGGAAAGAGTCAGGTCACACAGAGAAACCTGATAAACACGACTTCAGCCCGGTGGTCAAGGTCGACACCGGCAACGATGGTCAGATGCCCTTGACATGACAAGTTGAGCGAGGCCCTTTATCTCTGCAGTCTTCCTCCCCTAAACGCACCACCCAGTCCAGTCCAGAGAACGACATCAGACTTGTCCCAGTGGCTGCGCTCTGCAAGGTATCTGAGCAGTGTTCCTGCAAAGCACCAAGGTCATCCAAACAAGGAGAGTCTGAGAAACTCACAGCTGAGTGGTGCCTGAGGAGACGTGACCAATAATGTAACGTGCTTCCTGGTGTCCTGGTGTCCTGGAACAGGAAAAGGACATTAAGGAAAAACTACAGAAATCTAAAGGAAGCACAGGCTTTAGCTGGTAATAATACGTCAATATTAGTTTGTTAATTTTGACAAATGTGCCATCCTTATGTATTAATTGTCCAAGAGAGCTTCCCTGGTGACTCAGACGGTAAAGTGTCTGTCTGCAATGCAAGAGACCTGGGTTTGATCCCTGGGTTGGGAAGGTCCACTGGAGAAGGAAATGGCAGCCCTCTCCAGGATTCTTGCCTGGAAAATCCCATGGACAGCAGAGCCTGGTAGGCTACCGTCCGTGGGGTCGCAAAGAGTTGGACACGACTGAGCGACTTCATTTTCACTATGTATTAATACTAGCAGAAACCTGGGGTGGGGGTGTATGGGAACTCTGCACTGGCTTGGAAGCTTTTCTATAAGTTTCCATTCTAACATTAAACGTCTATTTCGAGGACTTCCCTGGTGGTCCATACTCCCCACTGCAGGAGGCTCAGGTTCAATCCCTGGTCAAAGAACCAAATCCCACTTCTCCAACTAAGAGCCTGAAGGTCGTAACGAAGACGGAAGAATCCGAGTGTCGCAACTAAGACCTGGCGCAGCCAAGTAAACATATAAACAAAATAAATATTCTTTAAAATGTTTAGTTTTTTAAAAAAAGAAAGAAGCAACATTCAAAGAGTACAGATAATCAGATTACAAAGGAAGAAATATAAGTGGATGAATAAATATGAGAAAATCCTTGATCTTTCTGATCACTAAATAAAAGTAAACAATGAGATATTTTTGCCTTATCCTATGGGCAAAGATGAAGACTCTGATGGTACCAAATGTTGGTGGAGGAGTATTGAAACAGGCACGTGTTGTTGAGAGCAAAGAAATTGGTAATTTGTCCCAACCACATAAACACAAGGGGAAAAAAGGTAATTTGCTGATGTCTATTATAATATTCACATCTCTGTATACTGTGAACCAGCAGTTCCAATTCTAGAAACCTAGCCTCCAGAAACTGTGGTGAAAAAACATTTGCTTAAGGGCACAAAGATATTTGAAGCAGTATTGTTGGTAAGAGTGAAATTGAGGGAAAACGTCTATGAATAGAATATTGATTAAATATATTTTGATACATTTAATGGAATTTTAAGGATCCACTTTAAAGGACTACATACATTTTTATAGAATATATGAAGTTTATAGAGAAAGTTTTCCAAGATAGATGATTAAATCATAATGCAAAGGACTTCCCTGGTGGTCCAATAACTAAGACTCAACGCTCCCAATGCAGGGGCTCCAGGTTCAGTCCCTGGTCAAAGAACTAGATCCCACATGCCACAACTAAGAGCTCACATGGGGGAACTAAGACCTGATACAGCCAAAGAAATAAATACTTTAAAACATGATAAGTGAAGTGTAAGTTGCTCAGTCATGTCCAACTCTTTGGGACCCCATGGACTATACAGCCCATGGAATTCTCCAGGCCAGAATACTGGAGTGGGTAGCCATTCCCTTCTCCAGGGGTTTTTCCCAACCCAGGGATCGAACCCAGATTTCCCCCATTGCAAGCAGATTCTTTACCAGCAGAGCCACAAGGGAAGCCCAAGAACACTGGAGTGGGTAGCCTATTCCTTCTCCAGGGGATCTTCCCGACCCAAGGAATCGAACCAGGGTCTCCTGCATTACAGGCAGTTTCTTTACCAACTGAGCTATCAGGGAAGCCCTTAAAACATGATAAGGCATGTTGTAAAACATTTACATGACTACACATGCACACACACACAGGTGTACATAGACGCAAACAGGGCTGGTTTCATGGAGAACTACTTCTGAAGCCACACAGGGTCGCGTGCTCAGAGGGACCTCTGCTTGGATTAAGGGTCTTAATAATTTTATTTTTGGACACGTGTTTTGTAAGTGAAGTCTGTGGGATGTTAGAGTGTGTGCATGAGCAGATATTTGGAGATATGCCCCCTTGCATATAGCGTTGGCAATGCCCCATGAGCACGGAGTTCTGTGGACCTGAAGGAGTTCAGTGAGATTGAGTGTGAGAATGAGGCTCGTGCATTATGCCTACAAACAATGAGAGGGAACATTGATGACTTCCAAAGGCCACACCTTCTGTTCAAGCCAGAACTTACTTTGAATGCAGAAAGAATGCAACATGGTTTTAAGAAATTGAATGACCAGGAAAACCTATCGTCTACTTTCTGACCTGTGTTCCTTCCTTGTATCAGTCAACTACTCATGCTGAAACAATGACATGAAAGGCAAAGGGAAAGTAGGGCACCCTGTCACTCCTTTTCCTCCCAGCCCTTCTCTACTTATTGCCCTCCCAGAGCCCCTTTTCCTCACCCATCACAGGGAACAGGACTGGCCAGTTGTAAAGCAGTCAGGTCGAGGGTGAGCAGGGCCCTTGATGAATCCAACTGTTCTGTTGGATTTTCCATCAATCTCGGTCAGATGCAATAGTACTGGGTCCAGGGCTGGGTTCTGTGTCCCAGCCACCCTGGGTAGGGCATCACTTTCTTGCAGAAAGTGGTGAGGGGAGGAGCAGCTTGGGCAGGCTGTGATGGGGCTGGCACCCATGCAAGGTCTCAGAGGACATCCCTTGCACAGACCCTCCTTAGGAAGTGACTTGGATAGGCTTAGCCCAACAAAGGAGTGCCAAGAAGTAATGGGGCTTCTTCCAGCAGTTACACAGGGAATCGCCCATGACCCAGTAAGTCCACTCGCAGGTGCGTACCCAGAATAACTGAGTACAGGGACTCGAGCAAATACTCCTACACACATGCTCATAGCAGCTTCACCCACCATCGTCAAAAGGTAGAAACAACTCAGGCGTCCATCAGCAGATGAATAGAGACACAAAATGTGGCCCACCCATCCAATGAAAGAGTATCCAGGCTAAAAAGGAAGTTCTGAGCACGATCCAACCCAGATGGAGCACTGAAAACACGACTGAACGATGGAAGCCAGACGCAGAAACCACAGAGAGTTTTAAAATTCTATTTCTATGAAACGTCCAGAATAGGCAGAGTCCCTGGAGGGAGAAAGTAGAGCAGTGGTTTCCAGGAGATGGGAGAACAGAAAAACAGGGAGTAATGACTTAATGAGGTCAGAGTTTCTTCCTGGGGTGAAGAAAAGTTCTGGAACTAAATAAAGGGGATGGTTGCCCAACATTGTAAATGTACTAAATACCATTGAATTGTAGACTTTAAAATGATTCATTGAGACTTCCCTGGTGGTCCAGTGGTTAAGATTCTGTGCTCCCAGTGCAGGGGACATGGGTTCAATCCCTGGTCATGGAAGTAGGATCCCATATACTGCACAGTGCAGCTAAAAAAAAAAGAAAGAAAAAAATTAATAAAAAATGAAATTAAATCTCAGGCATCAACTTATAAAAAATAACTAAATAAAGCAATTCATTTTATGCTATGTGAATTTCACCTCAATTTAGAAAAAGCAGAAATAGTAGTGCCAATTAGCAGTAGGGCTGGTGGTGGTGCTAGTAGTATTGTAATACTAGTAGTACTAGTACTAGTAGCAGTAGTAGTAGTACTAGTAGAACTGGTAGTGCTAGTAGTATTAGTAGTACTAGTTAGTAGTAGGAATAGCTGGGCCTGGACTCCTCGATTCTACCCCAGGTGAGGCATGAAGGGAGGTCATCCCCAAGATGCCAGCTGAGCAGTGGCACCCCTCAGCAACCCTCCAGGCTAGAGCAGGAGCAAGAATTCCAGAGGGTTTTCTCCCTAACAGAGGCATTCCAGTGACTTTGTCTGTTATTGATGAGTTGGAAGAACTCCAGCATGAGATAGAGGCAGGCAATTCCAGCAAAAAGGAAGACAGTTAGAGGCCCGAGGAAAACACCAAAGTCGTAATCATTATACGCCACTCAGCTGTGCACTGAATTTTTATATACAGTCATAATAATATAACGTTATTGATCTTCTACTTTTAGTACCAACCTATAAAGAAAGCATCGACCATGAGTGGTTACAGAGTAGACGACCGATATCAGCAGCCTTGGCAGTGCCCGAGAAGCAGAGCTGTGGGGTGGGGTGTGTGGGAAGGGGAGCCCCAAAGGGCAGGGCAGGAATTCTAATATCCTTCACCTTCCCAGAGGGAAGCTGAAACATGCTGGGACAGTCTTTTGTGGCTCTAGAAATGGAGTGGGACAAAGTGACATGGATAAAGAACAGGGGAGCTAAAAGCAGTGGTAGAACTGAAGGGCCAGCAGCAAGAGGAGACAGAGGACTTCACTCATGCCTGACACTGATGGAGCGCATATCTGCATCTTTGAAAGTCTGCAACTTGGAGGTTTGTTTGTAGGGGACTTCCCATAAAACCAATTGTACACAAGCTTTTTCATAAAACTGAAGCAAGAGAACATTTGCCAATTCATTCTATGAGGCTTATACTACACTGATACAAAAATCAGTCAAAGATGTTACAGGAAAAAAAAAACACAGACTTGGGAATTCCCTGGCAGCCCAGTGGTGAAAACTTGGCACTTTCACTGCCATGGTCTTGGGTTCAATCCCTGGCCAAAGAACTAAGATCCCATAAGCTTTCCAGAACGGCCAAAAAAACAAACAAAACACAAAAAACAAAACAAAAAAAAAACACAGATCAATATCTTTCACAAACAAGGCACAAAATCATTAAGCAAAATTTTAGAATTTTAATGATTTATTAAATTTATTAAAAATTTAATTATATATTAAAAGAAAAATGCAACATTACAAGGGGGAAACCTAGGAACAAAGACTGGTCCAATATTCGAAAATCAATCAATGCAGTCCACCATTTTAACAAACTAAAAAGACTTCTAGTCAACATCACATTGGAGGTTCTAACCAGTAAAGTAAGCCAAAGGAAAAAAAAAGCATTCAGAATGGGGAGGAAAAAACCTAAAGTGTCATTATTTGCGGACGATACTAACCATCTATGTAAAAAATCTAATGGAATCTACAAAAATGTCTGCTAGAACTTATAAGGGGGTCTAGTAAGGTTACTGGAGAAATATCAATACATTAAAAAAAATAAACCATATTCTATATAATAGTAATGACCAGAAATTTTAAAAGTTTAAATATCATAAATAGCATCAAAAAATACAAAACACTTAGGGATAAATCTGACAAAAAGATGTCTAAGAACTGTACACTAAAACCCACAAATCATTGCTGAGAGCAATTTAAATGATTCTAAGTCAATGAAGAGAGACACTTTGTTCATAGCTTAGAAGACTCAATATCATTAAAACTATCTCTTTCCCCCAAATTATATATAGATCCAAGGCAATCCCAATCAAAATCCCAGCAGGCTCTTTTTGGTAGAAATTGAGAAACTGATTCTAAAATTCACATGAAAATATAAAAGAACCTAGAACAGCTGAAACAAATTTGAAGAAAAAAAAAAAAAGCATAAAGTTGGAGAGCTAACGTTACCCAATATCAAGACTTCCATAAGCTGCGGTAATTGAGGCTGCATGGTATTAGTGTGAAGGGGAACAAATAGATTGATGGAATGGAAATAGATTTGTACATCCCTGTACAACTGATTTTTTACAAAGGTGCAAAAGCAATTCAGTGAGGAGAGTAGTCTTTTCAACAAAGGAAACATTTGGACATCCATATGCAAAAAGAACACTCCAATTCATACCACCCACCACTACAGAAAGCAACTCAAAATGGATCATTGACCTAAATGGAAACCAAAAACTACAAACTTCCAGAAAAAAAAAAAAGAGAGAGAGAGAGAAAATTTTGTGACCTTGAGTTAGGCCAAGATATCTTAAATACAGAAATACATAAAAAGAAAAAATCAATCAGAGTCATCAAAGTTAATAACTTTTATTAGGAGTTGCCTAGGGCTTAGGGTGGGGTGATCGCTAATGGGGATGAGGTGATGAAAATGTTCTACAAATTTGCACATACCTGTGAATTTCTAAATATCTTTGAGTTGTACACTGTAGTGGTATTGTATGATGTGTGTGTGTGTGTGCTCAGTCACTCAGTCATGTCCTGCTCTTTGTGACCCCATGGACTGTAGCCCACCAGGCTCCTCTGTCCATGGAATTTTCCAGGCAAGGATACTGGAGTGGATTGCTGTTTCCTTCTCCAGGGGATCTTCCAGACCCAGGGATTGAACCTGTGTTCTCTTGCTTCTCCCGCATTAGCATGCAGATTCTTTACCACTGTGCCACCTGGGAAGCAGTATGGAATGTGAAGTATATCTCAATAAAGTTATTATAATTTTTAAAAGAAAAAAATTAATACTTTTGCTCTTTGAAAGACTGTTAAGGGAATGGAAAGATGCAAACAAGGAAAAATATTTGTAAATCACATATCTAATGAAGGTTGCATATGAAGAATATAAAAGAAACCTTCAGTGTTACGGAACCTAGGAAAACAAACAACCCCCTTCCCCTGACCACCCAAAAAATCCTCATATATGACTTGAACAGACACTTCATCAAAAAAGATGTGTATGAAAAATAAGTACATGAAAAGATAGTGAGCATCATCAGTTATTTGAGAAATGCAAATTAAACCCAGAGTCAGATACCACCACACACCTATCAAAATGACTAAAATTAAAAATCTGATGACATTGATGATGATGTGGAGAATCTAGACTTCCCAACACTGATGGTGAAAATACAAAATGGCACAATTGCTTTGGGAAAGTTTGACAGTCCTTAGAAAGTTAAAGTATATCACATGACCTACGCATCCCATTCCTGGGTAATAAAAGCATGAATACAAATGTTCTTAGCAGCTTCATGTGTAATAATCAAAAACTGAAGACAACCCAACAACAGGCGAATGGATAAAGAAGCTGTTATTTCCATGCACTGGGACACGCAATAAAAAGAAATGAGCTATTCATATACACAATGGTGTGAACCAATCTCAAAACTAGGCTGAGTGAAGGAAGGAGAACAAAAAAGCATGTACAGTATGATTCCATTTATATAAAACTGTCCAAAATGCAAACAAATCTTTGGTGACAGAGCAGCAGATCAGGGTTTGCCTAGGGAAGGTCTGGGTGTGAGAAGGCAGGGAGTAGGGAGGAAGCATAGACTGGGGGAGTGTTCACGGATGTGTTCACTATCTTGAATACCTATGTCAAAGTTTATCAAATTCTGCCTTTTAAATATTCGCCTGAGTTTTTACAAGCCAATTATACATCACTAAAGCCATTTTTTAAACAGTAATGTATCTTCATTTTAGCAAGTGAAACAATGCAAAGATAAATAAAGAAAACATAATCACTGTCTCCTCCTTCCCTCCATTCTCTCTTCTCTAAGGTTTCCAGTGGGCTTCCCAGATAGATCGGCCTTCCCTCATAGCTCAATTGGTAAAAAATCTGCCTGCAATGCAGGAGGCCCCGGTTCGATTTCTGGGTTGGGAAGATCCACTGGAGAAGGGACAGGCTACCCACTCCAGTATTCTTGGGCTTCCTTTGTGGCTCAGCTGGTAAAGAATCCACCTGCAATGCGGAAGACCTGGGTTCGATGCAGGAGGCCCCGGTTCAATTTCTGGGTTGGGAAGATCCACTGAAGAAGGGAAAGGCTACCCACTGCAGTATTCTGGCCTGGAGAATTCTGTGGGCTATGGCCCATGAGGTCACAAAGAATTGGACACGACTGAGCGACTTTCACTTGTCACATGCCACTTCCCTGATAGCTCAGTTGGTAAAGAATCTGCCTGCAATGCAGGAGACCCTGGTTCGATTCCTTGGGCCGGGAAGGTCCACTGGAGAAGGGATAGGCTACCCACTCCAGTATTCCTGGGCTTTCCTTGAGGCTCAGCTGGTAAATAATTCACCTGCAATGAGGGAAGCCTGGGTTTGATCTCTGGGTTGGGAAGATCCCCTGGAGAAGAGAAAGGCTACCCACTCCAGTATTCTGGCCTGGAGAATTCCATGGAATTTATAGCCCATGTGGTGGGAAGAGTCGGACTGAGCGACTTTCACTTTTTCAGGGCTGCTCTGTAAGCCATGGTGTGAATTTACTGCAGTTTATATAATCATCCCTCTAAAAGCTGCCCATTTCAGTTGTTTCCAGTTTGTTTGCTTTGCTTTGGTTTTGCCCACCACCACCAAAGCTGAAAGCGTTCTTTTATGTCGATTTTCATAGACTATTATTTTTATTTCTGTAGAAGAGGCTCCCACAGTGGGATACTGGGTCAGAAGGTATGTGAATTATTTTCTTCTCAGTATATATTGGCAGATTATTTCTGCCAGGCATGTGTGAGATGTCAGCATTCTGCATGGTTTTGCCTCAGTGGATCTTAGCGTTTGTGTAAAGAGGGAGCAATATATCATTTTGAATTTTCCTATCAGTGAGGTGAAATATTATTTAATTTTGCCCACTAGACATAGTGTGATCATTGTATCCATATTCTTTAATCTGGTTTTCTTTTGTCGGGGTTTACATGTACTTGAAACTCAATTGACCATTTAAATCTTATTTTCTATGAATTACATTTTTCTATCGTCTTTTTTTCTGTTGGGTTGTTTAGCTGTTTTTTATCAAATCATATTAGCTTGTTGCATATTGAGGAAATTGAACATATGATACACATCTATATACACATACATTATATACATGTAAGCACAAAACGCACATGTCATGCATGTGCACAACCATTGTATATGCACACTTGTATCACACAGTACATGTAGGCATGCCTACATATATACACATGCATTATACACCAATATATATATATACATAAGTGCATGCACACAGATTTACACATGCACATATTATACATATGCATGCACCAGCATCCTATTTACATATACACATACACATGCTCATACAAGACATATATACAAATACATGCCTGCAGGAGTTCCCTGGTGGCCTAGAGGTTAAGATTCCAGGCTATCATTACCCCAATTAGGGTTGAGTCCCTTGTTGGGTAACTGAGATCTTGCAAGCTATACGACTTGGCCAAAAAAAAAAAAAATGTCTGCATACACATATATACACATGCATGCGTAATAAACATACACACGCATACACATGCATCACATGCACACCATGGGGAGAAGGGTGGGTCCCGGGCCCATTCCAGCAGGAGGATCCTGAGCCTGGACAGGGTGAGGGATGAAGCCACAGACAAGCAGGGGGCAGGCAGATGGGCTGTGGGTGGACTAAGCAGCCACCCTAGCCCTTGGAAAGGGTTTTGAGAACCACTTGGCTCTCTGTGACAGCCTCTGCCACCTCCTGGCACCCATATGGTGAGGCTCTGGGGTTCCTGCAGTCCACACCCCAGCACCTCCAGCCAGTCACACCTCAATTCCACCCTCCTCACCTCCTACCAAGAAGATTGCTACAGCACTGGGTGAGCAAGTGGGGCTAGGTCCTCTGAGGAGCTTTGATGTGGACTTCTTCCCTGCCTGATGTCTCTTTGAGGTGTTTTGGGTGAGCAGTTTTTGACATGTTAAATGAGAAATTGCTTTTTTCCCCCTCCCACTCATAAGACTGCACTCTTAAGACTTTAATTGCAGAGGCTCTGGGCTGACAAGTGCTTGTCTCAGCCTGGCAGGTGCAGGCGATGTAAACTTGCAGCGTCTGGCAGAGCTGAGCCAGGGAGCCTTGGTGAGGATGCCAGCTTCTCCCGCCACCACGTGGCAGCTCCAGGGGCAATGTGGGGCAAGGAGGGTCCCTCAGGTGTGGGCACTGTTATGTGCCAAATTCACACCATCATCTAATTCCTTTTTGGGTTCTCAGACCTCCCAGCCCATCTAGAAAAAAATTTTAAGGAGAAAAGTAAAGGCATCTAAGCAGGAGGGAGGTGTCCATGCTTCACTGAAAGTGTTAAAAAATTTTTTTTTCTGTTAATTTTTTAAATATCTATTTATTTATTTGGCTGTGCTGAGTCTTAGTTGTGGCAGACAGGATCGCTGAGGTGTGCAGGATCTAGTTCCCTGACCAGGGATGGAACCCAGGCCCTCTGCCCTGGGAGCACAGCGTTTTAGCCACTGGATCACCTGGGAAGTCCCTAACATGTTGACACTTTAAGATAAATTATGAGTGCGTGTTGTAATACCCAGAGCAACCACTAGGAAAACCATACACATAGACTCACCCAAAGTGAAGTCGCTCAGTCTTGTCCGACTCCATAGACTGTAGCCCACAAGGCTTCTCCATCCATGGAGTTTTCCAGGCAAGAATACTGGAGTGGGTTGACATTTTCTTCTCCAGGGGATCTTCCCCACCCAGGGATCAAACCTGGGTCTCCTGCATTGCAGGCAGATGCTTTACCCTCCGAGCCACCAGGGAAGCCCAGACTCACCCAAAATCACTACAAATAAATCAAGATGGACTCCTAATGTTCAAGTAATCCACAGAAAGGCAAGAGAAGAGGAGCAGAGAAAGCAAACAGAAAATCAACAATAAAACAGCAGACTTAAGTTCTAAAATGTTAATAATTTGCCTTAATGTAAATTATTTAAATACACCAATTAAAAGGAAGAGATTGGCAGAGTCTGTTTTTTTAAGTGATCCAACAATATGCTGTTTACAGGAAACTCACTTCTAATTCAACTATGACATTTCCCTGAAAAGAATCCACAAATGGCGAACGGACATAGGAAAATACCTTCAACACTGAAAGCCACGAGGCAAATGCAAATACAGATCACAATGAAATGTTGCTACACATCTATCAGCACGGCTCAAATAAGAAAATAGTGACCACACCACACGCTGGCAATGATGCAGACACACTAGGTCACTCATGCATTGCAAATAGGAGTGCAAAATGAGACAGCCCCTCTGGAAAACAGATTGGCAGTTTCTCACAAAGCTAAACATGCATTTGCCATATGACTCAGCAATTGCACTCTTTAGCACTTACCCTAGAGACATGGAGGCTTATGTTCACACACACACACACAAACCTGTCCGTGAATGTACATGGCAGACTACTCCTAATAGCCCAAAATTGGACCTTCCACAGGCAAATGGTTGAACAGTATATCCACACCATGGAATACTACTCAGCAATAAAAAGCACTGTTGATTTACTCTTGGATTAATCTCCAGGGAATTATTTTCAGTGAAAAAAAGCCAATTTCAAAAGGTTATGTAGTATATGATTCCATCTATATAACATACTTGAAATGACAAAATTATAGAAAATGGAGTGCAGACGAGTAGATCCTGGGGGGTGGGGGGTGGGCGGTGCATTGGAGAGTGGAGGAGAGAGGTAGTAGTGGTCATAAAAGGCGATACCAGAGATCCTTGAGGTCATGGAACCGTTCAGTATCTCGGCTGTGGTGGTGGATATATGAACCCACACAGGCGATAGAGTTATTGAAACTAAACACACACACAGATGAGTACAAGCAAAACCAAGGAAACAGTAAGATGGGGCATGTATATCAACAGTGATATCTTGGTTGTGACATTGTGCCATGGTTTCATGAGATGTTACCACTGGGTGACCCTGAGTAGTTGTGCTACACGGGATCTCTCTAGGTTGCTTCCTCCAACAGCATGAGAATCTACAATGATCTCAACATGAAAAGGTCAACTTAAAAAAATAAATGAACAAAAATAAACAAAAAACAAACCAAATTCCCTCCGGACTGCCCTGACCTTCAGTCCTGTCTTGTGACTCCCCCACACCCCCCACCCTCATCACTGCTCCTCCAGTCTCCAATGACCACAGTACGTCACTAAATTCAAGGTTATGACTTATCCTCGATTCTCCCAAACAAAACGCTTGTCATGGGGTTGGCTTGATTTGCAGGTGTTTTCTTTGGAAAAGTGATCCAGGGAGCAGGAGTGAAGAGGAGAGAGCATGAAGCAGGGAAGGCCATGACCCAGGGAGATGCTGTTTTATGTAGTTGCCATTGCAACGGCGCCTGACCCTGGGGGTGCAACGGAGCACAAAGGGGAGAAGCATTTGTTTGCCGTAGACGCCTTGTCTGTCAAGGATGACTCTGAGAAATGTACTCGCGGGGTGCACATGTGTGGGTGCCGAAAGGATTCCTTTGGATTCCCCCACCTTGGACAGATGAGAAGCAGTAGGATTGAAAGCCCACCTCTGGCCTCTGACCCATCCGCCTCTCACGGGACCCCTTGGAGCCTCAGCACATGGCATATCTGGCAAGCTCCTCCCACAAGCCTTCTACCTATGGTCAAGCTCAAAGCCAGCGATCTCTCTCCCCATAGTCCATGGCTCCAGGGTCTGGGGGTGGGTTTTTATCCCACTGCTGGTAAACTCCAGGGATGGAAAGATATGGGGCCCAGCTGAAATCTCTGTGTGTCCGCCTCCCACCTCCCACCCTGGCCAGCACATGCCTAGCTGCTCTGGCCACCCAGCTCAGATAAAAGTTCAGAGAGAGATCAAAAGTCACCATGCACCTAGCTGGCAGAATGGAGGTGCACACAGACTGCCTTTTAGGAAAAACTAGAAGGCCCACAGGGGCCTGGCAGAAGGAAGTCACTGAATCGATGCCTGTTGGAGGGCTGTGTTCCCAAAGCACACGTGTCAAGGACGAGGGTGGACCGTGCTCTGGCCGCAGCACCGAGACCAGAGCTTCCCCCAGGTCATGGGTCATAGCCCCATCGGGGAGGCAGTTGGGGGAGGTGTCCGGCACCACCGAGCAGGATGTGGGGTTTCTATTACTGATCTGTCTCTACACTCTATGTCTTTCGGACTTGGTGTCCTTCACAGCATAGCAGCCAGGACCAGGAGTCCTTGGTGAAGGCTACCCTAATCCAGGATGCATGTGTCCCGAGAGAAAGGAGGGGCCTCCACTTCACCCCGGGCCCTAAATCACTCCAGGGTTTCCCAGGCATCTTTCTGCAAATCCAAGAAGAAAGGGTGTGTGGAGATTGCAGGCCACTAGGTAACTGTGGAGTCCTGGCCTGAGGTCACCTGGGGTCATCTAGACTGCCCCCACCCCTTTCTTCATAGCAGGATGGGGAATTTGTTCCTCTGAATCACAGTTCACTGCCCTGGCTGTCATGAGAACCACCTGGGCAATTCTGTACAAAAAAAAAAAAAAAAAAAATCCACCCAGATTTTGAAGCAGTTGGTCTGGTCAGGACCCCAGGGTGGTATTATTTTAAAGCTCCTTCCTGATTCTCCTGTGCAGCCTAGGTGCACAGTCCACTCCAATCTCCGGGGCCATCACAGTGAGGGCTACTGGTACCACATTACTGATGTCTCAAGGCCTCCATGTGCTTATCTATAAAATGGAAACATGATGCCTACCTCATAGGTATGTCATGAGGAGTAAATGGGAAAACCCTGGCAGGTGTCAGGGACCCCATAATGAGTGTCCCTCTCTTGAAAGCCCTCTTCCTGTGTTGTCCAAGTCCCAGCCTCCACTATGCTGTTAGTGGAACTGGAGTTGTTGGCCCTGAGTTCAAATCCTGTGATGCTGCTTCCCAGCTGTGTGACCCTGGGCAAAGACCATGGAAGGCCCCAAATCTAGAGAGCTCCTAAAATTTGAACCTCACATCACATCGCAGACCTATTCAGTAAGGACTCTCTGGGACCAGGATGCTGGCATTTTTATTTTAACCAGAACACTAGGCACCGGAGACAGCCAACCAGACGCCCATGCTTAGGGTCCACAACCTTAGAGCTCCAAGCTTTTGTTTTCCCCTCTGGGAAATGGGGTAATAACAATGATCTCATTTTTCACAGCACTAAATGAGACCACAGGAGTGAAGGGGCCTCGAGAGTGAAAACACAGAAACAGGTGGGGACGAGCGGGGTTCTGCTTCTTCCCCTTCCCAGCTTCATGATCCCTCTGAGGCTACACCTGCCTCTTCCAGGTGGCTTCAGGCACAGTTAGTGTCAGTGGCTGCTTAGGCCCCACTGTCCAACTAGATGGTCTTCCCTGTGGTAACTCTCCTGGCCTCTGGCCTGCCTTCGGCTCCTGCAGGTGGTCTGGCTGGTGAGTTCGATGGAAAGAGAGAAACACATGACTCAGCCTCCCACTTCCCTCCTTGGGTCCTACCAGCTGCACCGGCCACACAGGAGCCTCTGCTTCCAAGGCCAAGAAAACAGGCAGGGCCCCCAGGGCAGGACCAGCTGCTGGATTTGAGGGACCCAGAGCAAATGAAACTTTGGGGCTCTTGTTCAAAAATTATGGACAATTCTAAGACAGAAGTTGTTGTTGTTTAGTCACAGTTGTAAGTCGTGTCTGACTCTTTTGCGACCCCATTGAAGGTAGCCTGCCAGACTCTGTCCATGGGATTTCCCAGGCAAGAATACTGGAGAAGACAGTGAGGGCAGAGCACTAAACCAAGGGTGGCGAGGTTGGGAGTGCTTGTCCCACTGGGCAGGTCGCCTATGGTGAAGCCACCCTGCCCCAGGGGAGTGGCAGGGGTCCAGCTCAGCTGTCAACACAGTGGGAAGCGAGCGACGAGCAGACCAAGCCACCTTCTTCACCCAGCATGCCTCCCTCAGCCTTTCAGAGCCTTACCTCTCACTCCCCGTTCGTGATATTTAAGTGGAGTTAAAAGGAGCTCCCAGGACACTGACAGTCTGCAGGGAGACTTGACAAGGGAAAAAACCACACTCAGAACCTGTCTTCTAGATATACATGGTCCAGAAGGCAAGGCCTTTGCTTAATCCCACTCAAATCCCTCTTGCTGCAATGTCAACCTTCTCCTCTGGCCCAAGAGGAGGGCGGGGCTCTCTCGGAGGGCCAGTAACACCGCTTAGTCCGGAGCCTGGATCTGAGGTCTCAGCGCCTCCCGGCACAGAACTACCTCACCTTCTGCCCACTGTACACGCCCAGAGCAAGGGTGCTGTCACCCCGATTCCTCCCTACCTTCTCATCAGCAAACCCTGCAGAAGAACCCACTCCCTGGACTTCTGTCCACCCCTTGCCCTGGTTCCAGTCACAAGATTCCCAGGTTAAGCTGTTGCAATATTAGCCTAACCACCTCCCTTGCATATCCCTCTAGAATATTTTCCAATAGAGCTCAGGCCCCAAGCAGTTTGGCACACCCTGTAGGGGACAGACCCCAATTTCAGGGCCCTGGATTAAAAGCCCCTGGCTGCTGCAGCTCCTCAGAGATCTGTGGCCCCAGACCAAAGGGACCAGTCCCCAACACCCCCACCCCATGCTGACCCTCAGTCAGAGCTGGGCTATTTGGCTACTTGGTTTCCAAGCCACTGATGGTCCCTCTTGCCCTGTACCTCCAGACTGAGGCTGGCAGGGGGCCAGGGTCATACTTGTTACTGAGGGGCAGGGGTTGGTGGAATTAGACCCCCTTCATCTCCCTCTCTTTAGTGGTTGCTGAGAAAAGAGGAAGAGAGCCGCCAGGTCAGAGTTTCCTTGGGAGGTACCCACCCTGACAGTCTGCTCCCCCAGAGACCTCCAATCCTCAAAATCAGGTGGGCATCTCCCTAAAGGAGGGAAGGAGGAGGAGGATGGGCTAGTGGGTGGAGGTATAAGGTAAGCTACCAGGCAAGGTCTCAGGGACAAACGCTTAAAGAAGAGGCTCTTCTTCCCCACACTGTACCTGCCTCTCTGCGAGTAACCCACAGATACACCCATGTTTAAGAATCTTGGTGAGGACCAGAGAGAAAAGGGTACCAGGAGTCTGCCTGATGGGGAAAGCAATGTGAGGGGCTGCAGGGGGCGGGGGAGAGTTGGGAGACAGAAAGACCAATTCCAGAGCCTTCCAAAGGTTTGCCCATCCCCCAAGCCAGCAGTTAATCCTCCACCTCTGTTACTTAACCTCTCCCACTAGGGGCCGGGCACTTTAACTCTATTTAAATAAGCCCTTGAGGGCCCAGAAGAAATTGTTGCCAGCAATTCAAAAGCCCTGAACCCTGAGGGCAATCAGTGGCTTACTGTCCAACTGCCCTGGGTTCCAGGCTGTCACCAGAAGCCTTCCCACGGCTCAGAGGCCCAAGCCTACTATCCAGGGGAGGAGGATCCCCCAGGAGGGTGATGTCAGTACCCCAAAGCTTGGTATAGGCCTTGCAGGCCCCACTCCACTTGGCTTCAGTTCAGTTCAGCTCAGTCGCTCAGTCGTGTCTGACTCTTTGCGACCCCATGAATTGCAGCACTCCAGGCCTCCCTGTCCATCACCAACTCCCGGAGTTCACTCAAACTCACGTCCATCGAGGCGGTGATGCCATCCAGCCATCTCATCCTCTGTCGTCCCCTTCTCCTCCTACCCCCAATCCCTCCAAGCATCAGAGTCTTTTCCAATGAGTCAACTCTTCGCAGCTACTGGAGTTTCAAACATCATTCCTTCCAAAGAAATCCCAGGGCTGATCTCCTTCAGAATGGACTGGTTGGATCTCCTTGCAGTCCAAGGGACTCTCAAGAGTCTTCTCCAACACCATAGTTCAAAAGCATCATTCTTCGGTGCTCAGCTTTCTTCACAGTTCAACTCTCACATCTGTACATGACCACTGGAAAAACCATAGCCTTGACTAGACGGACCTTTGTTGGCAAAGTAATGTCTCTGCTTTTGAATATGCCATCTAGGTTGGTCATAACTTTCCTTCCAAGGAGTAAGCATCTTTTAATTTCATGGCTGCAGTCACCATCTGCAGTGATTTTGGAGCCCAGAAAAATAAGGTCAGTCACTGTTTCCACTGTTTCCCCATCTATTTGCCATGAAGTGATGGGACTGGATGCCATGATCTTAGTTTTCTGAATGTTGAGCTTTAAGCCAACTTTTTCACTCTCCTCTTTCACTTTCATCAAGAGGCTCTTTAGTTCTTCGCTTTCCGCCATAAGGGTAGTGTCATCTGCATATCTGAGGTTATTGATATTTCTCCCGGCAATCTTGATTCCAGCTTGTGCTTCCTCCAGCCCAGCGTTTCTCATAATGTACTCTGCATATAAGTTAAATAAGCAGGGTGATAAGAGGGCATCAGAGGGAAGTCAGAGGAAGGTAGGAAGGTACAAGGCCAAAGCAAAGAGTCACCTGGAATTAGGTGTGAGCAGAATCAGTCCCTCTAGGTCTGAACAGACTCAGTCTTCCAGGTGTGGGGCGACTTTCACTCTAAAATGCTTGAACCCCAGTGTCTGAAGCCACCCAGCACTTAGAAGTTAGGCTACCAGACAAGACATAGAACACAGCTAAATTTGAATATCAGATACACAATAAATCATTTTTTAATATAACTATGCCCTGGACTTGCATGGGACAGTCATTGTTTATCCAAAGTTGAAATGTAATTCAGTGTTCTGTGCTCCCCCACGAGGGTAATATTGGTACCCCAAAGCCTGGTATAGGCCTCACGCAGGCCCTACTCTCTGTCCACCTGGCTTATCTTCCTCTAATATTTTCATTCGCAAAATCCTCTGTATTTTCATTTGCAAAATCCTCTGTATTTTCATTTGCGAAATCTGTCAATTGTAACTGAAGGCTATCCTGTAGCAGGGGTTTGCTTTCAGTTTATTAAATCCCCTGATGGGAGGAGGCAAGATAAGAAAGTTAAGTGAAAAGTTGGATACAGATCTATAAACACACTATCATCATTACTTGTTTTTAAGTTTTAATGTATATTCGCCTAGAGAGGAACCCGCATATAGACACTGTCCAAGCCCAAGACAGAAACAGGGGAGATGGACAGACATGGAAGAAAGGCTGGGAAGAAAGTTCCAACAAGTTAACGGTGGCTATGTTAAGCAAGTGACTGCAGGTTCCTTGCTTTCACTTTTTAAATTTTTCCAACATTTTTCAGTAAACATGTGTTACTTAATAAAAAAGACATTTTAAGTTCATCACTTAGGTGGAGAATCTTTTAAAATTGCTAGTGCATTGTTGGCTTCCCCAGTGGCTCAGTGGTAAGGAATCCGCCTGCAACGCAAGAGACTCAGGAGACATGGGTTCTATCCCCAGGTCAGGAAGATCCCATGGAAAAGGAAATGGCAACCCACTCCAGTATTCTTGCCTGGAGAATCCCAAGGACAGAGAAGCCTGGCACGCTACAGTCCATAGGGTCACAAAGAGTTGGACAAAACTGAGTACATTGTTAATGGCCAAGTGAATAAAAGACAGAAAAATATTCACACACCATCCTTTCCCCATCTGCCCCCTCCCCACCCCCGCCCCCACCCCCACCCGCGACACACACACACATCTTTTTTTTTTTTTTTTTTACACACACACATCTTAAACAGCCTTATAAAATGCACGGTGTTTCCCCAGCCAAAGGCACCAACATTCTTTATCGTGCTCTTGAAGGGTTTTTGTGGTGGGCACCAATAGCATGCCAGGACTGGGCCCTGGTGCTGATGACCTCAGGGTCCACAGAGCAGGGGCTGACGGGGCAGGGGGTGGCTCGCCCTGTGCTCACAGCCCCAGTCCCTCCTCCCCACTCCTGCCTATGCTTTTTGAGCCTTGCACTTTCCTTTGTTTTTATAGTTTTCAGTTTCCTTGATCACTGTCAACTGTCATTACTCACTGCCGTCTGCATGCCTGCCCCCAACAGCCATTCTCACTTCTGTGTTTTCCTTCCAACCCTCTGTGAACGCCGTGGTTGAGACTGTGTGAACAATTCGGGCAGGCAGGCTCAGAGTGGAAGCATAATTGCTCTTATAAAAAAAAAAAAAAGTGGGGAGACTTGAGGGCACGACTTCATGAATCCTTCTCGGTTTCCATAGTCACACAGCAGAGGTAACAGTCCACAACTCTGAGCTGTCAATGGTGTTAGGTTATTGCGTTTTTCCAGAAGCATTTGCCTGATAAGTGTACATATTGAAAAGATTTTTTCTAGGTCCCATCTCAGAGTCTACACTCTTTATATGTATCACCAAATCCCACTAGAAAGCACATGGACATACCGCATGGAGCTAGGGGTTCCAAACCTGAATGAAGGTCACAGGACATGGAATTTGAGGTGACCATGGTGAGAAAGTGTGTCCGTCGGGCTTCAGATGAAGACAACAAAAGCCACTCTGGCGACGTCTGGCAGAAGATGAAACTAGGGGCTTATAAAAATCCTTGGAAGGACTGGAGAAGCAGACTATACTTTGCTTCCAAAATGGGCCCTAAGACACCACCAAACTGGCCCAGAAAGCTAACCCTCCCTCCTCATCAATAAGGTGGGGGACCAAGACGACAGCTCTGGGACCACTGGCTTCAGAATGCCTGGAGCAATCAGAACACCCACTGGACCCGCACTGACCAAAAACTAGTCCTCAACCTGCCTCTCAACATCCCCAGGGCTGGGGCCCAGCCCACAGAATGCTGCCTCACATGCCCACCACCAAACATGCCAGGAAAAAAGCAGAAGCGTGGCCTTTCCGTTGCTTCCTGCTTCCAAATTCCCAACAAGGCATCTAACTGGCCAAAGTGAGTGGCAAAGAAGTCTTGGGATAGCTGGGTTTTGCCTTCCTCTCTGAGACAGAGGAAGGTAGCAGAATGGCTGCTGAGTGCCAGCCTGTACATCCTGCACAGAAGGTTCAGAGAAGGATGTGTGGGAGAGAACCGGACTGAGAGATAGAATCGACCACCTGCCAGTCTAGGAAATGTCCTTCAGGAGGTGGGGGTGGTGGCCCTGAGCTACTGCTCAAAACACCCAGGCCTGGGGCTGCTTCTATAATCCATTTGCTCTGTGATCTTGCCTGGTTCCCATCCATTACTGAACCAGGATCCAGAAGGTTGCAAGTCAGCTCAGGGTAAAGACAGGCCATCTGGAGATCCCACCCCAGAGGTTAAATTTTCAGGAATTTGCTGGCTGGTAAACTTCATGTTGGGAGCTTGAAATTGGCCATGTGGGAATATTTACACCACAGAAATTGGCAAATTATATAAATTGGGGGTTTTGTCCTCATCACCCAGAACTGGTTATTAAACACTTACTGGCATGTCATTGATTCAGGCAATAAGGATGAGTGAAATGTCTAGGAGGCTATGAGCTTGGTAGGTCTGCACCCTGACTGCAGGTGAGGATCACCTGAGGAGTCTTTGTCAAATCTCAGACCCCAGGCCCCACCCTAGACAACTTGAACCAGAAGCTGGAGGAAGCAGAGGAACAAGGCAGTTGGCCGGAGAGTCATGGGATGACAGGAGGAGACTCCCAGTGTGGACTGGCTTGTGAACAGAAATCCTCCTACTGGGACTTTCCTGGTGGTCCACTGGCTAAGTCCCTGTACTCCCAAAGCAGGGGACACGGGTTTGATCCCTGGTCAGGGAAATAGATCCCACACGCTGTAACTAAGAGTTTGCATGGGGCAACTAAAGATCCTGCATGCCGCAACTAAGACCTGGCACAGCCAAATGAATAAATAAGTATTTTCTTTAAAAAAATCCTTCTGCTGGGAGGAGCTGCTGATGCAGACAAGAGAGCAGGCAAAGGGCAAAGTCCTCAAAGGATTGAGAAGGAAAGAGAGAGCAGAGCCAGGCAGGCTAGAGGGTGTGCGGAGCGGGAATGGGATGGGCAGGTGTGCAGGCAGTGCAGCGTTCCTGCCCCGGACGCCTATTTCTCAAGGAGGGGGCATTTTCATCTAGGAAGCGCTGGAGGGAGGGTGTTGCTTTCAGGGTGATGTTGACTGCCCCCTCCTCCGAGTTCACTTGCCCACAAGGACCCGCGAGGCTCCAGAGTCCCTCAAAGGTAACAGAATGTGTAATAATAAGCAGAGGCAAGAAGGTTCACCTCCCAGTTCAATCCAAATGCTGGGACCTGAAGGGGAGGTCTTAAATTGTTTTATTGTTTGTTTGGGGGGTAAAAAAAAAAGCAACAACGGTGATTGGTGGTTGTAAACTAAATTCAAAAGTGCAAGAGAGGGGATTCCCTGTCACTCCAGAGGTTTGCACTCTGCACTTTCGCTGCCAACGGCCCAGGCTTGATCCTGTTTGGGAAACTAGGATCCCACAAGCTGTGGGGTGCGGCAAAAATAGAAAAAGAAGAAGCCACTTTTAAAAAGTGCAAAAGAGAAAAATAAAAATCACTAGATGGCACCGCCCAGAGGTGATGACAAAGGGTGAACATCCCTCCAGGTATGTACCTCTTTGTGTGAACACGCGTAGACAATGCTACTCGCACTCCCCTCAGAGCTCAGCCTGATTGCTCTGCTGGCAGCCTGAGTCCCAAACAGGCAAGGAGAGGAGAGGAGAGAGGGAGCAGGGCCCCTTCCAGCCCATCGCAGTGACACCCAGGCTCCTGGCCCCTTGCACTCCAGCCTGACCAGACCATTGTTTCGACCTACCTCGTCCACTTGGTCTGGAGGTCGCTGGTCTTTATAGGGGATAGTGACTATGTATAGATTCCAGCTCAGCCCACCTCCCCTACTGAGCAGGAAGTCTTCCCCTAATCTCCTGGTGACCCTGACTGCAGCCCCATCTCCCCTAAACCACCCCACAGACAATCTTATCTCCAGTTTTTCTCCCCACCCTATCCCATCACCCTCCCCTCCCCAACACCCTCCCCTCCCCAACACCCTCCCCTCCAGGAGCTCCAGAACATCAGGCCTCACCCTCTCCCCTTTTAAATAAATATTTTAAAAAATACTTATTTATTCATTTGGTTGTGCCAGGTCTTAGTTGCAGCGTGCAGGATCTTTAGTTGCCCCCTGCAAACTCTTAGTTATAGCATGTGGGATCTAGTTCCCTGACCAGGGATCAAACACTGGTCCCCTGCTTTGGAGTACAGAGTCTTAGCTGGTGGACCACCAGGAGAGGTGGTCCTCATGCCCTCTCCCCTCTCCCCACCAGTCTCTGCACTGGCCACCCTTGTCCTCTCCCAGGTGGACCCCCACCCGTGCTCCCAGCACCACTTCCCCCTGATCCTTAATGCCTCCTCTACCCCCACCCCCACACTCTCTCCTGCCATAAAACACACACACCTTTGGCTCCTACTGGCCGCTCCAGTCTCAGCCCTTCTTTCACGTTCTCTTAACGGACACTACCCTCACTTGGTCAGTGGTTGAGCGTGCAGCCTGTGTACATGTGTGTGTACTCGCGCATGCAGTCTCTCCCATCCTGCTCGACCTACGTCCATCTCAATGGAGACTGCCCATCCTCCAGCATCCCCCAAAAGAGAAGCCTCTCTTTCCATGCTTTAAAAAAAAAAACATTTTATTTATTGATTTAGTAGTGTTGGGGTCTTAGTCGCGGTACTTGGGATCTTCCGCTGCGGTGCATGGACTCTCTCCAGAGCACCTGGGCTCAGTACTGCAGCCAGTGGGCTTAGTTGCTCCCTGACAAGTGGGATCTTAGTTTCCCTGAGACATATCTGATCTTAGTTGCCCGACCAGAGATCGAACTAGCTAGCGTCCCCTACATGGCAAGGTGGATTCTTAACCACGAAGGAAGTCCCATCTTCTTTCCTTGCTTTTTGAAGAGTGACCCAGTCTAGAGCTTCAACCTGTTCAGGAATTCTGACAACAGCACAGTCCCTAAGGACTGATCATCCTCCCATTTCTGACTCTCCCAGATTCCTGGGAAGTGGGCCCCCTGGCATCCATTTCACAGAGAAGGAGCCTGGGGTCAGGGACCCCCACCTGTGGTCAGGGCAGAGACAA
Source organism: Bos mutus (assembly GCF_027580195.1). Lineage (NCBI taxonomy): Eukaryota > Metazoa > Chordata > Mammalia > Artiodactyla > Bovidae > Bos > Bos mutus. The sequence continues at coordinate 10,595,267 of NC_091635.1, read as the reverse complement.
GACTCTGGCTCACGTAGTTCCTAACCATCCTACCACACAGCCTTCCTCACTGGCTACTGCTGACTGCCTGGTCACTTCACCTCCCACCTGCACATGACCACGTGCTCTCTCGGTGACCTCTCTGCTCTGCCGGTATTGCCCCATTCTGCTGATATTGTCCCCGAGGCCTATTACCTCTACCCACACTGTCACCCAGTTCAGCAGGGATGCCTTTAGCCTGTGCTGTTGCAATAATCTGCTCTTGTCTGCCTTTTCTTGTCCACCCCACCCTCTGTTCCCAATTAATCTCCTGAAACACTGTCAAGGCATTGATTGCGTCACTTGTCAAGTGTGGGGTTGCAGCTTGGCTGTGGTCAGCGTCTGGTGAGCTCAAAAAAATCCTTTGGAATTCTGAAGCCATTATCCCCGAAACTGTGTGTGAAGCTTGAGGCTTCTGCAGACAGAGCTGAATGTGAGGGACAGCCTGCTGAGGACGAGCCTCAGCAAACCTAGAGTAGGGTCGGACGGAGGGATCCTCCTATTGTTCTGGGGTCCAGCCCAGCAAACAGGCTGGGGTGAGTGTCCTAGGACTGCTGTAACAAAGGGCCACTCACTGGAGGGCCTGAACAACAGGAACTGCTCCTCTCACAGCTCTGGCGGCCAGAAGTCTGAAATCAAGGTGTCAGCAGGGCAGGACTCTCTCTAAAGTTTCCTGCCCCTTTCAATTTCTGGTGGCCTCCAGCAAGCCTTGGCATCCTTGACTTCTAAATGTATCACCCCAAAGTCTATCTCCATCTTCATGTGGCTTTCTCCCCAGTATCTCTGTGTCTGTGTCCAAATCTCCCTCTTCTTATAAGGAATCCAGTCATAGGGGGTTAGGACCCACTCGAACAATCTTGTTTCAAGTATATCGCATTTGCAAAGATCCTCTTTCCCAGCAAGTTCCCATTCTGAGGTTCTGGATAGAAATGAAATGGGTGGGGTGGACTATTAAACTCAGTACTGTGACTGCCCCAGCGATAAACCAGGAGGATCCAAACGAGGCACACAGGCACAACCAGCAAAGTGCCAGGAAAGGAAGAGGCTGGAAAAGAATCAGAGGAGAGTGGAGCTCCTGAGTGGAAGGCAGAGAGAGGAGGAGAGAGGATAGAAAACTGTGGAAAGAGGCCAGAGGAACGAGGACAGAGAGAAGCTGCCAGGGACAGACATCCTGGGGGCAGAGTTTGTGCCTGGAGGCTGGAGGTCAGCACCCACCAGGACTGCCTATCGATGTCACCATCCCTGAGAGGAGGAGATGTCTCTATCTCCAACAGATTAGGCATTTTTATCCCAGGCATCTGGATGCAGTGAATGGAGGCCCTGCCCAGAGTCCCAGAGATTCACAGCTCGCTGAGCAGCTGACGGCCACCAGCCCCACAGGAGACACATGCGCAGAACCATCCTCAAGGACGAAGCCCCATAATTACCTTCAGCTGCCAGCAAACAGCATCCACTTGAATGATAAGATAAGCAGACGCTCACGGCCCCTCCTGGGTCTACTCCAGGCAGCATCCCACAGACACCTCGGAGGTGCACCCTGTCCTGCCGATATCAGTGGCTTCCTACCTATAACAGAAGCCCAGACCAAGCACCCAGGAAGAAGACACCCTTCTCCAAAGAAACTCCAGCTCCAGCTGCCCCCTGCCAGCCAGCCAGTCTCCTAGGCTGTTGGAAAACTGCTGTGTCCCAGGAAGGCAACTTTGAAGTGAGCCGAGTGTACAGGGGACACATTATTGATGTGAATGTCCCATCCCACAGGTGTCTGTGAAGGCCACTACCCACCCTGGCTCTGATCTCACTTTTTAAATCAACCTGGGTGGGCCTCCAGGGGGAGGTGGGCTGGAGGCAGCATTCTTGGTGGGCACTTGCTTTGGCCCAGAGGAAGCGCCCTCGCCAAGCCTGATACCAAGCCTGACCACACTGAGCACATAAATGACGACATGACCCCAGACACTGGGTCCAGCCACTGGCCTGCCTCAGGCCTGCAGGGCTTTGAGGGACATAAACCAGGGACAAATCATAAAGCTCTCACAGGTCAGATGCCAGAGGGGTTTGCTCAACTGGGATTTGGGAGTTACCACATCCAACCCCAAGCCTGCTGTGTAATATGGGGCCACAAAGCCTCATGTGGCCTTCGAGAACATGAAATTCACCCAATGCAAAGGAGAGGCACCCAAAGTGCAAAATCCTAGCCCAATGTTCCAGACTAACAACAACAGACATAAGGTCAAATACTTCATTAATAACTTTTCATTGGCCACAGGTTGAAGTATTTTGGATATGCTGGGCTAATACACTAAATAAATTTTACCTGTCTCCTTTTTCTTCTTTCACGTGGCTACCAGAAAACATAAAATTACAGACATATCTCCCATGATATTTCTTTTGAACCGAACTGCCCTAGACCCTCACGATAAACAGAAAAGTCCAGTGGCCCACCTGACCCTCACAGAGCAGCCTGCCTGGCCACCTGCTGAGTGACACTGAGCGTGGGCTCCTCCAATCCTGCGAAAAACGAGGAGTTTTGTAAGATCCTCAGTACCCAGTACCGCGACAAACCCTGTAAAGGCATTTGGGCCTGAAATTCAGTCCTAGAGGTCAATGGCACTGTTTGCTTCACATGGTATGCATTCCTTCAAAATGAATCGCCACATGCTTGCCTGAGTGCCTGCTAGGGACACGGGAGATGCTGAGGAATTGCAGACTTGTCCCACCAGCTCCAAATTTATAGTCAAGCGGGGAGATAAGACCTGCTTGTGCACAGACACGAAAGCGTTACGTCACCGTCCCACACCACGTGTTGAAGTGTCAACACAGAGCTACAGATGTGAGGGCCGTCAGAGGGAGCACAGGGTTTGCGTGTCCCCCTCATGGGGGGAGGGGCAGTCTGCAGAGTAGACAGTACTGTGCCGGACTGCCTGGCATGCGATAGGCAGGCATCAGAAGCACAGACCTTGGGTAAGTGTTTGCAACCACAAGTCTGGCACGTAGCAGCTGCATGAAGCTATTTAGTCAGTATCTGAGCCTCAGTTTTCTCATCTGTGAAATGGGGATAAGGTTACCCGTTAGGGCTCTCAGGAGGAACCAGCATGCAAGCGAAGGGTCTCATGCCAATCCTGGGATGAAGGGAGTACAGGAGTGCTTGGTAAATCTTTGTCCTCTCTCTGCTTGCCCCAGAAGAGAAGGAGCAAGGCCTGAACAGGCCAGGGCCTGAAAGGAAGTGAGGGAAGACTGCCCATCTGTGACAGGGATCCCCAAAGAGAGCAGGGTGACAGATGGGGGAGAGGAGAAAGGGTTAGACTGCATGTGTGTGCCAGGGAAAACCTCTGGTGCTCCAGTGAGAGGAATGGGGTGATTCGGATGAGAATAAGTAATGAAAGAGAATCTGAGGGACTTACCTGGTGGTCTAGTGGCTAAGACTCCATGCTCCCAATGGAGGGGCCTGGGTTTAATCCCTGGTCAAGAAACTAGATCCTACGTGCCGTGACTGAGACCCAGTGCAGCCAGATAAATACATTTTTTAAAAAAAAGGAAGAAAGAAATGGGAATTTGAGAATTTGGGGCACATTGGGAGGGAAGACAAGAAGCAGGGAGGCCAGAGCCACAGTGCTTGCCATAAATCCAGACATTTGGAGATGAGGGTGGGACCCAGGGCTGGAGCCGTGGGAAGGGAAAGACTGGTAACAACCCCAAGAGGTATATCTTTCCAGACCTTTCCCTGGGCACATGTGTTTAGGGGGAAACTGTGGTGTCATAACAGCATCATGCTGTCTACTTAGTGACACTCATCATATCTTGCCCTTGTAGGGACATTTGGTGGAAGCAAAGGACAGCTCTTGGGATCAGAGTCCTTCTTCTGTGAGTCTGGCCCTGAAAAGGGGGACCTCTCATGTATAAAATGGATTATAACAGGGCCCTCTCATGTATAAACTGGATTATAATGGAGCTGACAGGCTGGGCATGTCAACTGTGTGAGAAGACATACCCCAGCACTCAGCCCACAGCAGGAACACAGACAGACTAGCAGTCCTTCTCTTTCTACCAACAAGAAAAGGACATGGGACTCTCATGCCAGGATCCCCCTTGGCCAGCAGAGTAATGGAGAAATGAGGCTTTGTGGCAGACACACCAGACTCAAATCCTGGCTCCACCCCAGACTGAAGGGCTTGAAGGAGCAGTTTATTCTCTCACAGCTCTAGATCCCAGAAGTCAAAAATCAAGAGGTGGGCAGGGCCGTGCCCCCGCCTCCTAAGGTCTAGGGGAGGACCACCCCTTACCTCCTCCAGCTTCCGGAGGCCCCAGGCGTACCTTGGCTTGTGGCTCCATGATCATGTGGCATCCTCCCCAGATGTAAGGAGAACATCTTTGTGTATCTTCTCCTCTTCAGTCTCTTTTCAGGGCACTCGTCCTTGTATTTTATGCTAATCCAGAATGATCTCACCTGGACATATCTGGTGCCAGTGAGGGGCTACTACTCAACCCATTACAGTCTGCCCTTTGCCCCCACTCCAAGTTCACATCCATCCCATATGCAAAGCACACTACCTCTCTTGCATATCATTACCTTCTCTTTGCCTCAGTTTCCCCACAGAGCCGAGGATAATACGACCACTTTATGTGGATAAGGTAAGAGTGTGTTCACCAATGTATGGCAAAAAACCACTACAATATTGTAAAGTAATTAGCCTCCAATTAAAATAAATAAATTAAAAAAAAAAAGAATGTGTTCACTAGGACCCTGGCCCAGAGCTTGGTGGGTCCAAGTCACCAAAGCCACCTCTGTCTAGTCCTCAGCCCTTACTACCTCTCCCGGCTCCACCTTCTCAAATGATAAACTCCCTGATAATGGGAACCTGTGTCCGTTTAATTCACTCCAGTCCTCACCACAAACCCCAGGCCCTCCTGAGGCTGGTCACCAGGTGTACTAGGTGTGAAGACCCAGGGCCTGGTCATGACTAGGGAATGAAAACGGCCTGTGGAGCACAACTTCCGGCTGGAAGTGTGGAGATGGTTGGGCGGGGCCACCGTAGGCAGGGGCCCAGCCCTGCTGCCACTGCATAACCAGTTAGAACCTTCCTTGTCTGTAAGTGAGGGACAGGGCGTCACCTCTCAAAATGAGCTGCCTGACAGTCCTGACATGCTGCCATCGTAGGCACGTAACCCAGTGGGTCCCTGGTCCCACACACAAGCCAGGAAGTGGCTCCCCTGGAGCTGGGTGGCACCCTAGTCCCCTTTTCATGGCCTCCTAGCCCCCTCCTTTGCTCTTCCAGCCAGGGCGGGGTATGCATTAGTCCAGCCCCTCCCAGGTGAGCCACCCACACCACCCCCAAGTGTCCAAGGCAGGCACTGGGCTTGGTGTTCAAAGACCCTCTTCACACGCAGTGACCCAAAGACCCAAAATTGACAACACAGATGCCAGAACCCTGACGCCAATTCTCAGAGAACGCCGGTCCCCTTCACACCTCTACCAAGACCCATCTCAGCTCTGCCCCTGCCCCCTGGGCCAAGACAGCTCATTTCCCTGCACAGAGGACTTCCTAGGGCCACATAGACCTAGTAAAGCATTCAATTCAAACTGAAAATAAAGGCCTGCTCCCTGTAATCCACGGTCATCCATTGAAGCCAGCAGGAACGGAGGAGCCCTATGTCTTGAGGACCCAGGAGTTCCAGGGGCTCCATGGGCCCTGAATGTGAGGCTTCTGGAGCTCATAACACCTGCTTCCACACCTCACTTGTAGTGAAGTGTGTAGCTTCAAGCTCACCTACCCACCAGTCAGCGTAACCAGCTTCCATGACCCCAGGCATCCTTGTCCTGAGCTAGGGTTCTGACCTGGGCTTGGTTGCCTGGGTGCCTCTCTGTCTTGACAGCAATCATGAAAACAATAAAAATAACAATAATAGCTAACATGTGTTGTGCCTTCCGCCTGGCAGGCGCTGTGCAACGCTTTGCCTATTGATCCAGGTAACCTCCAAGACTATCAACTGTTTTATCATTAGCCTCCTTTTCAGGATGAGGAAACAGGCGCAGGATGATGAATCAGTTGCTCAAGGTCACAGAGGGGAGGGAGTAAATGCCCCACCTCCACGCAGACCTATGCAGCCTGGTTCCTGGAGTCTGTGCCTTTAGCCCTACCCTCTATTTTTAGTGTTTAAGTCTTCAAATCCATGCTGCTAACAGGGGGAGAGATGGTACTTCTGTGATGCTGCTTAAAAGATGACCTGGTAGAGAACAGGTCATCCAGGAAAGTTAAGCACGCGACCCCTTCTCAAGGCTTGGGAACTTGCTCCGTATCTAGGCCTGACCTGGTTCCCCTCACTTCCCTGCTTAAAACCTCCAAAGGAATTCTACCCGATTAGAATCAAGTCCAAACTTGTCATCACAGCCACTAGGGCAAGGCCTGACCTTGTTCCTCTCACTTCCCTGCTTAAAACCGCCAAAGGACTTCTACCCAATTAGAATCAAGTCCAAGCTCCTCATCACAGCTACTAGGGCAAACAGCCTTCATCCTTCTCTCATGTGCTCTCGAAGCCCAGTCCCCCAGCTCACACTGTCCCTGTGTCCTGCCTTCCTTCTGGTCCTCAGACACTCCCGGTCTGTGCTTGTCTCAGGGCCTTTGTACATGCTGCCCCATCTCTCTGGAGCAACATGCACCCCCCCCCTCCATCTTTACATAGTTGTCTCCTCATCATACAAGTCTTAATTCACCTGTGACTTGCTCAGTGAGGCCTTCTCTGACTACCCACCCCCTGCAATCTGAAGCATACTTTATACAAACACACTTATAGAACAAAACAAAATAAAAGGATAATTCTTTCCCACCAGCAAGAGGAGGGCCAGGGTTGGAGTTGGACCAGCCCCTCCTTGGGTTTAGCAGATACGGAGGCCAGAATATATGGACACAATAATTCTAGGACACAAGGTCCCCTAACAGGCTTGGAGGACAGAGAGAGCAGCATGGGGGCAATCCTGAGGATAATGGGGCCTTTGTATGGGGGCCTGGGCCCATCTACCTTTAGGACAATGACTTAGGGGGGTCTAGGATTCTGTGCCACCTACAAGAGGGAGCATCTTGTTTGGGGAGGAGAAGCCACAAGGATGCTGTACTAAAAGGACTTGGTTCACCATCCACAGGCCTTCCTTCGTTAAGATCCTGTCAATATGGGACTTGCCAGTGGTCCAGTGATTAAGAATCTGCTTTGCAATGCAGGGGACACTGGTTCGATCCCGAAACTAAGATCCCACATGCTGTGGAGCAACTAAGCCCGTGCACTCCACAATTACTGAGCCTATGAGCTCTGGAGCCCAAGTGCCACAACTAGAGAGCTGGTGCACCACAACAAAAGATCCCTCATGACATCATCCCAAAATTAAGACCTAACGCAGCTAAATAAATAAACAACACATTACAAAAGTGCATTCTAAGAAAAAAAAAAAAAAAGATCCCATGAATATGCCAGGTGTCCCTGTGTCCCTCACCCACTCTGGGTCCTGCCATGGTGTCCTAGGATCCCAGTTCTTACTGTCACCTGTCCCAGGCCTGGGGTTCTCCTCCAGTGTCCTGGCCTTCTTTAGGGCTACAAACAGTTGAATCAGTGTCCTCAACCCCATTTCACTAAACGTACTTCACTTACTTACATTAATCTAAATGCCTCCTCTGGGCTGGCCACAGTGTGAGTTGCTCATAAATGTTTAGGACTGTCACCTAAGGGGGTGGGGGTCAGGGTGGAATACATGTGATTTTACTCATATAAAGAATGTGTATCATAGAATTTACAAATATTCTTTACAGTAAACTCTATAACCAATTGATTCACAGAATGCTTTCCTTGATTTTTTTTCCCCAAACTCTTGGATCAGTGGCCAACATATGCTTGCCACTGATGAATGAGTGTAGTTCTGACAAGAATGTTAGTTGATATTGAAGCCAACCAGTAAAGTGAAAGGGAAACAACAAAGAAGTCAAACCTCACTGGTTCATAATGATGTGAGTGGCTTCTTCACTGAATCAGATAAGAGTTTTTTAATATCAAAATAATATTCCTTCAATTTTTTGTGGCATTCACAATGTAATGGCTACAGACAGGACATGCTTTTATTTATTTATTTTTTAAGGACATGCTTTTAAATTTAACCTGTATCATTAACATTTTTTTCCATCACTTTCTTAAGTCTAGACAACCAGTGAAACAGTAACACAAGATGTGATTTGCAGTGTTTGCCAATTTCTGTGATGTAAATACTCCCACCACAGCTGATTTCAAGCTGCTGGCAGAAAGTCACTGAACAGGGAACTGGGACAAGAGGCCCAAGAGCCACCGTTATCCAACATTTCCACCATCAGATACAATAGAAGTGAATCACCCCCAAGAACATGGTAAGCATCAAATGGAGTGAAATCATTAGGAAGAAATGAGTTTTAAGCATGTATTACCTTTGTAGTATAATCTATGTCATTATAAACTTAGTTAATTTTTTAAAAATTTGGCTGTGCCAGGTTTTAGTTGCAGCATGTGGGCTCTTAGTTGCCAGGTCTTAATTGAGGCATGTGGGATCTTTTTTCATTTGCAGCATGCAGATCTTTAGTTTTGGCATGTGGGATCTAGTTTCCTGACCAGGGATTGAACCCAGTCCACCTGCATTGGAAGCACTGAGTCTTAGCCACTGGACCTCCAGGGAAGCCCCTGTTGATAATTTTTAAATGAGGGGCCCTGAATTTTTGTTTTGAAAACTGGACAAGCAACCCACTGGACATGCCTGGTGAAGGACAGCAGGTCTAGTGCATTGACTTGCTTTGTGCCATTCCAGGTCACCCATGTGCGAGAAGAGAAACCCAGGTTTCCTGACTAATGTGTCCCCAGGAGAAGGACATGCTGGTGGGCCTTCTGTCCCAGGAGACTCCTGTCCAGCTGGGATCCTGTCTGCAGTGCTCCAGGCCATGCAAGGAGGGCCAGAGGCTGGCTGTTTTGACAGAAAAAATTCTGTCCACTGGATAAGACTGTTCAATACTCTATTGACAGATTCACCTTGGCAACCTAAAGCCTGCTCTTCCAGAAGCACCTCTCCCTCACTGCCTGTCTTTGGTCTTAAAGGCACACCTCCCTCTCCTCCCAGCTGGTGCGGGACCCAGGGGGAAGGGGTCAGGCCGAGCACTGGGTTATGACATGAGCAGATGTTGGGGGAACTCCTTGTGTCCAGCAAGAAGCCCCAGTTCCACTCTGCATAGGGACCTCCTCCTTTACGTCTTCTATTCCATCCCAGGAGATTGACAAAGAAGCCTTGGCTCCCTGGGGTTGGGGTGATTGAGGCAAACACTCTACCTTAACCCTTCTATTCTCTAGAAGGTGGGCTTAGGAACCCTGGAGTGGCAGGAACAGGCACTCCTCTGTGGGGTTGGAGGGTCTGAGTTTAGGGGGAAACCGCTGGTGTGCAGCATGAAAAACCAGGCCTCTAATGAGCGCTGTGAAAACAGCATAATCAATGCGTCTGAGAAACAGCAAGTGCCAGCTCTGCAGACTTTGCAGACACTGGCCTGGCCCTTCTGAAAGCCAGAGCTGCCCCAGCGCTGGGACCTGTCCTCCAGGATACACACAGGTCCCACGGAGGAGCACAGGGCTTCTTTGTCATTCCTGAACGATGTGCAAATGCCAGTCAGAAAGGAGTCAGGCTGAGAAGCAAGTGGGAAGTGACCAGGGGACAAATTACCCTTGGTTCAATAGCTTCAACACCCACAGCATTACATCTGGGTCCATCTGTCTGTCTGTCAGTCAGGGCCTACTGGAGAAAGAAGGCAGAAGGCAAGCTGTAAACTTGCCTGTAAACAGGAAAGTATCACTGCCAGTGGTGGGTAACTGAGAGGGAGATGAAGCAGTTGTATCAGCAGAATGTGTGGGAGAAAGCAATCCCCAGCTACTCCATGCACAGAATAGCTGTAGTTGGTTTTCAAAATTCTGAGAAAGACCTCTCTCCCACCGAGGTTTCTGCGGCAGCATTTCTCTGGTCTTGTGCAGTATTTCTTGGCTCCCATGGCATTTGTTTTGATCTCCAGGCCAAAAAAGAAACCTATAATCCCTAATAAGTTTAAAAAGAAAAGGACCCTTTCTCTATATGGATATTCTTTCATGAGACTCTGCCATTTCTTTGGAATCAAAGAAAACATCAGTGTCAAGCAAGGAGGTGGGGGTGGGAGGCACAGGTCCATTTCTGAACCTTTCTATCTGAATCCGTCAAAGAATACAAAATCACCCCATTATAATCATTACTGTCAAATCACAGGCAATCAACTTGCTGACACAGGCCAGATGGACATCCGGGAGGAATCCATAGAGCCAGAGCTGGTTCTGAGCCCTGCAGAACTGAACCCTTTAAATCAAAGAAGGAAAAAAAGGCAGCCCTTGTGTTTTTATTTCCTGGTGTTCCCTGTTACTTTGACACGTTTGTTTGTTTGATTTTTTTCAGGAGAATCAGACAGAAACCTGAACTCCAAACCGAGGAGAAGTGGCCCAAGAAGATAGAAGTGCATAGAGATAGAAGGCCACACGTGAAGATCAATGTTCTGAACTCCCCAGTGCCATCAACCCAAAGCCAACAACTGAGGCAACTGAACCCATCCACAGAGACAGCTGGTAGCTCCCATTCACCAAATCTCCCCAGAGATGCCATTCTTGGAAGTTCTCCCAGAAGCAGGACCACATTCTAAGAGCCCTGGGCGCTTTTGCCTTTTTGGACTCCTTTCTCCATTAAAAAAAAAGAAAGTATTAAAAATTATAGTTTATACTGCATTGGTATAAAGATGAACATATTAATATTCTACATTAAAACATTTTCTTGAACTTAAGCTTTTTTCTTTCTGATTTTAAAAGAAATTATATATACATAGCAGAGAAGGCAATGGCACCCCACTCCAGTACTCTTGCTTGGAAAATCCCACGGATGGAGGAGCCTGGTGAGCTACAGTCCATGGGGTCGCATAGAGTCAGACACGACTGAGCTACTTCACTTTCACTTTTCACTTTCATGCACTGGAGAAAGAAATGGCAACCCACTCCAGTGTTCTTGCCTGGAGAATCCCAGGGATGGGGGAGCCTGGTGGGCTGCCGTCTATGGGGTCGCACAGAGTTGGACACGACTGAAGAGACTTAGCAGCAGCAGCAGCAGATATACATAGAGTGGAATATAATTCAGCCTTAAAAAGGAAGGAAATTCTGACACATACTAACAACATGGATGAATATCAAAGACATTATGTTAAATGAAGTAAGCCAGACACAAAAGGACAAACACTGGATGATTCCATTTACATAAAGAACAAAGCAGTCAAATTCACAAAGACAGAAAGTAGAACAGTGGTTGTCAGGGACTGGGGGGAACAGAAGGAGGAGCTGTCGGTTAATGGTTAGAGTTCCAGTTTGTGAAGACGAACAATTCTGGAGATGGATGGGGGTGATGGCTGCACAACAATGTGAATATACTTAATGCCACAAAACACTTAAAATGGTTAAAATGTTAAATTTTATGTTTTTACACATGTACATAAATATATGTGGTATATTTTACCACAATTTTAGGGCTTCCCTAGTGGCTAAGATGGCAAAGAATCTGTCTCCAGCGCAGGAGACCTGGATTCGATCTCTGGGTTGGGAAGATCCCCTGCAGAAGGGAATGGCTACTCCTTCCAGTATTCTGGCCTGGAGAGTCCCATGGACAGAGGAACCTGGCAGACTATAGTCCATGGGGTCGCAAAGTGTCAGACATGAATGACTAGCACTAACTACAATTTTAAAACAACAAAAAGAAATTAGAATACTTTTGTGGACCCCTAAGAGTATTGTGGGCCCTGGCACTGAGCCTTCCCAGCCTTATAGAGAAGTGACCCTACCCAGAAGCACACAGCTGGCTGGCTTGTGTGGGCCCACTCATGCCCTTCATTAACCCCATATTCATATAGCCACCCTCCCCATGTTCCTCCTTCCATCAGTCTGCTATGCTATGCTAAATCACTTCAGTCGTGTCCGACTCTGTGCGACCCCATAGACGGCAGCCCACCAGGCTCCCCCGTCCTTGGGATTCTCCAGGCAAGAACACTAGAGTGGGTTGCCATTTCCTTCTCCAATGCATGAAAGTGAAAAGTGAAAGTGAAGTTGCTCAGTCGTGTCCGACTCTTAGGGACCCCATGGATTGCAGCCTAACAGGCTCCTCCGTCCATGGGATTTTCCAAGCAAGAGTACTGGAGTGGGGTGCCATTACCTTCTCCATCCATCAGTCTAAGCCCAGAAAAAATGAAATACAGAACTTTATTTGGGACTTCAGTGCATAGAAATAATCTTGACACATTTCAATTCAGCTCCTGCCTTTCTCAAGGCTATTGTCTCCATAGGAGGAGAGGACTTGAGGTCCCTTCCCCCTTCCCAGAACATCTCTTGAGGTTTTATTCTCTCTCCCAGTCAGCAACCAAGGGGAGTATCCCTTACAGGGAAGGGTCAGGGCACTTTTAAGAGGTGGCATTTGTCAGCCAAGACAACATTTTTTTAATTTTTTACTGAACCTCAGTTTAAGGAAGAGAGTTCCTGGTGGGGTTTCTACTCTATCCCCTCACCGCCCCCACCCCAGGTCCTATATGAAGCCAGCTGGCTCTCTAGGGAAATCTGCACTGTAATATCAGTTTACTTCTTATTGGCCCTTTGATAGCAGATCAGGGGCTTTGTGATGCTCTTGACCTGAGATTCATTTAAAAACCTCAAATCGGAAAAAAAAAAAAAAAAGTATATCTTCTCCTCCTGTCGACTTCTCTCTGTGAGTGAAAGGGCACTGAGCAAGGGGTCGGTTTGGGAAACAATGGCCTTGACCACTGAGCAGTGTTTAGTCCTGAGTGTGCAGGGGGTGTACCTAAAGCTTAAAGTCATTCTGGTGCCGGTTGTTTCTGGTTGGGCAGGCAGCAGCCTCGCAGCCCAGACGGAGTGAGGGGAAGGGGTGGGGCTGTGCCAGAAGCAGGGGGCGCGGGGCTCCTCTGCTCACCCCTACATCAGTGAGACCCGCACTTCGCCCCACGTGTACATCTCCATCCCATTCCGGGGAAGGTGGGGCTATGGGGGCCGCGGGAACTGGGCGGAGGGCTGCCAGCTCCGGCAGGCCCCAGCTGCCAGCCAGCCCAAGGGGAGCCCGCCCCCTAGGGGAGGGCGTAGCAAGTGCAGGCTCCTCGGTGCCCCTGCCCCGGCCCCGCCCAAGCACCTGGAGCAGGCAGGTGAGGCCGCTGCCGGGGTCCCCCGGGACCGAAGGGGACTCTTTGGGGGTCCTCGGGGACAATCACAGGAAGCGATCCTCCGGAAGAAGCTGGACAGGAGGACTTCTTGAACAAACCTGGGGGTTCTTTCTGGAGGTGGGGTCGCAGAGATACCTACCGTTTTCTACCAGGATTCAGGAGGGCGGGGCGAGGAGGAAATGGACTAGGTGACCACGTCCGACGACCTTGTAGTCGGGAGTGGGGGTGGGGTGGGAACGTGGACGCGGAGAGACCAAGTTTCAGGGCAGCCAGATTCAGCTCCGGAAGTGGCCAAAGCCGGCCCCGATACCGACAATACAGGATTTGGAGGGGGGGTGGGGGTGCCCCCGAGGCGTTACCACCCGCCCCCAGTCCTTGGCCCCCTCAGCACAGGCAGAACCGTGCTCTGGCTGGGCCCTCCCGGCCGCCATCCCACGGTCACCGGATCCCTGAGCACCCCCTCCGTTCTCCCTTTGATCCTGCAGGGACACCCCCGCCCCAGGTGTCCAGCGGAGCTTGCGGCGCTCCGGCCCCTGGGGATCGATCGGCTGGCTGGCGACGCGCCGCCGCGGCTCCGGAGCCACCGCCCCCTCCCCCACCCTGGCTACGCAGGACGCGGCCTCGGAGCAGCGTCCTGGCGGTTGCGGGCCGCGGCCGGACCCGGCTCCAGGCCAGCCGCGAAGGCGGAGACCGACCGGCTCCTTCCGATCGCTCCGGCCTCGCCACTCCTGGGTTGGCTGGGACGATGAGGGGGAGGAGAGCGAGCCCAGCTTCCCCGGCCGCGGCGCTCGCCACCCCACCCCCGCTCCTCCTCCGTCGCCAACTACCCACTCCTGCGCGCGCTTAACCCTCAGCGCGCCGCGAGGCCGGGACGGGGGCGCGCACTGGGCTGGGGGGAGGGTGGGGTAGCAGTTACGCTTCGGCTGACTACAACTTCGGGGTGCGCCTGGAGATTTTAATTTCATTCCGGGGTTTGCTGCAGCAGCTCTTGGTTGGAAAAAGGAAAGAAAGAAATCTGCCTTGTGTGTGGGCCCCGCAGGGTTTGGGGGGCGCAAAGGAAGCACCCGAGAGCAAAACGCAGGGGCGAGTGTAAGTGGGGAGAACCTCGTAGGCACTGGAGACCTGCGGGGAGTCCTTGGGCAAACGAACCCCAAATGAAGAACACACAGCGCGCAGAGGCCGTTGTGTGTGCGCGGCGGCGGCGGCAGGCGGTGGAAGAGACACCAAAGATCATATTTGAAATGTGGATCCTGAGGGCGCCTATCTCCAGGCGGGCGGGAGCCCTGCGACCGAGCTTGGGACCGGGGCTGAGTGGGCTTCTCCTAGCGAAGAACCTGGGAAGCTGCCCTGATGTTGGGAGGGGGTGGACCAGCCGACGTCTTAGAAAACGACGCGTCCCGCTTCGGCCCCGGCGACCCCCGCGTACCGCAATGCGGAGGCGCGGCCCTGCGGCGGTCAATGTGGCCCCAAGGCTTGCCCCAAGGGGCCACGACCTTGCAGCGCGCCAGATCCGTTCCCCGACCGTTCACCCTGCCTGGCCTTCCCACCTGGAACCCCAGCTCCAGCTCCAAGCGGCTCTCTGCAGACGGACGCGGGGGCGTCAGGGGCTTCACCACCGAAATGAAAGCCGATCCTTGGCGGGCCGTGCGACAATGAGCAGAAACATGGGTGTGGGGCCTCAGAGGGCGGAGGGGCGCCCTTAGGGACAAAATCATCATCCCTCGGAGAAGGTGCACGGGGCAGCCTTCCGGATCCCACACAGCCTCCCTGGTCTCCTCACCGCCATCAATAACAACACCCCCCCCACACACACACATACACCGTCCCACCAGGCCAGCTCCCCCAAAGCCAGCGCTAAAATGCAAAATTACATATGCCAGAGCTGAAGTCAAAGACAGGTTCCCCTACTAAGAACAGAAGAGAGAAATGAAATCTATGGTCAATGCCTGGGCAGATTTTGTAGACATTGCTAGTAAATTCTCCCTCAGCTACTCAAAATCCACGTCGGGGAGCCTAAAAAGTCACACTAAGTAGAGGGCTTTCTTAGTGGGGGACTAGCTGGGGAAGTCTCAGGCGGCCCCTTCCGGGCAGAGCCCAGACCGGGGCTCCGTGGGCGGGTGGTGGCATCTCCTGGCAGAGAGCATCCATTCAGAGAGAGTTTCTTTAAGAAGTCGTTTGTTTCCCTGAGTTGACATGGGTCAGGCCCCTTGGGGATCCGAATTGTCAGTGACCACCCTCGGGTCCAAGGCCGTTAAATTTTTCCAGGCTGCTCCAGGGTCTGCTCTTCCGGCCCTCTGCCCTCGGGCGGGAGCCTGAGCTCCTCAAGAAAGCACCGCTCCTCTCTTGGGGCCCTTGAGGGCCCCTAGGGGCCCCAGCCCGAGGTGGCACCCAGAGGACTTCTGCCCTTCAGGGGAACCAAGGTGTGCGATCTGCCTCCGGCTGGAAGAGGGCAGCATCAAAAGCGCAGGCCGACGACCCTTCTCCGGGATTCCCCGTGGGCTCGGGATATCCCGGGTTGGAGGCAGGGGCCCCAGCTGAAGGCTCTGGGAATCCCGTATTTAGAGCTCCACTTGTCTGCGACTCCCTCGGAGGGGCCAAGACCGGGTGGGATTGTAGGGGAGGCCCCACGGGAGATTTTCCAGGAGAGGCTTGCAGGGCACAGCGGGGGAGCTTCGAGGGCTCACCGTTCCCCACCCTTCAGTTTCTGTCCCTTCCTTCTCCCTGTAGCCTATTCACAGCCCGGAGGACCTGAGCTTCACCCCACACCCGCCTGTAGATGAGCGGTGGTCTAGGGCCGGTCTGCGAGACAAGGCTCCGGCTCTCGGGGAGTCGGCCTCTCTCCACGTTGGCCCACCCACCGCCAGGACGAAAGAAACAACCACGCGAGTTCCCCGGTTCGGCTTGTGTATTTCGGTCACTTTCCAAGCCGGGAGCGGGGGCGGCCGGGGACTCCCGGGGCTTCCGAGGAGCTTCTGGGCGTCCCCTCCCGAAGTGTTGGGGAGACTGCGGCTGCTCGCATGGTCACACCGGCAGCTCCAGAAAAGACCCGCCGTGTTGGCCGGTGGGAGCCACCCATCCTCCCTAGCTCGGCAGCAAAGCCAGCTCGGCTCCTGCGCAAATTCGCCGTCGGGGCACCGGGTGCCATCCCGTGGCCCCCGAGATCCCGAGCGGGGGCCCCGGAGGGGCGCGGGCAGAACGAGCTGAGCCGTTGCCCGCGGAGTCCGACGCCCCTGGCGGCGCGGAGGCTGTAGCGGCCGCTCGCCCTCCCTCGGCGCCCCCCTGCCCGGGACGCCTCGGAAACACCCATTGGAAAAAATTTTCGGGGGGTTTTCTAGGGAGGGGGCGGGCGGAGTGTCGGGAAGCTCAGACCCTCCCTGGACGAAGGGACTGTCCTGGACGAGGTCGCTCCAGATCTCCCGACAGACTGACATTGCCGACGGCGTGGCCGTTTGGTAGGCTCAGTTCGGAAGAGTGACTGTCGCGATGACAGCGCTTCCTCCTCCAACTTCAGGGACCCTTCCCCTTCTACGGTCAAGTTGTCCCACACGAGAGCTCCTCGTCCTGGACACGAGGGTCAGGAAAAAGCTCAAAACACAACAGGAGGAGGAAAACCTTTTCCTGCGTCCCCCTCCCAGCTTCTATAAACCCAGAGAGCCCCCTTTCCCCAGGACTACCGGAAGGCTTCGCCCCCACCCAGGCAGGCGCGCCCGCCAACACCTTCTCGGGGAAATCTTGTGTTTGTGCCTCAAGCTTGTAAGAGGGCAGTCGCTGCAGACCGAGCCCCTCTCTGGGGCAGCCAGAAAGGGATCCCCGCGACCCCCCCCCAACCCCTCCAGACTTGGGCAGCGGCTGCCAAGACAGCAGAAGCCGCCCAGCCACGGGAGCTGCGAGGTGGTGGTGAAATGGTGGAGTCCATGTGTGCGTCCTGAAACACCAGACCATTTCCAGGCTTCTCCTGGATTCCTGGGAGAAAAGGAGCCCAAAACAGGCTTTGGGGGGTTCGCTTCCGCACCTCGCCCCTCCCCCCGTCCGCTCGAGCCCCGGCGCAGTCCCCACCCAGCATTCCGGGACTTGTGTCAGGGCGGGAGCGGAGACCCGGATGGCTCTTTGCCCGCCCCCCTCGCTCGTTCCACTCTCGCTCGGCTTTTGCTCCTTTCCTTTCTTCCACGGACGCTCAGCCAAGAGATTGCGCAAGCTTCCTGCTGCCGGTCCTTCAAGGGCCCGGAGCCTGGGGCCCGGACACACCCCCGTGTGCGCGCACCCCTGCCCCTGTCACTCGGGTCGCTCTGCCCCCTCCTAAGGTCCCCCCCATTCTCACTCCGACCCCACAGAGCTTGCGGCCCCGCGGGCGGCGCCCTCGGGAGGCCGCGTGGGGCGCAGCAGCTCCCCCAGCCGGACGCCGAAGCTGCACGCCGGAACGCGCCGTCTCGCCGCCGGAGGTGCTAAACTTCACACTCGGTGGCTACTCCGGCCGGATCGGAAGGGCCTCGGCTCGGCCGTGGCTGCCGGCCGGGGACCAGGGAGCGCGAATTCGTAACCAGCGCTTGGCTCCTCGGCCATTCCATTCGCCTCCCTTTCGTGCGGCCCCGCTGTGCCCTGTTCAGTTTCAACCCTTTCTTGGCCTTCCCTGCCTTCTCTTTTCGAAGCCCTTCCCGGGACCCCACCAAGTCCTCTCGGGCCCCCAAATAGACCTGGACATCCTCTTCGTCCCCTCTTTGTCCTCCCTGCCTCACGCCGTGTTGGCCGCGGGGTGGGGGTGGAGGGTTGCTGCTGGAAAGTGGACCTCCCACCCTCGCCCCGCCAAAGACAGGACTGAGGGTAAATTAGGAGCCCAGCAGGATTCGGGGAGGGATCGAGAACACTTTGGTAGGGTTCCTGAGCTCTAGGGCTCCAGGCTGGCTGCTCCTCTATCCCCTTTCTCCTCTCGGCGCTCTTCTCCCTGGCGATCCTTTGCACCCAGTCCTCTCTCTCCTCCCTATTCTTTCTCTTCCATTCCTCGCCTTCCTAAATGCCCTCAGCCTCGTGGGGCGGGGCCAGGCGGGGCGGCGGGACCCGGGGGCGGGGGGGGGGTCCTCGAGCTGCCCCGACTCCGATTCCGCCCCCTGCCGGCGACCCCCTGGGAGTCTGCACATGACGCAATTCGGTGCAAATGGAAACTGCAGTGGATGCTCCCGTGGCCCCCGGCAGGGGTCCCCGGGCAGTGCACGCTGAGAATGAGAGGCGAAGGGGGCAGGCCAAAACGCTAGGCCGCAGGCGAGGGGTCGCAGCCAGACCCTCGCGGCCCCGCCATGCTCTTCACCCCCGCCTCGGCCCCCCGCCGACACACCTCTCTCCGGCCCGGTCCCGTTCCCTCCCTCCAGCGTCCTTCTCCCAGGCTCTACGATCCCTCCCCCTGCACCTCCCCGACGCCCTCCTCCTCCTGGCCCCCTCCCGCGCCCTTCCTCCCCCCCGCCCCGCCCCGCCCGCCGCCCAGGCCCGGGGCCTCCGGTAGGCCGGGCTGCGCCAATCCCGGCCGCGGCCCGCCCCCTGACGCCGTACAGGGCCCGGCGAGGCCCCGCCCGCTGACGTCCGGATTTGCATGAGTTCTTGTGCAGCCGCGGCCCGGGCTCAGTTGTCTCAGCGAGCGCGAGCCGGGAGCTGGGGCGGGCGCGGGCAGCGGCGGGCGGCCGGGCTGTGCAGGACGAGTGGCGGCGGCGGCGGCGGCGGCGCGGGCGGCAGGGGCTCCTCGGCCGGGGCGGCAGCGGGGCGCCGGCGGGAGCCAGCAGCGTCTGCAGCCGCGCCGGCCGCCCGCGCCCCGGCGCGCTCCGGTTCGGCCATGGAGCTGCCAGCTGTTGGCGAGCACGTCTTCGCGGTGGAGAGCATCGAGAAGAAGCGGATCCGCAAGGTAGGGCGGCGCGGGGGCGGCGGCGAGGCGGCGGGGGAGCGGCAGCCGGAGCAGCCCGCGGGGAGGCGGGGAGGGGGGTGGGGAGGCTGCGGGCCGGGGCCGGGGATCCCGCGGAAGCTGATGGAGTGCTGTCTCTTCCCCCCCTCAGGGCAGAGTGGAGTATCTGGTGAAATGGAGAGGCTGGTCCCCCAAGTAAGTAGCGGCCGAGGGGCGGGGGAGCCTGGTGCCGAGGCGCGGGGCTCCCGGGCTCCGGACCAGCCGGGCTGGTGGGGTGGTGGGGGGGAGCGGACGGGAGGCGGGGTGGAGGTGGGGTGGAGGGAGGAGGGGGTGGGGAAGTCGGTGGCAGGCACTGGGGAAGCCGAGCCGCCGAGCTCGAGCCCGGCGCCCTGTGTTGTACTCCGCTCTCCGGGAAATGCCATCACTAATTTATGCACTAAAAGGAGCCGGAGGAGCTGGAGAGACGCGGGGCCGAGCCGGGGAGGCCGGCGGAGGGAGGGAGGGCGCAGGCACTGACTGATGTGCAGCAGAAAATGGCTCCTTTCCCCTTTCCCTCCACCGAACGGCTCCATATTGCAAAACCAAAAAAAAAAAAAAAATTAAAAAGCGACGAAAATGCAATTGTGTGCCTCTTCCCTCCTAGTGGTGCAGGGAGAGGAAGAAAAAAGGCAGAAAATGTTGGGAACTGTCACTGCGGCGCTTTTGGTGGGGAATTTTTTTTTTTTTTTTAATTTGAAATGCGAAGGCACCGGATGGAGACAGACGCGCAGGCACACGCACACACACTCTCTCTCACACACACACACACAGAGGCATATTTTTGTGTTGCTGAGTATTTGGGGGTAGCTTGCCCGTGACAGCGGGCTCCAGGGCCGTGAGGGGGTGTGGGGGGGCCGCGTGGCTGACGGTGATCGGATTAGGGGTCAAATAGAGAATGGCTGAAGCCCTCGCGGAGACTCGGGGCTGGGGAGAGGAGGAGGGGACTGCGACTTTGCATTTTGGCTGCTTTGCACGCAGGATTCCTGGTGAGCAAAGTGGCTTTGGAACATGTCGCAGTAACATGCTTAAAATTCTTGACAACTGCAAAATAAACTGCTAGTTTCATTTTCCTTACCCCTCCCCTTTCTTCCTGCCCTTGTGTGTTTATTTTGACTTGGGGAGGGTGTATCAGGGACCGTGTCAGGCCTGCAGAAATTTACTCTCCACCCCCCACGTCCACAGCTAAATAGCTTTCAGTTCATGAAGACAGAGTAGGGCCTTATGTCATTCCCCACCTGGAGGCCACAAAGCTGGCTCGGTTTTTTTTTTTTTACGCCGTGTCCCCCTCCCTTTTCCCTTGCAAGATATAACACGTGGGAACCCGAGGAGAACATCCTGGATCCCCGGCTGCTGATCGCCTTCCAGAACAGGTGAGCGTCCCCCAAGCACCCGCCGCCGGCAGCCGTGACCGTATATGGGAATGGGAGAGTGGGCCAGCGCTGCAACAGGACAGGGGGAAAGGGCCGGGAGGGGGATTGGCAGGAGTCCCCTCCCCCGGGTCTGAACAGGCACGACTGGGGCCTCGGCTCCTCTAACCAACGTCCTTGGCGGTTGCTGCAGCTTGGGGTGGGGGCGGGGCAGGCCCGGAGAAGGAGAGGCTTGTGTTTGGGGGAACTGCGGGAAGGGCGCTTGCGGGTGGCCCTACAGCTGCGCGGAGAAGTTGGGGCTGCGCCTCGGTTCCCTGCCGGCCCCCTCCCGTGGCTACCTTGGAGCCCCACCCCCGGAGCCTAGGTGTTGCTTTCCTGCTGCCACTGGCCGCTTGGCACGGGCAGCTCTCGGGGCAGCTCCAAGGGAGCTGGCATTGTGAAACCTCCGGACGTCACAGAACTGAACTTAACCTGTTGGGGACTGGAGAAAAGTTTACAAGACCTTAAGCCGGCACCCTCACTCCCCAGGGAGCTTGGGGTCGACCGGGGCCAGATTGTGTCTGGCACTGCGTGCCCTTCACATCTCCCACTAGGCTACTTGGTGGGTCTGGCCCCCATTCTCAGGGCAGGGGGAGCTTGGCCCACCGGTTGTGGGGTGGGCACTGCCTGGTGGTGGAGGGGTGGCTTCTGACGAGGGGTTCGTCGCGCGCACAGATGCTTGTCACGCTGCAGCTGCTGCAGCTGGATTCACCACCGGTGGCCGTGGTTCTCTGTTTCGGGAGGACAGAAGGGGGAAGGGCGATCGAGGAGGGGCGGAGCAGCAGGAGCCCGCGGAGCTGGGCCACACCGCGGCCTTCCATCCCCTCTCCCCCTTTTATTTTGCATTATTTCCTGTGGCGCGTTTGCCTCTAAAACTGTAAACTCTAGCCCCTTGGAAGGAGAGACCATCAGGGAAGTTGCTCTCCTGACGCAGGAGGGCGCCGAGAAGGGATCCTGCCCGGGTTCCACCTGGGAGTTCACCAGCCTGTAACCATGTCAGCGGCTGATGCCATGTTGCATAATGGGTCCCCGAAGATTTAAAACGCAGGCTGTTGCAATGCCATGCAACTTTGGAATCAGGCCCCAGCCGGGGCCCCAGGCATGACAGAATTCCTCTGGGTTAGCCCAAGGGTAGAGGGGTTGCCTAGGGTCTGGAATGGGCTGCAACTTTGGCCTACGCTGGAGAGGCACTCGCTTCTGCCATGGAGGGTTGGGCAGTGCTAGGACCACCCTCCCAACCTCGGATCATCCTCCACCAGGCTGCCAGCGAAAGCCAGACAGCTGTATTGACCAGCGCCACCGCCCACGGGCTTTATTAATAATTTGGAAATCAAGGGAAGCTGGGAACCCGGGCTTGTCGAGTAGGCGGTGCTTCTGTGCGTCTCCCCGCCCGGCAGCTCCGCCCCAGCCGTACCAGAGCTGGTTCACCTGGTGGCTGCGAACCTGGCCAGGCCCTGGCCTCGGTGTCCGGCCCCCGCCCCCAGCCCCTAATTGGCTCATTTGCCGCTGTGTAAACAAGGGCGCAGCCCCTCCCCCTGTTTAGTGCCTGGCCTTTAAGAAAACGAGTCCTCCCTTCTGCCGGCGGCACTCGTTATCTGAATCTTAATGAGGTCATTAGCATCCCGTGCCTCTGACGGGGAGGCACTCGGTTGACGCTCACCTCATTTGGACTTGGTTTTCATCCCCTGGACCCCCGAGCGCACTGCGTTTTGTGCAGGGCCATGGGCCCAAGGCTGTGGGCACCAGTGCCAAGCTGCCCAGTGTCAAGCTGCGGGCAAAGATTCAGGGCTGTGGGGGCCCCATTTCAGGTATGGACATCTGAGGTGGGAGAGCCCTTTGGAGAGGGCCCCTTGGGCAGATAAGGGTGGTGCTGCGGTAAAGTGGCACTCTGGAACCGGACTGAGGCGTCCAACTGACAGTAGAGGCAACCTTCTGCCCTGAGCCCTTGTTCCCTCTGGTTCTTGCTGGCTTCATGGCTCACCACAGTGGGGGCAGAGCCGGAGGGGAAGTAACTGAGGCTAACAGCCCTGCCCTCTGTTCCCTCTCCGCAGGGAACGGCAGGAGCAGCTGATGGGATACCGGAAGAGAGGGCCGAAGCCCAAACCGCTGGTGGTGCAGGTGAATACACTCCCGGGCCCCAGGGCCAACCACGACTTATTCCCTTGACGTTGCCACCTGAGGTGCCTCCAGGCTTGGAAGTCGGGGGGAGTTCCTCTGAAGCGCCCAATTCCATTTCATCTTGACTTCCCACACCCTTCCCCGACCTGGTAGGGGCTGGGACACTCCTGATGCTGGAGGCTTGCTCTGGGGCTGGTCTTATCCCTCCTCTTACCTCTCCCTCCATTCCCACCCCGTCCCCCCCAGGTACCTACCTTTGCCCGTCGTTCCAATGTGCTGACTGGACTCCAGGACTCCTCCGCTGACAACCGCGCCAAGTTGGAGCTGGGCGGTCAGGGCAAGGGCCAGGGGCACCAATACGAGCTCAACAGCAAGAAGCACCACCAGTACCAGCCGCACAGCAAGGAGCGAGCGGGCAAGCCCCCACCGCCAGGCAAGAGCGGTAAATACTACTACCAGCTCAACAGCAAAAAGCACCACCCCTACCAGCCGGACCCCAAAATGTATGACCTGCAGTACCAGGGCGGCCACAAGGAGGCGCCCAGTCCCACCTGCCCGGACCTAGGCTCCAAGAGCCACCCGCCCGATAAGTGGCCCCACGGCGGGGGAGCCAAGGGCTACCTGGGAGCCGTGAAGCCCCTGGCCGGTACGGCCGGGGCTCCAGGCAAGGGCTCCGAGAAGGGTCCCCCCAACGGGATGACGCCGGCCCCCAAGGAGGCAGTGACGGGCAATGGGATTGGGGGCAAGATGAAGATCGTCAAAAACAAGAACAAGAACGGCCGCATCGTGATCGTGATGAGCAAGTACATGGAGAACGGCATGCAGGCGGTGAAGATCAAGTCCGGGGAGGCAGCCGAGGGCGAGGCGCGTTCCCCCAGCCACAAGAAACGGGCTGCTGAGGAGCGTCACCCCCCGGCAGACAGGACTTTCAAAAAGGCCGCGGGGGCGGAGGAGAAGAAGGCGGAAACGCCCTCCAAGAGGAGGGAGGAGGAGGCGCCGGGGACCGGGGACCCGCAGTCCCAAGATGCCGGCTCTCGCAAGCTCTCCCCGACCAAGGAGGCCTTCAGCGAGCAGCCTCTGCAACTCACTACCAAGCCCGACCTGCTGGCCTGGGACCCGGCCCGCAGCACACACCCGCCCTCCCACCATCACCACCACCACCACCACCACCACCATCACCACGCCGTCGACCTAAATCTCTCCCATGCGCGCAAGCGCTGCCTCTCCGAGACCCACAGCGAGCGAGAACCCTGCAAGAAGCGTCTAACGGCGCGCAGCATCAGCACCCCCACCTGCCTGGGGGGCAGCCCCGCCGCGGAGCGCCCTGCGGACGTGCCCCCCGCCGCCGCCCTCCCGCAACCGGAGGTCATCCTGCTGGACTCAGACCTAGACGAACCCATAGACTTGCGCTGCGTCAAGACGCGCAGCGAGGCCGGGGAGCCGCCCAGCGCCCTGCCGGTGAAGCCTGAGGCGCCCGCGACCGCGGCGGTGGCTGCTGCGCCGGCAACAGCGGCCGAGAAGCCCCCGACCGAGGCCCAGGACGAACCCGAGGAGCCACTGAGCGAGTTCAAGCCCTTCTTTGGGAATATAATTATCACCGACGTCACCGCGAACTGCCTCACCGTCACGTTCAAGGAGTACGTGACGGTGTAGCCGAAGGGCGTCGGAAGAGGAAGCGCTTCACCCTCTGGGGCTTAACACCTGGGGCCTGGGGACGGACTTCTCCTCTGCAACTGCGGGAGCTCCCGGCCCGGCCCCAGCGCGAAAACGGCCGAAGCCGCGGCAACCGCGTCCCTCTGCCGGGTCTTGGCTGGAGCGCCCGGCCCACACTGGCACCTTCCACGCCGTGCCTGCGGGTCTCGCCCTCATCTGCCGCACCCCCTCCTCTCGTGGACCTCCGGGACTGACAGGGCAGCCACTCGCGGCGGTCTAAGAGTTATAGTATTATATTTTAACCGTGCTAACTTGTCAAGTGCAGACTTTACTCCCGTTTGTACGTGGTGTTATATTGAAATGTATTGTTTGAGCTCAAAAGGCCCACCACCCCCTTCGGGCTGATATATATATATTTATTTGTAGGTATTTATATATTGAAATATAAAAACCTAGATTTATGGAGTTTCTTCTAGATCATGTTATATTCTATATCAGACGAACTATTTTCTGTTGGCCTTTCTACCCGTTCATTCAGTATTTCGGTTGATTTCATTTCCTCCCCTTCCAGGAACTGCAATACCAGTAACCTTGGTATATATTTTTTGATACTGTACACATGGATGTGTTGTTTCTATGTGCAAAACAAAAAAAAAAGTTTGTTAAAAGGCTAAACGAGCTCTCTAGAAACTGCTGCTACTAGAAATGTCTAAACTATAAGCTTCCAATTATTACCTGCTTGAATGTAAATATTAAATGGAGATGTTGAAGGTGCACTTTCGCTGTTTGAGATTAGCTAAGAGGGAACGTCAGAGACGGGGGGAGGGGGGTGTGGGCGGCGGCTGGACCCCCTCTCCGCACCCTACTTCCGCCTTAGGTCGGGCGGGGGGCGGGGGTTGGGGTGGGAGGACCTATCGCATCCTGCGATAAACTTTTGCAAAAGCAAAGTGAACTGGTTTCACGAGCAGAGGCGCCCGCACCCGGGGAGTGACCCCGCTCCCCGGAAGTCGAGAGGCTCTCCAAAGGAGAGGGGAATTCCTGCGGGGGGGCTGTGCTGGCGTCGCCCCCGCTCTCAAGAGTTTTCGGGCCTTGGCTGCCCACCGCGAGGGCAAACTCGGGATCTGCATAGTGGGGGGAGGGTTGCACGGGTGCTTGAGCTGCACGGAGACGTGGGTGGGGCTAACCCCCAACCCCCGCGCCAAGCCCACCCGGCACCTGCTGATTTTTGCCCCTCACCCCCCAGGACGCAACACACCCTGGCGCTGGCCCTGGTGCGGCAGGGGTGTTCCTTCCTAATAATCCCTGCCCGGTAGGGCAGGTTCCGCAAGGAGGGGACCTTCCCACCCTCTCCAGCGTCCCTCGCTGCCATCGCTGGCCCCGCCCCACCGAGGAAGCTGCCGAGGCTCTTTCTCTGCCAGGCTCTCTCCCCGGAAACCACCAGGCCAGAAGCCGCGACTGGAGGCGCCGCGAACGCGGCCAGGGCAGGGGGCGGGGGGCTTCCCGCGAGGTGGATGGGTTGTGGGAGGGGGAAAAGGCCTGCGAGAGCAAGGCCTTGCCGTTCCCCGATTCCTGAGTGAGCAGGGAAATGTGGGACCCCATCTCACCCATCCTGCTTTGCTTTGGGTGGCTAGGCAGTGGCCCCTGGTTTCCCCACGCAGGAAGGGGTTAAGGGTCCCCAGGGAACGAGGGGAATGGGCCGAACTCGAACTCCGAGGTGCAGCTCCCCCAGGCCAGGAAGCCGAGACCCGGGACTGCTGCGGCCGGCCTTGGCCAGCTTTCTGCAGACGCAGCGATCTTCCTCCTGGCTGGGGTGGCCCGAGCAGGGCCAGGGGCCACGGGACTGAGGGCCTGGTAGGCGCGAGGCTGTTGCTGGCCCCCAAGTCCCTTGCCTGCCAGCCTGGGACTGAAGAGCCTAGCCTCTGCTGGCCGCCAGGGCGGAAGAGGTCAACGCGGTTCATAATGGGGGGGTGGGGGGGTGGGTGGAGAGGTGGCGAGAGAGCACAGTGTTGGGAAGGCCAGGAGAAGAGATAGAAGGCCAGGAGGGCGGGAGGCCTGAATGCGGACAGTGTGGCCAGTGTTGGCTGCAGGCCACCAAGCGGCTGGAGGTGGGGGAGGGGAGCCTAGCGGGGGGGAGGGGAGGGAAGGAAGGGAAGCTCTGAAAAAAACAAACCGTTGGGAGTTTCTAGCCCTGGCTTTTGTGAATTGTCCCTCCCACTGTCCCCATCACCCCAGTCCCCTTTAGAGTGAGTTAAACGCTCCCCCTCCCCCTTCTACGTAATGAATGCCCTTTGCCACCCTGGGAGTGGAGGGAGGGGTAATCTTGACTGCTCCTGGCAAACTGCCTGCTCAGCACTAGAATTGGGCCTGTCCTTCACTGACTGGTACACAAAGGCACATGCCAGGCGTGGATTTTGTCTCCCTGTTTTTCTTGTAGAAGAGAACAAAAATTCGGAGTAAGAAGGGGAACCCCTTGTTCAGGTCTGCACAGGTGGTGACTTGGGAGTGAGCCTTAGCCCCTAGGGGTGCCCCTCCTGCCGAGTGGGTGGCCTTTGCGAAGCTGAGCCTGGGCAACAGGGGAGGGGAGGTAGAGGATGGCACTGTTGGTGAGTAGAGAAGGAAACTGCTCCACTACCATTTGCAGAAAGGTGTGGCTTGCAGGTGGCTTGAGGCCTTGAAAACTGGGCCCGGTGGTGGACCTCCTGGGGGAGATCTTTGAGCAGGATGGTCCTTGGAACAGCTTGGAACCTAAGTTCAGAAGACCAGCAATAGGACAGAGGCAAATGGATAGGTCAGGAGGGGCAGCAAGATGCCCAACTGGCAGAGACTCAAGAGTGTCCCCAGGAGGGACAGGACTCTTGTTGGCTGGGGCCACTTAAGCATCTTGTTCCAATCAGACCCCACAGAGGTCAAGTGTCCCTGTGGGATGAGAGTCTGAGGTTCTGATGGCTAAACAGCTTGTCCAGCTCACCTGGCCACTGCCCAGTTCTGTACTGACTCTAGAATCAATCAGGTGGTCTGCTGTCACCCTGCAGAGAGGTACACCACAGCAACTCGCCCCTCCCTGACTTCTCAGACATAGACCTGTCCAAGGCTCAGGAACACTCAAATAGGGCCAGGGGCCCTGGCATCGGGACAGGGGAGGAGAGCCCAGTAGCCCAGATGTAGGCTTTGTGACAGATCTTTGTCACAGATGTAGGCTGCTTCTTCCTAATGGAGGGCAGAGATGTTTGTCAATGCCCAACTTTCACAAGCAAGGGGTCCTAAGCCCTCACTTTTCCTAAACCCTCACTTTGAGTCCAAGTTCAGATGATTCTGGGATCTTAACCTTGCACACTAGGAAACCCAGAGTTCTGTCTTTTCTCCAAACAAACCTTTGGGGCTGAGCCTTGAGCATAGAGCTGAAGCTGACTCCTTGCAAAGAGAGAAGCACTTGTGTATCCACAAGTCAGATTCAGATGCCTTCTAACGACTTCTGGCTGAGAGCCTCGGCTTGACCAAAGAATAGATACCCAGTGATGTTTACCTCTGAACTGACTGCTATGTCTCCCTCCCCTCGCCCCCACGCCCTCTATAACCCAGTGTACACCACCAGCCCTTTGCATTGTGCCCTCACCACCAGCTTGGTAGATAACCCATTGACCTGGAAACTCAGCCTCAGCCTCTCCAGCTTTATCCTGGTTCACCAAGGCTGGCATTGGGACAGGAGAGAGATAAGAGCTGTGCCTGCATTTGTACAGAACCAAATCCTGATGCTTTTTTAATCAAGTTGCTTCTATGGTTCCATGTTATGTTTGCAGCTCTTCTGAGAAGGCGAAGACTCTAAAGAGGAAATAGTACTAAGGGCGGATATTCTCGGATGCAAGTGTCCATTTCCTGTGGCCATAGTTCAGATGCACCCCCGCCCCCTGCACCCTCCTTTTCCTCTCTTCCCCTTGCAGTTGCTGTTAACAGCTAACATGGAATGAGTGCCCACCACCTGTGGGGGGTACTTCAGGAGGTCATCTCATTTAATTCACACAGTCTCCCATAAGCTAGGTCCCATCACTGTCCCTGTCTCACGGATGGTAAAATGAAGGCTTAGAGGCTCAAGTAACCAGTCCAAGGTCAAACATCCAATAAACAGGGGAACAGGAGCTCTGGGCTAGCCTTGTCTGTGTCTGCAGGGGCTATGCTCCCAGCTTCCAGGGTTCTGTGGGTTCTTCAGAGGTGAGTTCAGGTCTCATCCTCTCCCTGAGGTTGTTCTAGATTATTCCAGCCTTTACCAGGGCCCACTGTGCCTGAACTCCTGCAGTAATTACTGCACCCCCACCAACTCATCAATCAACTGCTACAACATCCATGTGTGCACGTGCCTCCATTCTCCAACTGGACAAAGCCCTGCCCATCTGGAAGGCAGCGGACATGTCTTGGGTATTTCATGCAGTCCCACAGTGTGCTCAGTTCCCAGATAAATACCTCGGAACCAGATGCCTTGTGTGTGTGTGTTTTGTCCTGTGTGTATGTGTTTGTGTGTGTGAGAGAGAGAGATGGGACTTTCAGATAGTGATGCTGATCACTGCACTGCAAGCTAGTAGCAGCAGACACAAGGAAGGCCCCGTGTCACCCCCAGGGGCTCAACCCCCATGACCACAGAGCTGCACAGCAGAGACTGGGGACTCAGGCTGCTCCCTTCTGCCCAGCCACCGGCGGGCAGCAGACACTTGGGCACTGAGCTGCTCCAGGGTTCCACCGCCCCCTCACTTCTCACCTGATCCATCTGTGTGAGTTTCAGGAGACTCCAGGTAATTATGTGGTAATTGAATTTAGGGAAACAGACCATAAGGATAATTCTGGAGTCAGTTCCAGAAGACTCCTGGTTTAATTTCCATATTTAGCTAGTGGTACACTTTATACGGTTCCTGATAGCCCAGCAACCACCTTAAGTATTTAGTTTTAACATGAGGTTCAGAATAGTATAGATATGGGCATGTTACTCCAAAACATGCAGAGTTAGCAACAAGCAGAAGACACAGTATGCACCCCTTTTTAATTTTCATATATGGTCTTCATATAAGCTGGGTGGATAAAACCTGACACAGTAAAAAACTCACCAAATGCTGCCTGTAATTATTATTTCACTTAATCAATGATCTGCAAGTTGTAGGGGCAAAGAGCTGCCATTACCAATGGATGTCCAAGGCTTGTGTGCATGCCTGCATGAGTGTGCATGTAGGTGTGCATTTATGACCAGGGAGAGAAGTAGCGATGCAGCCTGTACCAGCAGGAACGCCTCTCCTTTGCTGCCTGAACGAAGGATCCTTTCAAGCGCACCCTGAAGTTTAATATTGCCAACACTGGCCCTGACTCCTTTCAACCTGCGCCAGGTGTAATGTAAACCTCCCTGCATTTCCTCCCTTTCCTGTTTCATCTGAGAAATTCTTCACTAATTCCATGGTATCTGGTTTCTCATTGTTTTCTCTGCTTTAGACAGCCCCTTGGGGTGGGTTTAGGAAGGTGTGCTTAATGCTCTCAGCCTTCCAAAGTGACACCAGCACTTCCCTCACGACCACTACCATCCTCCAAAATCTCTTCCAAGGGATGTCTCTGGTTGTCAGGGCGAAATAAGCCATAATGCCTTGGGGAGATGAGCAAGCACCTGTCACAAAATCAGAGGATGGTCATGGGCGGTCTATACCACAGCATCCAATGGAGAAAACAGGATAGTCATGGTGAGCTCCTTTGTAATATAGTGTTAAGTTTATATTAATGTTACAGTGGTTATAAGGTTATATTAATGGTGTGTCTTCCATTCTTTGTTGAAGTAGTGCTGTTTGGGGTTGAAGACAAGGAGGAATACAGCTGGATGGAGGAGGCCTGGGTTATTCCAGATGCAAGCAGGGGAGCATACATTTTCCTGTGATTCTCTAAAGGAGGTGGGATTACAAAATCATGTGAATGTTGGGGGGTGGAGAGAGAAGAGCCTGGCAAGCAGAATCTCTCCTATGAACAACGGAAGTGAGCATCCTTATAGCCATTTCCTGCTTTGTTTTTTGTACTCCCTGCTCTCCCATCATTGCTAAGTAGGGGGAGAGGAAGCCCTGGGCAGGGTGAGGGAGACTCAGGTCTGGCCAGAGTCTTCTCAGCCTTCAATGCGTCTTCCTACCGTCTCCTCTCCTGGCGTGGGAAATTATTTATGTTTGCAAATTGCTTTTGACTCACATGAGTTATTCTTCTTGCCTGCCAACAGGTCTGGGGATGGGAGAGAGTTACTGAGCCGGCAGCTGAGAAATCCAGGGGCGATGGCAGAAGGAGCACTGAGGCGGAAGTCACGAGCCTCGGGATTTGGTCCCAGCTCCGTCACTGCCATGCCATTACTTCCCCTTGCCGAGCCTCAGGCTGCTCATCTGCAAAACGAGAGGGCTGGGTGGCCTCTGAGTGCCGAGGGCCTTGGTGGCTCTGACATCCCCTGGGCCTGCGACCCCCGAAGAGGCACAGACAGGGTTGGTGCCAGCGGGTGTACTGCTCCCTGATGTGGGCTAGGCAGTGCTGCTGCTGCTGCTGAGCGCTGGAGGGTGGAGAGGATGCTGCCCAGCCCTGCCCGGCAGGAAGAACTAGACAGGGCAGCGGGGCAGCCAGTAATGTTTCCTCCTTTAGCCTTTTGCTTCATACTGGTCCTTAGTGAGGTCTATTTCCATAGACTAGGATGAAAACAAATGTCGGCAGAGGAACCACCAGAGCAGAAAGTCCCTGGGGCTGGTCCAGAAGAGAGATACACACAACCAGAATGAGCATCCTAGACATAATCAGGGCCAGAGCAGGATCAGCTGCATGACAGGTGGATAGGGGTCACCTGGCCTTCGGGGAGGAAGGGGTTGGCCCACTGATGATGGAATCATTAGCTTCTAGAAGCCCAGAGCAGAGAAGGGTCCCGGAGTTCCTAATCCAAGTCCTTCACTCTACAGATGGAGAAGCTGAGCCTCCCAAAGCTGAGATCAAGGTGAATTATCGATGATTCTCTACCCACAAGTGGATGCTTATGTTCCAACAAGGAGCAGTGCTCCCCCAATTCATCCACCATAAAGTTGGATTTAATAATAGTAATAATTCGAAATTCAATGCCATGGCCATGACGGATTGGCCGCATGCTGCTCTTGAGAGCCATGGTCTGGCCTCTATTCTCTGACTGTGGTTTGGGGCCTAACCCAGAAAGAAAAGAAGCCCAGGGTCTGGGCTTCTTCCAATCCAGTGACCACCAAGTGGGGATGAAGGCTGTTGTGGGCTCAGCTCTCTGAGGTGGCAAGAGACCTGCTAACCTCAGAGCTTTGAGTTGGTTCTGCCTTGGTATTTGTTCAGTCCTGGCCAAACCACAGTGAGCCTCAGCCCTGGGTCTAGAGGGGAATTTGGGGTCTGTGTACTCCCTCATGAGAGATGACCTATGGATGGGCAGAAGGCAGTCAGACAGCAAGAAGAGAAACTTTTCTGCAAATCCCTTTTCTTCTAGAGCCTGCCTTTTCTCCTAGGCCCAGAGATGAATTCCCAGGGCCATGATATTCCACCTGAGTAGACTATAATGCCTCGAAGGTCTAGCTTCTCATCAGTTCCATAAGATGAGAAAGAATGCAAGGATGCACCCAGTCTTCAGCTGTGAGTCAGCCTGGTGGCAGGTCTAAGTGGTCTTGCACACCTTTCAGTACTTCGGAGAGAAGAGTGTGACACAGGACCAAAATCAAGGTGGGCAGAGGCAGCAGCAGGGAGAAAAGGAAACCAGAGAGGACCAGAGATAAAGAGAGAGACAGACCCAGAGGTAAGGAGACCAAAAGGACCAGGACCAAAAAAACAGAGAATGAACATAAAAGAAATAGAAAGAGAGCAAGACAGAAGCAGATGAGGAGAGAAATCCATACAGATAAGGATACACAAAAGGCTGGAAGAAATCAACTGATTGAAAAACACTGTGTTGGAAGGGATCAAAATCAGTGTCACCAACATGGGGACAAACTGACTTGCGTCTCCTGATACGATGTACTAAGAAGGACACAGCAACACTCCAGGGCATTTCTCCCACAAACGTAGCACCTGAATCTAACCATGTAGAAATGTCAACACCAAGGTTGAAGAACCCAGAGAAAAGCAGAGGCTCTGTCCCAGCTTGTTGTTGTTGTTCAGTCGCTAAGTCATGTCTGACTCTTTGCAACATACCAGGCTCCCATGTCCTTTACTAGCCTGTCCCAGGTTAAAAGAGACTAAAAAGACAGGACCCCATGGACTATACAGTCCATGGAATTCTCCAGGCCAGGATATAGGAGTGGGTAGCCTTTTCCTTCTCCAGGGGATCTTCCCAACCCAGGGATGGAATCCAGTTCTCCCGCATTGCAGGTGGATTCTTTACCAGCTGAGCCACAAGGGAAGCCCAAGACACAGGACACTCAATGCAATTCACGATCCAGGTTTGGCTGATGGAAAAGGAAAAAAACTTGGCTCTAAAGAGCATGACTGAGAATATTCACAAAATTTGTCTATGGACTCTAGGCTAGAAATAATATTGGATCCATGGTAAAAGTCCTGATTTTGATAACTGTACAGTGGTTATGTAAGAAAGTGTCCTTGTTCTTAGGAAAAACACATTAAAGTATTTAGGCATAAAAGGGTAAAAGGTCTCCAACTTACTTTCAAATAGTTCAGACAAATATGGGGAGAAGGTGGGGAGGAACGGAGAGAGAACAATAAAGCAAATGGGAAAAATGTGAATAACTGGTGAGTCTGGATAAAGAATATATGAGAGGCTTCCGTGGTGGTCCAGCAATTAGGAATCTGCCTTGCAATGCAAGGGATAAGGGTTCAATCCCTGGTCAGGGAACTAAGATCCCCGGGGGCAACTTCACTGCAACAAAGTCCAACACAGCCAAATAAATATTTTTTTAAAAAAAGAATATATGAGAGTTCCTTTACTATTCTTGCAACTTGGAGCCTCCTCTTCAGGGTTGGGGACAAGTGTTGGCTGACACCAGAGGCTCATACTGAATCTGGGAAGAACCAGATGTGCCTCCCATGCGAGCAAGGCTGAGGCCCAGCTCTCCAGCAGCTGAGAACATCTGGGCAACTTGACCGTCCCTTTCCCGCCTGCTTGAAGGCCTGTTTCCCAACCCTTCACCCCCTGACCTCAACACAAATGAATGGGGGTCCAGGACAGTAGGCCCATAGCCACCAAGTCCCACACCAGGAAGTCGAGGTGCCTCCAGCTCAGCCTGGCTACTCACACCTCACAGTAGGGCTCACCGTCACTCTGTGGCCATGGGAGGAGGCAGGATCTGGCAGAAAGGGGAAGGATTAGGCCGCTGGGCAAACTGGGCTCCAAGTGCCAGCCATTCTGCACTCACTGGTTCTGGGTCCTGGGGCTGGCGGCTCTGTCCCCTAGAGCTCCCCAAGCCTGGCTTATTCTTACCATTTTGGTCTCCTAAATACCACTTCTTGAGAGAAGGCTTCCCTAACCAATTACTCCATTTATTATCCTGTTTTTCTTCTTTAGGGGCTTCCCTGGCGGCTCTCAGGGTAAAGAATCTGCCTGCAATGAAGGAGACTCAGGTTCAGTCTCTGAGTTGGGAAGATCCCCTGGAGAAGGGCATGGCAACCCACTCCAGTATTCTTGTCCGGAGAATTCCATGGACAGAGGAACGTGATGGGCTACAGTCCATGGGGTTGGGGTACAAAGAGTCATGACTGAGTGACTAACACTTTCTTCTTTAGAGCAGGCATCCTTAGCTGAAATTTGGATTTGTCTGTTCCCCTCTCCGCCCCCAGTAGAGTGTAAGCACCTGGAGAGGAAATCAGTGTCTCTCTTACTCATTGTTCTAGTCTCAGCTTCCAGAACTTGGAATAACTCAGATACCAGAGCTATTTGTTGAAGGGAGGAAGAAGGGATGGAAGTTGGGGAGGAAATCTCTGAACCTCTCTGAGCCTCAGTTTCTTCACCAGTGAAACTGGAGGAAATTGGTGCAGGGACTGCTGAAAAGTTTGCTTGGATATAGGATTAAGAATGTCCCAGGGTAGTGTTAGACCCAAAGAGGCAGTAAGAGGCTTCGATTGTTAATATGACTGTCTCAGGCCTAATCACAGCAACTCCAACCCTCTTCCACCCCTGCCCATATCACTGTTCAGACATTTGGTAATTAATTTGGCAACCTGGACATTTCTCTTTTTTTGGCCATACTGAGCAGCTGGTGGGACATTAGTTCCCGACCAGGGACTGAACCCGGGCCCTCTACAGTGAAGCATGTAATTCTAACCAACCACTGGACCACCAAGGAATTCCCATACCTGGTCATTTTAATTTCATCTGGGGGAGGGTAGATTGGAAGGGGTTGGAAGGATTGGAGTTATTTTGTCATAGTTTGTGTTTTAGGTTTTGTGTGTGTGTGATTTGATTTGATTTGATTCAGTACTATGAACTGAGCACAGAGCTACAGCCGAAATCTCCCCGCCTCTGCCCTCCAGACCTGACAAGCCAGGAGTCCTGTGAATGCTGGCAGGGTGACAGGCGAAGTGTGGGTCCAGCTCCAGTTTCTGCATGGGCCCCAGAAACACCCAGCCACGCTTCTCATGAAGA
The DNA here is from genome assembly GCF_027580195.1 of Bos mutus. Classification (NCBI taxonomy): domain Eukaryota; kingdom Metazoa; phylum Chordata; class Mammalia; order Artiodactyla; family Bovidae; genus Bos; species Bos mutus. The sequence continues at coordinate 10,560,314 of NC_091635.1, read as the reverse complement.
GATTCTCAAAGAAAAGCATCCCTGGGCCCCCAGATTGCCCTACTCATTCTGACCTGGGGATTCCCATCTTGGTACAGTTGTAGAACATGCTCGAAAAGAATCTTGCCTTCAGTTCTCTGACTTGCCTCTTGGTAATGGAAGAGAGACGAAGCCAACTGAAAACAGGCAATAAATGTTGCCTGGCTAGCCAAGTTGAGTGGAAAAGTGAGTGAGTGAAGGAAGGAAGGGAAACCTCTGGGAGTTTTAAGTTAGTTTAGCTCATATTTTGGTTTCTTTCCTGGCACATATGAGACTCTGGAAACACTGGGAAGATTCCAATCTAGGCCCAACCATTGTCCCCACCCAAAGCTGGCATTATTTGGGACCAACAAGCTTGTCGAGGTGTGACTAGCATCCCAAATGAAGCTGGTTCCTCTCCCAACCTAATTAGGGCCCACATAGAGAACCCTACTGAAATGCAAACCCCAAGGAGACAGGAAGTAGCTCAGAAGGGGTAAGAGAAAGATTTCAGAACCACAGCCACTGAAATTTGTTTACCATTGTCTAGCTTCCCTTGTGATATCACTGAAAGATGCAGATACACACTGTGCATTGCAGGGAACACACCACACAGGCCAGTTTAACTGATCAAATCTTGGCAAGTTAGCAAGTAGGGATCATGTGCCCACTCAGTAGCTTCAGTCATGTCCGACTCTTTGTGATCCCATGGACTGTAGCCTGCCAGACTCCTCTGTCCATGGGGTTTTTCAAGCAAGAACACTAAAGTGGGTTGCCATGCCCTCCTCCAGGGGATCTTCCCGACCAAAGGATCGAACCTGCATCTCCTGTATCTCCTGCCTTGCAGGCAGATTCTTTACTGCTATGCCACTGGCAAAGCCCCGGTAGGGACCATATTGACATTTAAAACATTAGCTGCAATCTCCTAGTCTGGTTCAGCCGCCTCTCCAGCTGCCTGGAGAAATGAAATGTGCCTCCAACTCCAGACCAGCTGAGTCTCTCATAGACAAGCCATCTCTTTGTGTTGTCCATGCCTTGTATGAAGGGTGTGGGAATTGCCATGTTGAATGGACTGCTGACAAAGGAAGAGACCAACTTGTGACCTGTTCAATCAAATTTTCATCGTCAAGATAAGAGTGGGCAGGGACTTCCCTGGTGGTCCTGTGGTTGAGAATCTGCCTCTCAATGCAGGGGACCTATGCTTGATCCCTGGTTAGGAAACTAAGATCCCACATGCTGTGGGGCAACTAAGCCTGAGCACAGCAATTAGAGAAGCTCACGCACCTCAACAAAGACCCAGCACAGCCAAAAAAATAAAAAAAAGAGAGAGAGATAAGAGTGGGCAAACGGTCAGGTCTATAAATAATGCTTTCAAGAGGGGCTCTTCCTGAACCATCTCACAGATTTGGCAGGTGTGAGCTGCCCATTTCTTTCTGTCCCAAATGCAGAGCTGGCCAGTTCTCTCCCTGAGAGAGAGAGAGCTTTGGAAGCTCACCATGCAAGAGCCCCTCTCGTCTTTCTCTACCCAGCACTGAGCCAGGAACATGGAATCTTCTTTAGCCACGAGATGGTTCTTCTCTCTCCACCTGCCCTGCAACCATGCCACTGCCTGGAAGTTAACTCAGGTGGTGAAGAAGCCTCCTCCAGATTTCCAGTTCCTGATTAGGGTGAGGAATCTCCACCAGTGACCAAAAATGTGCCCAGAAACCCAGGTCATGGCTGTGTTCTGTGTCATGCCTTGCAGGGATCCCTGTGTCTCTGCCACTCTTGACTGGTCTCTCTTACCTGCTGAGCCTTAACCTCTCTCACTAGGAGGGACTGTGTCTTTGTCACCATCATTCCCCAGCACAGCGTCTGGAGGGACTGGATAAATATTTACTGAATGAGTGAGCTGTGTTTACAAGGTTACAAGTCACTGATGCTGCTTCTCTCCCCGTGTCCCCCAACCTAAACTCAGAAGAGTAAAAATTCAGGCAGAGGCTTTCTCGGGGGCTGTCCCCTGGTCCCCCCATCCCCAAGTCAGCAGGATTTCCCACCTGCTCATGGGATGGGAGCAGAGGAGGTATCTCTTTTTCTCTCTGTATATCTAAACAATAGCCAATAGTTATTAGATTCAATCTTTGTTCTTTACTCTTCTCTCTTTTATGAAAGACATTGCTTTTGTCATAGCTTGTGAGGTACTTTGTTTTCTCTCTCTCTCTGATAATTTTCATCATCAGCTTGAGTTTAGGATAAATGCCAAAAGTGACACCAGCTCCTGAATAAACACCACTGCCTTGTGCCCCCATGACCTAATAACGACAATAACTCACAACTATAGATTGCTCACTGAGCCAGGCTCCACGGGAGAGCCCTTACATGCTTTTTCTCTTTTAATCCTCACAATAACCTGATGCAATACAAACTATTATTACCCCCAGGAGGAAATGGATGCTTCGAAAGGTCAAGTACCTGGCCGGGGGTCACAGAGCCAGTGTGCAGTGGAGCCAGGGCTTGAATCCAGGTAGCCTGGGCTTCTAACCCTGATATCACACTGCTGCCCTCAGGAGTCTTTGCACACAAAGAGTGTCTGGCCAGGATGTCCCTCTTCAGGAATGGCAGCATAGTGACAACCATCTACACATCAGAGGCACCAGCTGTGAACTGAGATGAACCCTACAAAGTGAACCGCTCCTGGGACCATAGAGTCATCACAAGGCAGGAGCTGGAAGAAGCCTCTAATAGACCTTAGGAGCCACTCCCTCACTTTATAGACAGATACAATGATGCTTGGGGGCCCACACTTCAGCTGGTGGAGCACCCAAGATCATCCAAGAGTGCTTCTGCCTATGGCCCCCGATTTGTGGTCCACTCTCAATGCAAACTGGACAAGAGGCAGTTTGAGATCAGATTTGGCCTGCTCAGTTCTTGGTTCAGACCTAAACACCCTGGCTTGTTTCACAGCTGACTCAGCCCTCTGGAGGCCCCCCAAGTTGAACATGATTTTAGAGTAGCCTCCAAAATATGAGGCTGCTGGTTACCACATCTGCTCTACAGACCTGGCAATAAACTCTGCTCCTTGTGCCTGAGTTTCTTTGTAGCCTCCTCTCTTCCGCAAAGAGCTGACAAAGGATTTTTATTCACAAACCTCACGTCATGGTCATTCTATTTCCATGGCTACTCCATTAGTTAAAAAAAAAAAAATAATATATATATATATATATATTTGGCTATGCTGGGTCCTAGTTGTGGAGCGCAGAGTCTTTGATCTTCCATGCAGCATGCAGGATCTTTAGTGGCAGCTTGTGAACTCTTAGTTGTGGCACCATTAATGCTAAATTTTGGTCACATCCTCATGGGATGAATGGACAACCCTCAAAGTACTGAACCGGAAGTCCAGGTTGTTCAGGCAACTTCCATCCTAGCCTTGGCTGCAGCCCACATCCCCAAATGAAAGTGTTATATGTTCTCAATAGCACCAAACACTTTCTTCCCCAGTGCTTATCAAGGTTGTAAATTACATTAGGTGTGTGGCTTTTCTATTACTGTCTCCTCTCACCCCAGGCTTCAAACTCCATGAGGTCAGAAGCCAGGTCTGTTTTATAGTAAAAATAACTCTGAGCACTGGGCTTGATCGGCATGGAGAAGGTGCCTAGGAAATCTTTGCTGAGTGAACAGGTAAGAGGGTGGGTAGATGGATGTGGATAGATGTTGAGAGAGTGGATTTAAAAAAAAATGTCTAGATGCCAGATTACCAGAATGGCACCTGAAGCTGAGGGAGGTCCCACTGTGCACAATGATGAGGCTAAGGAGGGCCAGAGTAGGTGTAATAATTCTTCCCCTACCTTCCTTCCCCACCTGCAGTCTCTCCAGCTACCACCCTGGAGACCTCCCGCAGAAGGATGTCCCCTGTAACTGGCAGCCCCTGGGTTAATGGCAACCTCAGGAGGTTGGTGAATGGGACTATATTCTCTCTTGTTCATTTGGATTTTGCCCCTTTCTTCCTCAGCTTGCTGCTCCAGGAAAGGTATTGGGAATATTCTAACAGATGTGAGGGAAGCAGATGAGCAGGCTGGAGCAGGTAACCTTCATGTACTTCCGGAAGTGGAGCTGACAGCACGCACTTTATCTGGACATTCCCCTACCAAGGAGAGGAGGTGGATGGGAGAGAGGGAGGAAGTCCATTCTTGGAGATACCGGTTTCTAACTGCTGCTGCCTCCACTCTAGTGACACATGGGACTTCATAGGCTCGTGGGCACCTCCTTCATGCCCTTGGTGCAGGGCCTAGGGTAGTGCTGGGAACAGAGGTGCATTTGAGGAAGCATCTCTATAATCATAATGGCAAAGAGAACCATAACGGCATCAACACTAAGATGCAAATTAAAGACTAACCTTTCCTCTGCTTTTATAATCAGGGCACTATTAAGTACCAGGCACTTCCCATGGTATTTCATAGGGTCCTGCCATGGTCCCATCCTATAGACAGGGAACTAGGAGGCCTGGGGAAATTCAGCTCCAACAGAAGTGTGCCCAGTTGGGGGCCATGGTTCTGTTTCATCTGTTCCCTGGAATCTTATAGGTGGAAACCCTAGAGGTCATTCAGGTCACCCTCAAACCTAAGCAGGAATTGCTCCATGACTTCCCATGATAGCACTGCGGGCCTACCAGTCCCAAGCATCCTGCTCTGCCAAACTCTAGAGGTTGCTGATTGTTGCCTGCTCCTCTGTTAGCAACCCGTAGAGTTTAAATCCACCTTCTCTGAAGCTTCCTCCTGTTTCTTCTGGGCTGCGCCCCCAGGGGCAGGCAGGGATCCAAGTGCTGGGAGCTCTGGGGGACCTAGCCTTGGCAGGAGGGTTCCCCCCGCCAATGAGGCTGACCCCCAACCTCACTCTGCCGCGGTCTGTTGAACGTGACCTGTACCTTTGCCCTTGGCTCCTACACACACGCACGCGCGCGCGCGCGCACACACACACACACACACACCCCACGCTTTCAGAAAGGAGACAGCCTCTGTCTAGCCTGGAGTGAAAGAGTAACTAGTACATTTTCCTGGTTCTTCCCATACCCCACCCCACCCCCACCCTACTCCCACCTTCTTTTTTTAAACCTTTTGGATGGATCTAGAAAGAATAAGCCAGCTACGACGCCGGTTGTGGAGAGGCGGGAGATGCTCTCAGGGCAGATAGCTCTGCTGAGCCCCTTCCCCAGGTTAACTGCGATGGGGGAGGGGAAGCATCTTGGAGCAGGGAGGGGTGGGCTTATCCCGGAGGACACCCAAGCACGACCCCAACACTGCAGTTGGGTTTTGATTGCCCTCTCCTTCCCCCTAAAAAAGCGCGATGGGGATGGGAAGGGCGGGGCTCGGGGAAGGAACGCACCGGCCGCACCTCGACCCTGCTGACTCGGCATAGCTGGCTCCGCCTGCCCCAGCCCGGCATTAGGAGTAGCCGGGGCCGCTCGACAAAGCTGGGGAGTGGCGCCCCTCCACCTGGCATGCCTGTCTGCCCTTCCGCGGCCCCGGCCCGGCGGACGACGCTGGCGGCCGGCCATCTTCCCTCCTCGCCCCCGCGGCCGACGCCTCGCAGCTCCGCACCCGGGAGATACCGCAGGCCAGCCGCCACCCACCATCCCGGCCCCCGGCTGGGGGTCAGCTGGCGCGCTGCAGCGCCGTCGCCACGTGGCGGGTGGGACCAGGGCAGCTGGAGCCCTGCCCTCTAGGGGGTTCCCATCGACATGACCCGGGGGCTGGACGTGGGGGCGCAGTTGCTTTCTTGGGGGCATCCTGGCGAATTGTCGGTGAAGCCTTTGAAACATTTGCGCAGGGCAGGCTTCGGTGCCACATGTCCACCCTCCCACTTCGGTGGGACTGCTCTGGCTTTTCCCGCCCACGGTTCCCTCGAGGTCTGCTGTCCTTCTGCGTCCTCGGTCGCATGGGGCAACACTGTGATCCCACCCAACAGCCACTTTCTAAAGGATTGACATTCAATTCTAGGGCTCAATTCGGTGTCCCGACCTGATTGTAAGCGCCCCCAGGGCAGCCGAGTCCGGAACAGTGTGCCCGGGGCAGGTCTGGAGGCGGCTCTTCGCCTGGATTGTCCGGGCCAGCGACTGACCCAGCAAGTGAACAGCGATGAGGCCCAGGAGTGGAGTTTCCAACCACGTGGAGTTTTCACGATGGGGGAAGACAGGGAGGGGAGCAACCTGGAAGCCCCCAGAGTGTGACCGAGTGTGTCTCTTTGACGGTAGCCTTCTGGGCAAATCCATTCGTCGCTGGAGCAGCGGAGGCTGCGAACGAGCCGGGTTCACCCCACCCTGGGAGCGGGCCGCCTGCCGCCCGGGGAGGCTTGGGAAATGGGCGAAGTGGTCAGACTGGTTTCCGGAGCCGGGCTCGGAATCCACGCGGGCTGGCAGGCATTGGTGGGGGAGGATTGAGCCCCGCCAGCGGCGTTGGCAAGGCCACCCTGGGATGCTTTGTTTTCCATCCTCGAAGGAGACCCTGCAGGATGGGGGTGGGAGGGACAGCAGACGTCCGGTTGGGAAACCCAGTTTCAGGTATGAACCAGTAGTCTGGCAGCTCCCCACCCCTCTGGTGCCCAGCCCCCTTCTGCCCGGTCCCGACTTTAGCCAAGAGTATTTGGGAGACTGAGTTCCCGGTCCACAGCGAACCCGGGCTTTGATCTTGGTATTTGAAAGAAACAAGGGGAGGGGTGGGGTGTGTGAAGAAGAGTCCAGCTCGGCCACTAACCTGAAAGACCATTCACAGGACACTCCCCTCTCCCAGCCTGTTTCCTCATCCATCACCATCTTTTCCAGTCAGACACTCCTGGGGGTCTGCATGCACCGGGAGATGGGGACTCAGAACCCCTAGGGAGTCGCGTGGAAAGGAAAGGAGGGTGCAGAAGCCGATGGCCACCCGCTCCCTCCCAACCTAGGACGTGCAGTCGGGAGGAATCAACCAGCGGTTGGAGACCTTGGGTGCCCCCACCTCATGCCCAGGGGCTGGGGACTTGGGAACGAGAAAATGGAGTCTTCAGGGAGAAAATTCCCTACCTAGGAACAGTGTGGCACTTGATGGAGTAGGCTGCCAGGAGCCAGATTCTCCCTCGGTCTCAGGGGTGAGGAAGGGGTGCCTCACCTTCCCCCCGCCCCACACACACATCATAAACCCCCCAGGTCGGGAAGTCCTGTGCAGGGGCGGTGAAGGAAGGGGGTGAGCAGCAAGCTGGGGGTTTGGGGCGACAGCACTGCCATCCCAGAAAAATGGAGCGCTGAATCTCGCGTTTGCAGCAGCTGCTGGGCAGCTCGGGGGGTCTAGAGAGCCGCCCACGCTGCGGTCTTCTTTGAGGTTCCTAGGGGGAAAACGGGGGCGTGAGGTGGGCACTACACGAGGTCAGTGGGGACTCGAGGATTAGTGACACCCCCCCAACCAACCCAAGTAGAAAAGAGAAGGAACTCGAGGCTAGAAGAACACCCAGCTCTTGTCACCCGCCCAGCCTGCGGGGGACCCCACCCCCCTTCCCGCAACCAGGGTGGGCTGCGGCGAAGGCGCGGGTCCAGCCCGGCAACCGAGGTGGAAGAGGTCCTTGCTGACCCTCTAGGGCTAGGCGAGTGGCCGTCGCACGAGAAGCCCCCCCTTGGGAGGGGCTGTGCGGGCTCCCAGGGAGGGGCGGGGCGAGGGCTCGGGCCCCGGAGCCCCCAGGCCGCCCAGCCCGGGTGGGCTGCAGGGGCCCCCGCGGGCCCGGGGCGGGCTTTGTCTGCCGCGGCTCCTCTTTGGGAAGGCGCCAGCCCGGGTACAAGATGGCGGGGAAAGGGTGGGATCGCAGGCGCTCGCCACGCGGAGCGGCCCCGCTCTGCCTGCAATGCAGCAGGGGGAGGGGCGGGAGGCGGCGGCGACACTGCGAGCCCCCCGCCCCCGCCCCGGCCACCGAATGCGCCCCCCCGCCGATGACCCCGCGCCCCTCTGGCCCCGCCGCCTCTGTCTGGCGGCTGCAGCCTCCGCCTCACTCCGCAGAGCCCCGGCCGCGGCAGCTGCAGAAAATGGCTGCCAAAGCGGCGCCAGTCGCCACGCTACCACGGGCGGGGGGCGGGCTCCGCGGCCGGCCCGCAGCCCCGCTCCCTTCCGCGTCCCGGCACTCTCCGCCCGGGCGCCCGGACCCTCGTGGGCACCGGGGAATCTGGGGCCGCAGCGGGGGGCGAGAGGGGAGGGGGAGGGGCGGTTACCTGCCAGAGGAGGGGGCGGGGAGTGGAGGGTGACAAGGGGCCAGTACCAGGAGGGCGCTCTCTGTCTGTCCCCCCACCCCCACCCCATTCCGCATGCCCCGTGCCCTCGCGAGGTCGCGGCGCCCGGGTGGGGCAATGCTAATGGACTGTTGACCTCGGTGACCGCTTGCAGCCCACTGTCCGCACCGCCACCCCTTCCCCCGTGTTGAGGCTGGGCTGGCCAACCCTGACTCCCCCTCAACTCCCCGCCACCCTCGGCGAAAAATAAAAAATAAATTTAAAAAGCTGTGTGCGTGCTGACTACAAAACGACCCAAGCCCGGAACTCTGCGGAGAAGATCCGGGTGGATCCTTCGGCGCCATGAGCCGAAGCGGCGGCGGCAGCTCAGCAGGTGCCGCGAGCCCACCCTCTTCTCTGCAGGGAGCAGCCCCCCGACCCCCGCCTCCGCCCAGCCAAGGGCCGCCGCCCGCGCCGAGGAGGCGCCCGCGGCCACCCTGCCTGGCACCCGGGCCCAAGCACACTTCTCTGGGCGCCAAGGGGAGCCCGGGGTTCTAGAGAGAGGTGTCCAAAGAGATCTGGAGAATCGGCCGGGGGTGCAAGCTTAGGGCAGGGCCTAGGGGCGCACCAGGAAGGGAAGGAAATTGCCCCCCGGAGCCCCAGGGCTGGTATTGCTGGGGAAAAAACGAAAAGTGAGAACAGAGGACCCGTGGGTGGGGTTGGGTTCTGGAGCCCGAACCACTTGGCGCAGTCGAGCGGGTCTGTAGCCCCCTCTTACTCCAATCGGGAAGAAATCCGGGCCGTAGTGAGTCCAGCTGGCCAGGAAGAGGTGTTCCTGTAAATTGGGACTTTATTTTCCCCTATCTGCAAGTTTCTCTCACCCCTCCCACCAACCGGGTACTCAGCTCCAGCGATTTCACCACTACTGGCTGGAAATTTCAAATTCAATAAATAAAGAGGGCAGGGACCAACAGCCAACAGGTCAAGGAACGGGGTTTCCAGATTAGAGAATGGCTTCTGCTCTTGGAGTTTAAGAAAAGAGAAGAAGCAGCACACGTAAGGAGACACCTCCCCCGTGACGGGAGAACATCTGGGGCCCTCCTCCCTCCCCTCGCTGGGCGAAGGTATCCATCCACCTACCTAAGCACGCAGAAACTTGGGGTTGGAGATTTAATATGAATGACCTGGCTAAATGGGCGTGGGCAGGTGCGGGGCAGGGATGGGCTACGTGGAAGTATCAGGAGGCTGCACCCGGGCATCCACGAATTTTTCCAGGGCTCAGAAAGGTCTCCATGGCAGAGGTCCAGAGTTGGGCGCAGACCCAGACAAATCCTCTGCCCCGAGGGCATCCCCAGTCACTGCGCGGGAGGGAAACTGTGCTTTCTGCTAGTCAAGACACCGCGGCAGCAAATCTCAGCCAAGGTCGGGGAGGGATATGTGCTGGCACCAAGGGCTGCTGCGGCCGCAGCGCTTCCTTCCGCAGAAACAGCGAGGAGGAGGAGGCGGCCAAAACTAACTCCATCCAGCAGGCAGCGCCCTCCTCAGTTTCGCACCCGCGTTTCCTGGCAGAGCCCGCTTCTGCCACCTTCCCCGGAGAGGGTCCAGGTTGGGGAATTCGAGTTTTGGAAGAGAAAGAGGGCGAAGGCGAGGAAGGATGCCTGAGACCGAGCAGAGGTCACGCAGGTCATCGTTCTCCGTTCCCATCCCCCACCCGAGCCAGGTCTTCTGTGCGACCCCCACCTGCGCAGGGCTCCAGGCACAGGCTTCCCAGTAGAGGGCATCGCTCAACGCCTGGGCTAGGCGGCGGCCCTAGAGGCAAGCTCTATCACGGGCAAAGTCCCAGGGCGCTAAGGTGCTCATTGTCTTAGCTGTCCCTTTTGGTTCTCCTGGGGACAAGCGCGAGTCCCCGAGAGGGTAGCTCCTGTCGCCGCGGCGTCGCTAGGAGAACACGCGCTTCGGAACTGGTTACCACTCAGGAGGGGTCAGCTGGACACCTGTGCGTGCGTGCGCGTGCGCGCGCCTCTGAGAGCGAGGGAGGGGCCGAGGGGAGCCCTGGGAACCGCTGTGCGTTTACTGCCCGAGTTTGAGGCAAACCCGAGCCTCAGGTCCATGGGAATAGGGACATCTTCTTCCTCCTCGGGCTCCCGTCCAGCGGGTGGGCTCAGCGCAGAGCACCTGACCTGCATCCCGCAACCTCCAATGCACTGCGTTCTGCCTGGAAACCCGAGGGTGGCTCTATCAGTACATTTTTCTCCCCCACGCAGCGTTCCCTCCACCACTGGCAGTTTTTTAAAACAACCTTTCAATGAGACATCGATTTATCATTATTATGATTGCATTCAGAAATCCAGCCCGAAGGGACACCCTGGGAGATAGTAATTTGGTGGTACCTAGGGCGGTTTGTGGTTTAGCACATCCCTAGTTCCGTAACCACATTTATTCGGCAGCTAATTGCTCTAATTACCTTTGGGGCGTGAGAGGTGAGCGTGAGTATGCTGCGGGCAGAGGGGAGACTTGGACTGTTCCCAGAGCCCCGTGCGTGCACACCGTGGACCTGATGCTGCTGCAGCAACCGCAGTAGCAACGCGCGCTCACACACACACACACCCTCCAGCTCCCCTCCCGCATCCGGGCCTTCCTGCTCCTCCGTCACCGCTCGCAAGGGTTTGGGGAGGGGGTGCGTGGGGTGGAGGTGGAAGCGTGAGCGGAGGGGGCGAGAACAGGCTGAGCGGGAGGAAGAGAATGATAACGAGGCCGAGGGGGAGGGGGAACAACCGCGAGGAGAAAACTTGGGGAGAGGGTCAGGCAAAAATGGGGGTAAGCAAGGAGAGGGGTGCGGAGACGAGAGGCGGGGAAGCCGCGGGAGAAAGAAAGGGAGGTGGTGGGGAGCGGGCGGGGGCGGCTGGCTCGTTTCCACTCGTGAGAGCCGGTTGCCGAGAGACGCGCGGGCCAATGAGCTAGCACCAGCTCAGCCCGGCACCCGCCGCGTGCCCTTATATGGTGCGGCCGCTCGGCGGGCGCTCGCGCACATCGCCATATAAGGGCAGGAACCTAAATACAGGCTATACCTTGTTCTCCGCTCGCCCGGCCGCGGCCTCGGCGATCGATGAGCGCGCCGCCGAGCGGGCTGCGGCGCGCGGGTCCCGGGAGCCGGCGGGGAGGGGGCTGCGGCGGCTGCGCAGCTGGGCCAGATGTGGCTGGCGCAATGGCAGCGCGAGCCAGCTGTGGCGCTCGGAAGGTGTAACCCGCAGCCTCCAGTCTCCCTCTTTCCTTTCTCTCCCACTCCAATCTCCCACTATTTCCGAGGTGCAGATGCAAATGAGCTAGAATTGACATCTAACTGCTTTTGTTTTAAAATAATAATGTGAGCGAGTCTGTGTTAAGTCTGAGCAAAGGCCCAGGATCACGAGAAACCTAGCCCCACGCTAGGGAGCTGGTAGGGTGGGGAGGAAAGAGCCCTGGACTGTGATTTGAAGGTTCGAGGTCCCCTCAGCTTTCTCCCTAGACCTGGCCCGTGGTGCCGTCAGCTGGCATCCAGCGCCTTTTCCTCCGACCTCCTCGGTTCCAGGCCTGGCGGAGGTCCCAGGCCGGGGCTCGAGAAGCGGGGGCTGCGTGTGGCCCGAGCATAGAGGACCCACGGGTTCTGTGCCTGGGAGGCCCAGGCAGCCTGGAGCCAGCGGAGCGGCGGGAGGCAGCGGTGAGAGGCGTCGCTGTCACACCTCTCAGCGTCTTCTTTGTACCTGCCCAGCTCCTGGACTGCGGGCTACATGCTACCCAAGGTGACAGGCCTGGCAGGTCCGCGGCCCAGCAACGCGATTGGGCCCAAGGAGGCGAATTCAGACAGCTGCGAGGGAGAGGGCCCGCAGGAGGTCTCTTTGAGAGAGGAGGTTGGCCAGAGGGTAACCTCAGAACAACCGATCAGCCTCAGACATCTCCCGGCTCCTGTGTAACCCTTTGACCCCAAAGTCCTGTCTCCAGCTTGTTACACTGCTTGGTTTCTCCCTTCCCACTTCTGACCCATTTCCTAGCCCACCCAGAGAAGAGTTTTGGCCTCCTCCAGGCCAGGGTCTGGACCAGGAATGGCCCCTGGCCAGGATGCCAGCCAGTCTGGAAGGAGCCTCAGTGGTGTTATGACATAGTTCTCCTGCCAGCAGAGTGGGTGGGACATAGCTTTGCCAGTGAATGTTGTTGGAGATCCCACATAGCTTACCCATGGCTCCCCACTGTGTACCAGGCTGAGGCCTTTACTGCCGGCGAACATGAGAGACTCCCAAAGAGTCTTGCCAGAGGGCTGATGGTCCTGAAGAAACCTATGCATCTGGGCCAGTGGCCCCCAGAATCTGAGAGACGCATTCCCCATCACCCAGTGCACCGGTGTCTCAGGTGCCCCTCTCCATGCAGTTTACACTGGGGTTGTGTCCACTTTGTCTTGGCTTCCCCAGTGCCTGGAGTTGCCACAGAGAGAGAGCCTCTTCCCTCTAAGGAGGCCATTTCCAGTAGCATGATGCCACCTATAGAATGTACCTGGAATTAGTCCCAGCTGTGGCTATGCCTCCAGCAGCCTGGTGCTGTACTGGAACTGGAGAGAAGATAATGCTCCCTCCTTGTCCCCAATTGAGGTTCGGACTGGAGAGGTAGTCTCGTCACCCAGCGCTTCCTCCAGGACTCTTCCTCTTGCCTTCTTGAACCCCCCAACTGTTTAGTAGTTCTGTGCCTGGCATCATTTGAGAAACTGAGACCAGAACCTGGAATGGCTGGAGCAGGAATTCCCAGCTCTCCCCAGGAGTCCCTGTGATTTCCCAACAGTCACAAGCTCCAGGGTTGTGTGCTGGCTGAGGCATCAGTGGTCAGCCGTCAACGGTGAACAAGTATTTTCTAAAGGTTTTGGAAGCCCAATAAACCTGATCACATGACCCCAAATGTACAGAAGGGGGAAACTAGACAGGCTACTCTAAGGCTGCCTGATCCAAATGACCCTTTTACAGGACAAACTGAAGTCAAGAAGGGAAAAGAAAAATGACTTATCCAAGGCATCTCAGCCAGTCAGGGGTGGAGCAAGTACAGGTCTGAATCCAATTTTTTTTTTTTAATTCCCCATCCACTGCTGTTTGGATTATCCAGGCACGTCTCGGCACAAGCTTCCATGTTTGCATGGCTTGGTGGTCCTGGAACCCTGGAGCTGGTGCATGAAGTCCCATGATGGCTGCCCAAGTGGCTTTACCTGGGCCTTGGAACTGAATGCCTTTGGTGGCAGCCAGTAGCTCTTCCTGGGTGGCTGGGGAGGAGGAGGGGGGCCAGAGGCAGGAAAACTCTCTTGGACCCTGACCTCAGGCTGTTTCGCTGCTTGTCTGGGCAGAGTCTGGGAAGTCCAAGGGTCAGTGACCCCAACTGCACCCCAGATGACTCTGTTATGCCAAACACCATGACTTGGAGCAGCAGTGGGGCGTGTCTAGCTTCCTGCTGTGCTTGGTTCCAGTACCATGACACCTCCTCTTAGGCACCGCAACTCCTGGGTGACAGACCTAAGTCAGCCCTGTCCTCAGCTTAACTTGGTCACCAGTAAGTTACTTAGCCCCACTGAACTTGTTTCCTCATATTTAAATGTGATTACTGAAGTCTCCCTCTAAGGACTGTGATGAAGAATAGAAGAGTTTGGAAGCTTCTAGCTAGAGCTTGGCATGGAGCAAGCAGCCATTGCTCAGCAGATGGAAGCTACATCTATCCACTCCCACCACTCCTGCACACCCTCTTGTGCCAGGTTAGGCACAAGGCTCTGCTAGACAAATGACCATAAAGCTTCATGTACATTTGGGCCCATGTAGAAACATGGGAAACTCCATGTAGAAACTCCCAAGCGCTCTCCAGCGGGCTCCCTTGGGCAGCTAATTTGTGGGTGTCAGCTCCAACTTCCACCCTATCCTTGGATAAATTTCTCCAGTCAGTACTCTCCAGTTCTAGCCTGGCTCCATCCTCTGCTGCAACCCAGAATCCAGCAATCTAGCCTTGGCTGGCTTCCCTGAACATCCCTAGGAGCTCTCCGGTGTAGACTGCACCAGGATCTTTCTCTCTGGGGAACAGAAGTGCCTGAACCCACAGAGGCTGGAAGAAGCACTACCTTACTGTAGGAAATTGAGTCTGGGACCTCTTTACTCATCTTAGAAAAACAGCACGTGTGTGTGTGTGTGTGTGTGTGTGTGTCTTGCCTTCCTGGGATCCAAATTACTCTCCATGTGGGTCCACTAGAGGTACCTATCAGAGCAACAAAATGGGAAAGACCCTGCCAATTTGGCAGTTGGGAATACTGATTTTTCAGAGAGGAGGAAGTCTGCTCATCTTGTGGGGCAAAGGCTGAAGGCACTTTCCTGGATTCCCCTGAGCTGGAAACTTGGGCTGGACAGCGGTTGAAAGCATCAGCTGGAGGGAGCAGCAGGATTAGCCTACAGGCTCAGAGTACCCTGGGGTGGGGTGGGGGAGGCTCTGTCTGAGGCTCCAAGTCATCTCCCCCAAGCCACCTCTCCTCCACTTCTGTGCCCATCTTTCCTTCTCTTCCCTCACACTTGCCTGTGGCACACCCTCGCTCTCAGGATGGGATCCCCACGGTGGATATCGGTTCACTAGTCAGCCCAGACAGGCCACTGCCCCCACTCGCTTCTGACTGGTCCAAGAGCCTTTAAAGCCCAGCTGGCTTACTGCGATCCCCGCACCCACTGCCCTCACCCTCTCCATTTCCACTGGACCAATCCGCGCGGATCCGACTAGCGCAAAGTGGGGCGCGAACTTTTCCCCTAATCACACTGGGGAATTTGCATTTAGAAGTTTCCGCCTCCTGGGAGGAAAGCTCACCACCCCGCTGCCCCGCACTGGGGCTAGCGACAGTGACTCGGAGCCCGAAGCCTGGCGCCCGGCGCCCCTAGGTCGCGGGCGCCGTTCCAGCGGGGTGGCCAGCGCCTCTTTCCGCGTGGGCCGCTCTTTGTTCTCGGTCGGTTGAGCCCGGCTTGGCTCCGGCTCTAGGGTCAACGAAGCTATTACTCCGGACTTTGCAGGCTGGATGGCGCCTCCCTCAGGAGGAGAGGCTGCTCCCGGACTGGGGAAGTTCGATCTCTCCCCTAAGCTTGCGGTGAGGGGTGGCGGTGCGGTAGTGGGGGGGACTGTTTAGGGACCCACTGCCCGGAGCTGCTAGAATACTCGCAGCGGCTGGAGAACGAGGTCGGCTAGGGACCTCCTTCAGACTTAGATTTAGGAAGCTGTTAAACCGGCAACGCCCTGAAAGTCGGACTCCTTTCTCTACTCTTCACTGGGTGTCCACCCTACTCTCGCAAAAGGAGAAATTGAGGCTGAAACCTGGATCTGGGATTGGGAGACTAGGAGCCCCAATTCTCCCCGCGTTTGTTTCCCAGCTAGGAAAAGACTTGAGGGAGGCTAGAACTTTGCTCCCGTATTCCAGGGGTGCCCTTTCCTCAGGGTACCCATCCTCCTAGGGAAGAAGCTGTGCTATCACACCCACCGCCAGGAAAAAAAAAAAAAAGATAATACCTCCAGGGTGAGCTGTGCCACCCAGGGAGGTGTAAAAAAGTCTGGATGGAGACTGCGTCCAAAAGGCAGTGATAATAAAAGCAGAGGAAAGAGAAGGATGGAGGGACGGCTGGTTTACTGTCCCAACCCAGTAGTCGCGACTCTCAGCGACACCCTCTCCCGTGCCGGGAGGTCTGTTGGCGCCCTCCTTCCTTTCCGCGGAAACAGCCAGTCCTTCGACTGTGGGCTAATCCTCCGCCCATTTCCCCTCTCGCTTCCCCACTTCACTCTGCAGGTCGCTTCACTCTCAGCAATTCCTAATCCTGCTTTCCCTCTTCAACTCTGATTTTAAAAGAAATATAAGAATTATTTCAAAAGAAGTGACCGCAATGGGGGCTTTTTCTGCCACCTCCTTAAAAAACGTAAAACTTCCGTCTTCTTGGAAGAGATAGGGAATTCCTGTCCACAGGGCGATGCAGGGAGGCTGGGGGTGGATCTCCCACCCTTACGCACTGTGCTCTCTCTGCGTGGTTTGCTGGGGAAGACAAGACTGACCTTGGAGGTAACAAGTCCTTCTGAAAAAATCCTCTGGAGCCCAGAATAACACTGAAAGTGGCCCCACGATTACAATTCTGGTCCAAATCCATTTACCATATTTATTTGTGGATTTCTCCCTCCCACTCCTCTTCATATTAAAAAAGATCAAAAAGACGTTTTAATGTATAAAAGATGTTTCCTCCACATAATACCCTCATCACCACCCACATACCTTTTTTTTTTTTTGCTTTGAATCCAAGGACTTTTGCTGCGCCAATCATCGCGGCGACCGTCCCAGAGCAAGGAAGTGATTCCTCTTGATCTGTCCAAAGGGTGGGGAACTGAGCCCTAGAGGGGCCAGGCCAGAGGCCCAGAGCGCTGATCTGCAGATACCTCCTTAATCCTTGTCGAGCCGCTCGTCTATCTTCTCTCTGCCCAGCGCTATTTTCAATGTCGACCTGCTTATATCCCCCAGCAATCCCCCATGCTGTCCCTGTTTCTTGGGCCACTGAACCTCCCACCAAAAAAAGAGTGTTTTCCAGGATTCCCACGGTGGCTCAGTCCTTCACCCGTTTGGCCAGAAAGTAGCTACACTTCAACTAGATAAGTAACAAACTCAGCTGTGAACCTGACATTTCCACTACTTTAAATTTCACCGCTCCCTGGTCCTGGTCAAGAACCCCATACTCAGCAAAATCAGTTTTTCTTGCCGTAAGCCTCTGTTTTCAGGATCTTAAGGACTAACTGAAGAAATCAAATTAATTTTGCCTCTGATTACTGTGTTATTCTAGATAAGCCATTATTATGCAAATGACAGAGTGCGGCTTTCAAGTTGAATAAGAACCGTGCCGGGTAGCGGCGCAGGACTGCCCCAGATGTTTGCATAATTACTTCTGCCCTAACTTCTAGAGTGCAAAATGTCAAGGGAGGAAGTGGTGCGGGTAAATACGGTACCACATTCCCTGAATTTGATTTCCTAGAGAAGGGCGGGGAAGCCGATCTGAGGCTTTCGTGTGGAGCGAGAGAAGGCGTCCCGACTCTCTGCCGAGGGTGTCCCAGCCCGAGTGGCCGTCGACGCCCTCCCCCTCGCGGGTGAGCCATCCCGCAGCCAAGAGTGGCCGGAGAGACCCGGGTCTCGCCGGGGCAGTGAGGCGCTTGCGCGGGGACTGAGCCGCTGCTAGCCGCGCGCTTTCCGGCAGCCCGGGAACCGGCAACTGGGCTTCTGGGCGTGCGCGGAGCCTGCGCGCTCTGGACATTCAGCCTCGACGCCCGTCCGGCCTGGTCTGACCCCCGACAGCGCCCCCTCCTGGGGCTAAGGCTGGGGGTGCACCTCGGGATACCCGGCGCGGGGCTACAAGGAAAGGCACTGATCAGAGCCGAAAGGACGCCGAGGTTCCATCCACGTCCGTCAGAGACAAGAAGGCCGGAACCTCCTAAGAACCGTCGCCTTTTCTCCGTCGAATCTCAAACGTCTGCCCCTAGGGTTTCCCGTACGCCCCCGCCAGGGCGAACGCGTCGGCGGAGCTCGGCCTCCGGGGGGGAATTCCGCTGGAGCACCCAGACTCATCCCCCTACCCCGCAACATGTGCCTTCTTGAAGGACCTGGCAGGCTCTTGGTGTTTCTGATCTCCGAAACGGGAGACTGGACGTTGGCTCTTCTCAGCGTGAACAGCCTCACGAGGAAGTGGTACTGGCCGGGGGATCTCGAGTTTGGAACTAACTCGAGGTCCCGAGTGAGTGAGTGAGTGCAGTCGCTCAGTCGTGTCCGACTCTGCGACCCCATGAACTGTAGCCTACTAGGGTCCTCTGGCCATGGGATTTTCCAGGCAAGAATACTGGAGTGGGTTGCCATTTCCTTCTCCAGGGTATCTTCCCAACCCAGGGATCGAACTCCGGGTCTCCCTTATTGCGGGCAGACACTTTATCATCTGAGCCACCAGGGAAGCCCCATCAAAAAGTCACTTCAATTCCTTCCGCTTGGGGGCGGGGTAGGAAGTGAGAATGAACGTGAAGAGCCCGACGGAGTCCGAGGCATCCCTGTAGATTCCCTGGGGGCGGGAGAGAGCCTGTGGAGTTGGAGAGGGCAGTGCGGCGACCAGTTGGTCTGCATTGCTGGCGACCGAAGTGCCTACCCTGGCAGAGGTCGGGTTCTAGGGAGCCCAGACCTCGCTGAGCGCAGGCTCTGGGGCTACCAGTCTTCACCCGGTGTCTTCCCTTGGGAAGTGTATGTTCCCTGCCTTCCTGATGGATGGGGTCACCAGCGGGTAGGCAGCACACACACACACACACACACGGACCCTGCCTAGTCACTGCAAGGCCAAGGCTTTCCCCGTGCAGACAGAATGCGGAGTCAAACTCTTCTCCTGGAGCATCTTGATCACAGACTGAAGTCAGTGTGTGGGTCAGTGAGCCCTGAGGCCAAGGATGACGCCGTAGGGGAGTTCTCGAGTCCCGGGAAATCTCGGGGCTAGGAGGCTTCGGATAACACCTTCCTCTAGGCTTTGACCCTTAGTTTTTGACCCTTAGGTTATCCATTTGTCTCTCGCGGCTCTGCCACTCCCCCATGCCCTCTTCGCCTCTCTCAGTTCCGCCCCGGCTTAGGCCGTCGAGTCTGAGCCCCTTCTTCAGGGCCGACGGGAACCGAACTCCCAGACTCATCCATTCTCAGTCCCCTTCCATCCTGCGGGACAGGCACGGATATGCAGTAGCTCAGGTCTCCCACTCACCTCGGACCTATCTCCCCTTGTACCCCTCCAGCCCCAGAGTGCCTCCGGGCTCCTGGAGCGGGATTTTGCAAGCAACACGAGGCTGCCTTCCTGGAGAAGATTTGGGGGATTCACCCCGCGGCGCGCGTGAGCGCATGCGCGCCAGCTTCAGCGCTGTGCGCGTGCTTCCACTGCACCGCACCCGCAAGGAGCTGGGCCTCCGCGCTGCCGGAGTCGCGGTTTTGGTAGCAAGCCTACCTGATGCGACGCCTCCCGAGGCAAGTATCCTAAGGGGCAAATTTAGACTGCGTCTAAGGAGTCTAAGGAGCAATTTCCCTGGGAGGGTCAGTGAGCACCCAGCTCCCTCTTTGTGGGTACCCCTCATGGGAGGCAGGGACAGCTCTGGCTGATACTGGATTCCTTGAGGGAAAGTCACCCAATCCAGACCCACCAAGTCTCATTAGCCTGACCTGGCCCCAGAACACTAAGAAGGACAAATGTTACAGTAATAATAAACATTTATTGAGCATTTACTTATGCCTGATGGTGTGACAGTGCTTAAAAAAATATTAATATTTCTTTTTAAAATAACAATTATGGGGACAGAAGCACAGAGTGGTTAAGTAACTGGCACAAGGGCACACAGCTAATAAATGAATTTGAACCACTGGCCCTGGAGCCCACAATTTTAGCCACTGTGCTCTGTGATGAAGGAAAAACAAAGACTTCCACTATCATCCAGCCTCCAAGTGAGTTGATTTGGCTCCTAGAACTCATCCCTCACTCTGTTGTTTCAGTCTCTCTTTCTCTCTCTTTTTTTTTATTCTGATGGCCCAGGTCAATGTTTCTGCTTAGCATGGTCAGGTTGCTCACTCTGACAATGAGACCACTGTCTTCTATGGCCAGTTCCATTGGCCCTTTCTTACCTTGAATAATTTCCATAAGCCGGGAAGAAGTGAAACATCTAGAGGGTTCCAAACTCCTGTCCTACAGTATCAGAGAGCACTGGGCTTGGGACTCCTCACACAGAACCCCTGCTGTGTGGCCCTGGGCAAGTTATTTGGCTACACCGCGCCTCAAGTTTCCTCATCTGTAAGATGGGGATTATGGAATTACTTTTATCTGGTTGTTGTGAATGTTAAGTAGGATAATGCAGCTGCTCAATAGATGCTGCTTGCCCCGTGGAGCTGCCATTCATCCTGTGATTTCAGGGGGCTAAGTCAAAGGTTATGTTGCTTCTAGAGTATGTGCAGGCTTGTGAGAAATGTGCAGCATGGTCATCCCTTTAGTATCCTTTGCAAATTATTCTAGTGTTCCTCTGACACCCATTGAAAGTCTACTCGGAAGGAGAAAATGGGACAGGAGAGGTGGGAACTTCTTGATTCTGGGAAGGACTAGAGGCTGGAAACTTCTAGGTTCCAGGCCAGAAACCTTGGCAGCCTCCCTCCTGTCACCATCCAGCCTGTCCGGGTCGGGTCTTTGGGACTTCTTTGCAAGGTGTTGGATCACCTCTGCCTTTTCTCCTGTAGCGGGCGAACAGCCTCCCAGAGGCATCCGGCCCTGTCCAAGCGTGGGGGCGGCAGAGTCGGAGGACGCCTGACGGGCTCCGGGGCTGCTGGTGGTAAGCCACGGGCCGCGATCGCCGCACACGCGGCCACGCTCGGAATCACCCGTGCTCGCTTCACAGCCTGCCCTGCCGTCGCGCCGGAGGCGGATGATTTCTAAATCCGCCCGCGTCCGCGGCCAAGACCAGGCAGGTCCGACACCCGCCAAGCCGCGGAGCTGAAACGCTCCCAGTGAACTAGCCGAGGCCCGGCCGCATCCTCCAGCTAGAGGACGGGCTGGGGCTTGTTGGTTTGGCCGGCGACCCAGGAGCCGAGCCCGTCACCCCGGTCGCCCTTCCCCTTTCCACTCCTCGGACCGCGCCAGCCTCGAGGACCCCTCCCCGGGGCTGAGTCCGCGGGCAGCGGACACTGGGCAGCCTAAAAGGGCCCTGGACCGAGGGCAGCCCTCAGGTGAAGGAGGCGGGCGCGTGGAGGCACAGGATCCCCACACCTTCCGGAGACTGGGCCAAAGGCTGGGGCTGGCTTCCAGAACCCGGAGCAGGTTCTGGGGGCACTTTGTCGGGAAGGGAAATGGCAGGCATGTGCCCAGTTCACCGAAATGAGTGCAGAATCGGGCAGTAGACCTAGGGGGTCGGGAAGCAGGTGGCCCGATGTGGGCGGGCGTCTGTATTTCCACAAACAAAGGAACAGGGCAGCTCACCCCGGAACTTGGGGGTGGTGGGAAGACGGCTAAAAGAATCGCCGACAATTTCCTTCATAAAAATGCGATCTGAGAGCATTTGATTTCCACTTTCACTCCCCCTCGCCCTCCGCCCCGACACACGCACTGTCTCCAAAGACACTCAAATTGCAGCCATATGGGGCTAAAGTAATAGGAAGCAGTTACCTTATTTACTGAAGTGGCGGCGCACTCAAACTTGCCAGCCACAGCCGAGGACCGCCGGGCAATGAAATTAAGAGCAGAAGGTTCTTGTTCTTTGAAACTTTGTTTTGTTTACACCCAGGGGTGCACGCGGGAAAAACAGTTATCTGACTTTGAAAGATAAAAGAGGTTGTGTGTAGGAAAGAAGGGAGGTGGCGAGAATTGAGTGATGAGGAAGGCAGGTCCAACAAGAAAGGTGGGGAGCTAGGTTCCTTCTTCCCTTGGTTTCACCGGCTGATCACTTTGAAAGAAGGGGTAGGGACTCAGCGGGAAGGATGCCTCTACCCACCCCCCACACTAGCGCCCTCCATAGCAGGTACAGGCAACCTCCCTCACCAACCAAGGAGGCCCCAGCTCTGGGTCGCACCAAGACTACAAGCCCATTTCTCAGACTTCTTCTCACTTAGTCTCCAAACTCTAGGGGCGTCGAGGTCACTCAGTGACCGGTGTTCACACTCTCTCCAATCCTGGTGTCTTGCAAACAGATGGCAGCGGTGCTCGAGTCAGGAGTGAGACACACCCCCATCACCAAACCCGGGGTTTCTCCGCCCACACCGCGGGACTGAGTTTCTCTGCAGCGGACAAGAACGGGGCTTGGTCTGATTGTTCTCAGGTTATTCTATGCCTCTCCTTTCCTTCAGGATCGAGTTCCACCTTTGCTATGGGCACTGTAGGAATCCCCGACGTTTGCAAACTCAGGCACTTCCAAAGCGCTAATTTTGTTCAGAACAAGTGTTTTCACAACCAGGCATAAAGACAGGCAGAAAAATGCGGGAAAGCAAAAAAAAAAAAAAATTACTAAATACCCCCTGGAGGAGGGGCCGTGCACAACAGCGCCAGGGTTTTTCATTTCCCACTTGAAGCTTCGGAGGCACTTAAGCAAAGAAGAAAGAAAAGAGAGTGAGAGAGGTACGAGGGAAGAAAGAAAGGAAAGAAGGAAGGAAGGGAGGGATGGAGGGGAAAAGGAGGAAAGAAGAGAAAGACAGGGAGGGAGGAGCTGAGCTAACTTTTTCAGCGTGAAACTGAAACCATCGACCTCTGCACGCCTCGTGCAAACTCCGGGTCTGTAAAGGCACCCAACGCAAACAGCTCGCGGGAACAGCGCCCCAGAAACCCTATCAGAAGGGAAACCACCACTCTTTGCGGGCGCGGGCCGACTCGCGAGGGATGGGAAAGGACGTGGGTGGGGAGGGGCGGTGGCGAAGCCCCTCCGTTCCTCCAGCCATTTCGGGACAGGCTCCCTCCTTCCGGCTCTAAGGTGGCCCTAAGGCTGCCCGGGGAATTCAAGAGACCGGTGCGTGGCTGGCACAGCCGGGCAGCCGTCGCCCGCAGCGGGCAGCGAATTCCAAGAGGCTGCGGGCGGGGCGTGCAGAGCGACCCGGGCCCAGGGCGGAGGGTGGGCTTTCTCTGGGCGGGGAAACCAGACACTTACAGGCGGCTGAGGCCGACTTTATTTTTACTGCCCAAACTGTTGGAAAGTATTTAAGCTTAAACAGAAACAGCTGTATCGCTGGCACCGGCCAACGAAACTATTTGTTACCGGGAATGACTTTTTATGATTAAGGACCCGGCCGTCGGCGGCCTCTCGCGGGCAACTCGCGCGGGTCGCCAGGGCTATCTAGGCGTCGCCAACTCGCTGTTCGTTAAGACCGAACGGCCAGAGAGATGAGGCTGTTCACCCAGAGCTCACCTTGTAAAGTTTGAGCAAGGCCAAAATCTGGACCCCCGCCCCGTTTCCAAGGGTGGGGGCGGGGAGTGCGGGAGTGGGAGGGTAGGAGTGGGGGCGGGAATCTCTCCTGTCCAGCGCGCCCAGGACCGCGCCGCACCCGTCGCGCACCTAACTTTGGACAGGAGGCCGGTTTTCCGCTCTGGGCTTCCTGCCCTTGAGTCAGACTCCTTGGCTCGCCTTTCCTCCTCTCTCTTGTTCTCCTCTTTTTCCTCTCTCTCTCTGTCTTCCACCACATCCCTCGCCAAGGGAAGCTGTGCTTCCAGTCAAGTTTATCACCATGTTTTAACTAAATCGTGGGTTCCGAGGAGTGGGTGCTGTTACTTGCAGCTTGGGCGATAAGAGAAAAGGGTTGGGGATTGCTGGGCCCAGACAGGGCTTCTGTCTCTGTCGCTGCCGTCCCAGCCCACGGGTCACCGCGAGCTGAGCAGGAACGTGCAGTTTGCGTGTGTGCAAACGCGAGGCACGAGAGACCCGGTCCTCGCCCCCTTTCCTGGACCCCGCCACCTTCGCCCCTCTTCGTCAACCTTCAGTGGACACTGTGAGGCTCCCTGGGTTTTCTCGCAGTGTCTGCCACGCGCATTGGGATGAGCTGCCAACAGGAAGAGTGGGGCACAGGCCCAGCGGGTTGCCCGGGTACGGGTAAAGCAGGAGCTTCCCCAGTCGCGCTCCCCAACCCCAGCCAAGCTCCAGACTCTGCCTTGGTGGACGTCCATGCCCTCCCCAACACACCCCGGCCTGGGGCAAGGAGCGGCTGGACTCGGGCTAGCGACACTTGGGGCCAGGGCCTGGAGTGGAACAGCAACGCGGGCTGGCGGCAGGGGCAGGTGGCTGCGGGTGTCCGGGACAGGTCGGGGAGGGGGCAGGAAGAAGGCGCGCGAACTCCCCCACGGGATCCTGGGGTGCGGAAAGACTCGGGCGGCAACGGCGGGCCGCCACTGGCTCTGCATTCGGCCTCCAAGCTGGGGGCGAGCGCTCGAGCCCAGCCCGCCTCGCAGGGCCCGGAGGGTGGCCGAGGGCAGGGTTGCGCGACCGGAGAAGGAGACACAGGCACATTGATTTGTTAGCGGGATGGGGCTGGCGGCAGCGGGGGGAGGCCGTTGCCATGGAGACCGAGGGTCGGGTGTGCAACCCGGGGGGAGGGGGCCGGGTGGGAACGCTGGCGAGGGGCGCGTCGCCGGCACTAGGGGGTTCGGGCGCGGCCCGCGGCGCCCCAGCACCTGTGCATTGTGCATTGTGCGGCGCGGGCGGCGGCGGGGGGAGGGAACGACGCGAGTCCTGGCGGTGGGGGTGGGGCGGGCTGGGGGTCGCCAAGGGGGCGGGGCCTAGCTGACACCGCCACCAGGGTTCCAGCGAGAGCTGTGGGGGACGCTGAGCACCGGGGGGACATCTTAGCGGCGGGGGAGGGGGCCCCGGTGGGGACCGAGGGTGGACGGCCCCCCTGCCAGCCCGACAGACTGACAGCGGCCGAGCCCGCCTCCACGCTACGCCACTTCCGGCGGCGGCCCCACCCCCCCCTCGCGCTCAGTCTCCGGAGTTGTCTCGGACTCCGCCCCCTGGCGATTGGAACGCGGGTCACGTAGCAACGCGGGGGAGAAAGCGAGAGGGGCGTGGCCCGGAGTTCGCCCAATCAGAGCGCGGGAGAGCTGGCTCTGGCCGCTCGGCTTTAGCAACGTCGTTAGCAACACGTGGGGCGGGAGGAAGCGCGGGGCAAGAGGGGAGGAGGGAGCTGGGCGAGGGAGGGGGCGGGGAGGGAGCGAGCGCGCGGGAGGGGGAGGAGAACTGACGTCAGCGGGAGAGTATTATGGTCTGTCGTGCGCTGGCTGCTGCTTTTCTGCTCCTGGAAGCGGCCAAGGGGGGAAGCGCCGAGTCAACATGGAGCTTTCAGCGGTGGGGGAGCGGGTGTTCGCGGCCGAAGCCCTCCTGAAGCGGCGCATCCGGAAAGTAGGTGCCCCCGGGCCTTGGGCCGAGCCCTCCCCTCCCGGCCCGGGTTCCCTCCCCCTGCTGCAACCCAGCTTCCCTTCCCCCAGGTCCCAGCAGCGGCCGCGGCCGTGGCGGCGGCTCTGAGCCCAAGCGCTTTCCTTAGACTTGCAGCGATGCACAGATTGCATGGGTGGGGGGCGGGGTGGGGGGAATGAATGCCGGTGCATGCACTATGTGCAGCGTTTCGTGCAGGGGGTTATGCAGCGGACGCGTGCCTTTTCGCGGTGGGATTTAGCGCATTCATTCGGTGCATGCATTTTTTGCATGTATTTCTCGTGTCCCCGTCATGCATTTTTCCCCTTGCACACACAATTTCCTTTTTGCATCTTCAGGGACGCATGGAATACCTCGTGAAATGGAAGGGCTGGTCGCAGAAGTAAGTAGGTTCTGTGCAATTCTCAACCCCAGACTGTTATTCCGGAGCTTTCTTTCTTCCTCTTTTTCCCTTTACATTGAAATACAATACAATGCAACAAGAAAAGTTACAGACATACACATGCACACCCGCGGTTCTTTCTCTGCTCCCTGGACTGACGCCCACTTCTTCCTGATTTCCTTTAGGTACAGCACATGGGAACCCGAAGAAAACATCCTGGATGCTCGCCTGCTCGCAGCCTTTGAGGAAAGGTACAGGCCCTTCCAGGCTTCAGCTTCTCACTTAGAAACACGAAGGGTGGCTCTTGTCCAGCCTCAACTGGAGGCGCACTTGGTTTCTTCACTCACGCACCCCTTTCCCCCCTTCTTTCTTTCTGCAGGGAGCGAGAGATGGAGCTGTATGGCCCCAAAAAACGAGGACCCAAACCCAAAACCTTTCTGCTCAAGGTAGGGTGACAGTGTCCAATGGTGGGCAGTAGTGTTCTTGTGTCAGTTTGTGGGAAGCAGGCCATGAGGGGTTATGAACCATTGGGGTGTGCTGTTTGTAATCTAGGAGGGAGTCCCTAGACAGGCTGTCACCGAGTCACTTCACCGCTAAGGGTATCTGAGGGGAGGGGCTTAGCCAAACTAGAATTCCTTTATCAGACCCCCTCAACCATCTAAAATAGACATAATCAACTACAAGAAAGGTACTTGGTACAAATGACTGCTTCCAGACAAATCTTCTACCCCTTTGCTTCCAGACAAACTGATACCCCTATGCTTCACCCCTACCTATATGGGAATTCCAAGGCATCAGAGGGTGAAGCTGGGAGGCTGGGGCTGGAAGAGCGATGGGGGAGGTGGGGGCGGGGCAAGGGTCCTGCTGGGTTCTTGACACTACCCTCTCTTCCTGAAGGCCCAGGCCAAGGCAAAGGCCAAAACATACGAGTTCCGAAGTGACTCAGCCCGAGGCATTCGGATCCCCTACCCAGGCCGCTCACCCCAAGAACTGGCCTCTACTTCCCGGTCCCGTGAGGGCCTTCGGAACATGGGTCTTTCCCCACCGGGAAGCAGCAGCAGCACCAGCAGCACCTGCCGAGTGGAGCCCCCTCGGGACCGCGAGCGCGACCGGGAGCGAGAGAGGGAGAGGGAACGAGAGCGGGAGCGTGAACGGGGCACCAGCCGTGCAGATGACAAACCCAGCTCGCCAGGTGACAGCTCCAAGAAGCGAGGTCCCAAGCCCCGGAAAGAGCTCCTAGACCCCTCACAAAGGCCCTTGGGAGAACCCAGTGATGGCCTCGGAGATTACCTCAAGGGCAGGAAGCTGGACGACACTGCTTCCGGGGCAGGAAAGTTCCCAGCTGGCCACAGCGTGATCCAGCTGGCTCGAAGGCAGGACTCGGACCTGGCCCAGTGTGGTGTGGCCAGCCCTAGCCCCGCTGAGGCCACAGGCAAGCTGGCTGTGGACACCTTTCCGGCCAGGGTCATAAAGCACAGGGCTGCCTTCCTGGAGGCCAAAGGCCAGGGCACCCTGGACCCTGGTGGCCCCCGGGTCAGGCACGGCTCAGGCACCCCTGGCTCTGTGGGGGGCTTGTATCGGGACATGGGGGCGCAAGGGGGAAGGCCCTCCCTCATCGCCAGAATCCCAGTGGCCAGAATCCTGGGGGACCCAGAGGAAGAATCCTGGAGCCCCTCTCTGACCAACTTGGAGAAGGTGGTGGTCACCGACGTGACCTCAAACTTTTTGACCGTCACCATTAAGGAAAGTAACACGGACCAAGGGTTTTTTAAAGAGAAAAGATGAATATCTGGGTGGGTGGTCCCAAGACCAGGGAGCAGGAGAGAGAGTGAGAGTGCAAACTTGGCATAATGCTTTTTATTTCTGGGTGGGGAGGCGGCCTTCTGGCTGGCCCTGTCCCTTCCCTACCTTCACACAACCCCTTTCCTTTCGTCCCTCCCCCCTCAGTTTTGGTTGGAAAGATTATCTCTAGAGTTATATTTTCTATTAGATGTAAATATGTTATTTAAGAAAAAATATCTAAATATATATATTTCAACTCTTGAAGTTGTTTTATTTAAATAAGGAGAGAGAGAGACTCAGTGTGGTTTAGTTGGGGAAGGCAGGCTGAGTTGGGGCAGGAGGGGTCTGACAGCCACCCAGGGCAGTAGGGAGGATGAAGACCTGAGCACTTGGCCTCTGATGGTGTCTGGAGGGACTCAGCCAGCCCACCTCACCCCTCCTCCTTTTTCCCACAGCCCCAGGGCAGACCCCTGGAACCAAGGCAGGACCCGGATTTTTTCCTCTCTTCCCATTGGTTGGCCAGGCCAACAAAAGATTGGTTCCCCAATCAGAAAGGGAGGAGGTGGGGTCAGTCTTTTTCCTTTTCTTTTTTTTTTTTTTTGGTGGTTGTTGTTTTAAGATTAAGAAATCTGTTGGGGGAAAAGCAAAGTATTAACTGGAGTAATTTTTTTGTGTGTGAAGTTGAAGGTAAAAAGTTGCGGGTGGGTGGGGAGCAGCAGAGTCCCCCCAGGACCACACCAGGAAAAAGCACTTTACGGGAGATGTGTGTGTTGTACACGCAGATCGGATCGTAGGTATGTCATGTGGACAAAACCTCCCAGTTCCCTCGATTCCTTTCCTTACTTCACAGAAAGAAAAGAAATCCAGCGAATCTGTTTACATTCCCGAAATGCCAGGATAAATTGGGAGGATTGCATGTCGGTGCCCAGAGTTCGAGACAGTTGCTGTTTTACGAGAGAAATGTTCGGGGGTGGACTTTTCTTTTTCGCGTCTTCTAGCTTCGCCAGGAGAGACGGTGACCCCCATCTCCCAGGAAGATTGGACTAGTCCCCCTCCCTCGGGGAGGGCGGGCCGCCCCCTCCCAGGAGAACGCCCGGCCGGACAGGCCCACCCAGAGGGACCCACGGGGGTGGGGGGCGGCTGGGAGCGGAGGCTTAGCACCCAGGCCCTGGTCGCAGCTCGGCTGGGAGTGCGGTGAAGGTCTGGGCTCCGGCTCGGAGCTGGGCAGGACTGGCACCCCGGCAGCTTCGGCGGGGCCAGGGAAGGAGGGGCGAGGGGAGGTTTCCATCCAAGAGAGCGCATCAGAACTTTTCCTTTTTCCTTTTTTTTTCCCCCCCCTTTCTTAAAAGCAAAAGCTATAATTTATAGGCCTTTTCGATTCGCGGAGTGTTCTCTATTTGAACTCGACATTCAAACTCCGCCAGAGGGGGAGGGAGGAGAGGGAGCTGGAGAAGAGACGGCCGGCGCGGCTGGGGAGGCCTGCGCGCGGCGGCGGGTCCCTGGACGCCCCCGCCCCGGCCGACTCGTGACCACGCTGTGTTCCAAGGACGCAGGACGCGCGCCCCTCTTTCGACTCAAAAGCACAAATCTGCCCCCCTCACATCCCGGTCCCTTCGAGGACTGGTCCTGCGGCCTCCTCGCCCTCCCCCACCCTTAAAGGGCCAGAGGGAATCTAACTTCCCATTGCTAGTGGAGGGAGGGGCGAGGGGGCCCGGCGCTTTGGGAGGAAGCACAGACTCCCGGCGGTACAGGCGGGGAGCCGGGACTGAGGGGGAAACTTCTCGATCCTGGGGGGATTTGGCGGGGACCCCCGCCTGGTTTCTCTTCTGCACTCCCCGTATTCCCACTCCCTCTTCGCAGC
This sequence comes from Bos mutus, assembly GCF_027580195.1. Classification (NCBI taxonomy): domain Eukaryota; kingdom Metazoa; phylum Chordata; class Mammalia; order Artiodactyla; family Bovidae; genus Bos; species Bos mutus. The sequence goes on along the minus strand of NC_091635.1, from coordinate 10,531,151 downwards.
CTCTCCTCCAGACTTTCTTGCCTTTGAAGTGAGGGGGTAAAAAAGAGGAAGACGGAGTACTACAGGATTTTTCTTTTTTAATTATCAAATTGCGCCTATAAAAAGCCCGTGGAATGGGGATTTTTATCTGCTCACATTTGTAAAACTGGTATTTTAGACTTTGTATAAAGAAGCGCCGTTGATCAAGTGTATCTATTTAAATATCGACGCTATTTTCAGACGAAACTTCATTGAAGGGACATGTCTGTTACCGAGTGGACGGTCATTCCAGGACCAATGTCTTTACCTGGCTGCCGCCTTCCCTCCCTCCTTTCCTGCCTTCACCCTCATCTCCCTCCCTCGGGGCTGACTTTGCCTCTTCCCTCCGACCTTCCCCTGCCCTGGTTTGCCCCACCGCCTATCTGTCCTGTCTTCTGTCCGTGGCCGTCTGCGTGTCTCCTTTGCTCGCTCTTGCGACGCTGACCTGGGGGTGGGTGGGCAGGGCAGGGGCCGCGGGGCTGGGCGTCTGCAACCGCGCGAGATGTGCGGGTGTTGGGTTTATTTAATTCTAAGATTTGTACAAATCTCGAATCGATCTCCGCCTCAGCTCGAGTGAAGCTTGGCACGTATCTTCTGCGGTTGTGAATGTCTGTATCCAATACCGCTTTTTACGTGTTTAAATATATACTTTGTAAATAGAGACGTGTTTCGGATTTTATTCCTTTTTCCGGCCCTCGAGAAGAGGGAACAGGCGCCCCGGGAGGAGAGGACCCTTCCCTCCTCGCTCATGACCCATCCCACCCGCCTCTCTCGCCCCTATCGGCCCTGGACGATTCTGTTTCCAGTAGGCCATTCCCCAGCTGGGGGGATGCCAATCAGGCGGGGCAGAAGGGTAGGGTTGGGAGGGAGCGGTAAGTGACTTTTCTTAGCCTCCTAAAGGGGAAGGTCCTGGCTTTCCTCACCTACGGACTGCACTTCTCTGCGGTCTGGGCAGAACTCGGGGATCCCGGGGAGATGGGCGCGACCTCTGGGTTCCCATTTCTCCTGGCTGGACTCCCTCGGCGCACCCCACCCCCAGGCCTGATGTCCGGGTCCCTGACGCCCCGCGCCTCGGTGCCACGCTGCTCCGGCTTCCCCACCTGCTCACCAGTGCTGTCCTGGGACCCGCCCCCCAGGCCCACCTAGCCTCGCCAGCGCTCCCCGAATTGCAGCTCCTCGCGCCTATTGATTGAGGAATTGAGTTCGCGGGTATTGCTAGGCAACTGGCTGCTCCGAGCCGGCGCAGAGCGCGCTGATGTGATTAGTGAACCCAGAGCTGCCGAGGCGCAGCCCCGCGCCCCCCGCCCCCGCCAACATCCCCCTAGCCTCTCAGTCCCTGGTCTAGGGGAGCAACACCTCCAACTCTGGGAGAGAAATGGTTCGGGGTAGCGCAGAACACAGGGTGCGGTGGGGGGTCCTCAGATTTTCCTGGCCGAAGACTTTGCAGCAATGGGGTGAGGTCGTGAAGCCTGCACAGGACAGCCGCCCTCGGGACCCCAAAAGGGCCACCGCACTGAGCGCAGTTTCACCCCGCCCCGCCCCAGAGACCTAGCAGACGTCGCCACCAGGAAAAGCAAGCGCGAATCTAGGCGCACTTGGCAGAACTGGAAGGGCTGTGGGCACGGGTAGGCTGGCGCATCTCCTATTCTTGCCCATTGAGTCGGTGACCCCGCGTCTGGCGGAGCTCTCCCGCCTTCTTCCTCTAGTCTGTGGCCTGTATGTGGACCTGGGACGGAGGGAGCGGCCAGGCACCTGGCTTTGGGGCCGTGGGCCAGCCTTCCGACGTGAGGGGCTGGGCTGGTGGGCAGAGTCAGAGGGTGGGGAGTGGAGTGCAGTGGCTTGGGGAGGATTGCAGCGGGGGGCCAGCCCCCAGGCCGTGGCCCCGTCTCTCCACAGAGACTCTCTCCCGCATTGGGTAGCCTAGTGGGCTCGTGCTTTGGAAGACAGGGAGATGGGAGGGCCCCGACTCTGCCCCCTTTCCCCGGCTGTCTGGCCACCACCAGCCTTGGCCTTAATGTGGTGCTTCTCCGGCGGGTTTCCATAACGTGGGCAGATGCTCTGGGAAAGACACCAGGTGTGGAGGCCTGGGCCTGTGGTGCTGCCTGGGGCTGAGGCATGCCTCTGCCTCCGAAGGGCAGGGCCATCTACTGCTGCCGCAGCCAGCAGGGAGCTTGGCCCAGCACACATACTGGTTGAACTGGAATCTTTATGGGTCTTTAGAGAGAGAGCATTGGGTTGGTGGGTTTTTTTTGGGGGGTCCCCCCTTTGATGCTTAACAGTACAGATACTAGTCGAGGCCCTGGGCTGTGTGCGGGAAACTCAATAGTGAACAGGCCTGCCCCAGGATTGGGGGTGGGGGGCTCATATTCTTTTCCCATCTTCTCACCCAGAGTCCCCCAGGGCCAGAGGGGGCCTGGAATCCAACAGGGGTTCGAGTTGGGGGCGTCTTAGTGCTTGATCAGGCCCAACCTCCAGCCTTTGGACCCTGGACAGGAGGAAAGGGGCTTGGGGCTGGGGCTTACTTCCTAAAAATTTGGAGACTTTTGGGTGTGTGTGTGTGTTTCAGAGCAATTGTGTTGCGGGTCGTGCAATTTGGTTCCCTTTGGCAGCTCGGAACCGGGGGTGGGGAATGTCCCTCGCGCGTCCAAAGCGCCAGCGGCCCGATCTTCGCGGGTTGCGCGCGCCCTCTAGAGGCGATGGCCTCAACCCCACTCACTGGCGCCCACCCACTCCCGGCGGCGATGCCTTTCTGAGTCGCGAGGGGAGCAGGGAACGTCTCTCCATCCCAAAAGTACTCTAGAGTGGGCCACCGTGGGCGCCCCCTCCGCGACCTCCCTTCGGCCAGGCCCTCTAGCCACAAAGGTAGGGAAGAAGGTGTCCAGCGGCCGGATCCGCCAGGCACCCTCGTGCTGGATCCAACGGCGCGGGGCTGAGCCCTAGGGAGGCCGCGGGCCGGGCCCTCGGGCCGGGTCGGGCCCCTTGGCAGCCCAACCCATTCTTCTGGGAAGGCGGTGGATTAGGCGATCAGATCAGCAGCGCAGAAACTAACAAAGGCCAGTGTGGGTCAGGGCCCCCCGTACACGTCTGGCTGTCGCTCTGTACAAATGGGCTCGCCACCGGGAGCCGCGCGGGTTGTTACTCCTCTAGCCTGCTCTTTCGTGGCCATCCCCAATCCCTTCTGCTGCCCTCAAAAGCCAGAGGACAGGACGACTAGGGTCATCCCTGTTCACCTTCTCCAAAAGAAAGCAACGCCGGCCTCCGAAGGCACAACAAAAGAAAACATGCCAGTAGCCTTCCCCGCAAGAATGATTTCAAATTCGCAGGCCTTTTCTGGAGCCGGCCAGAGCTGGGGGAAGAAGCATTTTTGTAGTGCGAATCTCTTCCTGAACTAAAACATTCAGGCCTTCACCCCAGCTAGCCTTTCAACCAGTGGTGGCCAACATCCAGGGCCAACTTCTCTTTACTTCAAAGGGAGCTTCCTTCTCCCTGGAGGCTGAAATTTATGAATAAATTCATAATGAGGGTAATGCAAACCTTAAAGGACCAGGGAAGGTTATATAATAAGCAAACCGTCTCTTTTATTATGAGCCATGGGTTAGGAGTCACAGTAGCACCACTGATTCAAAGATTCTTGTGCTTCATGGCTACTCCCCTGAATTTTATAGCTGTGTCCTTTTAAAGTGTTACCACATGTGGTGGATTCAAGGGGTTGAGTAGCTTTCCAACACAGGATCATTTGGATACTGGGGGTGGGGTGTGCATATGCACATGTGGAAATTTTGGTTTGTTTTAAAGTATTAGTTTCTGGGAGATGTCTCAAAGTGAGCTTGACTTGTGACATACCGCAGCATCCCTGGCCTCTATCCACCAGTAGCAATAACACTCACTCCTGCCCCCTGTTGTGACAACCACCCTCGACATTGCCAAATGTCCCCTTCAGTGTCCAACTGCCTTATCTGGGAAATGCTGGTGTAGGGACTCATAATCAAACCCACCCCTTTGCTTAGAAAAACATTTTTTTGACCCCATTAAAGTGGCTGAAACTTCTGCAAAGCCTTTAATTTTTTCACCCCATGATTCAAGTTGAGATAAGTATTTTGCCTCAAGAAAGGTAAAGTGAAGAGACTGCTGTTTCTGGGTATCACTCATGACACACACCAAGCTGGAAAGTTAAGAATTTATTGATATACCAAGAGTTAACAAAAAGTTAAGACAAAAACCCTCTGATACCATCTGCTAATGACTCTCCCCTACAAAATAAATTAACATCCGTCTAAAAAGATCAGCAACCTATTGCTAGTGTTAGTTTTCAAAAACAAAACAAAACAAAACAAAACTAGAAAATCCACAGAACCTTTAGATGTATGTGAGCAAAGATCTGGTCCTCTAGGTACGATCTTCCTCTCCTCCCACCCTTTCCCCCCCTAAACCGCTGTGAGTTTCCTGGGGGAAGTTTTTCCTTTTAACTAGTTGGTCCGACTGAATATGGGGGCTGGGCTGCTGTACTGTTTCAACAAAGATCTTAAGTTTCCCAAGGCAATAACATATCCACTTTTGTTCTCTTTAAAAAAAGCAAACACACACCCATAGTTTAAAGTAATTAGAAGTGGCATACATGAATGATGGGGCTTTGTTTTTTTTTTAAATTAAAAACACAAATCAAGCTAGTGATTGGCAATGGTCCAAAACTCTGGTCCTCCCCCAAAGTTCTCTCCTAATAAAACCTCTAGGCCTAGAGCCCTCTTAGTCAGGTCAGAATGTTTGAGTGTAACCCCAAACAAGGGACACTCTTTTTGGTATGAAAAATATATATATAAAAATATGCCAAATCCCCTATAGAAGACAAGACTGGCCACTCTTCCTATCCAATACGGAAGCAAACTGACAAAACAGGATTAAAACAACACTCAATATACATTGTGATGCAGTTCAGCATAGGAAACCCTGCAGGATAAAGAAACCAGTTAAATGTGTGACCAATGCTTAGCCACACACACACACACACACAGCAGTAGCAAATGGAAAAGTACTGCTTTTATTTATCGGTAAACATGACAACCAACTCTAAGCATCTAACTCTTCAGCGAAGGCTGTCACGCCTGCACGTGTGTATACACACACTCACACTTAGAGACATGAACCGCTTGGGCTCACAAGCACCAAGAAAAAACATGCAACACAGCAAGAAGGCAAAGTGGCTGGGAGTAAGATGTTTGCAGATTCAAACTTTGGGATTGAAGTAGCTGGTAAACAGAAAGGCACCCAGTCGGGGTTTGAAGACCTGGCGGCTGGAACTGTATGGTTAGTCCAGAACAGGGGTACCCTGAAGGTGTGAAGGGGAGAGCCGCTGCTGGCCTGGCTCTGCAGCCTCTAAGGCAGCACAACTTGAAGGTTATGAGCTCCTCTGATGGGGAGGCAGCCTGAGAGTCCCTTTAGTCACACCCAGGGGCATCCGGGGACAGGAATGAGGCTGGTGCCAGGGGACCAGTGTGCTGGCACCCCTTTCTTCCAGACAGGGCAGTGCACTGGCATCTCTCCATCTCCTGCTGGGGTAGTGGAGGGAGCATTCTTCCCCTTTATGGCCCACTTTCCAGTTTTAGCCTGGCTGTCTGGGACCCCCAGCCCTTGGGTCTGCCCAAGTGGGCACCATTCCAATTGCAGATAGCATGGCTATCACACACGAGTTGGAAACTGCATCTGGACACCCCTCAACCAGGTCTTGGATGTGGATCTGTCCCCAAAGGCACACTGTTGAAATTGATTTGGCTACACAAAAGCCGTATCTTCCTATTTGGCGTGGAGGGTGAGGGACTGGGGGGGCTGGAGTTCTGGGAGGCCTACCCTCAGACACTAGAGCCCACTGTGTCCCCTGCCCTCAGGGTTATGGGAACAACAGAAGACTCTACACCTGCTGGCTGATGTTAACCGGTAATTGAAGCAGAAATAAAGTTCCCTGCATTCCCACTTCTCTTTTTGGCATCAAAGACCAGTGACTCCACTCACTGATGCACCTCTCTGCCCCAAGTCAGTAACAGCAATTCTGTTGTTGGCTGGAATTGCCAAGACTGCTTCTGGACTCAGCCATCTCGGGGGAGGCAGTTGGTCTGGCAGCTCCAGCCTTTCTGGAGACCCTCTGCCAGGTGGACCACTCAGATTTGTCCCACTTCCCAAATGGTACGGAGAAACAGCTTCTCAGCTGGGAAAGAGAATATGGAACCCCCAGAGGTGCAGGGGTGGGGGGGATTGTCAGGGGAGGTAGGTGGGAAGTGCAGGAAGCCAGCCAAGGGGAAGGGAAGCAGACTACCAGCAACTGCCCACATGGCCCAGTTTGCGGGGCCACGATTAGGACTAAGGCAGTCCTTGCACCGGGTGGCAGAAAGGAGGGCAGTGGAAGTACGCCCTTCTCCTTCTGTCCCCTGAGCTTGGGAGGTTTGGGCGAACAGCTCTGGGACCAGCCCCCTCCCTGCCCGTGTTGGACTCTGGGTCAACATGTGGGGGCTGCAGCTGTTAATCTGAATCAGGGTGAGACGGCACCCACACCTACCTCTCTAGGGTTCCTGATTCCAACTGCCATGCCTCATGGCTAACGTTAAGGCCACAAGCCCTCAGCCGTCTGAGGTGAGAGCAGACAGGGAGGTGAACAGTGTCCTCACCCTTGCTGGCTCAGGCGGTGCTCTGAGTCGGGGGTTCTGACCAGCATGCCCCCTTCCCCGCTCCTCCCACAACCTGAGCAGAGTACTCCCAGGAGTGGCACCCCCCAGGCCTTACCTCCCCCGAGCCTTAAGCAACCCTCTCTTCCAGCCACTGGCAAGAACCACCAAGCTGGACCTGGAGAAGACCCTCCTCTTAACACCAGTGCCCGGGAGAGACGGGGAGGCAAGCTGACCACTGCTGTCATCACAAACCACGAAGGCAGTTCAAATAGTGAACGTGGTCGGGCTTAAGAAACACAGGACGCTCTTGGGAACATTTCACTGAGCCCCAGGCGGCCACCCAGACTTCCTGAGGCAAATGGGGAGCAATGCAAAGGCCCAGAGGTAGGAACAAGGGTGAAGCCTAGGCGGCAAGGCATCACGGTGCCTCCCCTGTTAAAGTCACAGGGAAGGCTGGGCCCAGGGGAACTCCCACCCAAGTCTGCCCCTGAAGGCCACTGGCCCCTGGAGAGGACTTGGGATGCAAGCCACGTATCAAAGCATAGCCAGAGGCCAGAGAAGGGCAGGGGAGCCAGGGCAGCCAGGCCGCGTCAGTAATGTCTCAGGTTGAAGAAGCCCACACTGGTGGGAGACTCCTTCACCGTAACGGTGATGAGGTTGGCGGTGACGTCGGTGACGAAGACGTGCTCGATGAGGCTGCGGGTGGGTTTCCAGTCCTGGCTGGTCTGGACGGACACGGAGAGGTTCTGCCCGGCGCTGGGCAGGGAGGCCGAGTCAGGGTCCGAGTCGGAGCTGCTGTTCTCCTCACCGGTACTCATCTCAGAGAGTGCAGCTGTCTTCCGCGCTTCTCCTGACGTCGGGTGGCCCTCCTGCCCGGGGGCCGTGCTGCCCTTCCCACAGTCCCTCTTGCCTGCAGGGGTGGGCATGGCGGCCGCTCTGGAGACCAGCTTTTCACCCTTGCTGACATCGGTGGGCAGGCCGGTCCCACTTCCTGCAGTGGGGCCGCCCCCAGCACCCTTCCCAGTGGCTGGGTTGGTGGCAGGAACGCCCTTGGTGGCTGGGGCGTGGCGGACGACCATGCCCCCTGCTGGCGTGCCATTCTTGACACTCTGTAAGTCCAAGACCTGGAGGCTTAGCTCCTGGGGGGGTGCAGGCTGGGGGCCCAGGCACCCAGCAAGGACCTTGTTGCCACTGTGGACGTGCGGGGGCCCTCCTGTGCTCCCTATTTTCTGCTCTACAGCTCCACTCGGGGTCTTTGGGACTTTGTTTCCTGGGGGGCTTATCCCCAGCTCCCCCTTCTGCGTCCTCATCTTGAGGTCCAGCCCGAGGCTGCACTTGCCGGTCGCTGGGGCCTTGAGGGCCAGTCTGCCGGCAGCCTGGGCCTGGCTCTGGCTCATCCGGTTCATGTAGTGCACGATGGAGCTCTGCCAGCTGATGCCCCCACGGCTGGGGCTGCCGGCCATGCCCTTCATCAGGCTGGCCAAGTTCTCCGGGGTGGCCATGGCACTGGGGCCACCACAAGCCTCCTTGGCATGGGCCTTCAGGGCCGCCAGGCCGGCCACAGGGGCGCTGAGTGGAGGGGGCAGCTTGCCTGCGGGTGCCCCCAGGTCCTTCCGGGCCGTCTTTAGTACCTTGGCCAGGCTCACGGGCCTCCGGGCTGCCTTCTGCTCCGGGGGCAGGGGCTTGCGGCCCCGCTTCTTCCGGATGGGGTCCTTCAGTTCAGGCTTGGCTACCAGGATCTGGGCCTTCTTTTGAGGCACCGGGTGAGTCTCGCGGCCCCGTGGGCCCCTCTTGGCATCTAGGTCACTGTCCTCCTCTTCCTCTGAGGAGGAAGAGGAGGACGTGGAGGAAGAGGAAGAGCTGCTGGATTTAGATTTGGAAGGGGCGTCAGATTCCTGCAACAACAAAGGATGAGGTGTCACTTCTAAAGCCTGGTCTCCAGGGGCATTCACTGGACACCTTGGAGCCAGCCCCTCCTGCAGCTTCCAGACCAGAGAGGCGGCCAGGAGGGAGCGATCTCACAGTCTGGTTCTGATGTCCTAAGCAGCGCAGTTAGAAGTGAAAGAGAACAAAGAAAAACAGGTGGCTCACAAAGAGAAGGCTGAGTGATGGACAGAAACATTCGCAGGCTGACACTGGGCCCTGCGCCTTCCAGGGGCCTGTGAGAAGCTCCCGGCCCTTGGCAGACACCTGGCACAGGGAAATTCAGAACAGCACAATTCACGTGTCTCAGAGGGGCAGGGTGGAGTGAAGCAGTGTGTGCAAGGGCTCTGCGACCAGGATATCTTGCTTCAATCTCTCCATTTCCAAAGATGATCCCTTCAGATCCTTCCAGCACACAGGAAAACCAACCACTGCCCTCCACATCCTCGGGGTGTCATCCCAAACACTAATTTGGAACACCTTCCTGGTTCTCAGGTCCCTGTGTAAAGGGGTACTTTAGGGAGACTGAGCCAACACCTGCTCTTGGCCACAAAGCTCTTCTGCCCCAAACTGGGGATGTTGGAATCAAGCCCAAGGAGTCTGGAGTCTCCTTGCCTGGCCAGCTCCCCACCTTGCTGCCGCTTCTCAAGCCAACGTGTGCGTTCAGGCCTGGAGGGCAGCGTCTTCAAGAGAGAAATCAAAGACACGTCTGATCTTGCAGCTGTGCCATGGAGCCCAGGCATGTGTGCACCTACCTGGCACGCCTATGAGCACCTACTGTATACATGTGTCCTGTTTTTTGTTCCTTGTAAGCCACTGGAGGTGAGAAAGTAGCACAGAGTGGACCTCACCAGAGTAAGAAACCAGCTGGGGTGGGGGTGGTGCTCGGCCACCCCAGAGGGACAGGGCAGGAGGCAGAGAATTGAGGTTCACTGTTGCCCCCTGCTGGCAGAGCCTCAGAGTGGCAGTCCAGGGGGAAGCAGAGCCAAAGTCTTCTGAGCAAGGGAAAGACTTGCCTGGAGATGCCAGCTGGCCTCCTTCCCCCAAGCCTGCAACCCTCCTGCCACCACTTTTCACTGGGCCGGCAGAGAGCCAGCACTTGGGGGTAAGCCGCCAAATCCAGGGCAGTAGCCACCCACCTTGAGCTTGGAGTGTCGGCTGCAGGAGGACATCACGGTGTGCTTCCTCGGCCTGCCCCTGGGCCGCTTGCCTCTCTTCCGGTTCTGCACCTCCTTCTCGTGTTCCCTGAAGACAATCAGCAATCAGAGTCACAGACTTTTCCTTCGGCTATCCTGGAACCCTATGGCTTCAAATCCCCCCAGGTAGCTTATCACCAGTTTCCCTGCAAAAACATACCCTGTTAATGAACAGATCCAAGGCAGAAGTGCAGATCCCTTTCATTTACGTTTCAGTAAAGACAAGTCAAGAAATTCAAGCAAAGCTGGGAAAGGAATTATTCCCAGTTTTCTCTGATTCCTCTTAAAACAACTTTGTGCAAATCTGCAGGGAGATAGTACAGCAGAAATTCTATACCACCACTAGAAGGAGGCTTCATGGTCACATGGTCCAACTTTCTCAGTCCAAACAAGAGAGTCCAGGGCCAGGGAGTGAGGACCACTGCCCTCCACTCTCCACCTCTCTACATCCTGCATAAAATCTCAGTCATGGGAGCACTGGGGTAACCAAGGGGTCTTCTTCCCCACAGTCTTACCCAGAGCCAGTGCTCCCAGCATATATTTCTTTCCCTGTTTCCTTTTTCTGGTTCTTTCTGTTCCTAGACTCTGTTCTGATGGAAGTACTGGCGGTATCTGACTGCATGGTGGCTGGGGCTCAAGGCAGGACAGTGTTAACTAGCTCCATGACTCAGGGTCAGAGGGCCAAAAGAGCCGCCCCCACCCACCACCCCGAAAGCATGTATTCCAGGCTACCCCAGGGGGAGAGGCTCTATCTGAAGTAGTTTCCTGGTAATTAAAATGGGCAAACATCATCTCATAGGCACCTGTAAGGTGATCTCTTAGAGCAGCCCCAGCCTGTCTCCTAAAAGGACAGGAGCACTCATGGGTCTCTGCTGACACATTAACCTGTACCCATGGGCCCAGAATATGGACTTCCCCTGACAGTCAAAGACCACATCCCCACACCAAGCAAATAACCACCAGTTCTTAGATCAGAGGGGAATCTCTGGGGGTGAAAAGAACAAGGCAGAGCACCCACTTCCCAGTTTTATCACCCCTGTGATGTAAACCAGAGTACCCCATGGTTCTTTTAAACTCTTGCATCTATCTCTGTGACATCTGCTAACCTCAGTTCTTGCCTGTTGTACTGTAAGTAAAAGTGAAGTGAAGGACACACACTCTCTGGACAATCAGGACACTTACAGAAAAAGGTACCAGCTCCCACCCCTTGGGACCTACAGCACTTGAGTTATGAATTAAATAGCAGACAGCAAGCCTGCTGGTAAGTTTTTTCAAAGGTATCGAGGCAAGTATATGCTCATTGTCTTCTCTCTCAACCCATACTGAAATCTCTTACTTTCCCCCTCATTCCATGGCCCGTTTGAGAAGACCTAAAACGTCTTGCTAGAGCAAAAAAATGGCGGCCATAGGTTGAACCAACAGAGAACAGCTGGCTGGATCGACCCCATCTGAGAAAGCTTTTGGGCACTTAATTTATCAACCTCTACCAACAGGGCAAGGGGTTTCCCTGGTGGCTCAGTGGTAAAGAATCCATCTGCTAACGCAGGAGATTCAGGTTCACTTCCTGGGTCAGAAAGATCCCCTGGAGAAGGAAATGGCAACTTGCTCCAGTATTCTTGCCTAGGAAATCCCACTAACAGAGAAGCCTGGTGGACTACAGTCCATGGGGTCGCAGAAGAGTCAGACACGACTTAGTGACTAAACAGCAGCAACCAACAGGGCAGTTCCCACACCTTACCCCCACCAGTCTGCTCTGGGATTCCCTGGAACCTTATGCCATCACAAGTCACTCACCACACTTTCCCCTGTATTTCAAAGAGGCTTCTCTTAACCCAAGTCTCCTGCCTAAAAATAGATACGACATCTTGAATTACAGCAGCAAATTCAGCCCCTGAGACTGCTGAGGGGGGCCCCCATGGTGCTCACTTGGGACCAGCTGTTTTGCAGCACGGGAAAAAAATAAACGTGCTGCTCCTGGCCCAGACACACCACGGGAGGCATAACTTTCTGCTGTGTGTTCCTGTTCCCTCTGTGAGCCTTCTTTTGCTCAATCCACGCATGAGGACTGGGAGGCCAGGTCTGCATTTTTTAGGGCAAACCTGCCACCCTGGTTTTTATTAGTGCTGTTTGCAAGCTAGTCAACAGCAAAGGCCAAGAAGAAAAGCCAGAACTTTTCACAAAGGATGTCCAAGAAGGTTCATTTTGGCAAGTCTGTCACAAAGACCAAAAGCAGCACTTACTCAGGGATTCCCAAGATCTGGACACAGTGCTGGCTCTCCGAGGGAAGGGAGGGAGAAGACGACTCACCTGGGACTTCAAACTACAGCCCAAGCCCAGGAACTCTGGAGGGCCAGCACTGCCCTGAATGACTGTGTGACAGGCCAGCGTCCCCCCAACTGGCTTCCCCCTCCCACAGGTTGGTTAACTTTCTCACTTCTTCTGGAAGGCCAAGAGCAGCCTCGGGTCCAGGATATTTTCCTCTGGCTCCCAGCTGTTGTGTCTGGAAAAGCAAAGAACAGGACATCTTAAAGTTCTAGGCAGCGACCAGCCACTTCCGAAACTAGCCCAAGTGGGGGTTGCCCCACTATTCCCTGATGCCTGCTGGCAGCCAGGGAAGTGGGGTACTGGGGATTGTTCCCCACGGTCTCACCCACATCCAGGATGAACTCCCGGGACACTCAGTTCTGAAGCCAACACCTTGTCCTCAAACTCAAAGGGAAACCATTGCCTCCACCCCCAATTAACACCCGGCCTCAGGAGGACTCTACAGCCTCCCACAGGAAGAAAACAAATCGCAATAAAATGGAAAGTTGCAGAAAGGGAAGACCCCAAACTCTGGCCCGGAGCCAGGGAGGGAAGGGAAGGCTCCCTACAGGATGCTGAGAGGGGGACGCTTAGGGGCACAGAAACGCAGCCCAAAGATTAAGAACAATGTTGCTGGCATCCAGGCCAACACCGGCCGGGGCACCCAGTGGGGAAAGCAAAGAAAGAAAAGTGCGGTCCGGGAAGAATGGGGAACCGGGTCTGCGCGAATCGCCTGTAAATAGAGCCCCTTCCGGGATGCCAAGTTCCCTCCCTTCCATTAAGAGGGGAAAGGAAAAAAAAAAAAAAAGGAGCCCTACATCCATGAATAGAAAGCTCAGGTTACAGCCGGGGAAAATACGGACTAGAGGAGGGGGGCTGGAGTCCCGCGGGGACGGTTGAGGCGGGCGGGGGCGTATGCAACAAATGGGCGCGGGAGGAACGAGCGGCGCCGGAGGGGCGCGGGCCGGGCGTGGGGAGAGGCGGCCCGGGAGCCCGGAGCGGAGCTGGGAGGGCCGGAGGGGCTTCCGGGGAGGCCGCCCAGCCCCGCGCCCCGCGGGCTTGTAAACAAAGGGCACCCCGCGCACGCTGGGCGTCCCCTAACCGCCAAACTCGAGGAGCCCGCGGAGCCCCCCACAAACTTCCCGCCGGGCGCGCGGACGCCCCCCGACGGCGCGGGCGAGGAACCCACACCGCTCTCCCACCACACACCGAGGTGGCGCGGGCGGGAAGACGGGCACCGCATTGTTGGGGACTCACTTGGAGGACCAGCCGCGCCACTTGACCAGGTACTCCAGCTTGCCCTGCAGGGAGAGAAGAGGCGCGTGAGCCGGGGTGGGCGGGCACGGGCGGGCGCAGTCCGGGCCGCACGCACCTTGCGGAGCCGCTTGCTCAAGATGCATTCGGCGGCGAAGACCTGCTCGCCCACGCTGCTCAGCTCCTCCATGCTGCCGCGCGCCCCGCCCCGACCGCGGCGCCTGCCGCTCCCCGCACAGCCAGAGCTGCCGCGCGCCCTGCCGGCCTCACACAAAGCACCGCCCCCGCCCCGCGCAGGCCCGCCCCGCGCACGCGCACCGCCACCGCACCCCTCGCGCCCCAGCCCGCCACCCGCCCCCGCGGGCCGCCCTGTTCTGGAGCGGGCCAATGAGCGCGTGGGGGCGGTGCCAGGAGGCGGGGCGCGCATTGTTCACCGCGGGCTCGGCTTCGCGCCCGGGGCGGGGGTCCCGCGCGCGCTTGGTCTTGCTGGGTTGGGGGCACGGGTGGCGCCGGGGGTCCACTAAGCTGGGGCAGGTCCCTAGCGAGGAAGAAGGAAGCGCCTCCCTTCTTCTGACCTGGCGATCACCGGCCAAGTCCCGCTTGGTCTGCGGGGCTCGCCCGGCCTCCGCCGAACTTCGTTTTCCGGGCAAAAAGCCATTGTTCTGGCCCGAATGGGGGGAAGTTGGGATGCGGCGAAGGCGGCTGCTTCCTGCCCCTGCCCCCGAGGGGCGCTGCTTGGAGCGCGGAGGGCCCAGGTGCCCTCAGTATTTTTGAACTTGGTCTCGAGCGGTCGGACTGTTTTGCGCGGGAGCGAAACGGGCTGGAAGAGGGTGGGGAAGGAATGGGAGACAAAATACGAGGGGAAGAGGTGAGCAGCAAAAACGGAGCAGCCCAACTTTTCCCCCCAAAGGCAGAGAGGAAAATGAATCAGCTGAAAACGAACGGCTCTTCCTTCTTACTTTGTTAAAAGTGGCACTCAACCCCCAAGTTTTAGGGCGCACGTAGCGGGAAAGCAACTGCACCTTTTAAATATTTTGTTGCATAATTTTAAGAAAATGAACGTGGCGGGGAAGGGATCGAAATTTGAGGAGATGGCTCTAACCTAGGACTAAGTCATTAATGGGCCCGCTAGGATTTGGCAGTGGATATCCGTTGGACCAGTTGCATGCGGCAGAGAGGAGACTGGACCGCGTTTAGAGTTAGGGGTGCCCTGGAGTCCTGAAGGGCCATCTTCGGCAATGACCCTTTTGTGCTGTTGAGAACAGTGTTCCATGAACAACTTTCCTGTTAAATCATTTAGCTGTTGAATCAGAGCAAGTCAAATGAGTAATAAAGGTAGCGTTATTAAAGTTAATAAAGTAATACGTTAGTGCTAACTTTTTTCACATCAGTACAATTTAACACAAAATTCATTTTCTGGTTTTGCTTTTCCCTTGGGCACAGCTGCAAAGTACTCTCTGTGTTGAGCAAATCGAAAAGTCGTTTCTTGTTGCAATAGACTGTCAATGTAATTTTAATCATTAAAACCATATTTATAAAAGATTCTGCAGGAGAAGTGTGCTTTTGTTGCTGTTTTAACGGGAAAGGCCTACTGTAGAAAATTTGGAACTGCAGAAGCCCATCTTTCAGTTTTTGGCATGTTCTTCAGTTTATTTGGTTAAGTAGGTTACAGTCCTTTGATAATCCTGGAGGGAACTTGGGTAACATTTGCAAACTCAGATATTGTTTGCAAAGGAGGTGGGGAAGAGGAAGATTGGAGGGGGATTTGATTGCTTACTTTGGAGGAGCTGCAGCCTGGAACCCCTCTTTTGGGGTAAAACCTGCACTCCTGGGATAAAGAGAGCTGTGTACAATTTCTAGCTCCTTTTGTATCCTCATCTTCTGGAGCCAGGCAGTAAATTGTGGGGCTGATGCCAAAGGTGTATTTATTGTAATCCAACAAATAGCTGGATCAGTTTCAACTCACCATTCTTTGCAGAATTCATCTTGGGTGTGAGGTTTTTGTCCTGGAAGTTTCCATTTCCCTCTTGATGATATATGGTATCCTGGGATACTTGCTTTTTTTTTTTTAAAGAAAACTTAAGAGAATTCTTTCTTCCTCTGAGAAATAAATTTGTCTAGAATTCGACCCCAACTTACTGGGGAAAAAGAAAAAATCGATTTCCTGGAAGATTTAATACATATATCGTCTATCCAACTGGGACCACCCAGTTTGGGTCAAATAATGTTTAGGTGATTTACTGGGAGAAACAAATATGACAGATTTAAATAGAATTAAATTCTCAGATAAATAGGGTGAGATATGATCCAAAATTTGTGAAGTGTTCCTTAAAAACAAAACTGGAAGTTGGCAGAATCAAGGAATGATTCCCGCTAATCCAGTTGTGTCAAAACATGGGTTTGGGCTAAAGCTGATTCTGTTTTCACTGTCACATTTAAGAATTATTAAGACAAATTAGAGCTAATTATTTTCTTGTTCATTCAACAAATGGTTCCCCAGCATTTGCTGTCATCTAGACATGACTGGATATAGTATAGCGTCTGTAACAGTGCTGTCTAGTAGAACTTTCAGAGAGCATGGAAATGTTGGAAATGCCTTATGTTCGTGTGCTTCAGTGTGTTAGTCACCAGCCATCTGTGGCTAGTGAACACTTGAAATGTGCTGCTGAGGAATTACATTTTAATTTTTTTTTTTTTTTAGCCGCACCTCATGGCACATGGGATCTTAGTTCCATGAACAGGGCTTGAACCCGAGCCCCCTACATTGAAAGTGTGGCGTCTTAACTGCTGGACTGCCAAGGAAGTCCCTTTATTTTATTTTAAATAACTTAAATTTAAATAGCCACGCATAAACTAGTGGTTAGGGCTTCCCTGGTGGCTTAGATGGTAAAGAATCTGCCTGCAATTTGGGAGACCTGGGTTTGATTCCTGGGTTGGGAAGATCCTCTGGAGGAGGGCATGGCAACCCACTCTAGTAGTATTCTTGCCTGGAGAATCCCCATGGACAGAGGAGCCTGATGGGCTACAGTTCATGGGGTCGCAAAGAGTTGGACACGACTGAATGACTAAGCACAGCACAGCACAGCTAGTGGTTCAGTATTGGGCAGTATACATCCTTAGGAATGCAAGGACTATAAACATATTTTCTAAGAAAGTAATGTACTTACTTAATCCTGGAACATAAATAACTTATCTACATTCCCATTTATGCTTTACTGTCTAAGAATGTTTGAAACACATACAAAAAAGATTTAACAATACAGACATACAGGTAAACATACATACTCCATTTAATGCCATTTTTTTTAATGCAAGTGACAGTGTCAATGAAAAATATGAACTAATTAATGTCGGAAATACCACTAAGAAAAGTTACATATTTTCATGCTGCCCTTATGGATCTGAAAGCAAAGATACCGAGGCACGAAGTGAATGACGGACGTGACAGTATTATTCTCAAGTTGATGGAAAAGTCAGGAATTGAGATGAAGCAAGTACCCTTGATCTGTCAGCTTTGGCAGTTAAAACTAAATAACACTGGCAACATCTTACAAAGGAATTCCCAGGTGGCTCAGTTGGTAAAGTATCAGACTGCAAAGGAGGAGACCCTGGTTCAATCCCTGGGTCTGTAAGATCCCCTGGAGAAGGAAATGTCAACCCACTCCAGTATTCTTGCCTGGGAAATCTCATGGACGGGGAGCCTGGCGGGCTACAGTTCGTGGGATTCCCAGAGTAGGATGCAACTTGGTGACTAAACCATCAACCATCTATGGTGAAGAATCTGCCTGCCAACAGGAGACACAAGAGACGCAGGTTCAATCCCTGGGTTGGGATTGAAGGAAGGAAGTGGCAACCCACTTATTCTTGCCTGAGAAATCTCACGGACAGAGGACCCTGGCGGGCTACAGTCCATGGGGTTGTAAAAAAGTCAGACACTCTTGTTGGCTGAACAAGATCAATGTCTTACAAAACAGTTTTGGGACAGCTCTTAGTTTTTCTACAAATACTGTCTCGTTATTGTAATCAGAGTTGACTGAAAGGAGTAAGTAACACCATCCACACCAGATACATGCTCAATGGTCTGCATGGGAGAAACTCAGGATATATATAATACATTGCACGATCTTGAATTGTCCCCCAACCAGGTCCCCTCACATTTGCAAGACGGAAGTAACTTACAGGCGAGCTGTGTTATGTGATGCTGATTCTGTATATGCAGTGGATAAATATTATACGTACGTGACACACAGTGTTTATGTATCAGAACTCAAGTTAAAATAAGCACAGTTAGGGCCCTTGCAGAAGTTCTCAAGCTTTCAGTTTGCCTAAGAATCCCCTGGGCAAACCATGCAAATATTGACCTTTGGGCCCCAACCCCAGAGATCCTGACCCTGGAGATCCCAGAGGCCTACTACAGCTCACAGTGCTTAGAACACTTCTTACAAAGGGCAGCCTGTCCCAGCCCAGATTTTACAGGAGAAGGAATCCTAAATTGCTTCAGGTCATGCGGCCGTGAAGCCCATTCCTGCCATTTCCTACACACGCCTGTTGGGGGCGGGCAGGCCACATCTGGAAGTGGAGAGGCAGCTGGGCACGTAGTAGGCCCTCCAGGGCTGAAGCTTTTCAAGCACCTGGGACCCGCCCCAGGCCACCTAACCTATTGCATGGCCCCTAAACAGGAGCACAGACTGGACTCACCTGGATCCTGGGGCCTGGGGAGGTTAAGGAACACTGTTGTAGGAGGGAGGAAACAGCAATTAACCAATCCTTCATGATTGTACTTTGGAGACCAGACCGCAACCCTCTGTGAGAGACCTCCCTTGTATGTGGATTTTGTTTTTAAAGACTGTCATTTATTAATTCTGCACTCATATAAGTGCATGATTCTAATTTCTTACAGCTAATGCAGTGAGAACATCTTTATTTTTTGAAACTGAAGTACAGTTGATTTTCAATGTTGTGTTAGCTTCTAGCTAAGCGATTCAGTTATGCATGTGTGTCTCTGTGTATGTATATATTTTCTTTTTCAGATTCTTTTCCATTATAATTTATTACAAGGTATTGAATATAGTGTCCTGTGCTATACAGTAGAACCTTGTTATTTATTTTATTTCTTAAAAAAATTTTGTAGCTGTGGTGGGTCTTTGTTGCTGCACGGGTTTTCTCTAGTTTCGAAGTGCCGGGGCTCCTCTCTGGTTGCAGTGCATGTGCTTCTTGTTGCAGGGACTTCTGTTGTTGAGGAGCACAGGCTTCAGTAGCGGTGGCACACAGGCTTGGTTGCCCTGAGGCATGTGGGATCTTCCCAGATCAGGGATGGAACCAGCGTCTGTTGTATTGCAAGGCAGATTCTTAATTACTGGACCACCAAGGAAGCCCCTATCTATATTACATATAATAGTTTGTATCTGCTAATTTCAAACTCCTAGTTTATCCCTGCCCCCTCTTTCCCCTTTGGTAACCGTAAGTTTGTTTTCTATGTCTGTGAGTCTCTTTCTGTTTTGTAAATAAGTTTGTTTATATCATTTTCTTTTTAGATTTTCCATATAAGTGATATCATATGATATTTGTTTTTCTCTATATGACTTGACTTCGCTTAGTATGATAATCTCTAGGTTCATCCATGTTGCTGCAAATGGCATTATTTAATTCATTTTTATGGCTGAGTAGTATTCCATTGTGTATATGTATCACATCTTCTTTATCCATTCATCTGTCGATGGGCATTGAGGTTGCTTCCATGTCCTGGTATTGTAAATGGTGCTGCTGTGAACCCTGGAGTATATGTATCTTTTTGAGTTAGAGTTTTCTCTGGATATGAGATTTTCTCTAGGAGTGGGATTGCTGGATCATATGGTAACTCTATCTTTAGTTTTTTTTAATGAAACTTCATAGTGTTTTCCATTGTGGCTGCACCAATTTACATTGCCACCAACAGTGTGGGAGGGTCCCCTTTTCTCTATACCCTTTGTAGCATTTATTATTTGTAGACTTTTTGAGGATGGCCATTGTGACTGGTTGAACATCTCTATCTTTGCATGTGCAAGATGCTAGCACATCTCTGGGATGGCATGCCTAGATGCTGTACTGAAGGACAATGAGTCTACATGTTTTTTGTTGGCTATTGCCAAAGTGTGCCCCAAGGGCCTGCACTGATTTACACTTCCACCCCAGGTAGATAGGGTTGCTTCTGTCCCCACATTCTCAACACCTCCAGGAGGTGTAAGTCCGTCTAGGGCATTTCTGAAAGTGTTTAATGTTTAGCTGGTTTCAGTGGCACTCAAACACAAATTAGTCACGTCTGTTGCGCATCCCACATCTGCTTTTTTTCAAGATCTTTGCCTGGTACAGGATTGTTCGAGTGTAAAAAAGGTTTTATGAGTGCAGTTTCCCAGTGTGAAATCCATTATTTTCACAAATTTAACAATAACTTACACATAAAAGTTTTAAATTTTAGTGTGAAGCCCTTACTTAAAAATCAGTAATTAGTTTGGAGATTCAAAGTGGTAAACGAATATACATCATGAGGTTGCTAATTGTTCTCCCTGGATGCTGGAGGTGATCATGAACATCCTCTATACATCCTTTGGGTACCATTGATAAACCCAGGGGTTTCAGGAGTGATGGATCTGAGAATTGGGTTGCAAATCCCCCTCTGAATCAAATGTATGCTCTATTTCACTCCCTTCGTTAGCTGGATTACTTCTTGTCTAAAAGAACCCAAAGAAAGAAATGTTGCTCAGGTCTCACAAGACAAGAGATTTATGTTTCTGTCTTTAATCCTGTTGTTTTGGTGAGAGACTATGAAGATAAGTTCAAAGGACACACAGTTTTCATTTTATTTTAAAATTTTTAGTATAAAGTGTTTATTTATTTACCTGACTGCACTGAGTCTTAGTTGCAGCATGTGGGACCTAGTTCCCTGACCAGGAATTGAACCCAGGTCCCCTGCATTGGGAGCCTGGAGTCTTAGCCATTGGACCACCATGGAAGTCCCCAGGACGCGACTTTTTTACAAAAGCCATTTCCTGCTTCTTGTTGGCAAAAATCTCAATGATAATCAGAGGAATTGCATTTGGAGACTAGGAATGGTAAACCAGAACGCACGGAGAAAATTCCACATTGCAGGTGAGCACGGGGTGCCCAGAGGATGAGGGAATATCCAGTTTGATGTGTCCAAGGCTGATCTTCTGCTTTTGCTGGGCAGCATCTTGCCAGGTCCCCAGCCTCCAGCTGTGTTCCTCCACCACTGTGGACCGTCATGGCTGTCGACTCAGCAAAGAGAGTGAGACATGCCCTGCTGCCAGAAGGTTCAGAGTGTGTGTGTGTGTGCATGCTCAGTCATGTCTGACTCTTTGCAAGCCTCTGGACTAGACAGCCTGCCAGGATCCTCTGTCCATGGGATTCTCCAGGCAAGAATATTGGAGTGGGTTGCCATTTCAGACAGATACTGAAAAAGCTCCCTTTCCCTTTCCTGTCCTCAGCAGTATGATTCTTCACTCTGGAAGCAACAAACGCTACCGCTTCCTAGGTTTTCTTCCAGGGGTACCTGAACCAGCAAGGATGTGTGGAGCATTTCCTCTTGCCCCAAGGTCCCACTGGTTTCTTTTGATCACACAGATGGTAGTGCACTAAGGCTGTTCTGCATGCTGCTTTTTTTTTTTTTTTTTCCCTCTTAGCTGTATGGCTTGAAGGTTATAGGCCCCATCAAGTGGATAGATCTACCTGGCTCCTTTGAGTCTCTCCATGATATTCCGTAGTTGGATGTATTGTTGATATAACTAGATCCCGATTCACAGATGCTGAGTTGTCCCTGTGTTTAGCTCTTGCAGCAAAGAGTAGCATTTGTTTAAAGAACCGAGTTTTTCTGTTTGCTGGACTGTGAGAGGGATGCAGGCCTGCAGCAGAAGTGTCCATGGCGACTGCAGAAACAAAACATGTTGAAACGCTGTTAATTTAATCGCAATGCACGGTCATCTCCTTTGACTGGGCACGTTCTCACAGGTTCCGAGAGCATTTTGAATAACTCTCAGTGCTGACGGTGGTGGCCACTGTCTTTTGAGGTATTTTTATAGGCTATTCCTCTTTGGGGAGGAAATCTATTTTACATGTCCAGGCTTTATAAGTGAAAGGGGCTGCTGTCAACATCCCCATTTCATATTTCTTGGAGACCCTGGTTCGATTCCTGGGTTGGGAAGATCTGCTGGAGAAGGGATACCCAGGCTACCCACTGCAGTATTCTTGAGCTTTCCTGGTGGCTCAGCTGGTAAAGAATCTGGCTGCAATGTGGGAGACCTGGGTTCAATCCCTGGGTTAGGAAGATCCCCTGGAGAAGGGAAAGGCTACCCACTCCAGTATTCTGGCCTAGAGAATTCCATGGACTGTATAGTCCATGGGTTACAAAGAGTTGGACACAACTGAGCAACTTTCACTTAATACAAGTGGTTTCTAGAGCCTCATGGCCTAGTGTGAACGTTGCTGGATGGGAGCATGTGTCCCAGAATGAATAACACGACAGTGTACCCACCACTTCAGTAGACAGTACTCACTGCTACTGCTAAGTCGCTTCAGTAGTGTCCGACTCTGTGCGACCCCGTAGACAGCAGCCCACCAGGCTCCGCCTTCCCTGGGATTCTCCAGGCAAGAACACTGGAGTGGGTTGCCGTTTCCTTCTCCAGACAGTACCCACAATACCCACAAATTCAATATCAACAACCTCAGATGCTCAGATGACACTACCTTTATGGCAGAAAGCTAAGAAGAACTAAAGAGCCTCTTGATGAAAGTGAAAGAAGAGAGTGAAAAAGCTGGCTTAAAACTCAACATTCAAAAAACGAAGATCGTGGCATTCAGTCTCATCATTTCATGGCAAATAGATGAGAAAACAATGGAAACAGTGAGAGACTTTATTATCTTGGGCTCCAAAATCACTGCAGATGGTGACTGCAGCCATGAAATTAAAAGACACTTGCTCCTGAGAAGAAAAGCTATGACCAACCTAGATAGGATATTAAAAAGTAGAGATATTACTTTGCCAACAAAGGTCCATCTAGTCAAGGGTATGGTTTTTTCCAGTAGTCATTTATGGATGTAAGAGTTGGACCATAAAGAAAGCTGAGCACTGGAGAATTGATGCTTTTGAACTGTGGTGTTGGAGAAGACTCCTGAGAGTCCCTTGGACTGCATAGAGATCCAACCAGTCCATCCTAAAGGAAATCAGTCCTGAATATTCATTGGGAGGACTGATGCTGAAGCTGAAACTCCAATACTTTGGCCACCTGATGTGAAGAACTGACTCCTCGGAAAAGACCCTGACGCTGAGAAATATTGAAAGCAGGAGAAGGGGACGACAGAGGATGAGATGGTTGGATAGCATCATCAACTCGATGGACATGAGTTTGAGCAAGCTCCAGGAGTTGGTGATGGACAGGGAAGCCTGGCCTGCTGCAGTCCATGGGGCCACAAAGAGTCGGACACGACTGAGTGACCGAATTGAGACTGAGACTCAGTAGACAGAGTGGAACAAAATAATGAGGATGCATGCAGATGGGAATTTGCAAGGTAAATTTTGGGTTCAGAAGTGGTTATGAGACCACACACACAGCAGATATTTTTTGAGTGGCTCTCTTGGTCAGGCACTGTGTTAGGCTACCCTGAAGGAGTGGGGAACAAGGCTGGCAGGGACCCCGGCCGACAGTGACAGCAGAGCAGGGTCCACAGCCTCATTTGGGGTGGGGGTTAGGGTTCTTAGTGATTTTTAACCCCTCAAGTCCTCAATTAAATTAAAAATCAGTTTAAAAGGCCCTGGTAAAAGTTGAATGAGAATGTGAAACCAGCCCTCACGCAGCATGGTAGGGATGCAAATGGTTTCACTATTTCTGCAAAGTAATTTGCCATTGCATTTCCTTAACACCACTCATGCCCTTTGATTAACATCTGCCTAAACTCAGACAGTAAAGAATCTGCCTGTGATGCAGGAGACCCAGGTTTGATTCCTGGGTCAGGAAGATCCCCGGAGAAGAATGGCAACCCACTCCAGTACTCTTGCCTGGAGAGTTCCATGGACAGAGGAGCCTGGAGGGCTACAGTCCATGGGGTTGCAAAGAATCGGACACGACTGAAAGACTAACACACATACACATACCACTGTAGCAAGTGTGACCAAGATGCCAGGTGGACTCGCATCTCTGATCTCTAAGAAAAAAAAACCCAGAGATGCACTAAAACATTTATTTATGTACCGATTTGTTCAATGCAGTAGAGCTTATAAATAAATTGGAAATAGTTCAATATCCATCAGTGGGCAGTTGAGTTAAATGGAGTGTCCTGTGAGCCAAGACTGAGTGACTTCACTTTTTCACTTTTCACTTTCATGCATTGGAGAAGGAAATGGCAACCCACTCCAGTGTTCTTGCCTGGAGAATCCCAGGGACGGCAGAGCCCGGTGGGCTGCCGTCTATGGGGTCACACAGAGTTGGACACGACTGAAGTGACTTAGCAGCAGCAGCAGTACTCATGCAAGGAGATTCTCTACGATCTTCAAAATCCAAGTTTTAGAAGATCTTTTTAAAGGACGTGGTAGAAGCCATGTGTAATGTTAGATGAAAAATGCAGATTAGATAAACACATAAAGTGTGGTCTCAGTATTATAAAAATATCTATATGTGTGCATGGAAGAAAGTGAGGAGAAATAAAAATACTTTGTGAGATTAAAATTAGTTTTCCTTTTTAAAAAATAATGTTTATTTATCTATTTAGACTCTGCTGGGTCTTCATTGCCGTGTGTGGGCTTTCTCTAACTGTGGGTAATGGGGGCTACTCTCGAGTTATGGTGTGGGGCTTCTCTTGTTGTGGAGCACAGACTCTAAGGTGCATGGGCTTCAGTCGTTGCTTCACATGGGCTCAGTAGTTGTGGCAAAAGGCCTTAGTTGCCCTGTGGCATGTGGGATCTTCCCAGATGAGGGATTGAACCAGTGTCCGTTGCATCGCAAGGTGGATTCCTAACCACTGGACCACCAGGGAAGCCCTTTTGTTCCTTCTTATACCTGTCTATATTTTCCAGGATTTCTGTGACGAGTACATAGTATTCTTATTGTCAGCATTTCTGAACTCAGACTCTCAAATCTGGCAGGTGGGTGGTGAGGGTGAGTAGGGGCAGACGTGGGAAGAACAGACCTTTTGAACAAGAGAGGGAGGAATTATGAGAAGGAAGAAAAGTGAAGAGGTGCTGGTTTAAATTTTCAAAAAATCCTTAAAAAAAATCTCTCACTGAGACAAAGAAAGCTGTTGCATCTTTATTAAAGTTACAGCCCAGTGAGTTTTTCTGTTTATAAATTTGAATGCAGAGAGGTCGCTTTAAAATGCAGCAAGTAGGGCCTTCCCTGGCCGTCTGGTTAAGATGCCATGATCCCAATACAGGCGGCACGGGTGCTATCCCTGGTCAGGGAACTAAGACCTCACATGCAGTGGCCAATAAATAAATAAAATGCCACAAGTAATGTCACAACTGTGATCACTCACCTAGAGCCAGACACCCTGGAACGTGAAGTCAAGTGGGCCTTAGAAAGCATCACTACGAACAAAGCTAGTGGAGGTGATGGAATTCCAGTTGAGCTATTCCAAATCCTGAAAGATGATGCTGTGAAAGTGCTGCACTCAGTATGCCAGCAAATTTGGAAAACTCAGCAGTGGCCACAGGACTGGAAAACGTCAGTTTTCATTCCAATCCCAAAGAAAGGCAACGTGAAAGAATGCTCAAACTACCGCACAATTGCACTCATCTCACATGCTAGTAAAGTAATGCTCAAAATTCTCCAAGCCAGGCTTCAGCAATACGTGAACTGTGAACTTCCAGATGTTCAAGCTGGTTTTAGAAAAGGCAGAGGAACCAGACATCAAATTGCCAACATCTACTGGATCATGGAAAAAGCAAGAGAGTTCCAGAAAAACACCTATTTCTGCTTTATTGACTATGCCAAAGCCTTTGACTGTGTGGATCACAATAAACTGTGGAGAATTCTGAAAGAGATGGGAATACCAGACCACCTGACCTGCCTCTTGAGAAATTTGTATGCAGGTCAGGAAACAACAGTTAGAACTGGACATGGAACAACAGACTGGTTCCAAATAGGAAAAGGAGTACGTCAAGGCTGTATATTGTCACCCTGCTTATTTAACCTATATGAGAAACGCGGGGCTGGAAGAAGCACAAGCTGGAATCAAGATTGCCAGGAGAAATATCAATAACCTCAGATATGCACATGACACCACCCTTAAGGCAGAAAGTGAAGAGGAACTCAAAAGCCTCTTGATGAAAGTGAAAGTGGACAGTGAAAACGTTGGCTTAAAGCTCAACTTTCAGAAAACTCAGATCAGGCATCTGGTCCCATCACTTCATGGGAAATAGATGAGAAAACAGTGGAAACAGTGTCAGATTTTATTTTTGGGGGGCTCCAAAATCACTGCAGATGATGATTGCAGCCATGAAATTAAAAGATGCATACTCCTTGGAAGGAAAGTTATAACCAACCTAGATAGCATATTGAAAAGCAGACACATTACTTTGCCAACAAAGGTCTGTCTAGTCAAGGCTATGGTTTTTCTTTTTTTTTTTGCATTGATTGATTTTATTTTTAAACTTTACATAATTGTATTAGTTTTGCCAAATATCAAAATGAATCCACCACAGGTATACATGTGTTCCCCATCCTGAACCCTCCTCCTCCTCCTCCTCCCCCCATACCATCCCTCTGGGTCGTCCCAGTGCACTAGCCCCAAGCATCCAGTATCGTGCATCGAACCTGGACTGGCAACTCGTTTCTTACATGATATTTTACATGTTTCAATGTCATTCTCTGAAATCTTCCCACCCTCTCCCTCTCCCACAGAGTCCATAAGACTGTTCTATACATCAGTGTCTCTTGGCTATGGTTTTTCCAGTGGTCATGTATGGATGTGAGAGTTGAACTGTGAAGAAAGCTGAGCACTGAAGAATTGATGCTTTTGAACTGTGGTGTTGGAGAAGACTCTTGAGAGTCCCTTGGACTGCAAGGAGATCCAACCAGTCTATCCTAAAGGAGATCAGTCCTGGGTGTTTATTGGAAGGACTGATGCTAAAGCTGAAACTCCAATACTTTAGAATTGACTCACTGGAAAAGACTCTGATGCTGGGAGGGACTGGGGGCATGAGGGGAAGGGGACGACAGAGGATGAGATGGCTGGATGGCATCACCGACTCGATGGACATGAGTCTGAGTGAACTCCGGGAGTTGGTGATGGACAGGGAGGCCTGGCGTGCTGCTATTTATGGGGTCGCAAAGAGTCAGACACGACTGAGCGACTGAACTGAACTGAACTGAATGTCACAACTAGAAGCTTGAAAGAGAGAACAGTTGCAGCTGAGACTCTCATGCATCTTTCTGAGAAGTCAGACCCAGGGGGCCTGACGGGGTGAGGCCTTGGAGGACCACACCCTCACTCTTTTGATGTCTTGAGGGAACATCTTGTTTTCCAGGCAGGATGTATTTGTATGCTTTGCTCTCTGACTCTGGTTATGTGGAGAACACCCACCTTCCTTTGGAGTGCTGACCCTCGCCCTCCCCGTGTAGCTGTGTGTGTTGGTGGTGGGGCTGGACATTGGTCCTGGGAGCTTATGCAGCTCCTGGCCTGGGGACAGCTATGACTCAAGTAGGGGCTATTACAGCCCTCCCCTGGCCTTCCCCTAAGGGTCCTGCAGAAGGATCTTCTTCCTCTGAGGTGGCTAAATTGGAGGGATATCCATCATGTCCCCTCCCTACCTACCCGCCACCCTCCCGGGGAGATAAGTGCATCTGCTGAGAGATACTGAAGTCAGCACACAGAAGAAGGATAAGAAGGAGAGAGCAAGAAATAGAGAAAAATAGTGGGAAACTTGGGACAGACCTGGAGTATCGGGATCCAACTGGGTCTTCCTTGCTTGGACATCCCCTTGGCGGCCCCCGCTAGTATGAGTTGGGTTTCTGCCCCCTCCCATCAACCCAAGACTCATTTCAACTTCCTGTCAAACATTTGTAAAACTTGATGTTCTAGGCCACAAAGAATATCAGATTCCAAAAGTGGAAACCATATGGGCCCCATTCTCTGATCACGAGGTAATAAAACAGGAGACTAACCCAAAAGGGGGGCTGTCTAGAAAGAGTCTAAACAAACACATCCCAGAAGCAGACATCAGCATGTCAACAGGCACCTCCAAAGATGCTCCATGTCACAGCTCATTAGGGACACACACGTTAAAACTGCACCTCCGCCGAGCAAGTACAATTCAGAGGACTGCCAGTGGCAAGTTCTGGTGAGGGTGTGGGGAAACTGGAACCCACACGCACTGCTGGTGGGAAGGCAAAATGGTTCAGCCGCTCTGGGGATCAGTTTGGCAGTTTCTTAAAAGCTACATAGACACTTACCATATGACCCGGAAATCCCCCTACGTATCTATCCAAGAGAATTGAAAACATATGTCCACATGAATCGCGTACCCGAAGGCTTATAGCAGCTTCATCCAAAATAGCCAAATGCCCGTCAGCTGGTCAATGGATAAACAAGTTTTGGTAGGGCCATTCTAGGGACGGCTGCTCAGCAACTAAAAGGAAAGGATTACTGATGAAAGAAACAACGTGGACACATCTCAGCGTCTTCTGCTCAGTGAAAGAAGCCAGACGCAAAAGACTACTTGTATATATAAATGCTTTCATTTCTATGAAATTCTAGAAAAGGCAAAATTTACAGACACAGGAAGCAGATCAGTGGCTGCCTGAGCCAGGGATGGAGGTGGGGGTTGTCTGCAGAAGGCACTTTGGGAGTTTTTTTGGCAGGATGCTCCCCAAACTGGACTGGGGATGTGGTCCTAGGGTCTTTCTCTGCTGTTCTAGGGATTTCCTCCTTCTCTCTCATGGGATGGCCATACAACAGAATGTCTGATGGTCATAAAAAGTGCTGTAGAATTTTTTTTCTTGTCCTGGGCAGATAGACATATTAAGTTTTTTTTTTTTTTTTTTTTTAAAGCATGTTATAAAGCTATATACACAAAATGATTCCATGTTTGTTAACTATGTCCAGAAAAGGCTGGAAATACATTTGTTTAATTCTTGCTTATTTAAAGAAATCATGTCTGCTCAAGGAATGTGTATGGCTTACATAATGAACAAATAAAAAATATTGTAAGAAAGCTTGGGGACCCTTCACTCTGA
This sequence comes from Bos mutus, assembly GCF_027580195.1. Classification (NCBI taxonomy): domain Eukaryota; kingdom Metazoa; phylum Chordata; class Mammalia; order Artiodactyla; family Bovidae; genus Bos; species Bos mutus. Next base: position 10,502,585 of record NC_091635.1, on the reverse strand, counting down.
TCTTTTCCTCTATCATTTTCTGTATCCTAAAACTTAATTATGGTGGTGGTGGCACAACTATATACATTTCCCCAAACTGATAGAATAACTGTTTAAAATGGGTGTATTTTGGGACTTCCCTGGTGGTCCATTGGTTAAGACACCCTGCTTCCAATGCAGGGGGCAAGGGTTCGATCCTTGGTCAGGGAACTAAGATCCCACATGTCCCGTGGTGTGGCCACAAAGTAAAAAATAAAATTAAATGGGTGTATTTTATTGTATTTAAGCTATATCCCCCAAAGCAGAAACTAGTGAAACTGGAGAAATCTGAAAGGGTTTGTGGACTGTACCAATGTCAATTTCCTGGTTGTGATATTGTGCTATAATTAAGCAAGATGCCAACTTTGAGAAAAGCTGGCAACCACCCAAAGCTGGAAGAGGCAATGAAGAGTCCTCCCCTAGAAACTTCAGAGGGGATGTGCCCCTGTCGACACCTTGATTTCAGACTTCTGGTGTCTGGAACTGTGAGAGGGTGAATTTCTGTGGTTTTAATTCATGTAGTTTGCCATACTTTGTTACAGCAGCCCTAGGAAGCTCATAGAGAGGACTGTGAGCCCCTAATGGTAGTGACACTGGAATCACTGTGGAGGGGTGGTGAGGCAACGAGAGGTGCCAGACTGATTGGTAATCTTCTAGGAAAAAAATGATAAAGTTATGCACTTTGTGTTGCTGTTCAGTTGCTAAGTCGTGTCCAATTCTGCAGCCCCATGGACTGCAGCGCCAGGCTTCCATGTCCTTCATTATCTCCTGGAGTTTGCTCAGATTCATGTCCATGAGTCAGTGATGGTATCTAACCATCTCATCCTCTGCTGCCCTCTCCTTTTGCCTTCCATCTTTCCCAGCATCAGAGTCTTTTCCAATGAGTTGGCTCTTCGCATCAGGTGGCCAAAGTATTGGAGCTACACTAAACTAAAAAAGTATCAGATGGATAAAAGGTTAAATCAAAAAAAAGGTAAGGCTATCACAGGTAGAAGAATTCTTGTGATTTCTTCTATCACAGAAGAAAATATAGAAAAGAGAAATTTGTTTACTCATGGGAAGACTTTTCTAAGCATAATACAAAACCCATTTCCATTAAAGGAAAAAAGCTTGACTAGATTTAGACTTCTATGGCCAAGAAAACCCCAAGAACAAAGGAAAAAACAAATGACACTCCAAGGATGCATTCTTGCCAAAAAGATTTAATCTGAATCTAGTGGAGCATCTGGATCCCATTCTCACTTTCAGAAAAGACAGGTAACCTTGGAACAGGTAAAATACCCTCACAAAGAAGCCATCAGACAAAACCAGGATGTGGTACACTCCACAAGACCATTGACTTGGACTTGTTGAAAGGGCATGGCATTAAAATAAAAAAGCTGAATAACTATAAAGATGCATTAGAAACCAAATGCAGTGGTGAAGCTTTGTTGGGTCTTGGTTTGAAAAGGAAACTTTGAGGATAGCTGGGAAAATCTGAACCTTGATTGACTGTTAGGTGACATGGAGACTTTTTTTTCGTTTTATCGGGTGTGATTACCATATATTGAAAATATTGAAAAATATTGAAAAACCAACACATTTTTCCTGATTATAAAAGTAAAACATATTCCACAGAAAATATATGAACACCGGACTTCCCTAGTGGTTCCGTGGCTAGGGCTCCTTGCTCTCAATGCAGGGAGCCTGGGTTCAATCCAGGTCAGGGAACTAGATCCCACATGCTGCAACTAAGACCTGATGCAGCCAAATAAATAAATAAACCCACTGAATAAACGTTAAAGTTTTAAAAAAATACATGCATAGTTAGATAGGATAAAGATCACCCAGGAAAGGGCAACGTTAATATACTTAAATAGTTGTTTTTCCTTACTTTGTACATAGATGATATATGGCTCATGATCCTTAGCCTGTCTTCACTTAATGTTATACCATGAGTGTTTCTCCATAAAAACAAAGTTCTTTGCAAACATAACTTTACATGATTGCACAGTTATTGCAGGCTAATTGTCATTATTGATCATTTCCGTGCTAGGGACCGTGACAACACTTTACAGAAGTGAACTTGTTTAATCCTTGTCTCACACTAGTCCAAGAAGCAGGTATTAATAAAATAATGATTCCCACTTTAGCAACTTTAAATTTCCTGTTCTGGCTTGTAGCCCCTTCCTGCATCTTCTGGGTTGGCCTTGGAGCATTGTCTGCTGCTTCCGCTGACCTCTGCTTTCCCCATCACATCTCCTCCTCTGACTCCCACACTCCTGCCGTCTTCTTTCACTTATAAGAACCTCTATGATCACACGGGCCCATCGGATAATCTGGGACCATCTCCCACCTCAAGGCCCTTAACTTTATCATATCTTCACAATCACTTTTGCTTTGTAAGGCAGTATATTCACAGCCTAGGGCTTTCAGATGTGGACATCTCTGGGGGCCATTATTCTACCCACCTCACTTGCCCATATGACATGATGTAAGTGACTGAGGTCAGGCTCCTCTTTGCTGACACCCTGTGATCTATTGGATCTCTGCATATTGTTGGCTGGTTAGATTATTTCCAGTTATTTTAACGTTGAATAAATAATGCTGTGACAAGCATCCCTGTACAAAATTCAAATTTTGTAATTTGAATTATTTCTGTATAGTATGTTTTTTGGAGGGAATCTTAGGATCAAAGGGTACAATCATTTCTGTTGTTCTTGATACTGAGTGCTTTCCGAAAAGGTTGGCCACTGCCCACCACCAATAGCACCGTATCAGGGAATTCTAGCTCACGCTTTTGTCTTAGAGCCGGAACAGCAAAAAGTGAATCCAGCTGGCACAAGTGCCCGGGCAGGGGACTTCTGCTTAGGGTAGGGGCTGAAAATTTCTGCTCTCAAGTTGAACCTGGCCCATAGATCCCCTTTATTTTGCTTGCACACTTTAAAAAATATGTACATAATTCACCAAGATAAAATTCACCATTTTAAAGTGTTCATCTTTTTAGTCTATTCATAAGGCTGTACAGTCAGTTTAGAGCACTCCTACCATTCCCAAAAGAAACTCTGAGTCCATCAGCAATCTGTCTCCCTTCCCCTCTCCCCACCAGGCCCTGGAGACACCAGTCTACCTTCTCTCTATGGAGTTGCCTATTCTAGAATTTCATACAGCTGGAATCATACGTATGTGGCCTTTTGTGTCTAGCTTGATTCACGAGGTCGCAAAGAGTCGGACGCGACTGAGCGACTGATCTGGTCTGATCTTTCACTTGAGCGTTGTGTTTTCAAGGTTCATGTCTAGTGTGTAGTGTGTCACTGTTTCACCTCTGCTTATGGCTGTGAAGGTGGCTTTATTTGAAAAACAGGGTCTTTGAAAAAAGATATGATTAAATCAAAGATCTTGAGATGAGATCACCCTGGATTTCATCTGGGCCCTAAATCCTGTGTCAGGTGTCTTGATATGAGAGGAAGGAGAGGGAGATTTGAGGCACAGACACAGAGAGAAGGCTGTATGCTGGCAACGTAGAGACTGGGGTGATGAGTCTACAAGCCAAAGATCTCTAGTAAACCCAGAAGCTGGACCAGGCAAGGATGGACTCTCTCTCTCTCTCTCAGCCTCCAGTAAAAAAAAACCTGGCAGCCTTGGTTTCAGACTGCTGGCATCCAGAGCAATAGGTTTTTGCTGTCTTAAGCCCTCCAGATTGTGCTAATTTGTTAACAGCAATCCTAGGAAACTAACATGGCTTGTGTGAGAGCCTTTTAGTGCTAAACCCAGGAGAATCCGGCACAGAGAAGGGTTGGTCAGTCTGACACTGGAAATGCCCGTCATGTGTCTAATTTTTTAAAAATTGAAAATAATCTTGCCAGTTAAAAAAGAATGTTTATTTAGATATTTTTGGCTGTGCTGGGTCTATGTTTGCTGTGCGGGATTTTTCTCTGGCTGCAGAGAGTGGGGGCTACTCTCTAGCTGTGGTGTGCGGGCTTCGCATTGTGGTGACTTCTCTTGTTATGGAGCACAGGCTCTAGGGTGTGTGGGCTTCAGTAGTTGTGGCTCCTGGGATCCAGAACACAGGCTCATTAGTTGTGGCGCCCGGGTCTAGTTGCTCCGCAGCATGTGGGAGCCTCCCAGACCAGGGATTGAATTCATGTCTCCTGCCTCTGTCAGGTGGACTCTTTACCAATGAGCCATCAGGGAAGCCCTAACATTTTTTAAAATTTATTTTTTACTATGATGTATTCTTTCTTTGTTTTTATTTATTTATTGGCCACACCACGTAGCATGTGCGATCTTAGTTCCTCAACCCGGGATTGAACCCGTGTCCCCAGCAGTGGAACCTGCGTCCCCTGTATTGGAAAGCAGATTCTTAACCACTGGACCACCAGGGAAGTCCTTCCACTATGTTTTTTTAAACTGAAGTCAGAACACATGAGACAGCTCTGTCTCAGATGGCATGTTGAGCTTCTCTTACTTAGATCAGGACTGGTCACCCTTCTACATCTCAGCTCCTCCTTCTGTCTGTCTCTCTGCTGTCCAGCTTTTGGTAGCATAAGTTGCCCATGGCTTCCAGGGAGTAGGAATGGGCAGGGGGAGCCTGTGGTCCCCTCAGCAGCCCTGCATGTCTTTGGGAGTATGCAATCCCACCGCATCTCAGCTTCCCTCCTTTGAAAAAAGGAGATGCTTCTGGCCTGGGTTATATAGATGATCTGGCTTCCAGCTGAAAGATGCAGCGGATGACAAAGTGCCAAGTGGTCCTCACCTTCCTGGGGCTTGTTTCTGAGCAGAGAGACACTGGTGGTTTCACTTAGGAATGAAACTGCCAACATCTGGTGGCAGCTGGAGCCCAGAAGCCCTGTACTGGGAAGAGAGCTGAGCTTCCTTTTTCCTATTTCCTCCTGGATCAGATCAGCAGACCCACTGATTATCTAACCAGTGAGACAGCCTGAGAGAAAAGAAGAGCTCTACACTTCCCAACACCCAGACCCGATTTTCCTGATCGTCCACACAGGTGCCCAGGGAGCTTCTCCCAGGCCCCTCTGGGACTGACTTTGCAGCTGTAAAGAACAGCCAGGAAAATCATTTTGATCTTAAGACAGCTGGGGTCTCTCCTGGATTCATCCTGAGCTCTCCTGTCCTTCCAACTGTAGTGGATCACCAGAAACCTCCTCTGACATTCTGGAAGCCTCCCAGGAACCCCCCCAGAGCCGTTTTCCTCCATCTCCAGCAATGCAGAGTTGTGTGGCTGAGGCCTGCCCCTGGACGAGGCCTCTGGAAGAGCACAAAGAATTCCTTTTGATCTCACAATTTCTCAAGTGCAAGTATTTAGAAATGACTCTCGCCCCGAAGCTAGTGGCCAAGTGCCAGGAGGGCAGGCTAGATGGAGGAGTGGGGCAGGCTGGGGAGTGGTGCAGATTCCTCCAAGGCCAGGCACAGAGGAGGGAACCAGTTTGCACATTGCGGGGCGGGGAGGTGCAGGAGGCAGAGGCTGGAGGAGCTCTACTCTCTCAGGAGTCTGGTCTTCCATTTTCCTTTCATACTGTATTGTCCATATACATAAAAGTAATACATACTCACTCTAAAGGAGGTATTTCTATTTTGTGTCTTTAATATATCCTTAAGAGATTTTTTAATGTGTTTTTATATATATGTGCAAGTAATACATGCTCATGGTAAAACTATATTTATGGCTTGTCTTTTTGAGTATTTTTAATATATTGTGGTTTTTGTGCATGGAAAGTAGCATATGCTCACTAGTATGAGCTAGACTAGCAAAAATAACTTGTAAAATTGAGATATAACTTACATATCCTAAAGAGTACAGATCTTAAAGAAATTGCTCAGTATATTTTCACATTATGTATGTATCTATGTAATTATCACTGTGGCAAAGGCTCCCTTGGACCCCTCCAAAGAGGTCACCTCTATTCCAACTTATAACACCATGTGAAAGTGAGTGAAGTTGCTCAGTCGTGTCCGACTCTTTGCGACCCCATGGGCTGTAGCCTACCAGGGTCCTCTGTCCATGGGATTTTCCAGGCAATAGTCCTGGAGTGGATTGCCATTTCCTTCTCCAAAAAAATTACTTATTTAGACTGCTCTTCACAGCATGAACTTAGTTCCTTAGGGATCGAACTTGTGCCCCCTGAAGTAGAAGCTCAGAGTCTTAACTACTGGACCACCAGGGGTTTCCTGTCTGGCTTATTTCACTCAGCACTAGCCTGCAAGGTTCAGATAGTGAAAGTTGCCCAGTCGTGTCCGACTCTTTGTGATCCAGGCCAGAATACTGGAGTGAGTAGCTGTTCCCTTCTCCAGGGGATCTTCCCAACCCGGGGATGGAACCCAGGTCTCCCGTATTGCAGGCAGATTCTTTACCAGCTAAGCCACAAGGGAAGCCCTACATTTTTATAGATGAAGCCAAATTGGTCTTCCAGAAACTTTCACCAATGCCTACGTGCACCAACATTAGGTGAGAATGCTTTAATTTAACTTTAAAATAGACGCCCCCTCCCACCCCCTGCCACACGCCAATGGCATCTCACTTTGCTTTGTGTTGCTTTAGTTGTGAAGCTAAGTACCTTCTCTGGGATTCATTGACCATTGACATACTTGAGAAAATTCTTTTCTTCATTTTTGATTGTGTTGGGTCTTCGCTGCTGTGCAGGCTTTTCTCTAGTTGCAGCGGGCGGGGGACTGCTCTCTAGTTGTTGGGTGAAGGCTTCTCATTGTGGTGGCTTCTCGTTGCAGAGCAAGGGCTCTAGAGCGTGCGGGCTCAGTAGTTGTGGCTCCTGGGCTCTAGAGCACAGGCTTAGTAGTGCGGTGCGCCGGCTCAGTTACCCCATGGCATCTGGGATCTTCCCGTACCAGGGATTGAACCTGTGTCTCCTGCACTGGCAGGTGAATTCTTTACCACTGAACCACTAGGGAAGCCCGATATACTTCTTTTTTGAGGATTGTCTAAATATTTTATTAAAATCCTTTCTGTCATTCATCTTTTTAAAATTATATTTGTAAACACTCTTTGTATATTGCAGAAAGACCTTGTATTTGAAAGGCATGGAAAGGAAATAGTTTTATATCTATAGCAAAACAGAGGAGGTTCCACTGATGTTAGTTTTTTCTTTTTGCTGCTTGGACTAGGGATCAAACCTGTGCCCCCCTGCTGTGGAAGCACAGAGACCTAACCGCTGGACCACCAGGGAATTCCCTCTGGTGTTAGTTCTGAAACTCAACTGTCCAACCACACTCTTCTTTTGCTTGTGTATTATACCTTGATCACACAGTATCAAAATGAGGAGTTTAAGTTTGATTTTGGTAAGTGCTTTGGAATAAGATAAACCCAGAACTGGGAGGCACCATCACTTCTCCATTTGACAGCATGCTTTCCTTCTGAGCCTACAATGGGCCTCAGAATCCTTCCTAACACAAAGCTCCATGTGGCCTGTGGTGACTTGAGTTGGCATGAGTTGAGACCTCTGTGCTTCCATGATGGAATGACTCCTGGAAGTTACCTGAATGTAGTGATGCCCAGTAGAGGTGGGATGGAGGAGCTATCAGGGTTTGTACTGGTTTCATCAGGCTGAGGGCAGGTCGATAGAGCTCCAGGCTGGGGCTGCAGTGATTCTGCCCAGAAGATCTTGCATGGCCATAGTAGGTTCTCACTGAACAGCTGATGAAATGTTGGTGATGAGGTCGTGTCTGGATTTTGCAGGTGAGGAGAGAGAGAAGGGGAGATTGGTGGCCCAGGGGGTTTCAAGATAAATGTAAAGGATCCAATTTTGGAACAAGAGGTGCATTGACTGCGTTTGTCTTTGTTCATGCTTGTTGCCCCCGCAGGTGAGTTCCCAGAACTGGAGGGAAGGAAGCCTGGATGGCAGTGGGGGACAGCTCCTACTTCCCTTCTCCAAAGTCTTTGCTGTCCTTGTTTTAGGCTGGGCTGGCCGGGTCTCAGGTGTCAAAGGTGGACTTTTTAAGCGCCTTGTGTTTCAGGCTGGAGATCTTGGGAAAGAAAATGTATTTGGGCATTTTGCCTATTCCTTTTCCTGCACAGAGAAGCCTCCCCCATCTGCCTCCAGGTGGCTTTGCAATTTAAACTTGAAAATGCTGAAGCCTTTTCCCACAGCCACTTTGGGATGACTTCGTTACTTTCCACATCCTCCCAATTAGTTCTCTGGCTTCGTGTATCCCTCAACATCCCTTCTCATTCCACTGCAAAATGAAATGTTTTTACGCAATCTGAGGGAAATGTTTTAACATCCATATCCCCACAGGTAGCCTGTCTGGGCTTCTTCATGGAGCTGAGTGGATGGTGTTAGGTACCTGGGACGCATCTCCTTACCAACCCACCCCTCTGCGTATGTGTGCACGTGCGCACATGTGTACAGGCTCACACAATTCTCTGTATATCCAATCCTTTTGTATTGTGTATACTACAGACATTGCACTGAAAAACCAAAACATCAAATGGCATATGTTAAACCTACTTGGAGATAGGTGGTAGGCTGGGTGCCAGGGAACACCTGGCAGTCAGGGTTGCTGCTGTCAAGGAACTTTGCTCAGTTTCTGGATCGCAGTCAGTGGGCTTCATTTGGCACCACATAGGATGGGTGCATGTGTGCTTAGGTGGTCAGTCGTGTCTGACTCTTTGCAACCCAGGCTCCTCTGTGCATGGCATTCTTCAGGCAAGACTACTGGAGTGGGTTGCCATTCCCTTCTCCAAGGGATCTTACAGACCCAGGGATTGAACCAGGGTCTCCTGCTTTGCAGTCTGATACTTTACCATCTGAGCCACCAAGGAAGCCCATACTGGTAGTATGAGACCTTTAACTTTACTACTTGTCCTGTGATGTGTGGCCCATGCTTTGTGCAAGCTGGGTCTTTTAAAAAAATTTAAAAGTTTAGTAAGATGTACATAACATGAAATTTACCCTTTGAACCATTTCCCTCCTTTTAACCATTTCTAAGTGGACAATTCCGTGGCATTAAGCACATTCACATCATTATGTGACCATCACCATCATCCATCTCTGGAATGTTTTCATCTTACCAAACTGAAACTGTGCCCATTAAACACTAATTCCCCATCCTTCTCCCCCAGCCCCTGGCACCCACCATCTACTGTGATCTGACTCCCGCAGGTCCCTCAAAGGAGCAAAATCAGAATATTTGTCCTTCTGTGACGGGCTGATTTCACTGAGCATCATGTCCTCAGGGTTCATCCACGTTGTAGTAGGTGTCAGCATTTCCTTCCTTTTTAGGGATAAATAATATTCCATTGTATGGATAGATCACATTGTGTTTATCCGTTCATCCATCGAGGGACACTTGGGTTGCCTCCACCCCTTGACTTTAGAGATAGTGCTGCTGTGATCATGGGGGTACAAATTGCAAACAGGACTTTTTAATATGTGGACTTAATTGTCAACATTTAATAATTGGGAAATTTCACCCCCAGAATATCTGCTGTCCAGTTTCTCGTGAAAAACAAGGCGATCTGGCTGTACTGGCCTGCTGTCCTGAGTGTCAGGCACTGCAGAGGAGGTGGGAACAGCTCTTGATCCTGGGATGATATCATCCAGACACTGAGACCAGAGGTTGACTGCTCTATGTTGTTGGGCTTATGCTGTTGTTTTTCTCATAGTCGAGTTACAAAGAAAGCAAAATATTTCCATTACTTGTGTCTCTATCAAAAGTGGAAAATAAAAAGCAGCTGGAGAGGTCTCCGTGTTCTGGGGAAAGAGGACTATTCTTACTTATTGAACATACAGAGTGGGTAGATCTGTGGGCAAAGAGCCCAGAGGATTCGTTTCGTGTTATGAAATAAGCTAGCTCCTTCACCCACTTCAGGTCCCTGCTGGGCATGCCAGCTGACCTCCGGCTGGGGTTTTAGGAGTGCTGGCTAAAACCAGCTGTTTTTAGGAGTGTATAGCTCTGTCCCTGTTAATGGGTTGGTAATCCCTCTGGACAACCATACCCAGTCACCTCCAAGGCAAAGTTATTAGATGTATAAAGTAAGCAGGTCGAAAGACGTGTTCTAAGTCCTAACCCTCAGTACTGCTGAACGTGAGCTTTAATGGAAAAAGAGTGTTTGCAAATATGATTAAGGATCTGGTGAGGAGAGGAGGTCATCCTGGATGAACCGAGTGGGCCCGAAGTCCGATGACAAGTGTCCTTATAAGAGACAAAAGAGGAGAGACGCGAACGGAAGGGAAGGTCACATGATGATGGAGGCAGAGACTGGAGTGGGTGGCCACAAGCCAAAAAACGCTGGCAGCAGGAGCTGGAAGAGGCAAAGGAGCCATCTGCCCCAGAGACTTCAGAGGCAGCCCTGCCGACACCTGGATGTCAGACGTTTGGCCTCCAGAACTGTGAGAGAATAAATGTGGGTTGTTTGAAGCCATCCAGTTTGCTATGCTTTGTTACAGCCACCAGGGAAAACCCAGGTAGCTGGATTGTCTCTGTGGATGAAAGGGAGCTTACTGGTCAGTAACTTCAAGATATAGTTGAAGGACTACCCTGGTAGTCCAGTGGCTAAGACTCCATAGTCCAATGCAGGGGGCCCAGGTTCGATCCCTAGTCAGGGAACTAGGTCTCATTGCTGCAACTAAGAGTTCAAATGCCGCAACTAAAACTAGTGGGAAGCTGCTATATAACACAGGGAACGCAGCAGGTGCTCTGTGATGACCTAAAGGGGTGGGATGGGAGCGGGGAGAGGCTAAAGAGGGAGAGGAAGTATATATATATGTATACAATTATGACTGATTTGAGTTGTTGTAGGGCAGAAACCAACATAATATTGTAAAGCACTTAACCTCCAATTTAAAAAATTAGATTTTGCACGCCACAACGAAGATTGAAGATCCTGCATGCCACACCTAAGACCCAGAGCAGCCAAATCAATAAAGTAATTAATTAATTTAAAAAGATTCAGTTGAAGATAGAAAATACAGAAATGTTTTTGGCTTCACACTGGCCTTTGTGGTCAGAATAGCAGGAGAGCCAGGGTCTGGTTGGTCTATGTAACTTGCACTCCCTAAAGTGCCAAAACCACAGAGAACCCCATTTTAAAAAGAAGAAATTGGGCATGTAGATGTGATGATTTGCCCAGGGTCTCATACATAACTAGTGGCAAAACTCGAGGCAGAGCAGAACCAAAGAAAAAGTGAAAGGTGGGTGATGATTGATGCTTCTTATCTGGGTGAGTGGTGGCAGGACCCTCACTTTGTGTTTTATCTTAAAAAGCAATTATTAGGCCCAAATATTAAAAGCATCCCTCTGCTGTTGGAACTTGTGGCTCTTTAGAAAGGATGAACATTCTTCCCTGTGCTTGCTTACCGGTGCTTTAAATTTCTTTGCAGAATTTATTTACCCACGTTTCATAGGAGAAAAACAAACCTCTTTTGAAAATGACATAAACAGAAAACGTCAGTAGTCTAATAAAGTCTGAAGAGTAGTCATAGTAAGAAATGAATGACCAGAGCCTTTCCCAGGCAGATCCTCCCATAGGGAGGATGGAGGGATGAGCGTGCTGGAAAGACATGGTGTCTTTCCTGTTGCCTGGGCTGGATGTTTATAAATTATGTGCTGCTGCCCCTGACCTGTTTCTTTAGCTGAAGTTTCCATGTAAAACATTGGATTTCCAGAGGGGTTTTCTCTGTGGTGTGGTTTGTTCAAAAAGGTTGGCTCTTGTATTTGTTCTCCAGAATGACTTTCTCCCCAGGAACTGCCGGTGAAAAGAACCACTTCCCCAATTAATTCCAGATGTGGAATACATCAACCTGCATCTTTTTCAAAATATTCACAAGCTTTTAAAAAACTGAATTAACTTTCTTTTTGGTTGCGCTGGATCTTCGTTGCTGCACAGCAGCTTTCTCTAGTTGCAGTGAGTGGGGGCTACTCTTTACCGCGGCTTCTCATTGTCATGGCTTCTCTTGTTGAGCACAGGCTCTAGGCACACAGGCTTTGGTAGTTGTAGCACATGGGCTCTAAAGCGTGGAGTTCCCTGCATTGGCAGATGGATTCTTATCCGCTGTACCACCAGGGAAGACCAAGCTGCATTTTTTATTAAGATGGTGGGAGTATTTAAGTTGTACTCTATTTAGAAAAATAAAAGCAATCTGATAATGGCTTGAATCTGATGATTGAAAAACGTCATTTTTCATGTTGAACCACCAGGCATCAATTCACCTGGGGGGATTTGGCTGACACCCTACAGCTGGAACCCAGAACAGCCTCCAGTAGGAATTCCCAGGGGCTCCTTGGAGCATCCTTATCCACCGTCCCTGAGCTTCTTTCACAGAGGAACCAGAGCTCCAGCCAGGTTCTGGTGGGAGTTGGGTAGACTTCTTCAGAGTGGGGACACCCCAAGCTGTTCTTCCTGGCTCCCCCGTGGGTGCCTACAGCAGCACTTATTAGCCAAGCAGGACACTGGGACAGTGGGAAGCCAGCTAAGCAAACTGGATCCTCTGTTTAGACTTCATGGCCTGAAATATGAACAATGTGCAGGCTCCGTGCTTTTTTTTCTTTTTTGGTGGAGCCCCAGAATCATTTTGTTTCCCAAAATACATATAACGTAAAACATATCATTTTAATTATCTTAAGTGTATAAATCAGTGGCATTTAATGCATTCACAGTGTTGTGTAACCATCACCACTGTTTAGTCCCAAAACATTTTCATCACCCCAAGAGGGAACTTGCACTCATGAAACAGTCACCCCGCCCCATTTCTCCTTCCCCTCAGTCCCTGGCGACCACAAACTCCGTTCTGTCTGCAAGGATGTGCCTCTTCCGGACATTTCATATGAATGGAATCAGGTGGCCTGTGGCCTTTTGTGTCTGGCTTCATTTACTTAGCACGTTTCCAAGGTTCACCTGTGTTGTCACGCGTGTCAGTGCCTCACTCCTTCGTGTGGCTCAATACTATTTCACTGTAAGGCTACATCGAATTTCATTTATGTTCTTCTGTTGATAGATATGTGAGCTGTTTCCACCTTTTGAAGACTGTCAAGAATGCTGCTCTGAACATTTGTGTACAAGTGTTTGTTCGAACATTTGTTTTCAATTCTTTGGGTGTACATACCCAGGAGTGGAATCACTTTGGTAATTCTGTATTTAACTTCTTGAAGACCCAGTAAACTTCCACAGTGGCTGCACCGTTTTGCATTCGTACCAGCAATATATAAGGGTTCCAACTTTTCCATATCCTTACTAACATTTCTTATTTTCTTTTTTTTTTTTTTAAATTACAGTCATCCTATGGGGAGAAGTGGTGTCTCGGTGTGGTTTTGATTTGAATCCTATGATGACGGTGATGTTGAGTGTCTCTCCTTGTGCTCCTCAGTCATTTGCCAAGGCGCCCTTGCACTTTACCAACACTCTGCAACAGCAGACAAATCTGTCCAGAAGGGAGTTGAACTGGGTGAATGGCTTTAAGCTACTTTGTCCACATGACTCCTGAAAGAACTTGGAAAAGTCGTGCCCCTGTGGTACCTTTTTATTAGGTCGATATCTGTTCTTCATCATGAGGTTTGTTAAGGTTGCAAAGGGTGTGATTTCTGGGGTATTGTCAATTTTGACTCAAAAATAAAAGGTTCCTCACTCTAGAGAAGCAGAACCTGACATTTTATCTTGTTTCCAAGATCATTGAGCAAGTCATGTTCCTCTGCCAAAAACAAACCAGCCCAGAAAGCAACTTCACACCTTAAGATAAAAATCATAGTATCCAAATGATCACACCTTGCCTATTTCCTGTGAACCTCGACTCTATTCAATAACAACAAGATTTTTAGCCCTGACCTTTGCTCTTCCTGTCATGTCCTAACATTAGAATTAGCAATATCACATGAGAAAGCAGTTGTTGGTCCACTCAGGACAGACACATGTAAATTTGGTGACCGTGGTTTTCCTGTGATTTTTCCCCCTTTTCAATACTTGATGGCTCTTTGGATTTGGTGAGTCGGTACTTCTGAAGTCTGCCTTTTCTTTACTCTTTGCAAGAAAACTTTCTTTTTCTAAATGCATCTGCTGCTGGATTCCTTGGGCGATTATTTTAAATATATCAAACAAAATGTAATTTAGGTAGCAGTGTGGCATCATGATACCAAAGGTGTGGGCAAATTCTCCTTGGTTCTTTTCTCCTCCACTTTTCACTTCTTCTACCGAATTTTATTTTAATAAAAGCATTTTTTATGTTTGACAGTGACTCAAGGATAGGTCTCTGCAACAAAAACATGTCCATAATTTAAATTTAAAATATTTTCTTTCCTGTGACTCTAAGACTCTCAGTATTAAAAATTACTCTGGGTTGAGTGATGTATACAATTAATCGATTCCTCAAACCAACCAAAATATATTAAAATTGTGGTATATATTTATGATATACATATAAAAATTAGTTGCTGGACTGAATCTCTTAATGAGATGAACGGGGCTGTGTGTTTTCAAATGGTTCATGTGTTGTTGGATGAATATTACTTATTATCTCAGACGTGGTTCAGAATCAATTCCATCCCTGTTTTTCATTTTTATTGGTCTAGACCATGAGAAAACTTGTTCATATAAAATTTATACATGGTAATGTTATAGTTTTGTTTTTGAACTTCTTGGAGATTTAAGCCAAAAGTCACAGTGATTTATCATCAGAAACATAACAAAACAAAAATGACCAGATTAAATTCTCCTCCTGGTGTTAAAGACTCTGGGCCTTAGCCACTTGCTGTCTTGGCAGTGGGGTTACACGAGTGGCCTGGGTGTCTCTCCTGCCGGGAGATTCACCACCTTCCTTCTCCTCTTGCCTTGTGGGATGGAAGGAAGGACAACCTCCGGAGGTGTGATGGGGTGAGGAGGCGGCGTCCCGGTACTGGTGGTGGTGGGGGCTCCCAGGCTCAGCCTCTGGCAAGCTCTTCCTGGAAACGCGCCCCCGGGCGGCCAGACCCAGACAGCCTCAGACCCGCCCGCTGCGCTTTGGCCATTAAGAGATGCCGGGGTCAGGGCGCTCCGGGCGGGATAAGGAGTAGGGGGGTCCGGGGTCGCCGCGCAGACCATCCCACCTGGGGTGCGCGCCCCAGGGTGCTGCTCTGCCCCTGAAGTGATCCTTCAAGGTCGAACTGCAGAGAGAGTCAAGGAACCCGCTGCCCACCGATCACAAAGGGGAGGGGCGCACCAGCTTGCTGCGCGTGCGCGGGCAAGGGTGCTACCCGCCCGCGGGCTGTACATGCGGGTGGCGGGGGTAGGGGGCGCCTGTTCGGAGCGCGTATCCTCTGATGTCAGGATCCCGAGCGAGTGTGGGATGTGTGTGTGTGTGCGCGCGCGCGTGTGTATGTTGTACGTGTATTTATGCGTATGTGGCTGGGATGTGGAGTAAGATGGTGTTTTGTATGAGGTGCATGCAGTGTGCTCAACACGTATGGAGTGTTTCTGCGTGTGTGGCGTGTTTTGTGTGTATGTGGGGTGTGTGTAGAGGGTGGGATATGTTACATACGGCGTGCGGGTGAGGTGAGTGTGGAGCGTCGCAGTTGCTTGCAGCGCTCCGGGTTCGCGTCCCATCTGGTTTGGGCTGCGCTCCCAGCTTGGGGCTCAGCGGACCTCTGCCTGCCGCGCAGGACCACCAGCTTGGGCTGGACCGAGTGCGGCAGGTAACCATGGAAACAGATGCTCCCGCGGCGGAGGTGGACGGGTGGCGGGTGGGGGAGGCATCTGATGAGGCGCCCAGGCTGGTACTGGACACGCCGCTTCCTCGGTTGACTGGGGGACCCGGGGTCCTCACTCGGTCGCTCGGCAGGCCTGGGGCGGGGCCCGAAGGATTCCTGCTGTCTCACCTCCCAGCAAGGAAGCCCTTGCTGCTTCCAGGTGTGAAGGCGCAGCAAGTCTTTGGCGCCTCGGATCCTGCTCAGGGGAGACGAACCCCCGCGTTCTAAAGGTGGCCGGGAGCCTCACAAGCAGTTATCGGGTTTTATGACCCGCAGGTGCTCCTGTTGGGTCCCAGGACAAATGAAAAACCTGGGAAGGGCTGAAGGGAGGCCTGGTGTTTGGCACAGGCTTCTCTTCAGTGGAGAGGGGAGCAGCTCACAGGTTCTGGAAAGCAGACTTCACTCCCATCCAGTAGATCCTTTGTGGGAAAAGACTGGCCAGGCCTACTAGCCTTGATATACCTGTCCTCCCCTCTCACCTCTGTTCAGAGCCAGCTGGTGGGCGATGCCACCTCAGTTCTTATCCTGTGTAATGGGAGGAGGTTGGTCTAGATCACTTTTCTTTCATTCACTCGTTCATTCATAACCTTTATCTAGTGCAAAGATGCTCAAGTGTAGCGCCAGGGCCAGCAGCATCAGAATCACCTGGAAACTAGTGAGAAATGTACATTCTCAGGCCACCTCCAGACCTACCAATGTGAGAAGCACTGATCCGCGGTGACCCTTGTGCTAAACATGGGGCTACATGATCCCTCCCATCATGGGATTCTAAAACAAACCTAGTGGGGAAAGTTCTAGCTCTTTTTTCTGAACATCCTGTGTTTTGCTTGGGGATCCATCTAAAACTAGATGAAGCATAAATACTTCTTGGCCACATCCCCAAGGCTGGTCTGAGAAGGAGTGGGGCTATTTCAGAGAAGGAGGAGTAGAAGAAGTTGGACAGGAGGTTCGGAATTCCTCTCAACTTCAGAAGCTGCTTGAGAAAGACTTCAAGGGGTGTTGTGGAGCCCAAGAGCGCCGCCTCCTGGTGACAGCATGCAGGACTGATTCTAAAGAATGGGGTTTCTTGACAAAGGGGGCTTTCAGTGTCCCAATCATACACCCAGCCAGGCATGAACTACCCGGTCATTACTCAGGAACGTTTCATCCATTACTGCCAGCAGCTGGACTGGCCAAATTCAACAAAGGCTCTGAGAAAACAGGAAGTTGTGTGTGGCTGATATGTAAGAGAGTCCCCAGTCATGTCCACGTGGCTCGAGAATGCAGTGCATGGCTTTGTTTCAGCTGGGGTTTTCTCCAGACCTTTTTAGTCAGGCTAATAGTAAAATGAACTTTGTACAGAGAACTGCAACATTAGTTTTCCGTGGAGTCCTGAAATCCTCTGATAGGTACTGAGAAGGGTGCAGGGCATGGTGGAAATCCAGTGTACTTTTGTGGAGGGGTTGGGGGGGCAGTCTTTGGACACTGGCCTTGGGGAGGCTGAGTGCTGCCCTCCAGAGGCGTCCTGGGCTGGCCATGCTGTGGGAAGGGAGGGGAGGCAGGAGGGGCGTGGACAACCAGTGTGGCTATGCTGACTCTGGAAAACCTCCTTTATTATTTTTATTTTGTTGTGTCTACCAGTCAACATTTTTCTTTAAATCAACTCACTCTTTTTCACTTAAGTTACTTTTAAAAGGAAAAAACTTAGAAAATAACAGACATAAATGGAAAATCAGTAGCATTCACCCAAGCTGAAGGTGATCATAAAAACAAATATAAGGCAAATAACAGGGTTGTAACACTCTGCCCTGACACGGTTGCCCACCAGAGCTCTGAGCCTGGGTCTTCTCTCTATGCTACAGAGGGAGGTGTTTAAGATTTAGTATCAGCAAGCAGAAACTTTCTGCTAGAGAAACAAGAAGGTTTGGAGATGAAAAGGAAGGCGGTGTGACTTTCTCACTCTGTGATACCCTGTCTCTTTATAACTCCTGAAACGTAACACGTGGGCCTTCTGTGGGCCAGGCCCTGTTTTAAAGACTTTGCAAATACTAATTTCATCATTGAGACCACCTCACTGGACAGGTGCTGCTATTGGTTCTGATTTTACAGATGAGGAAACTGAGGCCCAGAGGTGAGAACCTGTCTAGGGCTGCAGAGTGTTGAGTTAGTGAGTGTCAGAGTTCCGGAGCTGTTTGAACCCATCATCTGCTCAGGGTGGTATCCCCCACCCCCCAGCCCACCCCCAGCTGCACAGATGGGAATCAGCCCACTGCTCGCAGCCTGCCTCAGCTCCCATGTTCCTGATGCAAGAAGCTTATTCAGTGTTAGTCAACCATCGGGACTTTTTTGGGGTGCTCTGGGGATGACAGACATCTGCGGTAGCAGAATACTTAATGTGGGCCAGGCCAGATTATTTTTCTCTCTTTTCTCTCTCTTTTCCTTTTCTTTTTGAAAAAGCCGTTTGAGAGTGATTCTCAGAATATCTGTTAGCTCGTCCCTAGAAAGTAGGCTAGCCTGACCATGGTCGTTGTGGGCTATTGGTGAAAGGTTGGGTGTCTCTTGGAGATGGGGGTCATGGCGGTTACGCTGGCATCTCTGAGCACTCACTGCTCCATGCACATGGATGCGAAGGGATGCCCCACCCTCCGGTTCCCTCCAGCCTGATTTGGGCCTGTCCAGGTTTGGAAGCTGGTGTGGGCAGTCAGGAGGGCCTGGGTATCCCAGTAGGGCTGCACGTGGTGGGGGTGGGGCAGTCCTTCCAGGACAACTATGGGATGCAGGGCCAGGGAGCCACAGGGCCTTTCCGATTAGGCAGCACTCCAGCCCCAGGCTGGTGGTTAGGCAGCTGTGGAGGGCAGGTTGGGATGGATCCTGCAGATGGAGATGGGGCTCAAACTACAGGTAGAAGCAAGAGGCCCGGGCAAGGGAGAAGAGGGATTCATAGACAAGGAATAGGCAGATCCTGACAAACGCATCCTTCGAAGAATCTGTCTCTCATTGTCACAGCTGGATTTATATGCAAAAGCTGAATTTGACAACTTTAGCATCTCCCATAGTAGGGTTTTAATTATCCCTGTGGCTACTATCTAAGAACCACCTGCCTCGGTGCTTCGTCCTGGGGTAACCTCAGAGACATGGACACCTCCTTATTATCCCATTTTTCCAGATGAGGAAACTGAGGCTGGGGGAGGTAAACTACTCCCCTTAGGCCATGGGGACAAACTGGAGCAGTACTTAGTCTGACTCCAAAGTCCACGCTCTTGAGAGCTGTTGTGAGTGTACAGTCCTTGAAGTGGCTCAGTACTGATAGTGTCCAAGGCACCAGGTGGTGGACATTGGCCCCCTGCCCCTGGCCTGGCCACCCAGGTCCCCTCTGAAGCCAGTCAATGCTCACCTTTTCTTGAAACTTCTCCAAGGATATGTCTTATGTGTAGACTTACCACACACACACACCCCTCCCCCACAATTGCATTCTGCCATTTGCAGCATTTTCTGTTTAGCTGAGCAATGTGGCATAGAGTTCTGGTTTCCTTCAGTTCTCATCCCCCCTTTGCTTTTTAATGGGGACCCCACCCTTTACCAGCTTTTGCTGGCAGTCCAACCAGGGCCCGTTCCCAACAAGAATGGGTAGGTTCCCCTGTGTTTGTCAGCCTCCTAAGAAACTAGGAGGTTATTATACCCTGGATCCAAGTGGGAAGGCTGTAAGAAACCAGCAGGTTTTAGAATGAAATGTTGCACCCACACTGGTCACTGTGTTTTGGTAACAGCCAGTGGGGTCCTTTATTCCCATCCGTGCTTTCTGCCTGGCGGTGTACTGCTGGTGGCCTGGGTGCAGGCCCTGGTCAGCTCAGATGGAGATGGCCCCTGGGCCGGAGGTGTGTGGACTTGGGGGTGGGAGCTCCAGGGCAGAGCCTCCTCATCGCCCACTGGAGCTGGAGTTCGGGGTCTGGGTGTTTGAGGCTTCAGTCCTATTGCAACCACCAGCAGGCCCGCTGCACCCTCCCAAGTGGGCACTCGGGTACCCCCCTCCCCATCACCATGCACTCAGTGACCCCCTTCCCCCATCCATGCCCCCCTCCCTGTCCTGCTGTCATGGAGCTGGTTCTGCTGTGAGAGGAGGGGAGGAGGCAGAAAGGGTATAGGGCTGGTTCTGCTGTGAGAGGAGGGGAGGAGGCAGAAAGGGGGGTTGAAGGAGAGGGAGGGGGAGGGAAGGAACGGGGGCGTCTTGGGAGTCTGGGGGCCGTGGGCCAGTGAACCAGATGATGCCCCCAGAGATCTAAACCTGGGCAGGGGTCAGATTGCCAGCATCATCATGGCCAGGCCTGGGCTGGGGCTGTGGGGACACGGAGGCATGTAGGCCTGGTCCCATGTCTTCTGAGGAGACAGGCCCATCCATATCCAGTAGATCATCACAGCAGGAGCAGGCTCAGACCCTGTTTGCAGCTTCTGGAGGCTTCCTGGAAGAGGTGGGCCTGGAAGGACAGGTGTGTGTTGGGTTGGGAAGAAGGGATGGGGCAGGGGAAGGTGGAGGAGATGGAGCAGGTGGAGGAGATGAAGCAGACAGGCCTGGAGGGAGGGAGTAGAGGGAATTTGGGTGGGGACAGACAGTGCATGGAGGCATCCGTGTCAAGCGGAGACTGAGGAGGGCCCCTGTGGGAATTCCTGACCCTCAGCTGGACTTTGGAGGGCACAGGGCGGGTGCAGGTAGGGGCCCAGGGGTGCAGAATGACTCCAACTTCCTCACAACTCCATCTCCTGGGCCTCTGACCAGGAGGGGGTGTTATGCGACCTCGACCAGGAGAGTTGCAGCCACCAGCAGTCCCGTCACCAAGGGAGGCCAGCCGCTTGGCAGGAGGGCAGACCCTAAGGAAAGTCAGAGGATTAGTGAACGAGAGAAATGGGAGCATGTCCCTCACCCTAACTCTTTAATGGCAGGCGAAGTGTCCCCAGGCCACCCCCACAAGCTCCCTGGTTTCATCACACACTACCCACCCCTCCCCGCCTTGTTCACCTGCCCCAGCTGCACTGGCCTCCTGGCTTGTGTTCTGTGTGACCCCTCACAGCCCCTGCCCAGCGAGGCCTGCCCATCCCCAGGCAAGTGCCCCCAAGAGCTGCCACCTTGCCAGCTCCTGGGTGACCTTTGCCCCTGAGATGGGTCAGGGTTGGGGCAAGGATGTGTGTTGAGGAGGCTGAAAGAGGAAGACTCCAGGAAGGAGTCCTCATGTGGCCATGGAGCCTGGAGGTGGCCTGTCCAGTGGGCAAACTGCCAGCTCCTCTGGCCCTCAGCCTCCCCGTGTTAAACAAGGCTGCTCACGCCCACCGGCTCTCCTGCATATGCAGCCGAGATGCACAAAGTGCACTGTGCGGTGTCAGGTGCCATGGGGATGTCAGGGCTCCAGATGTTCCCAGGAGCCAGGGACAGGAAGGAGCAGGTGACACCAACTGGCTGGCGGGGCACCCTGGTTATGGCTCTGCAGGCCCCCATCCCCTGCAGCTGCCTAGAGGCACACCTGAGGGGGTCGCGGTGGTCTCCTGGAGAATAGGCAGTAGGGTGCTGAGGAGCCCATCATTGGCCTCTGGTACGATGCCCAGCAGTTTGCACATGAGCTCATACACGTGGACGCTCTCGAAAGGCTCCACCTCCAGGCCCTTCTTAAAGCTGGGGCCCACAGCCCGGAAGATGGTCTTCATGTCCATGACCTCATTGTCGAAGCCGTGCTCCCCGTTGTTGAACTGCACGTTCACTCTCTGCCAGGAGGGAGGGTCCAGAGTGAGTTTGTGCTGACCCTTCCAGGCCTCCCTACCCTCTCCAGGAGCACCATCTGCCGGGCCCTGGGTTGCAGAGGACTGCTGCAGGGAGTTCAAATTGGGGGGGTGAGGTGGGGTGGGAAAGATTCTGAGCCTCCCTGTCTCTGAATTCTCAGCCCCAAAGATCAGTGGCCCAAAGAAGGAGCCTCAGTGAAGACCCAGAGACATGAATGGAGACCCATGTAAAGGGGGCGGAGCTTCAGCCAAGGACACACTCTGGGTTCCTTTCCATGGCTGGGCGCCCACACGTCAGTACTCCTTGCCTAGAATCCCGCCCCTGCTCTGCATATTGCTTCCCTCTCAGCCTCCTTGAGCTCTCTCACCTCTTGTGTGTCACTCTTACAGCTAGCCTTCCCACTTTACCCTATACACGCATGTGCACACACAAACACATGTATGCATGCACACCCATGCACACAGGTACGCAGTGCATGTACACACCCCAATTCCTGTCGCATAGTGTGGGTGTGTCCCTTTGGAGGCTGACACGCCTCAAGTTGGGGTCTGACTAGAAATAGGGAAGTGCTTTCTATAGAACCAGAGAGACTCAGCAGGGCAGAGATGTGCCTGCACCCTGAAACTCACCCCGTGGATGACATAACCTGGGTCGCTGTACATAAGCAGAGGGGTGATCCGCGAGTGATTGGCGTAGTGGAAGGATTTGGGGAAGAACTCCTTCTTGTAGACGTGGAGTCTGGGGTGGGCGTCCTTGAGGGCCTCGTACACCTTCTCCAGCATTCCTTCCTTGGGGAGCAGCATCCCGTTTGGTCCGTAGTCTAGGAGCTCGAACTCAATGTCCTTGAAGCTGAAGTTGGAGAACTTGTGGAACTCCACCAGGTCGCTGGCCGTCTTGTTGACGGTGGTCATGCCGTGGTCAGACAGAATGAGCAGGTTGAGGCTGCTCTCCAGGCCGCTCTTCCTGATGCTGTCCCGGAGGTAGCCCACGGTCCTGTCCACCTGCATCACTATCTCCTTCCTCTCCTGGGACTCGGGGCCATACCTGTGGCCTGTGGAGTCCGGTTCTCCAAAGTAGAGGGTGACCAGGTCCAGGCCCTCGTCCGTGAACCACGTCATCACCGTGTCGATGTTGGCCCTCCACTCTGCCTCGTCCTTGAAGTTGTGAAGGATGCCTTCCTTCCGGCTCAGCGTCACGGCCTCGCCTTGGTAGGTGACATTCCCGCCGGGGTAGAAGAAGGAACCGGTCTTCAGGCCCTGCGGGGGGAAGGTGGCATCAGGGCTGAGGGCCTCCTCCTGCTTGTCCCCTGCTGAAACATCTGCCCTGACCGCCTGCCCCCGGACTGCACGCTTACCCATCCCTGCTCCTGCCTGCAGCCACAGGGGTTCGTATTTTCTGAAAGACCTTTCATAGCTCTTATCTTATGTTATTAGGGCTGATACTGATTTTATAGAGGAGAGAGCAGGTGCCCAGTGGACTCAGCACTAATCAGATAGTGGATATAAAAGTGTCCCCAGATATGCTGTGTCCTCATTGTCACTGTGGCCGTAGGTCACATCGCTGCTCTGTGAACGCTCCCTTCCGACCTGCAGCCCAGCCTCTCCTGCCATGCATCCATCGGCCTCTCCATTGCCTGCCCTTCTAGCCTTCAACCCGGCCATCCGTCTGTCTTTCCATAAACCAATTGCTGTTTTGTTTACAGATCCATCTGTCCTTTCCACCATCTGTCCACTGCCTCAGGTCATCATGTCCACCTTGAGATGTCAGTTCTAGGCTATGCTTTCTGCAAGCAAGCCTGGTGTCTGGTAGCTCCTTCTGAAGTGAGGGGACTCAGATGTGAGTTGGACCCCTGCCTGTGAAGTTTATTCTGGGCTCACCTCAAAATCACCCATTTGAGTTTGTTGTCAGGAAGCCCAGAGCATTGCAAGAGGCTGGGGTTCTGGGCTTTTCACTGGGATGACCCACCTCTCACTCTTAGCATTCGACTGCCAGGCCCTGAGAGGGGAACCAGGATGAAGCCATTTCATTGTTCCCTGCCTGTTAGTGGAGTGACATTATTTTCCATGTGGCCCCCTTTTCACCAGTGCCGAAGCCCAGTTTTCCCTCCAGTCAGGAGGATGCAACAATCCCTCTGGGTCCCAGGGAGGACAGGGCAGCCTGTGCAGCCACTGGCGGGTCCTCATGGGCACCTGGCTCCCATCTCCCATGGGGCCCACTCAGCACCTCTCCCAGGCTGGGAGCATTGAACTCCTGGGTCCTGCCGTGGATGTCCCGTGGTCATGGCATGGACACGGCCTGCTCGGCCAGGTCCCCCTCCCGCCCCCTCCGTCTGTCCAAGTGGGCGTGGGTACAGCATTACCTGCCTCTGGGCGGTGATCCAGATGGGCAAGCTGCCGTTGTCCCACCATTTCTGGATGCCCAGTGTGGTGTGGTAGGGCCACTTCACCTTGCTGCTTGTGTTGTAGAACATGTTGTGAACCACCCCGTGGTTCTCGACGTATTTGCCTGTGGGATGGCAGAGGGGGGTGGTGGGAGGGAGGGCACAGCCAGGGCAGGGGGCGGGGAGGCACACGTGGCCCTGGGAGCCGGGCTGGGCCACCACAGCCACGTACCCCAGCCCAGAGATTCTGCTTCCACTTAGAGTAGCTAATCCTGCCACTGAACTCTTACAAAGGTGTTAATACCCACGTTCTGGGATATCGTTTGCAGCCTCGTTGGTTTTAGCAAAAGATTGGGAGCAACCTGGCTGGCTATCTGGAGAGAACTAATTAAGTCAATTATGGCCCACCCATGAAATAGAATCTCAGGCAGGAAGATAAATAAACCGAGAGAAGGTGTCTTTTTTAAGTATTTTTTTCAGGATTTCCCTGGTGGTCCAAGAGTTAAGATTCCGCCTTGCAATTCAGGGGACGTGGGTTTGATCCCTGGTCAGGGAACTAAGATCCCACATGCCACAGAGCAGCTAAGCCCATGCACCGCGGCTACTGAGCCCTCGAGCCACAGCTAGAGAGTCTGTATTCTGCGACGAATGATCCCACGTGACGAAAAAGACCCAGTGTACAACTAAGACCTGACACAGCCAAATAAATAAAATTTTAATTTTAATTTTAAAATAAATAAAATTTTAAAAACTACAAAACCCCCCCAAAGCACTATGCTCTGTTGGAAACCTTGTGCACTGTTGGTAGGAACGTGAAATGGTGCAGCTGCTATGAAAAGCAGTATGGTGGTTCCTCAAAAATTAAAAAAAATTTTTTTCATGGCAATGCCTCCACATGAGTTCAGAAAGTAGAAAAAGAGGGGTGTTGAAGAGTCCACCTCCTTCCTTCATATTCCCCATTGTCCTGTGGTCAGTAAGGAGGTGACATGCAAAAGAGAGCACCATGGGCCTCTGCTTGCGTGTGGTCATGAAAATGCTGGTGTGAGAATAAGCTGTCTGTATGAGTGACATGCCTTAAAGTCATGCTTCCCTGGCAGCTCAGATGGTAAAAAAGATCTGCCTGCAATTCAGGAAACCCTGGTTCATTCCCTGGGTTGGGAAGATCCCCTGGAGAAGGGAATGACAACCCCCTCCAGTATTCTTGCCTAGAGAATTCCATGGACAGACCATGCGGTCTCAAAGAGTCAGACACGACTGAGCGACTAACACTTTCACTTTCAAAGTCATGCCCACCCAGAGCCTCGAATGTGACCTTGTTTGGAAATAGTCTTTGCAGATGTCATTAGTTTTGTTAAGATGGCGGCATCCTGGGGACTTCCCTGGTGGCACGGTGGTAAAGAATCTGCCTGCCAATGCAGGGGAAAGGGAAAGTGAAAGTCGCTCAGTCATGTCCGACTCTTTGTGATCCCATGGACTATACAGTCCATGGAATTCTCCAGGCCGTAATACCGGAGTGGGTAGCCTTTCCCTTCTCCAGGGGATCTTCCCAACCCAGGGATCAAACCCAGATCTCCCGCATGGCAGGTGGATTCTTTTCCAGCTGAGCCACAGGGAAGCCCAAGAATACTGGAGTGGGTAGCCTATCTCTTCTCCAGGGGATCTTCCCGACCGAGGAATCGAACCAGGGTCTCCTGCATTGCAGGCGGATTCTTTACTGACTGAGCTACTAGCAAAGCCCTCCAATGCAGGGGACATGGTTCAATCCCTGGTCTGGGAAGAGCCCACATGCTGTGGAGTAACTAAGCCTGTGTGCCACCAGCACTCCGGAGCCTGCGAGCCACAGTTACTGAGCCTGCATGCTGCAACTACTGAAGCCTGGGCGCCCGGAGCCTGTGCTCTGCAGCAAGAAAAGCCCCCACAATGAGAAGCTCACGGCACTGAGTGAGGAGTAGCCCCTGCTCACTGCAACTAGAGAAAGCCCACGTGTACCAATGAAGACCCAGTGCAGTCAAAAATAAACAAATAAAATTATGTATAAAAAAAAGATGAGGGCATTCCACATCAGGTGGGCCCTAAATCCAGTGACCTGTGTCCTTAACAAGAAGAGGAAAGATACACAGAGGGGAGATGGCCATGTGACAGGGGGCAGGGATTGGAGAGCTGCGGCCACAAGTCCAGGATTGCCTGGGTCCCCAGAAACTGGGACAGGTGGGAAGAATCCTCCCTTCCAGCCTCTGGAGGGAGTGTGGCTCTGTGACACCCGGATTTTAGGCTTCCGGCCTAAATAGAGCAATGGTGGGTTCGAGGGTGGCTGGGAGCGAGCAGTGGAAAGAGCAGGAGCCTCAGGCTCAACTCTCCTGCCTTTCTGAATCCTGGCCACACTCACCTCCACCAGAAGCCCTCCTGGGTTGCCACCCTGGGTGTGGTCCCCACTTACGATGGGACCTCCAGGTGTTTTTTATCTGCCTCTATCACTTGCCCCCGACAGGAAGGGTTCCTAACATACCCTTTGGCCGGGTCATGTCTGCCCAGTAAGGGTGTCCCCTCCTTGGCCTCATCTTTGCCCTTGCACTGTGTGCCCACCGGGTCGAAGCTCCATGCCCGCACTGCGGTTCACTTTGTGGGTTCCCTGGTTTCTCAGCTGCCCCCCCAGGACCCCAAGCCCCATCTGAGGCCAACACTCACCAGTGACCAGAGTGAAGTGGCAGGGGCTGGTCAAGGTGATGAAGGCAGGGGTCATGTAGCGAGCTTTCACCCCGTCCAGTGCCATGGCATCCAGGTTGGGGGTGTCCACGTCCTGGTCATAGTTCCAGCGGAAACCATCGAAGGATACCAGGAGCAGCTTGTTCCGGGAGGCCTGCTGGCGGACAGGAGCCCCTGATGCTGGAGCCAGGAGGGTGGCCAGGGCCACGGCAAGGAAGACAGCTGGGGCTCCCATGATGGGTTCGCCAGAGATGCAAGTGCCGAGGGAAGTTTTCTGCTGATGAGCAGAGCAAAGTCCCAGGGTCACTGAACAGCTCTTATCCTGTGCGTCTTTGAACTGAGACTGTGCGGGAGCCTCAGAGGTGGCCCCTGGCTGCTGTGTCCGCACCCTGGGCCTGGCCCTTGGGCGCATCTGCCTTTATTGACAGCGGATCTCGATGCCCCTCCCGCTTCGTGCACAAGTGTCTTTCCAGGGAGGATGGGGACCATTCTGGAAGGCGTGGTGAACAGAATCGACTCACTCCATCGGAAAAGCCTGTGTCCCCAACCCCAGCTCTCATAGTGACTCTGGGTCCCTGTGCCTGGCTCACTGTGTCCCAGAGCACCCGGATGGGGCCCTTTCCTCCAGACTATAATTTGGGGAGGCCTTTGGACCAGGGCTGTGGGTTCAGGGTTCAGGAGACTGGCCTTGCCTATGGGGACTCCCCAGCCTGGGGGAGCACCTCTTCCCCTTCCTGCCTATGCTAAGAGGGGTCCTGCGGTGGGGCAGGCAGAGCTCCAACCTGGATTAGTGCCTGCTGTGCCCTCCTTCTCAGGCCTCAAGGAGCCCCAGAAGGCACAGGCATGGGCAGCCTCACTGTTGGATTTCATCAGCAAGATGGTGAGAAGTGTGGCCTCCCTTGCTACACTGTGCTCATGGAGAGGGTGGTGTTGGGAGGGACCTCTGATTTCACCGTGCAGTTTTCTGTCTCACTCACTTTCTCTCCACCTGTCTCTTTGTCTCTGTCTCTCTTTCTCACTCCCTATGAAACATGTTCCACCAGCCAGGTCCCACTCTAAGTCCTGGGGACACGACAGTGAAGGAGACAGACGGTGTTCCTGGCTTCTTTCAGTTTGGTTGGGGACACACAAAATGAATCAACAAGTAAAGCAGTAGAATAGTGGGAGTCAGCAAAAAGCAAGCAAGCAGGGAAATAAGATAGTGCGTCTGTCTGTTTCACAAAAACATCTATTTCTGCTTATTGACTATGCCAAAGCCTTTGACTGTGTGGATCACAATAAACTGTGGAAAATTCTGAAAGAGATGGGAATACCAGACTACCTGATCTGCCTCTTGAGAAATTTGTATGCAGGTCAGGAAGCAACAGTTAAAAGTGGACATGGAACAACAGACTGGTTCCAAATAGGAAAGGGAGTACGTCAAGGCTGTATATTGTCACCCTGTTTATTTAACTTATATGCAGAGTACATCATGAGAAACACTGGGCTGGAAGAAACACAAGCTGGAATCAAGATTGCCAGGAGAAATATCAATAACCTCAGATATGCAGATGACACCACCCTTATGGCAGAAAGCGAAGAGGAACTCAAAAGCCTCTTGATGAAGGTGAAAGTGGAGAGTGAAAAAGTTGGCTTAAAGCTCAACATTCAGAAAACGAAGATCATGGGCATCCGGTCCCATCACTTCATGGGAAATAGATGGGGAAACAGTGGAAACAGTGTCAGACTTTATTTTTCTGGGCTCCAAAATCACTGCAGATGGTGACTGCAGCCATGAAATTAAAAGACGCTCACTCCTTGGAAGGAAAGTTATGACCAACCTAGATAGCATATTCAAAAGCAGAGACATTACTTTCCAACAAAGGTTCATCTAGTCAAGGCTATGGTTTTTCCTGTGGTCATGTATGGATGTGAGAGTTGGACTGTGAAGAAAGCTGAGCGCCGAAGAATTGATGCTTTTGAACTGTGGTGTTGGAGAAGACTCTTGAGAGTCCCTTGGACTGCAAGGAGATCCAACCAGTCCATTCTGAAGGAGATCAGCCGTGGGATTTCTTTGGAAGGAATGATGCTAAAGCTGAAACTCCAGTACTTTGGCCACCTCATGCAAAGAGTTGACTCATTGGAAAAGACTCTGATGCTGGGAGGGATTGGGGGCAAGAGGAGAAGGGGACAACAGAGGATGAGATGGCTGGATGGCATCACTGACTCGATGGACATGAGTCTGAGTGAACTCCGGGAGTTGGTGATGGACAGGGAGGCCTGGCATGCTGCGATTCATGGGGTCGCAAAGAGTCGGACACGACTGAGCGACTGATCTGATCTGATCTGATCTGCCTGGTGGGTGGTCAGCCAGGGCCTGGTGAGAGGATGACTGTGAGGGAGTGATCTTGGGGGTCATCAGTCGGGGGAGTGGATCGGGGGCAGGCGGGAGGGCGGCAGGGTGGGTCCTGGGGCCTGTGGCTGCCGTATGGAGTCTGGCATTCTTGTGCAGTGCAGGGGGGAAATGCCATGGGGTGGTTTTAAGCTTGTGAGTGACATAAACTCATCTAGCATTAAAAACAAGAAACTTCACTCAAGCGTTCCATTTGCAGGACTGTCAGCTTGACAAAGGAAAGCGGGTGGGCGCTCCACAGGGAGGGGACTGCTGGTGTCCAAACCAGGATGGGGGCTGTGGGAGTGACAGGTGTGGGTAGTTTGGAGGTTCTCCTGGAAGGATTTGCATGTTGGGGAGAAGGAAAGGGAGCAATCAAGGGAGATGTCCAGGTTTCCTGCCTGGAAAGCTGGGGTGATGGTGTCTTACAGCTATCCCATAGGGTGGTCAGAGGTCAAAGGGCAGGTCGAGGGCAGAGCATTCTATCTTGGCCACGTCTACCTGAGGGGATGTGTTAAATAGTTGGTATGTCCCGAGTTAAATTGTCTTCAGCTGCTGAACTGCTGAGGGCGGTTCCACCCAGGACTCTGCTTGGCTGGCAAGAGGGACTATTGTCAGGCCATCCCAGGGTCTCAGAGCCCCCCACAGCCTCCTCTGCGGTGAGGCAGTGGAGCCCCGGGGTACAGATTCTTGGGCCCTTTCCCCCATCTGAGGGGCCACACCCTGGAGGGATCCACACACAATGCCGCCCCTCGTGAGCCTCTCAGAGGCTGGAGTCCGAGAGATGGAGATGGTCCCCTGCATGGACTTCTACAACCAGGATATGCAGGGATTGCCCTGTGCCGGCTTGGTGCAGGGCTGGGGCACAGAGGGCAGGCTTTCCTTCACTGAGCTTATGGCCCGGAGCTCCACCCGTGGACCTGTGTGAGGAGCTGCCAAAGGTACCACGGAGGAAGTGTGGGTGTCTTAGGAGAGGGCAGTGGGGACCACATTCATTCTAGTGCTGGAGTGGGGACCTGAAAGGCCCTCTGAGGATTCAACATTTCACGCAGTGCTGTGCTGAGTTGCTCAGTTGTGTCCCACTCTTTGGGACCCCATGGACTATAGCCCACCAGGCTTCTCTGTACATGGGGATTCTCCAGGTAAGAATACTGGAGTGGGTTGCCATGCCCTCCTCCAGGGGATCTTCCTGACCCGGGGATTGAACCTCCTCCCGCATTGGAGGAGGATTCCTTACCGTCTGAGCCACCAGGGAAGCCCATGACTACTAGAGTGGGTAGCCTATCCCTTCTCCAGGGGATCTTTCCAACCCAGCAATCAAACCAGGGTCTTCTGCATTGCAGGTGGATTCTTTACCAGCTGAGCTACCAGGGAAGCCTGCACAGATCTGTAGGATGGGTTTAGCTGGGAGATTGGAGAAGGAAATGGCAACCCACTCCAGTATTCTTGCCTAGAGAATTCCGTGGACAGAGGAGCCTGGTGGGCTGCTGTCCATGGCCTCCCACAGAGTCGGACACGACTGAAGCTACTTAGCTGCAGCAGCAGCTGGGAGGTATGTGGGCAGGAAAACCTTCCAGGCAATGACAGTGATGAGGTGGAAGAGGGCACCAACCAGGCTTGAGGCTGGAAGACAGGCCTGGGGGACTCTGGATTTGATGTTAGTTATTCTAATGTTTGTTCTCCTAATATCTTCTAATGTGTATTATTCTTACTTTCGTCTATAATAAAATGTCTACCAAGGAATAAGACTACATTTCCCAGCATGCCCTGCAGTGCAGTTTGGCCACAGTGAGCATGTCCTGGCCAATGGGTTGAAAGAAAAAATGTCATGCGACAGCCCTCAGTCTGTCGGCGCTGGCTTTGCCCCTCTGGATTCTTCCTCCCTCTGGTACCTCAAGCTCAGAGGCTGCCCGGAGAACTGATGATAAGGGGCACTCTGAGAGAGGTTACACAGAAGGAGCCTGGTCCCCCAAGGCATCCTGGGCAGCGTGGCCGGCCCGCCTTGAATGGCTCAGCCCCTGGGGAACCCTCGCCAGGGAGAGTTACACACACTCTCTGCTTCCATTTCCGTTATTTGGGTTTTCTGTCACTCTCAGCAGGACCTAATCCGAGGCGATAATAGGATAATGGCCCTGGGAGGCACTGCTGGGCTTTAAGCAGGTGGAGTGACATGATATGCTGGCTGCTGCGTGAGGAGTGGGAGGTGGGAGGTGAGTAAGGGGCTGATGCAGTGGTCCAGGGCTGAGGCCGGGGCCCGGGGCAGAGGGGCACAGACCTGGGGTGCGAGGGTGGTGGGTGGGTGTGGGCTGTGGGGAGGGAGGGGTCGCTGTTCTCACTCTGCGCTTCCTCCTGCTGGTCCCCATCAGGGATGTGGAAATTCCCTGTCCTGCCCACCCTCTCCTGCCCACCCTCTCCTGCCGGCGTGGCTTTCTGGCCTGAAGGTGGCATGAAAGATCTGCTTCCTGCTCTCAGCCAGGCTTGGGGTAGTTCCTCTCCTTTTTTTGACTCTTTACCTCACTCATGTTTTGTCCCAGGGAGCTCCTTAGCTCACCCCCTGTTAGTTTCCTTTTTATTCCTTGGTCTCCTAGAGCTTGTCAGCAGAAAGAGAGTATGTTGACTATAGCTAACAGTTACACGGTGTCTCTGCAGACCAAGCCCTGGGCTTCATCCATGATCTTGTTCAAGCTTTGCAGCAGTTCTTGGAGGCAGGAGTTAGTAATAGCCTCACTTTATGCGTGAGGATACTGAAACAGAGGTTTAAGGTCACTGAGCAAGTGGAGGAGCTGGGACTTGAGCCCAGGTGGTGTTTTGCCTGCAGAATCCCCCTTGGAAAACTACCAGATCCCAGTGACTTACCAGCCGCTTGGGGTCTTCTCGTCAGGCTTTGGGGCCATTGATTTTTTTCTTTAAAGAATAGTGCAGCTGTGAGTATCTTGGTGTCACTGACTTTTTCCTTTTCTTTCCCATTCACATTGTTTCCTTGGGGGAGAGTCTTTAGCGAGGGGTTATCAGACAAAGGATGTAAAGGCTGCTTGGTTCTTATAATCAAATCGCCATCAGGATACTGGTGGATAGATGCTAGTACCGCCTCTGGCCAACTGTTTTCACTGGATTTTATTTTTTGTTCCTTTTGGGTGACTTAGCAGGTGTGCAATGATGTCTTAACGTATTAAGCCAGGAAGGCTGGGAGAGCTTCATGTCACGATTTCTCATCTTGAGCTCTCCATGTACAGATGCTTCATCATCTCTGACCGTTGATCCAGTGGTCAAAGTGATCACTGAGTCTTAGGGCTTTAGTCTCTGTTTAATTTGCAGTGTATATTTTGGGGAAGATATACTTCTGGATTCTATTTTCCACAGCCTTCCATCATTTATATTAATATTTGTCACTTGTAACTTTCCCTACCCTCTTGCATGCTGGTCATTCTTCAGGTAGACTCAGAGCTCCCTGCAGGCAGGGGTTGCCATATTGTTCTTTGCTGGTGTGATGCCAGCCCAGAGTATGTACTCAATGTATATTTGTTGAATACGAATAAATACATTCAAAGGGAAAAATTATGCAAGTATCTACCATACTTTCTGGTTAGGCAAAACCTTTTAAAAATAAGCTTATTTTATGATAATTTAGACTTATGGAAGAATTGCAAAGATAGTAGAGAGTTCCCATATACACCATGCCCGGTTTCGCCTATTATTAACATCTTACATTATGTGGTATTTTTCGCAGTTAATGAGCCAATATAGATTAAGTCATTTTTAACTCAAGTTCATATTCTGTTCAGATTTCATCAGCGTCTGACCCAGTGTCCTTTCCCTGCTCCAGCATCCCACTTTGCACTGAGTTATCACACCTCCTTACATTTCTCGTGGGTGTTTCAGTTTCTCATATTTCCCTTGTTTTTTATGACATTGACAGATTTTAAGGAGTGCTGGTCAAGCCTTTTGTAGACTGTCCCTCAGCTGGGGTGATATGATGTTTTCCTCTTGATTAGACTGGGGTTGTGGGTTCTTGGGAAGAAAAGCACAGAGATAAAGCATCTTGTCATTATATCATGTCAAGGGTACATACTGTCCACATGACTCATCGCTGTGGATGTTGACCTTGACCATCTGGCCAACAGAGGGTCGGTCAGGTTTCTCCACCATGAGTTACTGTCTCCTGCCCTCCTGTTTCATATTCAGCTTTCTGGAAGGAAAGTCATTATGTGCCACCCACACTTAAGGAGGGAGGGGTCATGCTTCACCTCCTTGGGAGAATCTGCATACATTTGTCTGTTCTTCCTCTTTGTTTAGTCAATCATTTCTACCTGCCTGGACCATGGATATTTATTTTATACTTTGAATTATAATTCAACGCTACTGGATTTATTGCATTGCTCAAATTACTCCAGCATTGGCCACAGGGAGCTCTTTCAGTTGCCTCTTGCATCCCTCTGACCTACCCCATCATTTGTTTCCATGAGCACTCCCTTGCTTCTGGAGCACAAGGTGTGCTGGGTCATCTTGGACATGTCCTACCTCAGTCCTAGAATCTCAAGCCCTGGTTCCTTGAGAGGCTGGACTATGATATTAGATCCGGGTGGTGGGTGTGTACCTTGCTACTGGGGTGTTGATAAAGCATTTAAAAAGTCACTGTCTCAGCTGTTCTTGAAGCCAAGGGCTCCCCAGCTGAGTCCGGTGCATGTGCAGCTTTGAGAGACAGGGCAGATGTCTCCTCTGGGCGCAGCATTTATGGGCAAACCAGGATCCATGGTGGAGAGAGGTCCCGAAGGGCCCCTATTTGAGGACACAGAAGGAAGCATGAGGGGGGTTATTGAATGCTTTTCTTGTTTAGGGCGTCATTGGTGCCCCACAGGACCTCACCCAGAGGCCTCGTTGGCCTGGGGACCAGGTCGATTTGACACATTCAGATGGCCATGTGCAACACACAGGTACCCTGGCCAGCTGAGCGGCACATGGGGCTCAGGTTGGGACGAAGCAGCCTGCCCAGCTGTGTTTGGTTTCTGCTGGGGAGAGGGACATACCAGGCATTGTCCCCATAATCTCATTTATGACTGGTATGCGTGAATTACGTTGCAGTTCTTTCTGTCTCCCCCCGTTAGGCTGTGAGCGACTTTTTATCCCCGCCTCCTGGCACACAGCAGGCATTGTGTCATTCCTGATGCCTGTTTGAAAGAGTCCATGGGTGACGTTAGCAGGTCAGGACCGCTGCTGTGGCCTTCTGCCCCCGACCAATCTCCCTGCTTTTCTTTTGTCTCCTGAAAACGGGAATCTCTGTCTCTCTGGCCACTGTGCCCCCTGGGCTGTGCTGCCTGCCAGGGAGCCCCAGATGCCCTGGTGGGAAGTGGGTGTGGAAGCAGGGCCCCTCCAGCCAGGGGCTGTCCTCTTTGTTGGAGAAGCCTTGAGGTCAGGGGTCCACCTGCCAGATTTCTACAGTGATGAGTGCAAAGTTGGGTCTGGCTGGGTCTCTCTCAGCTGCCAGTTCATGCCCTTTCCTGGGGGGTGTGGTGTTGCTGGCATACTGTTTACTTCTGGGGATGCCAAATGAAGAGCAGCATGGTTATACAGTTTAGCTGGAGCAGAGGGTTGCCATTAGGAGGGCCCTGGACAAAGAAGAATTTGACGTGGGGACACAGTGATGACTCTTCCCAAACAGAGCCCAGGATGCAGGGCCTTGGGTCTTGGGAGGGGGTCCACATGAACTCCTGGCTTGGGGGCTGGAATGGGTGCCTCATCCTTGTGTCCCTGGGTGGGGTGGGGCACTGAGCCATTGAGCCTGGGACAAGTGCCTGGGAGGCAGTGGGAAGCCACCAGGAGCCACACACAAAACTGAGCTCCTCTGGTGTGCCCCTAGGAGGAGTCACATCTTTACGACCTTGGTGGTGTTCCTTAAGGGGGAGACCCTGGTCCAAGGATGCCATTCCTTCTCAAAGGGCTGCTTTGGTCCAGCGGTGCTGGGGGGAGGAGGAGCAGAGAGAACTGGCTTCCTCTTGTCTCTGTCTCCACCACTGGCCCCTTCCAGTGTCATGGGAGGCGGTCACCCCTGCCCGCTGAGGCCGGGACCTGCTTGCTGATGACTGTTCTGATTACTGGGGCCTGACTCGACCTTCCCGGCTGGGATTTTATTAGCGTAACAATGATCCGCTTTATCAATTGCTGTTGCCTTTTATGACTTCTCAGGGCCTTTATCTCAGCGGCTACCTCGCCTCCTGGCTAAATGAGGATTAATATTTTAACAGGATTATGTGCTGTGGGTTAGCAGTACTCTCGGGGGAAGCTGGGTGCTCCCCCTACTACCGCCTCTCTCCTCCTCGCAGGCCTCCTTCCTGGTGTGCAGGGGAGGTCTCCCCAGAGATGGGGTCTCTTGTTTCAGAGTCTGGGATGGGATGGAGGGGTGGGTGGGAGGGTTGGGGACCTGAACTCTGGGTGGGGGACAGTTTGTCTGAAGAGTAGGTTAGTCCTAGGGTAGGGACAGTCCTGGAGGGCAGGTCCCTGTAGAGACCGTGGTCTGTTTCCTGGGATCAGCGGACGTGACCACCTGGTCAAGGGGAGAAAGGAGGAAAATGGAGGCAGAGCTGTGGAGGAGGGAGACAGAGACAGCGTCAGAGACAGAGGGAGAAAAAGACTGAAGGGAGAGAGGGAAGGAAAGTGAGTCTGAAGCCAGGCCCTTAAACTGTTGAATTGAGGGACACCACCTTCTCTGCCCCTTTCTTACTTTCCTCTCCTCCCCAGTCTTCCAGATGTATGGAGGGTACAGTAAAAATTAAAAAAGAGAGATTAGTTTTACGTTTAGCCTTTTTAGGTTCACAGGAAAATTGAGTGGAAGGTGCAGAGATTTTCCTTATATCCTCTCTTCCCACTCGTGAATGGCCTCCCCATTATCAAACCCTGCCCCCCCCCCCAGGCTGGCATGTTTCTCACAATCAATGAACCTGCATAGACACATTATCATCACCTAAAGTCCATAGTCCATTGCTACTCTTGGTGTTGTACGTTCTATGAATTCGGACAAATTTACAACATGGATCCACCATTATGGTATTGTACAGACAATTCACGGCCCTCAGAATTCTCCGGGAGGGGAAGCTTTCATTCCAGTTCCTATAGGCTAACTCCTGCCAAGAGAGCTTAGGCACCTCCTGTCCCTTGGGCTGGCTGCATCGAAACAAAACAGAATGAAACAAACCAGGGAACAGCGAGGATTGGTGAGGATGCGGGGAAGCGGGAACGCTGTGCACTGTTCTCGGGAATGTGGAATGGTTTGGCTGCTGTGGAAGACAGTATGGGGGTTCCTTAAAAAGTTAAAGTATAATTCCCGTATGACCCAGCAATCCCTCTTCTGGGGATGTATCCAAAAAAGAATTGAAATTAGGATCTCCAGGAGATACTGGCACACCCATACTCACAGCAGCTTAATTCAAATAGTCAAAAGGTGGAAACAACCCAAGTGGCCATCAATGGGGGAATGGATAAACAAAACAGGGTCCCCTATTCAGAAATAAACTTAAAATGGATTAAAGACCTAAATGTAAGACCAGATACTATAAAAATCCTAGAGGAAAACATAGGCCTGACATTGTTTAACATAAATCACAGCAGTATTTTTTTGGATACAGTTCCTAAAGTAAAGGAAATAAAAGCAAAAATAAACAAATGGGACCTAACTAAACTTAAAAGGTTTTGCACAGCAAAGGAAACCATTGACAAAATGAAAAGACAGTCTACTGAAGAGGAGAAAATATTTGCGGAAATATATGACCAATAAGAGATTAATATCTAACAAACATAAACAGCTCATATAACTCAACATCAAAAACCCAAACAGCCCAATTA
Source organism: Bos mutus (assembly GCF_027580195.1). Taxonomy (NCBI): domain Eukaryota; kingdom Metazoa; phylum Chordata; class Mammalia; order Artiodactyla; family Bovidae; genus Bos; species Bos mutus. The sequence goes on along the minus strand of NC_091635.1, from coordinate 10,465,877 downwards.
AAAAATGGGCCAAAGAACTGAATAGACATTTTTCCAAAGAGGAAATGCAGATGACCAACAGGCACATGAAAAGATGCTCAGCATCGCTAAACATCAGGGAGTGCAAATCAAAACCACAATGTGATATCACTTTACACCAGTCACAATGGCTGTCATCAGAAAGAACACACATAGCAAATTCTGATGAGGATACAGAGAAATGGGGCCCTTCATACCCTGTTGATGGAGATGTCAATTGGTGCAGCCACAGTGGAAAAATTATGGACATTTCTCAAGAACTAAAAATAATACCATAGGACCCAGCAATTCTACTCCTGGGTATATGTTAAAAAGAAACCAAAACACTAATTTGAAAAAGATACATGCACCCCAATGTTCACAGCAGTATTATTTACAACTGCCAAGATACGGAAGCAACCTAAGTGTCCATAATGAATGGATAAAGAAGACATAATATATATCATACATATGTGTAGAGATATACAATGGAATAGTACTCAACCATAAAAAAGAATGAAAATTTTCCATTTGCAACAACACAGGCGGCCTTGGAGAGCATTATGCTAAGTGGAATAAGTCAGAAAGCATACTGCATGACACCACTCACATGTGCGTGATGCTAAGTTGCTTCAGTCATGTCCAGCTCTTTGCGACTCCATGGATTGTAACCCGCCAGGCTCCTCTGTCCATGGAATTCTCTAGGCAAGAATGCTGGAGTGGGTTGCCATTCCCTTCTCCAGGGGATCTTCCCTACCCAAGGATCGAATCTGAGTCTCTTATGGCTCCTGCATTGGCAGGCAGGTTCTTTACCATTTGTGCCCCCTGGGGAGCTCACTCATATGTGGAATTCAAAAATACAACAAGTAAGTGAATATAACACAAAAGAAGCAGACCCATAGGCATAGAGAACAAACTAATGGTTACCAGAGGTGGGAGAGGGGTATACAGAGGTGGAGGGGTGGGAAGTACAAGCTACTGGGGGTAACACAGGCTCAGTGATGGATAACATGGGATATATATAACCAATGTTCTCCAGTAAGTGTACATGGGAAATTATCTTTAAAAATTGTATAAATTAAAAAAAACAAAAATAATAAAAACAAAACATGGTCCATCCACATAGTGGACTCTTATTCATCCCAAAAGAGGAAGGAAATTCTGACATCTGCTGCAGCATGGATGAATCTCGAAGGTACTATGTTAAGCAAAATAAGCCAGCCACAATAGGACAGATACTGCATTATTCCACTAATATGAATTCTTAAAGGAGTGAAATTTATAGAGACTGAAAGTAGAAGAGAGGTTACCAAGGGCTGGAGCGGGGGAATGGGGAGTTATCGTTTCACGGTGACAAAGTTTTAGTTTTGCAAAATGAAAACAGTTCTGGAGATGGGTTGCAGCAAACATGAATGTAAATTTTATGTTTTGTGTGTTTTACTCCAAGTGAAAATTAAAAAAAATCAAATTAAAAAGTTGAGTTTTTAAGTTAAAAACTTAAAAAAATTTAATTAATAAAATAAAAATCAAAGGAATCCTAAGACCCTTCAGGGATGGCAAGAATGTTAGGGGTGATTTAACACTAGGTTTAGAGAATTCTGCTTCCCTGGTGGCTCAGATGGTAAAGAATCTGCCTGCAATGCCAGAGACCCGGGTTCAATCCCTGGGTCAGAAAGATCCCCTGGAGAAGGAAATGACAACCCACTCCAGTATTCTTGCCTGAAGGACAAGAATGGACAGAAGAGCCTGGTGGGCTACAGTCTTTGGGGTCAGAAAAGTTGGACACGACTGAGTGACTAACTCTTTCACTTTCGAGAATTCTAGATTCTGTCTTAGAGGTGGGGTGATATTCTCTAAATTGTAGGAAGCCACAGGGAGGCCTGCTCTGTGCTGGGGACTTCGATACAAAAATAAAAAAGATGATGTCCCTGCCCTTGCTGGAGGGCAGACACATCGATTGAAATCACAATAAAAGCTTTGTCCCCTCAAATTTAAAAATAATTAAAACTATTTTAAAAGTTCAAAACTAACTTAGAAGATAATTTTGGAAAGAATTCAAATGTATTTCAGAAAATTTGGAAAATACAGAGAAGCATAGAGAGGGAGTTAGTAATTTTTTTTTTTTTTAATATATTTTTGGCTGCAAGGCATATGGGGTCTTAGTTCCCTGACCAGGGATCAAACCTGAGTCCCCTGCATTGGGAGCGTGGAGCCTTAGCCACTGGACCACGAAGGAAGTCCCAGGGTTGCTTGTTAAGCCTCCAGAGTCCAGCACCATCCCCCCTTCCCCCATACACCTCTGCCTGTCTCTGACCCTCACCAGGCTCAAGTCTTCCCCTCCTTGGGCCCCTCCCTTTGTCGACTCTCTCCCTGGGCTCCCGCTGTGGTAGTTCAGCCCATCTCCTTGCTCTCACCTTCTTCCTGCCCTCTGTTAGCTATTCCACACCACGCTCCTCCCTGCTCACGCATCACTCCAATATTTATTCCATGACAGCAGCTGCCCATTAACCAGGAATTAACTTCCAGGTCCTGGCTGATGGAGGTGCTCAGACAGTGAGGGGGGCTCACCTTAGAGAGGGGTCTTGGGCTGGCAGGCCAGGTGCTCAGACTCACCTCTGGGACCCTCCATTCGGGGGGCTGAGGAGGCAAATGGGAGCCCATGGGTGAGAGTGTGTGCCTGAGTCCTCCCTGCGCCCTGGGTGATGTCCTGGTACCCTTCACTTGTTGAGCAAGCTTGCTTTCTGCGGTTCTGTTTGGCATAAAGGAAACTTCCGTGTTCGTGATTCCTCTGAGAACCTCAGCAGGGCCCTGGACACTGGCCAGGCTTGGGAGCTCACCTGCTGGGCTGTTGGGAGTGACTAGCATCTCTTAGAACAGTCTGGGCCCTCCTGATCCCTCCTGCATCTGTGAGGAGAGGGGTGGCTGGAGGTCGTTTGTCAGCCAGGCACTTGCCCTGCGTTCCCACTGAGACGAACCAGCAGAGAAGGACTCATTTGCCTCGGGAAGATGCAGGTGGGACCTCGAGCAGGTGGCCCTGGGTCCAGCACTAGGGCCCAGCCCAACTCTCCGGGCTGGTGGTCAGCTGGGCGGGGAGGAGACTCTGCCCTTTAATGCAGGCTGCTGGCCTCCGTGGCCTCTCAATCTTGGGAGCAGAGTTCCTTCTGGACATGTTTTCCAGTAAATCTGCCTGCTGCCGCCTTCATAGAAAACTGCTGATTTGGGGACTTCCCTGTGGTCCAGTGGTTGGGAATTTGCCTGCCAGTGCAGGGGACACAGGTTTGACCCCTGGTCTGGGAGGATCCCACATGCTGCAGGGCAGCTAGGCCTGTGCTCCAAAACGACTGGGCTTGCCGGCTCTCTGGAGCCTGTGAGCTGCAACTAGAGAAAGCCTGTGCGTAGCAATGAACACCCAGTGCAGCTCTCTGCCAAAATAAATAAATAAATAAAATTTAAAAAATGAAAAAATCAGCTGGGGAGAGGGGAGCAACTGAGGTGCTCAGCCTGTGATCTGGGTCATGATGGGATGGGCTGGGCTGGCGGCAGACAGCTAGCTGGGGACCAGCTCTGTCCACCAGGGACCCTGAGGCTGCAGTGTCCCTTCAGCCCCGAGAATCTACCGCAGGGAGGCCCCTCTGGCTTGCAATGCTTCCCCTGGAGCTAGCAGCCCCCCAGGAGGCCCACTGCAAGGAGAACAATGAGACAGAAGTGACTCCTGCCTCCTCTGAGGGGCTCCTGCGTCAGTGTCTGTGGAGCAGTGGTCCTTTCCCTGGACAGCAAGGCCTGAGTGGGTCTCTCCCAGCCCCCCTTCTCCTCTGGGTATGAGCACCACCTTCTCAGAGAGATACCTCTCCCAGGAGAGGTATCAGGGTTGTGGGAGATGGGGTGGGCAGGGGATCCGAAGCAGCCTCTGCTAATTGGGGCAGGACGTCAGGTTTGCTGGCATCTCTTCTCACCTGTATCCCCGCCCCCCCCAACCCCCGCCAGGTGACTCTGAGGTCTCTCAGCTCCTGACTGCCTGGGGGACAGCCAGGACCCTCCTTTCATGACCCCACTGGCCAGGGGCTCACATCCTTTGTTCTGTATTTGGCTGAGTCCCCCCAGTCCCAGGAACCCATTGCCTGGGGCGCCCTCCCCTGAAAGTCACAGCATCATTCAGAGCTTCTTGGTCCCCACAAAGCTCACCTACTGGTGCTTTTAATTCAAGCTTGCGTTGTCATTGTCCCCTCATTGTTTTGGGTATAAATCTTTTCTTCTCTTCTCTTCTTGGAACTGCAGCTGGTCTGGTCCTCTGCCACCAGCCGTGGTCTCCAGGGGCACTCAGGACTCAGGCCTGGAATTTTCCAAAAGGGTTTTATCCTGAGTGCGTTGGTGTAAACAATTTCCCCTTCTTGTTCCAGCGGCTGAGATCTGATGGGCAGGGGAAGAGAAAGGGCACAGTTCTAGGGGGTTAGGCCACGGGACAGTGTCTGAGGTCTCTATCCCTTCCACTGGCACCCAGAAAGCATCTGGGCACCTTGGTGGGCTGGGGGCTCTAAGAGGCACGAAGGTGGTGGATAGGGGTGGGAGTGGTGGGTCCTGAAGGCCAGAGCTGGCGGTGGGCTCTTCTGGACACTGCGGACAGATGACATCTCTGTTTATTGCAGCATCTTCTCCCTCGAGACTTTTGGATGACCCACTATCTCCAGAACCATCTATTATATAACTATTTGGATGTTGTTTATGCTCTGATAATGAAGAAGGAACTTTCCAGGACAGATAAGGGACTACCTTTGACCCTGCTGAGCAGATAGGGGGTGTCTAGCATGTCACTGCCAGGCCTGCTTCTCCTAACTCATCATCCTTATCTGGGGACAGGAACGGTGTCCCTTTCGTGCCAGCAAAATGCCTTGGGTAGGTCCTTGGGAATCCTCACCTGCCCGCCTGTCTCCAGTGTTGTTGATGGTAACAGGCTTCGTGACTCAGGAGGCTGGGTGACCCCTGGAGGTGTGTGGAGTGAGCTGGGGCTTCGGACAGATAAAATCTAGAACTTGCATTTCCGGCAGGGGGGCAGTAGCAGGGCTGAAATGGAAGAGAGCGTATGTGGGGGGACCCTGTCTCCCACAGGGCTGCTCAGGCTGGGCCTCCTGGGGTCGGTGGAGGGGCTGGTGAAGGAGCGGCTCTGTCTCAGGGAATTAGTACAGCCTGCCTGGCGGGGCTGGTTCACTGCGGGTTTGCCCCTGCTCCCTGTTAAGGGTGGAGGCCAAGCAGGAAGGGAGGTGAGGCGTGGAGGGACGTGGTTGATGTATCACCTGCCCCCAAACCACCAAGGTGACCTTCTCAGCCCCTGTAGCTCCTCTGACTCCAGCATTCAGATGAGCCTTACAGAGTGCACGAGCTTCCTGTGGCTGCTGTAACAAATGACCGTAAACTCGGTGGCTTAAAATAACATGTATGACTCCCTACAGTTCTGGAGGTCAGCGTCTCACTGGGCTGAAATCAAGGACTTGGCAGGGCTGCCTTCGGTCTGGAAGCTTGAGTGAGGTGGCCGTGGTCCTGCGCCCAGGGTCCCCAGCTATATTGCAACCTTCCAACCTCTGCTTCTGTTGTCACATCTTCTCTGACCTCCCAACCTCTTAGAAACACATTTGTGATGGTGACTCTGGGCCCACCCAGATAAGCTACCCTCCCAGGCTCCTTAGTCACACATGTAAAGTCCCTTTTTCCACATCAGGTACCATTTCACAGGCTGCAGGAATTGGGATGTGAACATTTTGGGGGTCATTGCTCTGCCGACCACAGAGAGGGAATATAGGGACTACAGGACCTCTGGGGGATCTCCTCCCCCAGCACAATGTTGAACTGGGTCTTGAAGTCCACAAAGGCCGTGGAGGGGATGAAAGGCATCCAGGATCCTTGGTGGGGACCCAGTAGAGACTCCCCCCAGGTGCCCAGCCCTGCAACGGGAGCCCCATGGGCTTTTGGGTGCAGGAACCATAAAAGAGTAATGATAACATCATAGACTCTCTCCCCCAAATGAGTATTTCCAGAGCAAGAGAGAAGGTGAGGCTCAGGGATATAAGTTGAGTCATCTTCTGCAACTTCTAAAATTTCTACAATGTCAGGTGAGGTTTGTAGGAGACAGGGCATGTCTTTCTTTAAATTTTTTTTTTTTACAATGAAAGTTTTCAAAATCCTTTAAAGACAGACTAGCGCAATAAATTCTCATGTGTGCATTACCCCAATTTGACAGTTATCAAAATTATCACATTTACTTCATCTACTGCTCTTTTCTTGTCCTTTGCTATTCTCTGGCTAAAGTACTTTCCAGCCTGTTAGCAGATATTCTGTAACTTTGCTCCTGCGAATATCAGGATGCAACTCTCCAAATATGGAAAGCTTGGTGACATAATTACAGCTCCATTAGCACAATGTCATAATTAACGGTAATTCCTTGGTATCAGCGAATGCCCTATTTATAACCACATTTCTCTGATCGTCTCAAAGAGACCTTTTTGCAGTTGGTCTGTTTAAATCAGGTTCCAGACAAGGTCCACAAGTTAATTGTTGTGTCTTTTAAAATTTCTCTTAATCTAGATCAAGATCCTCCTCCCCATTTCCCTCCAGCTATGACTTGCTACAGAAACCAGATATACTGTCCTGCTGATTGTCACCCATATTCTGGATCTGATTGCTTCCTTTCGGTGGTTTAGTTGCTAAGTCGTGTCCAACTTTTGTGACCGCAGGGACTGTAGCCTGCCAGGCTCTTCTGACCGTGAGATTCTCCGGGCAAGAATACTGGACTGGCTTGCCATCTCCTTCTCCAGGGGATCGAACCCTGGCCTCCTGCATTGCAGGCGGATCTTTACTGACTGAGCTACAAGATTGCTTCCTTTTGGTGTCACTTCATCCTCACCTTTCCTGGAAATGGGAGTTTAGCTCTAAAAGCTAGATTCAGGCTCACCTTTCTGCCAGAATCCTTCACGGCTGGAGCTCTGAGTTGGATTCTTAATCACTGGACAACCAGGGAAGTCCCAAGGAATACTTATTTCATGAGAGCTTGCAAATATGGTGCTTTCCTCCTAGAATCACTGTTTTACAAGTGAAGTCTCTCAGTCGTGTCCGACTCTTTGCCATCCCATGGACTGTAGCCTACCAGGCTCCTCCGTCCATGGGATTCTCATGTTTTACAAGGACCAGTGAGAACTCTGTTAAACAAACCTTCCCTTATCAATTGAGTTATCAGGTTACCCTGAAATAGACTTTAAAAAAGGGAAATCACAAATTGTTTTTCTTTTAGTGAACATTTTTTTTGAATAAAGAGTTAGGCCTTACTTACTTTCAACGAGTTTCCCATGAGGTTTGTTTTGGTTTGCTTATTCCCCCCTTTCTGTTTTTCTATTTCATGTATTCTGTTTGTTTCAGCCCGTTGTGTTCACTGTTCTTTCTTGGGCTTGATTTTCCTCTTTGGCCAGAGATTTCTGATTTTTTCCCCCTCAAAAGGCAGGCCACGGGCGCCTATCACATCAGTGATGGGAGGAAGGGCAATTCCCTTGGATGGTGGGTGACGGACAGGCTAGCACTGGGTAGGGGGCTTGCTAACCAGAAGCTCTTTCTTTGGGGGATTTATTTTCCTGCCTTGTTTGAAGTGCCTGGGTTGGGCCCTCTGACAATGAGCCATACCTAAGCAGGATCCGATTAAAGGGCAGTGGATTCTGATAGTCACAGAGCCGTGCTGGGAAAAGCGGAAGAAATCTCAGAACCGAAACAACAAAAAAAACGCCTGGCTATGTAGTCTCCAACATGTCCACCAGGTGGTGCTGTTCAGCCACGGCTCTGTCGGCTTTGGTCCCAGCGGCCAGCTGGTGTCTCTCACACTTTGTGCCCACTCAGTGCCACTGCCCGCCCCTTCCAGCCAGGCTCGGGGAGCCAAGGGAGGACAGACACTGTGCCCTGCAGGGTGTGCAGTGGTGGGTTTAGTGGTGCTGTCCCCAACCTCAGCAAGCTCCTGCCAGTGACGGTGACAGCTGCAAAGCTGGCATGGCTTCCTGGCCCCTCTTCTCCCACTCTGCTGACTTGGGCTCTCCCCCACCTGCTCCAACATGGAAAGCAGGCATTTGTGTGGTTATCTGACTGAGGCTGGGGGGAGGACAGATGGGTGTCACTGAAGTAAGCTGACCAGTTGGTGGGTGCACTGGGGGTCTGAGGGCCCAGGCCCAGACTCCTGCACCCGAAGGGAATGGGGAGTGGTCCAGCGTGGTGGGCCGTGGGAAGGGCACCCACCCGCTCCAGGGTGCCTCGTGGTGAGTGGTGTGTCAGCAGGAAGGATCACGCTTGGTAAATGGACGCTCTTCCTAGGGGAATCCCTCAGGAGGGTCGTGTTGGGGTGGCAGGTGGGGAAAGGCCCTGGGGGCTGCGTGCTCCTGGGGTTGGAAAGGGACACAGCACAGTTGGGGGTTCTTATCCTCCAGGCTCCTGCCATCTCCTTGCTGGGTGCCACCAGGGGGCTATTTTCAGGTTGGGGAGTAGGGTGTATGGGACCAGCCAGAGGGAGCTGACCACCTGCAAGGCTGCTCTCTGTGGCTTGCAGAATGGGCTGGTCTCAGTCTGACCCACCAGGAAGAACCCAGGCACAGGGTGTGCCGACAGACAGCAGGTAGATCCCCACGTCCAGGGGGGGAACCAGCCAGGGAGGAGCCAGCCCCCCTCACCAAGGACGACTCATGTGACCGCTATGTCATCTGAGGAGGAGCACTCATGTTACACAATGAGGGGGTCCTGGGAGGAGACGGAGTGGAGGGTTCATGGACAAGGGGGTCGTGAGGCGGAGGCGGGGGCTGGGGTCTCGTGTCATCACCTGACCTCTTGGTGCTGTTGCTGCAGTTGACACTCCTGGGCTCGGCTGCCACCTCCCGAGGGCCCGAGAGATGCCCTGTAGCCAAGGTGGGTCCCCACAGGAGGCCCTGGTTTCCTCTGGGCAGACGGCAGGTGGTCGGCAGGTTGGGGTCACCAAGGTGGGGCTTGCACTTGACCGAGGGCCTTGGAGGCCACATTGGGGCTTCTGGCGTCCTGCTTCTGCAGCAGCCTGGCCTGGCCTGGGCCCCAGATAGCCCTGGCTCTTCTTCTTTCTCAGGCCACGGGGGTCCTGGGGAGAGGAAGGTGCTGCCCAGGGACCTGGAGGAGCGAACTGAGTGGGGGGTGAAGGTCTGGGTGAGGGTGCAGTCCAGGCCTTTCCAGCAGGGACCCCTCAGGAACTGGACCCCTGACCCAGGCCTCAGGGGAGGAGGAGGAGATGTGTGATTTCCGCCTCCTCCAGGGGCAGAGCCTTCTGTCTTCCTCTCTCTGCCCCCTCAGTTGTGAGGCAGAGTCTGAGAGGTGCTTCCTGCCCTGGCGGGGCTCTGCCGTCCCCTTCCCCTCAGGGGTGCCATATGGGGCCCGTCCAAGCAGCCAGGCCTGGGCTCTGGCTCCTGCCCGTCCCTTCCTGAGGGCCCCGCTGGAGCCAGGAGGAGGACCAAGTGGGCCGGGCAGATGGTGGGCTGCGAGGAGGGGCTGCCCGGGCAGACGAGCCGACTGTCAGGACAGATGGTGGGCCGGGCAGGGGTCCGGAGCCCGGCCCATCTGTTCCAGGCCCCCGGTGGGGCTTTTCTCATCCACCTGGGGCTGAACTGGGATAAGGCCCAGCGGTGGCTTCTGCCCAGCTCTGCTCACGTCCTCCTGGGTCATCTGTCCCCAGGGCTCAGGGCTGGGTGTCCCTCCTGGTGCTCATCCTCCTGGCAGGTGGCATATGGCCACACTCACAGAGCTGGAGGAGTTCCCAAGGGCCCTGGGGGTGCCCGGGCAGAGCATGCGGCACACCCTGGGGACAAAGCCGCCCATGGCAGACCGGCGATACCAAGAGGCTCCCGGAAGCTACAAGGAAAGTCGCGTCTGTGCCCAGTTGTCATCATCAACCAGCCCCGCTCAGCGGAGGAGCGGCTGGTGGGAAGGGGGCACTGCAGGAGCGGGGGCTGCCCTGGTCGGGGGTCAGGACTGCTTCTCAGAGGAAGGGGTGGTGGGACCCATGCAGGCTCCAGGATGAGGGGAAGGCAGGCAGGTGAGCAGGAGAGAGGGCCCCCGGTCGAGGGAGCAGCCAGGCCAGGGGGTGGAGGCTCTGCTCAGGGGTGTGGGTGGGAAGGCCCTGGTGTCCTTGCTAAGCCATGGAGTCACCTCCCATGACTTCAGTCCTTAGATCCCTGGGTGGGGGGGTCACAGCTGTGTCCTGGGGCCTGAGCACACTGGGAGAATTCATCCCATTATAGTCTTATGTTGATAATGATAATCCAAAAATATCTTCCTCTATCTTTTTTTAAACCAATTACAAAGAAAAACCTCTGCGGCCACTGTGGGCCACCCATAGCTGTGTCCTCGAGCAAGACAGGGCTCTGCTTTTGTGCTTTCATCACTGCAGGGGAGCTGCTCCATTAAAGGCCGAGGGCAGGGACCAGGGAGGGGCATGTGGGCCTCCGGTGAAGGGCAGGGGTGTTGACAGGGTCAAGATTGCCCTCCAGAGGTCACTCTGGGTGCCAGATGGAGAGTGGTCCTGGTGTCTGCTCCAATGACCTCTCCAAGAAGCCAGAGGAGGGCTCAGGCTTTGGGGAGTGCCTCCTGTCCAGCCAGTGGGTGCAATGTCCTTCCGTAGCCAGCTCTGGGGGCCCAAGATGGCCCTTCAAGGCTGGGGCTGTGGCAGCTGCTTGCTGTCTTTTGCTGGCTTCCCATCATCCTCTTTCCTGATGGTGGTGTTTGTCACCCAGCTGTGTCTGACTCTTTTCGACGCTATGGACTGTAGCCCGCCAGGCTCCTCTGTCCATGGGATTCTCCAGGCAAGAATACTGGAGTGGGTTGCCATTCCCTTCTCCAGGGGATCTTCCTGACCCAGGGATCAAACCTGGGTCTTCTGCATTGGCAGACAGATTCTTTACTGTCTGAGCCACCAGGGAAGCCAGTTCCTGCTTAAATGCAATTGTCCTGGAGCCAGAGTGTGGGATTCAAATCACACTCTACCCTTACTAGCTGGGTGACCTTGGGTAAGTCACTCACCCTCTTTGAGCTTTGATTCCTTCAGCAATAAAAGGGGGATAGTAGGGCTCCCACTTCATGGAATCTTTGCGACAATTCACTGAGCTACACCCTTAGAACCCTGTCCAGCACATAGCTGGCACTCAATATTATTATTATTATTATTATTATTACTGCTGCGGTCGTTGTCTTATTTCATTGAAGTAACATCCACAGAACCTTCAATAAACCGTTTTAAAGTGAACAGGTGAGAGGCATTTGGTATGTTCACAGTGTTGTGAAACTGCCACCCCTCCATCATTCCAGAACACGGTCATTGTCCCAAAAAGAAGCCCTGTGCCCATTATCCGTCACATCTTATTTATTCCCTTGCCTCTGCTGCTACCGCGATCCCCTTAGAAGACCACCAACCCACTTTCTGCCTCTGGGTTTGCCTGTCCCGGTCTTTCCTATGACAGAATCATCCAACATGAGGCCTCTTGTGTCTGGTGCCGTGTTTTCAAGGTTCATCAACGTCATAGCATGTGTTGAGCTTCCTTCCCTTTTTTGTGACTGAATAATACTCCAGTGTACGGACGGACCGCATTTTATTTATCTCATTCATACACTGATGGACATCTGAGCTGTTTCTACATTTCAGTACAAGGTTTTATTTGAACGCCTGTTGTATTTTTTCGTGTGAAACCCTTCACGGATTTCGGAGTCCTCCTTGCAGGGTCCCAGGCTGATTTCTCTGCACGGTCCCAGTTTGGGTTTATGTGCTGCAGAGGTGAACACCTGCTGCGTGTTTTCACGTCTATTATCTGGGCCCTTACACATCCAGGGCAGGACCCAGGTTGCCGTGTTGTTGTGAGGCTTCCGTCTTGTGGGCTGACTCCCTGCTGCCTTGCGCTGCAGATGGGGAAACTGAAGCACGGAGAGGCTCGGTCACCGCCGACCCCCCTCTGCTTTCCCTTGGTGTCTCTGAGCCCCCTCCCCCGGGCATGGCCCTGCCCTCCTGTCATGGGCTCCCCCGCTGGGCACAGTGGCCTTGGATCACCCCGTGCCTTCTTCCTCTCCTGTCTCCACCTCTGCTCTGCTCCTTCTTGTCCTCTGTCTCCGTTCTCTCCCTCCACCTCCTGCCTTTGCTGAGATCTTTCCGGTCATCCTGGAAACCCCTGTAGGTGTCACTTTGAGATATGGATGTGGCCAGCTTCTCCTTTAGACCTTCGGCTTCCAGAGCAGGTGCAGATCCTTTGTCAGGCCTGTAGATGCTCCAGTGAGTCTGGACACCAGGAGGGGTGTCTTGTCCCCACAGGGAGAAGCCCCAGGGCTCCCTGTGCCCGGAGAGCTCTGCAGAGCCTTCCCTCTGGGGGACAGTGTGGGGACACGTGGTCTGGTGCTGCTGTCCCATGGCCTTGATGTAATTGTAACTGCGTGATGACCCATGTTAGTAATAAAACAGGGACCAGAGTAGCCCAGGATCTCTGTAAGATCCTCACAGTGGGCTGGTGCCTGACACAATCTATGTGGTTCCAGGCCTCGGGGTGTGGGGGTGGACAGAACCGAGACCTTGAAAGTGCTGCCTGGGACTTGGAGGGACCCAGTGGGGGCCTAGAGTATGTCCCGGGGAAAGAGGCCCAGGGGACTTGGCTGGCTTTGCTGGGTGTGTGAGGGAGACAGGGAGCCATGTGGACGAACTTCAGTGGTCACTGTCCCCGACCTCCCTGTTTCGTGCTGGACTGAAAGGAGGGTGACACGTTTTTCTTGCCGAGATCCGGAAATCCAAGTGTAAGTTCTCACTTGATCACGAGGGTCTTTGCAGTTCCCTGGGGACAAGAGAAACACGCACACAGTCACTCAGACACCCCAGGTGACAGGGAATACCATGCTTGCTGCCCGCCAGGCTTTGGCCACGGCCTGTAAATATCACCTGCTACACTCTCAAGGGATCCCCTTGGGAGTCCGCCTAGAGAGGTCACGAGGCTGGCACGGGCGTTCTCAAACCTGCAGGACTGGAAGCTCGGGGGGCGCCATCTCGGGGGGCGCCATCTCGGATGGCCCCTGCTTCCCCGGATGGTGGGCACTGTTGGGATCATCCCCTCTCCAGCGGGCCCTGATCCTTCTCATGGATTCTGAATCTTAAGGTGGCTCGGATGGGAAGTAGGGCTGACTGGTCTTGTGGTGGCTGCCCTGTGCAGGGCCTGCCCTCCTGAATCTGATTCCTCGGCTCCTCCATCTGGGAGCTCATGTCCCCCGAAGCGCACCGCCTTGACTCCCACTGGCCAGTGCTGCCACAGGAGCCGGCCTCCCCGGGACACTCGCACGCCTCCTTCCTTAGGCGCTGCCACACGTCCACCCCCGCAAATCCCCAGTGTCCGGCTGTCAGCAGTTCTACTGGGCCACAGGGAGCCCAGACCATGGCGGTGACAGCAGGCCCCAGGAGGGGGAGAAGGGACACCCTGGCTGCCACTTGGGGTCGAGATGTCCCTTGCTGGCCCCGGTGTCCTCTGCAGGGCCCTTTCCTGTCTGTCCTGCTCACCCTGCATCGATTGCCAATTGGGCCCTTCGCTTCTATCCCATTTTCGTGGCTAATGGCTCTGCTGCCATTGATCTGCGTAAGGGAGCATCTCGATCAAGCACCGCCTTATGGTGCCTGATGGTCACTGAGACTTCCCTGCCTGCCCCTCCCCCTCTCGCCTGCCTCCACAAGTCCCCTCCTCACCACCCCCCCCCACTGCTCCGCCATCCCTCTAGGCCTGCCCTTCCCAACACCCACTTCCCTGGCTTTGTCCTCCTCCACACTCTGTCCCCTCTCTTCAGGCCCCTCTAGAAGGAAGAAGGAGTATCCACTAGGGCCTCCCCATCCCAGGGAGACAACTTCTCCCTTCTGCTCTCATCCAGCTGGTAGGAGGTCCTTGCTAGTGGGAAGCCTCAGGCGAGGGGGTGGTGGTGCCATTCACGGACCGGCCTTAACCTTGGCCTCAGGCTCCCACCTACAGACTTTGCACCCCAGTCTGACCTGGGAGGGGAGACTCTGCCCTAGGCCATGGCTCCTGGAAAGGCCCCTCCCTCAGATGCCCCCTCACAGGGCCCTGGGGGAGGGTAGAGAGGTCCTGAAGATGGCACCAGGTGGCCCAGGGGGCCAGGGCCAGCTCCTTGCCAAAGCCGTGGACCCTGGACTGGACACAGCTTATCCATGGGCCTGTGGGGCCCCCTCCTGTCCTGCTTCCAGTCTAGGAAAACTGGATTCCTTGCCCCGAAGGAACAGGCAAGGAGAATGTTACTGAAGGATGAAGTCCAGTAAAAGTGCCCGGCCAGTGGAGGCCTCTGCTCACTCCTACCTTTAGCCAGGGCTCCCCAGCCTGCCTTGCCCTGCCTTGATTCCAGGGCCCAAGATGGGCTCTCGGGGCCCAGGGAGTCAGGAGCGGCAGTTGGGACTCCCAGATTTGGGGTTGCAGTTGCCACGTGGCTGTGTGAAGCTGTACACCCTTGCCCCTTTCCAGAAGCCTCTCTGCTAGGGGAGTACCCCAGCCTGTGAAAGAGCCTAAAAACAGCAGTGCAGGGAGATCACCCCTGGCACTGCCTGCAGCCAGCCTGCTCAGTCCAGTTCAGACAGGGAGATATTGCAGAGAAGCCTGTGTTCCCAAGAGTCCACGTGAGTGTGGCCCAGAGTGTCTGGTTCCCTGGGGTCATGGGTGGGGCCTGAGAGTCCACATTTCTAATGCTTCTGAGGGACCCCACTTTGAGAACCACATTAGCTGAACTCATAGAGTTTGTTCATGGAAAGTTTTGCCTTTTAAGGAAAGACATCAGGTTTCAGATTTTTCTTGTTTTGACCTCAACGGGAAACATGCCAGTTCCTAAGAGCCGTTGGAGCGGGCAGCAGGGGTGGGGTGGGCCCCCTGCCTTGGGGAGGCCCCGGGTCTCACCCTCACAGGGAGGCTGAGAATCGGGGGTGATCGGCTTGCTGCTTGCGGGGACCCCCTCGGTACCCTCTGCACATTCTGTGGGGCCTGCTCCCCTCCCACAGGCTGCCCTCACACAACATCACCAGCCTTCACATTAATGGGCATAAAATATTTACTTAACTCAGCTTTTTGCAAATATTCCTTCAGTTATTTCCCCTCTGCTGGGAATGTAAACTGTGCGGCCGCGGCACACGCTGAAAGGGTTGGTGTTAAATAATACAATGTAAAGCCTGTGAAGCCCAGACAGCTCTGTGCGGACCGGGGCTGCCACCCTGGTCGCTGCACCGGCAGACAGGCCTCCTCGGGAGCTGGACAAGGGCTCCCTCGAGCCGGGCGGGGAGGGGGAGAGACAATTATTGAACACAATTGAACACAATTGTTCAAGAGACAATTAAACTTACATTTCCAAAGCCTCCCCTTCACCCCTCCAGAAGCAAGTTGCGGGGACCTTGGGGAAAAACAGTGAGATGTGTTTAAAAATGTATCATTCCTTTATATTTTAATATCCTTTATTGAAATATTTCCTTTTTTATGGCTTTTTTTCTGACAGCCATTTTGCTTCCCGATTCTCCTGGAGCTGTGGCTCCGGGTCCCTGAGGCTTTGCCGAAAAGCCCCAAAATAGAAACCTGTTCCAGTTGGTCCAGGGACCGCGGGCTTCTGTGTTATTCATGACTTGCTACCCGGCCCCATCGTTCCTGTGAAGCTGCTGATCTGTCAAGCAGATGAAGCTGGAACTCAAAGTTCGCGGGGAGCCAACTGGGGAAAGGGGTTTTACTGGGATCTTGAGAGGAATTCTTCTCTGACTCAGGAGGGCGTCTTTCTCCTTTCCTGACACTTCCCTGGTGGACAGAAGCATGTCCAGCTTCTCTAACCCAAGGGGCTACCTGAAGGCGGAGGGCTTGGTCACTGTGTTTTCTTTTTTTTTCTTTAAAGACTGATTGATGGGTTGATTTTCTGCCCTGGGTCTTCATGGCTGCAAGTGGACTTTAGATGCGGCGAGCGGAAGCTACTCTTTGCTCCCGTGCACGCGCTTTTCATTGCAGTGGCTTCTCTTGTTGCAGAGCACAAGCTCTAGACACGCGGGCTTCAGTAGTTGTGGCCCACGGGATCAGTTGCTCCGCGGCCTGTGGGATCTTCCTAGACCAGGGATCAAACACGCATCCCCTGCATTGGCAGGCAGATTCTTAACCACTGGACCACACCAGGGAAACCCCTCACGGTGTTTTTTCTTATCATCCCAGAAGGTTCTGACCCTTTGGAACGTGCTGAAGGCAGGGAAGGTTGTGGGGGAGATGGAGCCAGATAGAGAGATGGAGAGAGAGAGACAGGGAGACAGACAGGGATAGAGAGACAGAGAGACAGAGAGAGACGTGAGACTGTGGGAAGGCAAGGGATTAATCTGAGATCACCAGCTGCCAGGTGATAAATGTGTGCTGTTCAAACAAAGCAAAACAGCAGCCCTGCTTCCGCAGTAAGATGGCTCCATTGTGTGCATCACTTCCGGCCATGAAACAACAAGGATTCATAGAATATTTCAGGTCTTCATCTAAGCGACATCGTGGGTTGCCTTTTCCCTATTGTCTTTCTGCCTGTGGACCTGTCACATTCAGGAGGCCTGGGGTCCTGGGAAGCTTGAAGACTGGGGCAGACGTGGAGGCCAAGGAGGGGTGTTCCTGGAATTGCTGATGAATTCTTGGGGTCTAAACCAGGGCGAGGGCTAGTGTTAGGAGCCAGGTGGCAGCAGAGCCCATTCCTCCTCCTTCACCTGCCTCCCCACACACCGGGCAGCTGTCGGGACCAGAAGACTGGTGATGGTGGTGTCCCTTTGCTGGGGCAGTGAGTGGCTGTGGACCGGGCTCTAGGCTTGTCCATTTCTCCTCCTTGTCTGGACTCTAGTAGAGCCATAGTGGCCACAACAGGCAAATCGTGTCTGAGAGAGAAGAGGTTTCCTCTTATCCACTGTCTCTGGGCAAATAAGCCCCGATTGTGCTTGTGGTCCTGCTGAGCTGGGTCCAGGGGGCTGAAGGGGCAGCAGGACTGTCGCATGTAACGTCCCCACAGGGCCAGACAGGCCTGGCCACGGTGAAGTTGTACGTACAAGAATGAAATGAAGCAGCTGGTAAGTTTATGATAATTTACAATAAAAACCTGAAGCCAAGTGTAAACCTGCATTTCCTCACACAGCTCCCACCTTCTTTAACTCTCCAGTTGGATGGACTCAGAGCTCTTTGGCAAGGACCCCAGTGTCCCCAGCCTGAAGTCCGGCAGATGCTGCGCTGGGTCTGAGACCTCCGTGAGCGTTAAGTTGAGGCTGAGGAGAGAGCAGAGGATGGTCAGGAGTCCACTGCAGCCCCCAGGGCCTGGGGACAGTCACCCAGGTGACCTGCAGGGTCCAGAACTCGGACAAGGTCTGACTTTAGGGAGGGGAGAGCCTGCACGCTCGGGGTCCCTTTGAGTGCACACTCTCTGAGAGTGTGTTGACTCTCAGCCGTGTGCCTGTGAGGTTTTACTTCCCAAGAGAAAAGCAGGAGGGAGGGAGCTCCAAGGTGGCTGAAGCCCAGGAGAGAGCTGGGACACAGCTCTCAGACGCCCCCTTTCAGGGCTTCAGCCTGGCTGGGTGGGAAGCACAGCTCTCCCCACACCGCCACTGCTTGCATCACTTCTGCCCGGACCAGAGTCACCTGGAGGGATACATAGAATTCATCACCCCGTCGTCTGGCATCTTCGCTACCCTGCTCCTGCGTGCCCCCTCAGTGCTGCTCCCCCCACCCCCTTCTGCCTGCCCAGCTCCTTCAGGGTCAGCTGACATCTCCATACCAGCTCCCAACCTCTGGGTCCACCCTGATGTCTCCCCATTCTGCCCTCTGCCCCTGCACCTCAGGGGCCACCTCCCTGTCTGCCTCGTGTCTCAGTGAGGTGACGAGGTCAGTGAAGGGCATGGCTCTATTCCCCACAGGCCAGCACAGCCCTGGCCTCACCCTTGGGGTCACAGGACCGAATGTCATGAGTGTATCTTGCCTGCCTATGACCTCTACCTCCGCGTGATTTGGGGACAAGCCACCTCCAGGGGGGAACACTCCCATTTATCATTTATTATTTAGCCACCGTCTGTGGCTCTGTGTGCCTCACAGATGTTAACCCCTGCGATCCTTGCAGTGACCCTGAGGAGGAAGATGCATTTTACAGGTGGGGAAACTGAGGCCTAGAGATGGTTTGTGAGCGGCAAAGACCATGGAGCTGGGGAAGTTTCAGGCAAGTTTGAATGTGGCCAATCTGTGCCTCGGTCCTCTGTGATCCCAGGGTATCTCTCCTGTGAGCAAGGACTAAAGAACGTCTTATTTACTGTCTTGGCTGGGCATCTTTCCGATGCTGTTCCTTTTTTTAATTTCCTGCTTTCTCAGATGAAGCCTCTGTGCACCCCTCCCTTCTCAGAAACACGCCCTCAGCCCAGGGACACCAGCCGTGACAGTCAGGGCCCTCTGCTCCCCGCTCATCTGCGAGCTTCCCTGGGTTTGCAGCCAAAACCAGGAGGGCGCTGTCTAGAAGAAGGACGGGCGGTGCGGAGGGCGCCTGGCTCCTCCACACAATAAAATGCAGATTTCCCATTAAAAGGCAAAGCTTTTACTTCAAAAGGTTGAATAGGATGCGACTTGAAAAAAAGATTTCCAGCTGGTTAAATTTAGGGCAGGGGACGAGGTCCAGTGCGCCAGCGCTCCTGGCTGCCGGCCTGCGGCAGAACCTTTGGACGGGAAATTGGAGCGTTTTCACTCTCAGTGCTTGCTTCTCCGTATTTTTTTCTCTCTCCCCCTGAGTTAGGCAAACAAATGTTGATCGCTGTGTTGGCCGGGGCTGTGCTTACTTAAAATAGGCTGTTTCGGTTGGGTGCTGGCCAGTTCGTGATGGGCCTCGTCCCAGCCTACACCCTCGCCGCACGGAGGGCAGAAAGTGTCCAGTGCCCGTGGCTTTCTCCTTCCAGTGACCACCAGCACCCTGACCCTGCTCTGCGCTTCTCACTCACTCACAGTCATGTGTTCCTGGCCTGTCAGGGGTCCTGGGGGCAGGAGGAGTTGGGAGTGTAGCCCCTGAACCCAGTCTCCCAGAAAGCCCATGACCACGGGCAAGTCAAGGGGCTGCTTGGACCTTGCTACTTGGTCTGATGGCAAAAACGCTGGAGCACTCATTTCCAAGGTGCTGTCCACCTCTGACACGCTGAGTGGGCCTCCTTCATGGGGTCAAGCACAAATACCAGCCTGCAGAACCCCAGCAGTGGAGGACAGACTCTGGGAACCCCAAGTGTTCCCAGAACCCTAACTGTTGGGACACGAGGCAGGCGAGGCTGTGTGGATGGGAAAGTCAGGGCAGTGTGCATGTGTGTGCATGCGTGTGCGTGGGTGTGGAGGGTGCGTTTGGTGATGCGGGAATGCGGGAAGACTTGCATTTGAGGGTCTCACAGCCCAGACTCTCAAGAGTAGAGTGAGTGAGGAAGGGTCACCTGACCAGGCTGTTGGGAATAACGCAGCCTTTTCAGAGCAACCAGCCAGAGGAGACTGGCATGGCCTTGACCCATGGCTGACTTTTCTCTTTCCTCTCTCTTCTCCCCTTTCTCCCCTCCTCCCTCCCCTGAGTAGCGCTGAGTAGCAGCACTCTGCAGGTTGTATTAGACCAGCCTCAGAGATGGGAAGTGAAGTTGCTTAGTCCTGTATGACTCTCTGCGATTCCATTGACTGTAGCCTACCAGGCACCTCCATCCATGGAATTTTCCAGGCAACTGTGCTGGGATGGGTTGCCATTTCCTTTGCCATCAGAGACTGGAGGCTCAGCTCAAAGGTGTTCTGGACTCTATCTGGGTCTGGGTCTGTTCTGGGCTCTATCTGGGTCTGGGTCTGGGAGCCCCAGCCTCTCCAACGCCCCCATTGCTGAGTCATGCTGGGTTTCTCCTGGGGGTGGGGCAGGCCTTTTATTCTCTGTGCCTTGTCTCCCTCTCTTATTCCCTGGACTGGAAACTCCAAGCCTCAGCCTCCAGCCCCCACTCCTCCTGGCCCCTTTCTTTTAGCTCCAATGCTGGACTTGAAAGCAGACGCATGGGCAGAGTGTGATATTAGCGCCAGAACCTAATTTCACAGCGTTTCCGTGGAATACTCCATAAAACTGAACAAATGAGCTGTGGTCCAAATCCATCTCATTATGAGCACTGGGCGAGCAAAGGCAGCCGAGCCTCCAGATTTGGGGTTGCTGCTGAGTACTGGGGACTGGGAGCATCGTCGGGGTCAGCCTGGGATTGCCAGGAAGCAGAGCCCAAGGGGCAGGATCCCGTGTTACCTGAGGGACAGGTGGTGGGTCAGGAAGGGAGCCACAGCCCATCAGGCAGACTGACGGCTCAGCGCTCAGGACCATCTGCAAGGAGCCCTGTCCTTGGATGGTCTCTCCATACAGAGAGGGGAGACTGGCCCGTGACACCCTCCTCCCATGGCCAGAGGCTAGCCATCCTGAGCTTGTACACTTGTGGGTGCTGAGTGGGGACCCAGGGTGTCCTCCTGGGTCAGGTGGAGAGGGGCAACCAACAGGGTTTGGCTGAAGAGGACTGGACAGCAGTGCCACATGCCCCTCATCCTCTGGTGGAGGGCGCCATGCCCAGGAGAACAGGTCATTGAGAGAGAAGGTGCCTCCCCCTTAGGATCTTGGAGCTACGGCTCCTTCTCCACCGGCCACCCAAGCAGAGGGGGCACAGCAGGGAGACTAGGGTCAGGTGGGGAGGAGGAAAGGAGGGGAGAGGGGAGGCACTGAGTAAGGAGGGTGAGTCCGGGTTCTGGGAAAAGTTGAGTGGCGGACAGACCTTCCCGCAAGCTCCTGTACCACACAGCCCCGTCCAGCCCAGGTCGGCCCAGAGGAGAGCAAGGTGTCCCCGGCCACGTGAGCCTTCAGGCGGGAGGACAGACCCAATAGCTTGAGATGCAGGTCAGATGTCAGACCCAGAGTGGATCTCCTCTGCAGCACAGGCCTCGAGGTGAAACTGGGCAGGTTGGGTGCAGAGCCCCAGCAGCTCTTTGGGGGGCACCTTCCGCGCTCTGAGGACAAGTCAGCCGTCCACGCCCTGCCCTTCCCCTGCCCCTCACTCCCCTCTGTCCCATCGCATTAGCGTCTTGCCTTCTCTGTTTGCTCCTTTCTTGCGTGATGAAATATGCATAGACATCGAAGTGTAAATAATAAATAAGCAAAATGTGCCCGTGAATCCACCACCAGCCTGGAGCACAGACGGGTATCCTGGATCCCGTGGGTCCCACTGTCCCTCCTCTCCCCCTGTTTTATTCCCCTACTCCAAGATAGGAACTCTGCCCTGCATTTGGAATTGTTCATCCTCTTGCTTTTCTTTGTGGTTTGAACCCCTCTGTGTCTAGGTCTAAGCAGCATATCATTTCGTGGTGGCTTTTTGAGCTTTACTTGAATAGAATCTCGCCGTGTGATTCCTCTTCACCCTGGCTTTTTTTTTTTTTTTTAAAAACTCTGGTCTTTGTTTCTGAGATTCAGGCATAAACGCAGTCCGTTTCTTTTCAGAGCCATGTAGAGTTCCAGTGAGTGCAGCACGACAAGCCTCCATTCTCCAGGTGGTGGATGTGTTTTTAATTATTTCGAGCCACGTTGCTATAAACACTCACGCTTCCTGGTGAACACGGGCAATCATTTCTCTAGAAAAGTGGCTAAGAAGGGGGATTTCTGGGTCTCAGGGAGTGCGTTTTCTGCTTCACGAGATGAGGACGGATTGTGGCACGTCCATCCATCGGCAGTGTCAAGGTGATCGGTGATCCACACCCTCGTCAGCTCTTGATACTGTCTCATTTAAAATTTTTTACTGATCTGATGTCTATAAAATGGGATCTTGCTGAGGTCTTAACTTCCATTTCCATTACTAATGAGGTTGAATACAGTCTCACGTTTTAATTGACAGTTGCATTTAGTCTCATGAAACACTTTTTTTTTGTCTTTGGTTCATTTTCCTATTGTTGTGTGCTTTTTAAAACTTGATTTTTGTGAGTTCTACACACATTCTGGGGCTTCCCTGGTGGCTCAGAGGTTAAATCGTCTGTCTCCAATGCAGGAGACCTGGGTTCGATCTCTGAGTCGGGAAGATCCCCTGGAGAAGGAAATGGTAACCCACTCCAGTATTCTTGCCTGGAGAATCCCATGGACGGAGAAGCCTGGTAGGCTACAGTCCACAGAGTCACAAAGAGTCGGACACGACTGAGTGACTTCACTTCACTTACACACATTCTACCTTGGGATCATTTGTCACTTATTCAAGGTGTGAACACCTCCCAGATTTCTGTTCCTTTCCCCACTTCCATGTCTTTTTTGTATAACATTTAAAATTTTAATGCAGTTAAAAATCCTCAATTATTTCCAATTATTAGTCCATGGAATTCTCTAGGCCAGAATACTGGAATGGGTAGCCTTTCCCTTCTCCAGGGGATCTTCCCAACCTGGGGATCGAACCCAGGTCTCCTGCATTGCGGGCAGATTCTTTACCAGCTGAGCCACAAGGGAAGCCCAAGAATACTGGAGTGGGTAGCCTATCCCTTGTCCAGCAGATCTTCCTTACCCAGAAATTGAACGGGGGTCTCCTGCATTGCAGGCGGATTCTTTACCAACTGAGCTATGAGGGAAATGCTTTTATTTTCTTTAGGGATTGTAATTTTTTGGAAAAGACTTCTCATTGATTTCAAGATCATGAATCTTTTGCACTTCCTTTGAAAAACTGTAAAGTTGTGTGATGCATACTTGTGATGTGGGGTAGGTGTTCAATTTCATGTTTGAAATAGGGTAACCAGGGGAATTCCTTGGTGGTCCGGAGTTAGGACGATGCCACACTCTCACTTCTGAGGGCCCAGGTTCAATCCCTGGTCGGGGAACTAAAATACCACATGCATGGCATGGCCAAAAAAGAAAAAGAAAAGAAATAGGGTGATCAGGGGGTCCAAGCTTGATTCCTGAAGAGCCCATCCTTCACAGCTCATCTGCTTATGAATTCTCATGACCAAGCTCGTATCAGCGTGGGTACTGCTCAAGCGTGAAGGCATCTCCTGTGCTTTGTCTGGTGGTGCTGGGTCAGTGTGACAACTCTCCTGTTTCCAGACTTGGGGGGTCTTACCCTAGGGGCAAATGTGTGCATATTTGCTTTCGCTTATCTTTCTCTCTCCTTGTCTCCCTCAACTTTCCTCTTTCTGTCTGAATTTCTGGCATGCATTTCACTCTCTCTGCTTCTCTCCTTTATGCTTCATATGTTTTAGATCCTTGTTTAAAATCAGAAGTTTGTTTATTTTTATTGTTTTTTTTTTTTGAGAGTTATGTTTTATTTGGCAGGAATTTTTAGGACTTCAAGCCCAAGAAGCAGCATCTCAAGTAATCCTGAGAGAACAGCTCTGAGGGAGGTGGCCAGCTTATATACAAGTCTTACAACAAAGGGCAAGTGGTCTGAACATCAGAGGATTATTGTTAGTTAAGGAAAACCAGATATCTCAAGTTAAGGAATTTAGCACTTTTCTGTGTATGGGAAGATGGGAGAGTCTGGGCTCACCGACTTGTCTGGGGCCAGTATCCTGTTTAGATCCTACTTTGGAAGCCCCAGAAAAGTTCCCATCCCATTTGTAAGAGGCCTGCTGTCTCACAGCCTGGAGTCTAGCTCTTGGGATACGCAGCCTAAAGCAGAGTTGCTCTGCTGAGCCATCTTCAACCAGCTTCCTGAGATCAGACTGTAGACCCGTCAGAATGTGAACAAATATTTTTGTGAGCTGCTGACTCTGGAGGTATTTTGTTATGCAGCATTAGGTCAGCAGCAGCTGACTTATGCACTGGGTTTCGAGGAGGGGTGGCCTTTTGAGAAGCTGATGTTAGGGAGAGGGATGAAGTTGTTCTAAGGAGGTGGGGAAGGGAAGGACAATGCAGAGGTACAGCTGTGAGGAGATATGAACTCTGGTTGGGGGTTAGGAAGTAGGCTGGAGAGAGACAAGCAGGGAGTGGTGGGGAGGTTGGAAAGGCACATTGGAAGAGGCTGTAAAAGACGGTGGTGGTTTCAGAGATGACTCCCGACCTTGGGCATCCTCCCTTTTTGAACCTTTTATTTGCGCTTGCTCCTGAATCGTCATAGTACTTGGGAGCTAAATATTTCCGCTGAGGTGGTTACGGGTGCCTTCTGCTTGCACCCCATGGAAACACCTGGAATGTTTCAGTGAGAGAGAGATTCTGAGTACACCCAGGCTCCAGGCTTTAACTTGGTTCTGGTGCCTCAGCCTTTAGCTCCTCTCTATGGGACACATCCAAGTGGTCCCTTCAGAGCCCCTGCTTCCCAGATGCCTCCACTAAAGAGTGTGAACACAGAGGCAGGTACCAGGATTGGTGATTGCCTGGAGGGAAGCAGCAAAGGCTGGAACTCTGGGTATGTGGCCTGTGGAACCATGATTGGTGGGGACGGAGTGACTGGATGCCCCTGGACCTCAGTGTGGGCATGTGTCAGAAGGCTGGTTGAGCGTGGGAGCTGGGGGTGGAGGCCCTCCCTGCAGGAATATGTCAGCCAGAGAAGAAGGCTGGGAGGTGAGGGGAGCAGGAGAAGCAGCTTCTTTTACTCCCTGTTTCCCAAGGCTCCTGATCCAACCTGAACATCATTAACCCAACAAAGGCAACAACCGACACAGTAAAAAGCTTCCAAATATAAACAGCGCACATTCCCATCAACATGTTAATTAGGGCTCATTAACTGTGAACAAGCCCCTTGCAGCCCGAGGAGGCAGCAGCCACTGGGATGATGTCTCCGGAACCTTCTGTCTGCCTCTGGCGACCTGAGCGTGCTCCCATCTGCTGGGACCCCGGGGCTGCCCAGCCTTCTGCCGCAGCCTGCACAGGTGTTGTGGAGCTGACCGTGGGGAGCTGGCCACAGCTCTCCTGAGTCATCCACACACCTGGACGGTGGATGGTGACAGAGCTCCTGGCTTCTGAAGACGTCCCCTCCACCCTGTGCAGAGGACGCACCCCGGCCTCCTGGCATCCTCAGAATGGCTCTCCGGATGCCCCCGAGACAGAAGCAATTTCCAGGCACCCGAGGTGGCTGACCCAGCTGCCTCAACCCAAGCAAGGAACGTTTTTCACTCATGTCTGTTCTATTCCCAAGGGATGAGTACGGCTCTGTCGCTGGCCGGGAGAAGGGAGCTCGTGGGACTGGGCTGGCCTCCCCATACCCCTGGGTCCCCAGAGGATGCCTGCCTGCCCCACGGCAGGCTGCCTGCTCTCCCTCCCAGTGGGCTGAGAAGGCCATGAACACCATGGGGCAGCTGGGGCTGCAGTGGAGAGTCAGAGAGAAATACCTTCTCTTCTGTCCCCCGCTTCCTGCCAGGAGGACCTCCAGGCGCTGACAGCTTTAACTGCTGGGATAAATGAGCATCCAGGGCTCTGGTCTCTGGGACTTGCTCTTCTGCACAGGGGAAGGGATACAGAAGCACAAGTGGGAGATACTTCATAGAGAAGCATGAAGGCTGGGCATGGAGTCCTGCCCCAAGGCCACAGACGCGGAGCCCAGAAACAAGGTCACCTCCAGAACTGACTGAGCCCCTTTGTGACTGTTGCCAAAAGCCCCTTGATCACCACCAGCAGGCTTCCTGACCCCATATTCAGCAACAATGCCCACTCCAGTGCTCACCCTAAAGCGCCTTAACCGATCACCTAAGGTCAACCCTCCACCTAAGGTCAACCCTCCAGCTGGAATTTTTCTTTGTCTTGAAAGTGAAAGTCACTCGGTTGTGTCTGACCCTCGGAACCCCATGGACTATACACTCCATGGAATTCTCTAGTCCACAATACTGGGGTGGGTAGCCACTCCAGTCTTCTTTGTCTTGAGGCTATTGAAATTGGCCACTAACCCATGAAAAGCGTCGACTCTCCCTGGCCTGTCAGGAGGTCGGCCTGCTGTGCTCGCAGTGCCTTCATTATCTCTGCTCCTTGCTCTTAATAAACTCACTCCCTTCTGAAATGCTGGGTACCTGGGAATTCTTTTCCGGCCTGCGCTCAGATTGGCATGACACTGGGGATAGGGGCCTTGTTTCTCCTGCTACTGACGCAGTTCAGTTGGTGCAATGTAATGGAGGTATGTGTGTGCATGTCTGAGCTTCAGGAACCAAAGGGGTGCCTGCAGGCTAGGGTGTATGTGGGTCTTAGCCAGCTGGCTGGCACGAGCCTGGTCAAGCAGTGCTGGACACTTCTCTCCACCGCCTAGCTCTCTCTTTCAGTCCACAGGCCCGGCTTTCATCCCCATCACTATTGACTGTGCTTTGGGAGCCTCCCAGGGATTTAAATTTACAGAGCTGGCTGGATACCTTACAAAGCAAGTGGCTGTCAGTGGTGAGCCCCAACTGTGACCTTCATCCTGGAAGGAGGCGTTTCATTTTGAGGCCATGTTGAGCTGAGAGTGGCCTTTTCTCCCCTCACGAAGAGACTGAGATCCCTAAATGCATCCTGGCAAAAGGGCCAAGCTGCCTCTCTTTTTCCTCAAAATGCAAGTCCGAGAGGGTCACACTCTGTAAGGGCACCAGGGTTGGGGGTGGGCATTGCCGCCACTGTCTTGGGGTTAGAGGATGGCCCCTGTCCCCCCATGCCCCGCTCTGATACCATCGATTTCCTCCAATCTGCATCTGAAGAGATCTGCACAGGGATCAATACACCTGCAGTCCTGTGAGGGAACTCGGGGTGGCGGGAGCGGGAGGCAGAGAACTTACAGCTCCGGGAGACCGGCTTGCAGGTTGGCCTTCTAGTCAGCAGGGAAACCCACCCTCTGGCCAAGGCTGCACCCCAAAGACAGGATATGATAGCAAAGGGCAGCCAGGCACAGGTCACCGGAGCCCTTTGGACTGAAGGTGGGTGTGGACAGTAATTTGCTTGAGTGGGGACATCACCCGCAGTCCCCGAGCTGGGCTCTAGGAAGGGGGTGTTTCTCCCACATGCTGGACACGCAGGTCCCCAGGGGAGGCTGGGGTGGGAGGAGGGTTTGAATTTACTCCTGAGGAGCCACCAGGCTAGCACATAGCTGCCATTGTCTCCTTCTCACGGCAGGGCTGTCCCCACCTCACCTCTTGTCCGGTGTCTCCAACAGTTGCCCCAGGGCTGTTTGCGGTTTGGCTTCGACTGTTAGTCTGCTCAGCCCTGGGCAGCCCATTAATGTTTGTGGAATGACTAAGTGAATTTCTGAGGGGCCATCCTGTCCCCCAAGACTGTCACAGCCCCATTTGCATTTTGTCACCATCTAAATTTCTGCCTTGACCTAGGACCTTCTGTGGGGCATGTGCCTGGGGCATTTCCACCCTTTGAAATACTCCTGCACATCCTTCAGCACCCCACTGAAATGTCACCTCTTCCAGGAAGCCTTTCATACATCTTCAGTTAGAAGTGGTCCTTCTATCCCTGAGCTCCTGAAACTTGCTCATAGCCTTCCAGCGGTGAGGGACTCCTACCTCGAGCCTAGACTCACCCATTAGTTAATGAATTCCCCACACTGTCTGGAGCCGGGCTTAGCCCCAGGTAGGCATATCGTAAGCATTTATTTCAATGATTAGTTAAAGGAAACAATAAGGGGATGAGCTAGTGTTCCTGGAGAGTGCTCCAGGGTTAAGGCAGAGCCCAGTCCGTTTTCAGCCTCACCAGGGAGACACCTGAAGCCTTGGGTCCTGATGATGACTCTGCCATTTAGCTGGGCTGTGTGGAGTCTGCAGGTTTCCTTATTCCCTCGTAGGCTCCACCCACACTGGGACCCTTGGCCTGGGTCCATCCCTGCCCTGACAAGTCCTGTCAAGAATGAAGACCAGCTTTCCTGGGGCCCCCTCCAGCTGAAAAGTCACCGTCTCCAACTTGCACCTGCCTGGATGCCTGGCCCCGACTGAGCACAGGTAGGTCTGTCTGTTTCATTTGCACTTGTGAGCGTGGGGATGAGCTTTGTGAGTGCAGGGTCGGTGTGGGGGCTGGTGGGATGGGGGCGCAACCTCCAAATGGCCAGGTCAGCAGAAGAGTGAGCATTGGAGAAGGAGGTGATAGGGGCATGTCCCAAAGGATAGGGTGTATTTTCCGCTCAGCATGCAAGCTGCTACCCCCTGCTCAGGCCAGGGGCTTAGTGACCCCAGAGGAGTCTCCCTGCCACATGATGACTGTTTCTCTTTCTTTCTCCCTAAATAGGAGTGGTCGGCAATCACAGCTATGGCTGGCTGTCCCTGATCTCAACAGGGGTTTCTTTTTGAGAGGAAGATGGATTTTCAAAGTCTTAAATTTCTGTGCCTCAGGTGGCAATAATGCTGCCATGTCAACCTTTTGAAGCTAAGTCTCAAATCTGACCTAATCTCTGTTTTTCCTACGGGCATCTGATGCTGGGTCTTTGCCTGCGTTCCATTTTGGTGCTTTGGTGCTTGTCTACTTTCCAATGATGCTTCCCATTTTGTCTGGACCCCCAAGGGGCTGGCAGAACAGTGGGGATCTCATGATGATCTCCCTGCCTCTGGCTTTGTCCCCATGGAGACACGCTCCCTGCTCCTGAGGTGCCCTTTCCTCCAGCACCAGGGACGCGGCTGAGCCCTTGTGGGCATGGTCACTGTGAACAGGCATGGAAACAGCCCATGGTGTGAGGGTGCTCTCCATCAGGGCAGAGGCCTGTCTCTGAAACTGACGCCTGAATCCCCGTTCCCTGGGCTGGAGGCTGCCCCAGGGTTGTACGGGGAGGTGTATCAGTCAGTCCTGCTGACTGCCATAACAAGTGGTCCCCAAGCCCCATTGACTTAACATACTGCATGCTTATTCTCATACTCCCCGGTGAAGAGACTGAATATGGCCAAGTCTCAGTGAGACAGTTCAAGTTTGTGTTGAATATTACCCATGTGCTTATTTTCCCATTTTCCATGGCAAAAACTGTTGGAAAATGATAAGTAAAATTGATAAAAGGGATATAACTCTCCAGTATCCTTGTCTATTTATATAGAGAGTAAAGCAGAGATATAAGGGGTTAACACAGTCTTGTCTAAAGGAATCTTTCATCTGAAGACTCAAATAACTAAATTTGCCTCCTAGATCAGACAGTGGGAGTGTTCCCCACAAGAGCCAAAAGGGGGAAGCAACCCAGTGTCCATCAGCGGATGAGCAAACAAAAAATGGTCCGTCCACATGATGGAATATTATTCAGCCTTGAAAAAGAAGGAAATGCTGACACCTGCTACAACATGGATGAATTCTGAGGACATGCTGCTAAGGGAAATAAACCAGTCACAAAAGGACACACGCTGTCTGATTCTGCTCATATGAGGTACCTAGAGGAGTTAAATTCATAGAGATGGTGTGGTGGGGGGAAGGGGAGGTAGTGTTTAATGGGGACAGACTTTCTGTTTGGGAAGGTGAGAAAGTTCTGGAGATGGATGGTGGTGATGGCTGCACAATAATGAGAATGTACTTAATGTCACTGAACTGTACACTTCAAAGCAGTTAAAATGCTGAATTTTAGATTATGTATATTTTACCACAATTTCAACTGTGGTAAAACTGTGAGGATTTCCAATGGTTCCCAAGCTTCCTCATGCCTTTTTTTTTTTTTTTTTTTTTTGGCTGGAGTGTTTCTGATAGCACCAGGAGCCCCCAAAGGCAAATGCTGGGGCTTCTCAAGTTGGCAAGTCTTGCTTGTCAGGACCTTCCTTCCTCCGTGCTGTGCTAGGTCGCTTTAGTCGTGTCTGATTCTTTGCAACCCCATGGTTGTAGCCCACCAGGCTCCTCTGTCCATGGGATTCTCCAGGCAAGAATACTGGAGTGGATTGCTATTTCCTTCTCCTGGGGATCTTTCCCGATCCAAGGATCGAACCCAAGTCTCTTGTCTCCTGCATTGGCAGGAGAGTTCTTTATCACCAGTGCCAGCTGGGAAGCCTTCCAAAGCCAGCATCTTTTCCCTGACCCTAAGCATTTCTGGATTTCAGGTTTCAGGCCTCTCTCCTCCCCTGAGCTTTGTGCTCAACACAGGGCTTTGAGGAAATCTTGTATTGTTCTGCGTAAATTCAAACTTACAAAAGATACACTGGGGATGATTAACCAGTATCATAGAATCATTTGTCTCCCCCCTAGATTTGCTGCATAGTTGACTTCTAATAGATTAACTTCAAACGCAATTTACTCCGAGCTGTGTCCATGTGCAGCAACTCAACCTTTCTTTTTGGCTGAGAGTCAGGGGAGGCTGCATGCATCCATTACTGGAAGCAAGTTACACATGACTGGTATTCCATTTTCAGAATAAAACCAGAGCTGCCTCAACGTGGTGGGAGGTGTAGGTAAAAAGGAGAAGAATGAGGAGAGGGTGACACAGGGCACTGGGTACTTGTAAAATCTGCTCTGGGGAGACAGTCTCAGTACTCTTGCATCCCAGAAGTCCTTGGCAAGGACTGAGCCCCCCACAAAGGCCTTGGGAGGGGACAGCCTCAGCCCAGGATGACTTCATTGTGGAGACAGAAACTAATTCCTCTCTAAGTGGGAAAAGGCTCTTTAGCTGCATTAAGAGGCTGAGATCTGATGAAAAGGCGAATAGATTCAATCTTCCTTGCATCAGTCACCTGGGACTTCATCAGACTCAAACCGATTAGAAAAATTCACATTGAAAGCATCATTTATAATAGACCCAAATTATAGAAAACATTTGGCCTGGAGGGAGGGAGAAATAGCATTTTCACCTAAGCCATAATCTTTCATTATCTCCCCCGCCTCCTTTATGGGGTTTGACAGCCCTGTCTCCTCCCCCAAACTAATCATTAGACTAATTAGGGGCTAATCAATGTTTAATTAAAACCTAGCCATTAATTACAGGAAGTACTATGGCAACTTGGGAATAAAATGTGGCTGCAGGAGGGATCAGATTTCCTCAAGCATGGCCAGTGGCCCAAGCAGAAAGCTTTCCTTCTTCTGTTTGTTTCCTTCTGTGCACTTTGGCTTGAGGGGATCTGGAGGTCAACAGGGGGAGAAGGGAGGGAGTGGAGAGGAGGATGGATTGCTCTGAGTGTCTTGGCTTCTGGCCTGTTACCCAATTTTCCCACTCACTCCACAGGAGCTTTCCCCTTGGTTCTAGCATCATTCTTCCCATGTCCCAAATTTAATCTATTTTTCCTCTGAAAATCTTTTATGGGCACCTACTTACTTGCATTTAGACTACATCCAGACCTCTCATCATGAACTGCAAATTCCCAGGTGAATGGTTCTCAACCCTGGTTGCATGTTAACCATCACCAAGACAGCGTAAAAAAATTCGAATGGAAGGATAGACAAATAGAACAATGAAGAATAGAGAGCCCAGAAATAGACCCAGCATATGTGGGCATGTGATATACAACAGCACTGCTGAGGAGGGGGCATGAATGATCTTTGCCATAAATGGTGCTGGGCCAATTGGATAACCCCCGGGGGTGGGGGTGGTAAATAGGAAGCTTGATCCCTACCTCACACCATACATGAAAATCAATTCCATTTTATAGAAGATAACATAGGAAAAAAATCTGGAATATCTTCATGGTAAAAAGAGAGAAAACTATTAAGGAAAAGATTGATAAATTGGGTTATATGAAAATTGAGAGCTTCTGTTTATCAAAGATACCATTAAGAGAGTGAAAAGATGGGGACTTCCCCTGGCAATCTAGTGGTTAAGACTCCACCTTCCAATGCAGGGGGCACAAGTTTGATCTCTGGTCAGGGAACTAAGATCCCACACGCTGCATGCTGCAGCCAATAAATAAATAAACAAAACAATTTTTAAAAGGGAGTGCAAAAGGACAATCACAAAGCTGGAGAGGACACTTGCAAAATACATAATCAAAAAAAAATTCATAGAAAACTGGGAAAGAGACACTAAGTACTTTACAAAGTGCTTCATTGGTCATCAGGGAAATGCAACCTGAGACGCTGCTATAAACCCATCAGGATGGCTAGAATGAATAGATTGGTGACCTCAAAGGTTGATAAAGACCTAGGACAATGGGAACATCGGTACATGTCTCATGAGAGTGAAAACCCGTGTACACCCATGGCGGATGCATGTTGATGTATGGCAAAACCAATACAATATTGTAAAGTAAAAAAAATAATAATAATAAAAAAAATTTTTTAAAAAAAAAAAAAAAAGGAAAAAAGCAGAATCTGCTAAAGCAAAACATGTGTCTGCCTAGATTCCACGAGCACAGTGGGGAGTCAGGGGGCATGCAGGAGGGGCTTGGCGACTCTTGAGGTGGTGAGTGATGTAGCACCAGGAGGACTCTTAAGACAGGACTCCCTGTTCTCAGGGGAGGAAGTGTATGAAGGAGAGAGCCTGGATCCTGGATCCCAGCTCTGCGTGAGCAACAGATTCACCTTTCTGAGCTGTGGTTTCTCCATCGGTACATGATGCTTACTGCGAGAGCTTGCAGGAAAGGACTACATGTGATGAAGCTTATGAAACACCTACCACATTGCATGGCCAATAGTTGGGATAAAATTTCTTTTATCACCCTAGGAGTCTACAACCAGAGAGGGGCAGATGTAGAGGGGCAGGAAACAGGCACAGGCAACCCAAGGCTGAGTCAGGTGTAATCAGCCACGGTCTGCATTTAGTGGCTAGCTCTGCACTTTTATTCGGGGGTGGAGTCGTGGCTGGGTAGGATCTGAACGTGGTGTCAGGCTCTCTTGCAATCACACCAGGTGGCAGTGATGTGGCATTCCCTGTTCAGGGAGGCAAGCCAGCCTCAGACACACCTCAGACAAAAGGCAGCCTTTTTCACCCTAGGGTCCTCCGTCAGCCTCCCCTTTCTTTACCACTGAGCCACCTGGGAGGATCTAGCCCATATTATTTTGGCATAAAAAGGAATGAGCCCTGCGATATTCTATAACAGGGCTGGACTGGAAAATGCGCAGAGAAAGCAGCCAGACACAAGAGGACGAAGTTGCATGATTCCACTTACACAGAATGTCCAGATCCGGCAAATCCATGGAGACAGGGAGCAGATTGGTGGTTTCCAGGGGCCTGAGGGGCAGACAGGGGGATGCGGGTGACTGTTAAATGGCGTGAGGTTTCCTTCTGGGACTGGGATAAAATGTCCTGGGTCTAGATAGAGGTGGTGGTGGAACAACACTACGAATGCACTAAATTCCATTGAATTGTAGACTTGAAAATAGTTAATTTTATGTATGTGAATTTCACCTAAATTAAAAAAAAAAATTGTTAGTCCAGCTTTTCCCTTGGGCTGCTGGGAGATGTGACAAACACACTGAATTGTTGCTGTTAAAAACCCACCCATGGTTGCCTCCTCTGAAATGATGGGCAGCAGGCTGGGTTCATCTGCCCCCATCCTAATTGCCCCCATCTGGACCCAGGGCCCTACAGGTGTTGGGAGCAGTTATATCTACAAACAGATTTATCCTGAGGCCTAGAGCTATACTATGACCAATGCAAGGATGCCCATCCCCACTTCGCTGACCCTTGATGCCTCTCCAGGCACTGGTAGGGTTTCAGCTTGGCCTGTCTGCACCCCCCACCCCACCCCCATCTCCTTTTGCTTCTAGAACAGGAATACACATGCCTGTTGAGTGGATACTGTTGCCATGTGCGCACACTGGTTTAAAAGGATGTGTTGAGCAGCTGACACAGAGATAAATGGGGATGGAGTTACAGGAAGGGGAGGGGAGGCCTCAGAGCAGCAGGAACGGGTATCACTCCCCACCCCTGAGGTGGGAGGGTGCCAACCTCATGCCGCCGTCTTGGAGGGGTCACCTACTACCTGCCTGCTGTTACCTGTGTGAGTCCGGGTTCCCCACCTGTGCTGCCCTTACCAACCTCCAGGGGCGTCTGGAACCTGGAGAAGCTGAAGGTTAAGGGGTGCACGCAGGTGTTGGAAATGATCCAGGGGTACAAGTGTGATTCATCACATGTTGAGAGAGGGAGGGAGAGAGGAACTGTGTCTTTGTCCACGTGTAAATCAGGAGACAGATGACAGAGCCACTCCTGACTCCCTTCTAGGTCTTCCTCCATCTCCTTTCTTTTATGAGCACTGTGAGTCCTTCGCTTCTATAGCAGTGAATTTTCAACTCAAAGGGAAAAAAAATCCCATGAGTAAATTAAGTCCTTCTCCCATGCTGCCTGTATTGGGGCCACTGAGACCAAAGGGTCTCATTTATTATTTTTACAGATGATCAAATTGTTTTCACCCTTTGTCTCATCCTCTGAAGCATGGACTTATGTGGACTTGAGGGGCTCTGTCCAGAAGATGCCATCTGTGACCCCAGGAGGAACCTGGTCCTGCTGACACGTGCCCCTCAGTGTGGCCTCAAAGCATCTACCTGAGGGAGATGAGGCCTCTTTTAAAGACCCTGGAAGCAGACCCTTGAGGGTGCTCATCTGGCCCTCCACTTTCTTTCCTTAGTGTTCCAAGACTGATTGTTTTAGTGACCTCAGAGTGTCCCATGGCAGAATGATGTGAATGTTGGTGTCCAGCCCTGTACTGTGTGGGCTTCTAGAATCCATCCAGGGTTGGTATGTGTATGTGTGGCTGGGATGTTGAGAACCTGCTAAGAGTACATGGGAGTGAGGTGGGGAACGTGGAGGCTTGAAGACCCTCTTCAGTCTCCCTCTGGGCTCCCGGAACAGGCCACTGAGAACCAGGTCAGAGGAGGTTTCCAATCGCTGGGTACATGCTTCCTCCTCCCCTTGTCTTCCTCTTCCTTTATGCCTCTCCTCCTTCTCTGTCTCCCAACTTGTCCCGCCCATCCCCTCTCAGCCCTTGCCACCAACAACGCACTGTGTCAGGAGCCTGTTTCCAGGTAGATCTGCTCTGTGCTCTGTGCCACCTTGAGCACGAATACATGTGTGTGTGTGTGTGTGCGCGCATGCGTGCGCAGTGTGAGGGGACAGGGTACCTTGGCCCAAATGTGTCTGGACTGGGTGGAGCCCTCCAGGATGGCAAAGGACTTGGCCACAGTCAGCATAAAGAACCCAGCTAGGAAGTTAACCTCGGTCCAGGGGATGACCTGCTGCCTGCCCGGCACCCTCAGTGCCTGCCACCCCTTGCCCTGCCTGGCTATGCTGCTCTGAGGGGATGCCTTGTCAAGAGCCCCCGGCACCTGGAAGGAGGAAGCGGTTATGGAGTCAGGACTGTGCTCTGATTCCTGCCTTCCCCTCACGTTCCCACTGAGGGTGGCTGCGGGAGGAAAGCATCCTGGAGGGTCTGGATATGGTGGGAGTGGAGCTCCTGCCCCGTCCTCCTGACTCCCAGGACAGTGTGTCGAACCACACACGTC
The DNA here is from genome assembly GCF_027580195.1 of Bos mutus. Taxonomy (NCBI): domain Eukaryota; kingdom Metazoa; phylum Chordata; class Mammalia; order Artiodactyla; family Bovidae; genus Bos; species Bos mutus. The sequence continues at coordinate 10,430,600 of NC_091635.1, read as the reverse complement.
TTCCTGTCTCAACACACGGTCACCTGTATTTCATGTTGACTGCCTGCTCTCATGGACCAAGAAGCAGAGACATGGGGCGGCTGTCAGTGGCTCTGAGCCATGAATTTCTGGTCAGATTTAACTCCTTAAGAATGAAAGGGGAAACTTCCCTGGTGGTCCAGTGGATAAGACACTGAGCTCCCAGGGCAGGGGGCCTGAGTTCAATCCTTGGTCAGGGAACTAGATCCCACATGCCGCAACTAACACCCAGTATGGTCAAATAAATAAATTAAAAAAAAAAAAAGGGGAAGGAAGGGGGCCCAGGTTCCCTTGGCCTCCCTGGTTCTTCGTCTTGGTGCCCATGACACATGGGGCGGGGCCTCTCCCATGTCTGCTGGAGCCAGGGCTTCGCCTGCAGGGCCACCTCACACTGCCCCTCTGTGCTCATTCTTCTCCACGCCCCTTGACCTGTTGCCTCACTTCCTGCATCCTAGTTTTCAGTCCTCCGTTATCTCCCACCTGGACCACTGCCGAGGCCTCCCTGTTCCCCGGTCCCTGACATTCCCCGCCTACATATCCCATTGCTTTCAGAGTTGTTTACTAGGAACAGAGCTATTTCCATGGCATGGAACATTCTGCTCAAGAACATTCAACAGCTCCCCATTACCTGCAGAAGGAAACATGTCCCAGGGGAGCCAGTCTTCTTAGCAGGGCATTGAAACTCCTCCAATTTGACTCTGGCTTCACTTTATGGGCCTGCCCAGCCTCATTGCCCTTCAACTCCTCACCCCCACATACTCCTGCCTTGAATTAAACAAGATGGCCTGTGGCAGTTCTCATCTGTGTTCCCTCAGCCTGAGCTCTGTGTTGGAAAGGTCTGTGTATGAGAGGAGTCCCAGTAATTTTCCAGCCCACGCTACCTTCTTTTTCCTCTGAACTCAGAGTGTTCATGGTCTGGGTCACGCTGCATGGAAATTCATTTATGCAACAGACACACTTTCCATTGACATGATTCTTTAGTACAGCTTCACAAATTCTTCAAGCTCTTTGAGGGGGAACTTTTCTAGGAAACATCCCTCAGCCTGCTCCTAATTACCTGGTATTTTCAACCCATCTTTTATGGTGTCAAAATCACGTCAGTGTATCATTTTCAAATTTCCATCATACAGAACTTACGGTTTTCTTGTCCTTTCGCCCTTTTATTCTTTCATCTACTGTGTGTTCGTTGAGTTCCTGTTTTGTGACAGGCGCTGATGGTGTGATGGACACAAGGCAGGCCTGTGCCGTTGTTGTCAGGCGAGGCAACACTGGAGCCCCCAGCACGTGAGAAGCGCGATGATGATGAGGGTGAAGAAGGTACAGGGTGCTGGGAATGCAGGTGATGGGAGCGCATGTGGTCTCGGGGCATGTGAGGACCCCTCTCTGGAGAGGGGACGTTTCAGCTGACATCTGAAGGATGAGGAGATATTGGACACAGAATGGGGGCGGGGAGTATCTGGAGGGACTGAGAGGCAGGCAGACATGTGAAAGGCAGGAAAAATGTCCCAGGTGACCCAGAGTGGCTTGAAATCAAGGCCGAAAATCCAGGCAGAAAAGGCCATAGACCAAGTCAAAGGGTTTGTCTTGTAACAAGGGGTGATGGGAGCCATGGAAGCGCTTTGAGCTGGGGAGTGACACAATCAGACCTGCCTTTTGCAAAGAACAGCCTCTGCCTGCTATGTGGGGACACTGTTGGAAGAGGGCAGAGGGACTGAATGAACCGTAACAGGGGTCGTCAAGCTAGAGCTATGGGCCAAACCTGGCCCACGGCCTGTTTGTGTCTATAAAGCTTTATTGGCACACAGCTGTATCCAGTAGTTTATATATTGCTGCTCTCAAGAGGTGGAATAGTTGCCACAGAGGCCATATAGCCTTTGGTGCTTGATATATATATATATATTTTTTTTTTTTCTTGACTTTTTTTTGGGGTTTTTTTGTCCTATTATTTTTATATTTATTATTTATTTTGGCTGTGCAGGGTCTTATTTGCAGCATGTAGGAACTTCGATCTTCATTGCAGTGTGAAGGATCTTTAGTTGCTACATGCAAACTTAGTTGAGGCATGTGGGATCTAGTTCCTTAACCAGGGCTTGAACCCAGGCCCCCTGCATTGGTAGCATGGAGTCTTAGCCACTAGACCACTGAGGAAGTCCTGATGCCTGAGATATTTACACTGACCTTTTACAGGAAAAGTTTGCTGACAGTTCTGTTAAAACACTGCCTTAATTTGGGTTGTTCTGGAAGCAGAGCTGACAGGAGGATGTGAGCGCAGGTATACTCGTGGTGAGTGGGTGGAGGGCAAAGATTCAGAAAGTGGGGCCAACAGGATGCGGGGCTGGAGGGGGTCAGGCGGGTGAGAGAGCGGAAGTGAGGATGGAGATGGAGATTCTGCTTCAAGGGCAGACCTCCAGTTCAGATCTGGGCAGGTCTTGAGCAACCCGACTGTTCCAGAACTTTCACTTTGTTTCTCTACGAGATGACCTCCAGTCTCTGCAGCCGAATAATACTCCACGAATCTTCCTCACCATGATTCACTAATGAAGCTGAAAAGGCTCTTCACTTTCTTCCCAAACGTGACCCAGAATTCCTGCAAATTCCTCTCTGAGCAAAGCATGGGTACCACCATCCTGTCTTTCCCCCGTCAGCAAAGCGGCTGTCTGCCTAATTCCTAATTATGCCCTTCAAGGTTGCATTAAATCATTGCGCCAGGACACTGCATTGTGGGTAATCAGCTGCTGTTTTAATATGTTTAGCTGCTCTGCATTTCCACAGGCAGAGACTGTCTGAAGTGAAAATTGTGCCCCTGTCTGTCAGGATCTCTGCTGGAGATCACAGAGCAGAGGATAAGTCTGGTGTGGCAGGTTGGATCGTGTTTCTCCCTGCAGAATAAACCCTGCCGAAGGCATGGGCTGGAACTTCCCCTTCTCACCCTCAGACACATCTCAGAGACTTATGGTCATCCTGGCTGGAGGAAATCCAGCTGGAATCTGTTCTATGAATTCCCAGCGTCCCTTCACTTCTTTTTAAAAAAACAGCTTCATCGAGATGTAATTCCTGTGCATAGAATTTGCCCATGGACAGAGTTTTTGGTATCTTCACAGAGTTATGCAATGGTCACCACAGTCAATTTTAGAACATTTTCATCATCTCTGAAATTGATAATGATAACTATCATCTCCCAAGCCCCCCCCCTCCCCACTGCCCCATAACCCCTGGAAACCACTAATCTCTACTTTCTGCCTCTATGGATGTCCCTATTCTGGACATTTCATATAAATGGGATCATGCAATATATGGCCTTTTGTGTCAGACTTCTGTTACTTAGCATGTTTCCAAATCTCATCTTTGTTGTAGTGTGTGTCACTGCTTCATTCCTTTTTTATGGCTGAATGGTGCTTCTGGGACATTTACTTCCTGAGGCCCATCAGTCATCCCACCCTGGGGACTTCATCTTGTAGTCCTTACAGCACCCGACGCGGTAGGTCCCTGACCTTCACTTGATGTCTAGGGAAGCCGAGACTCAGAGTAAGTGCCTAATTCAAGGTCACATGGTTACTTTGAGGGAGGGGGGTCTAATCCTCGTGTTCAGAGCATCTTCCCAAATCTCCTGTAATTTTCCTAGAATCCAGAGCAGATTAGAGTGAATTAGGAGAGAGGGCCTCTGAATCTGATAGGGCCTGTGATGGGCTGAATAATGGCCCCCAAAGATGCCCAGGTTCCAACCCCTGGAACCAGTGACTGTGACCTTATTTGGAGAAAGGGCCAGTGCAGATGGGATTAAGGATCTAGAGGCGGGCGATTATCCTGGATTATCTGGGTGGGCCCTAAGCAGTCCCATGTATCAGTTTAAGAGAAAGGCAGAGGGAAATCTGACACTTTGACACACACAGAGGAGACACCCACATGAAGGTAGAGCAGAGAGAGACGTGAAGCTGCTGGCCTTAAAGACTGAGTGATGTGGCCACAAATCAAGGATGGCCAGCAGCCCCTGGGGGCTGAAATAGGCAGGAAAGGCTTTTGTCCTGGAGTATAGCCTCGCTGACAGCTTGATTTCAGACTAGTGATGCTGATTTTGGGTTTCTGGCCTCCAGAACTGGGAAAAGAATCAATTTCTGTAGTTTGAAGCCCTTTGTATGGCATCTGTTAGGGCATCCTCAGGACACTAACACAGGGCCTCATACCTGATTCCCAGGCCCTTTGTGCCTGAGACAGCTTTCTGCACGTTCCTAGCCCGAGCACGTTGGTACAGCCGGCTGTGATGTGGCCTGTATATGTTGAAAGCTGGGAATAGCATCTAATACCTCTTATCTAAGAACTTTGCATAAATGAACCCAATCCCCACAACAGCTCTGTGAGATAAGCTCCTATTGTTATTCCCATTCTACAGATGAGAAAATGAGGCTCAGAGTGGCAGGTTCACCAGCGAGGGGCAGAACCAGGTGGTCCTGTTGCCCAGTAGCTTTCTAATGCTCTGTGCTGCCTTCTTAAACTACACTGCTTAAAGAAGCATGTAAGAGCACAGGCTTGGAAGGCATTCATTCATTCAACAAATACATATCAAAATATTTACGAGCCCTGGAGAATCAGCTGTTAAAATGTGTGCCTTCCCCGCTGGGCCCTCACGTGGTAGTGAGGCAATCGCCGAAAGTATAATGTGTAACCCTGGAGAAACACTGGACGTGCCAGGACTCTTTCTGGGGTGCATGGGTGTGCATATGTGTGCACGTGTGTGTAAGCATGCTGTATTACACAGGGGATTGGGGAAGGGAGCTGAGCAGGTGGGAGTTCAGTGGAGGCCTGCAGGGCCCAGGTGTGCTGGAGGAGCCCATGACTGGCTCAGCAGAAGGGGTGGAGTAGGACCAGAGGAGACTGGAGTGGGTGGAGGGGGCTGACTGGGCAGAGCTGTGCCAGTCACTGGGCAGGGCCCTGAAGAGCACTGGGCCGAGGGAACGCTTGAGTTGTCCCACCTTCCCTGTGTGGCTGTGGGTCAGAGCCTCCAGCTCAGTATTGTTGCAAATTTTAAATGCAGGCACGATTGTGCCTGGCGCTTGGTCTGTGTGTCTCCACAATTGATAACAAGATGCCGCCCACTGCCCGTCAGTGCCCTGTGAGTCTTGATCATCTTGTGGGGGGAGGCCCCCTCAGGATTAGGATGCCCCATTTCAAGAACCTTCGTTGTACCCTTAGCATACATAGTCTCACCTTTCTTTGGAAACTACTTATTTTTGGAATTTTCATCTTTCCCTCAGTTCTAAGTGGTTCCTTGTTCTGGAAGGTAACATAATATCCATCCACATTTCCTTCTCTAAAGCTCTAGAACTCCCCCAGAACTAGGTGGGTTTTGGCACTTAGGCTTGTTGGGATTTTAGAAAGATAACAGGATACATAGACTATGTCATGGAAGAGGTTCTGGGGTCTGGGGCTGCACTGCCTCATGGGAGGTCACCGAGAGGAGATGACAGCTGGGTGACTCCGAGCTGGACCTGGGCCAGGAGAGGCTCCTTGCCCTCGCCCTCCTCACTTCCACTCTGTCCATCGTGCCAACTGCCACCTGCCACCTGCCAGTGCCGCTTTCAAAGGTGCAGCCGGGAGAAAGAGCAGTGTGCTGAGACCGCCCAAGGGGCCACGTGCCTGGCCCCCCAAGACCTTGCAGTAAACTCTCAGGATTTGGAGGCACAGCTGCTAGAGGAGAGTCTGAGCCCTTGGTCATCCATAATTGCTCATTTATAAGTAAAATGAGGGCTTCCCTGGTGGCTCAGCTGGTAAAGAATCTGCCCGCAATGCGGGAGACCTGGGTTCGATCCCTGGGTTGGAAAGATCCCCTGGAGAAGGGATAGGCTACCCACTCCAGTATTCTGGCCTGGAGAATTCCATGGACTGTATAGTTCAGGGGGTCTCAAAGAGTCAGACAGGACTGAGCGACTTTCACTTTTCGCTCAACCAGGCTCGAGAGGCCGTTCCTGCAGACGGCCCCGCTGCCCCGCCCATGTGGCTGCCTTGCCCTCCGCCTCTGTCCCCGCTGGGGGTTCAGGCTTCACCCGGAAGCTCTGAGGGTGTAAAACCATGCAGCTCCAGTCAGCGTGGTAAGTAATGGCCGCCGGTCACTCTTGGTCACTTTGCGTGTTGGCACCAAAATTAGAAAACGTGAGGTTTTCAGAGTTAATTGGATTTTTGAATTTAGGATAAGGGTGTGGACACGTGGGCCCAGCCCACACTGACAGAACTTTCTAGGTACCAGTCACTGCGCCTTTTCTGTGCGGCTTCATCAGGCCATGTCAGCCACCCCCCAAGGTGTCCAGGGAGCTGCCCAGGGAGGGGGCGTGGGGCCCCTAGGCGTCCCCCAGGATTTCTTCCCCTTCATACTGGTCGAGGTAGGGGCTCAGGCCGCAGCCTAGGGCACACAGCCTCCCGCAAAGCCAAGCACGCAGACGCACGTGGGGCCAGGGCATTGGATTCCATCCGAATTCTGACGTTCACTCTTTTTTTAAAACGTCCGTGGAGTCAAGTCTTAGTTCTTAGAGGGGAGGCCTGCAGACAGCCAACAGGCATTTGAATCACATGGCTTCAGGGAGAAGGGAGGGAGGGACACTGGCGTCCTTGTGGTGACTTTACATGGGCTCTGAAGGCCACCTCCAAAAGAGGTGTCCCCAAGGTGTTTTAAATAGGTAGCATAAAAAAAAAAAAAGGCCCTCTCCAAAGTGACAGAAATGTTCCAAAGGACAAAATTCTACTACATGTGAAAGTCCAGTTATTTTTGTTTGAAAACTCTCTCATTTTGTGATCATCAGAGCTCACATAATAGGGTGGACTCCGTTACACCGAGGGCCTTGTGCCTGGGGCTGGATGCCATGCCCACCTTTGAGTTCCACGACCTAAGTACCTCCCAAAGACCCCACTGCCGAATGCTATCCCCTAATACTGTCACACTGGGAGTTAGGATTTCCACAGATGAATTTCCGTGAGGGGCACAAACATTCAGCCCATAATAGCTCTCTGTTTCCAAACATTACCTATGCATTGAAATTTCCTTACTCATCAGTTTTAGACTTCATTATTGATCTTTCTTTGATGGTATAATAAATCAGATTTTAACTTACTTACATTTCTTCTTCTCTCTCCTCTGCCCAAATAACTTCTCATTTTTTGGTTATATCTACATACAAGTTTTTCTTATCACAACTATCATAACCACAACAGTTTTCTTTCTTTCTTTGGTACAATTTTTCATTTATCCTGTGGTTAATAATTGCTTAGGTTTTCCCTGGCCCTCCAGCATACCTCCGCATGCAACCTTCCATGAGGTCAGTCCTGTCAGATAAGTTGGTCAGCCCTCTGAAGTTGCCCTGGAGCCTTCTGACACCTGCCCCAGCCGGTATGGGCTGCTCCAGGCTTGCTGCATGGCCCTTGTTCAGGACTTTCCTTTGCTCACTCCTGTGATGGAGCCCATGCTTCTTAGACCTTGGGCTTCGTCCTTTTGTTTCCTACCTATTCTTGGTGGAGCTCATTCTCTTATAACACCTGAGATGTCTTATTCTTTTCCCATATTCAGTTTGAATGTAGACTCCTGGTTTTGAAATTATTTTTACCTGGAATTTTGAAGGCATTTTCCTGCTGAATTCTGGTTTCCATGCTGCTGTTGAGTAGTCTGATGCCATTCAAATTTTTGATCCTATTTTATGACCTGGTTTTCTTCTCTCTGGAAGCTTTTATCCTTGGTGTTCTAAAATGTCATAAAGATATGCCTTTGTTCTTTTATTGTTTGGATACTTTGTATGCTCTTCAATCTGAAGGCTCATGCCTTTCAGTTCTGGGAAGATTTCTGGTATTATTTCTTTGATAATTTTATTCTCTTGATTTTCTCTGAGCTTTCTTTCTGAAATTCTTATTTGTCAGATATTGGACCTCCTGGCTTCATCATCTAGTTCTTTAATTAGAAAAAAAAAATCTCCTATTGTACATTTCTTTGCCTTTTTGTTCTACTTTCTGGAAACTTTAACTTCATTTTCCAAGGCTTCTATTGACTTTAATTTATAGTATTATATTTTTTACTTCGAGGCATTCTTGTTCTTTAATGGTTTCTTCTTGTTTCATGGACTGTAATAGCTTTTCTCATCTCTGTGAACATATTAATGGTACATTCTTTGAAGTTTTCTTCTCTTTGTGAAGTATGTACCTATACTACTAATCTGGTGCTATGTAACAAATCACCCTAAACACGGTGGCATAAAAGGACAAACATGTCTTATCTCACAGTTTCTGTGGGCCGGGTATCTGGTAGGGCCTAGCTGGGTGGTTCTGGCTCAGGGTGAATTTGTAGCTAATGTGTCATCTAGGACTGAAGTCATTTAAGGCTTCAGTGGAGATGAAGGATCTGCTTTCAAGCTCAGTCATTTGGTTGATGGCCAGAGCCCTAAATTCCTCAGCACACGGGCTTCTCCATATGGCTGCTGGACATAGCAGTTGGCTTCTTCCAAAGTTAGTGAGAGGGAGAGAGAGAACCAAGATGGAGGCTATGCTGCTTTTTATAACCTAATCTCAGAAGTAACCACCGTCTCTTCTGTCATGATACAGTGTGGGAGAGAGGACTCAAGGATGTGAGTAACAGGAGACTGCCATCGAGGAGGCAGCTGACTACCCCGGCACTTGTTCCGAAGTTCCCCTAATTTCTTACTTGGGTCTCTGTTGTCCATGATGGAGGCTTGTCTTGAATATTTGGTGATCTCTCCCTCTGACTTCTTATATTTTCAGCACGCAAGTTGATTGGAGGCTGTGTGTATATGCCTATGTGGGGAGCTTGTAGACTGTCTCTGTAAGATTACTCCAGAAGTCAATCTTGTTATGAAGAGTTGAGGGTAAGCTGTTTATTTGGAAGGGGAAGGAAACCCCACTAGGGGAGTGGGGTTTTAGAACATGGAAAGGAAGGAGGCCAAGAGAGGGTATGATATTAAGTCATGCATTGAAGCATGTGTTTGGAACTTGGTCCTGCCGAGAACTCTGAGAAATGGGGCAAAGCACATACCTCAGAAGGATCCTACCAGGATGATGTTGATGGAGCTTGGCTACTGGTGCCTGAGTCATTGCCTGAGGGCCGTGGGGGAGAGGGAGGGTGAGCATCAGGACCCGTCCGCCTGCTGCAAGAGGGCAGAGCAATCCTCTGAGGTTTTAGGGAAACTATCAGGCACACGATCCAGACGCCACTGTTGGAGTCTGAAGCACCTGGACGTGGCTAAGAGACACGTGACAGAGACAGTGACCACGGGCTTTGCTGTAGGGCACGGTTCCCACCCTTTTTGGCACAATTTTTCCAGACTCAGAGAGGGGATAGTTTCAGGATGATTCAAGTGCATTATGTTTATTGTGCATTTATTTCTATTATTATTACATCAACTCCACCTAAGATCATCAGGCATTAGATCTTGGAGGTTTGGGACCCCTGCTGTAGGATGATTATATTTGTAGGTCTTTTCTCTGGGACAGCTTTTATTCTCTGCAGAGAGGGATCCTCTGATCGCTTGCTTTGGATGGGGTTGGGGTGTGGGGATAGGTCTGGCTTCTGGTGCTCTGGGACTGGTAGCAGAGGCCAGCTGGGTGGGGCTGTCACCCTCAGTGTGGAGACTTCTATTCCATATGCCTCTGTTCAGCACTGTGCTTGATCTCATCTTCTTTGAGCTGGCATCCCCAAGCCTGGGGTCTCTCTGATTCACTCCCTACAAGAATGAGCCTCAGGTCTCTGTGGGCTGGGCAAGGGTGCCTCGTTGTATGGAGGTGGGTAGGGTTCAATTTCACCCTGGCCTTCAAAGTATCCAGTTTCCATGATTTGGGGGAGGTCTTTGGGGGCACATCAGCTGGGTGCTGTCCCTTAGCTCCAGCTTGCAGTTCTCTAGCTCTGCCTTCTCCATCCCAGGGTCCCCCAGCCTTTCTCTCTCAGCCTCTTGACTTCATCATGACTGGGGATTCCACATCTCTCATTCATTGTGAGGTTGTCTTGCCCCCTCCCTCATCTTGCTAGTCCTGTTCTGGGAGGCCCACACCTGGAAAGTCGCTGGACGAGTGGAACTGGGCAAGAGCTGGGCCAGGGCAGGGCAGCCCAAGCTGTTGGTGAGCAGGGTAGAGGATTGAGGAGGAGACTGAGGTCAGGGTAGACAAACCTTGAGGTCACCAGGCCCTGGTCTGTGCCCGCGTCTGGAGGCCCAGTTCAGTTGGGGGAGGGAGGGCTGGTGGGCTGGGGTGGTCTGGTTGTCTGTGCTTGTTTGCTGCCCCCACGGGTTGTCTGCACGATCTCCTGAGGTTGAGGAGGTCGCTGGGGGCTGACTCTGGACCAGACCTGCTCGCATCTGATAGTGCCAGCGGGGGAGGTAGCTATGTTTAGAAGTAATTACTCTATCTGTGCAGAAGCATTGGAACATCCTCCCTGGCAGTGGCAGGAATTAGCTCGAGGCATCACTGCTGGAGCAGCAGCAACTTCTTTGCTGGACTGTCCTGCTTTCCTTCCTGGGAAATGGGGGACTGCGCTGAAGCAGGGAGAGGGATGGGTCCTGGAAGTGGTGGGAGAGAGAAACCTGCCCACGCTCAGAGAACTGGGTTATTCCTGTGAGCCATTGCTATGGATATGTTAAACCATCTGCAGCAGACAGCCTGGGAGGGATGCTGACGGCAGTCATTTACTTAACAATTGCTTATTAAAGGTGTCTGATTGCTGAACATGGTTCTAGGTGCCTGGGATACGGCTTAGTTGTGAGCCAAGTCCTTGTCATTCTAGTGGACAGGGACAGGCAACACGTGCACACACACACACACACACACACAAGCAGGTGGAAGTAAAGTTGAGAGGTGTTGCTGCTCCACATTAGGCAGGCCCCTCTGCTAAGGGAACACTGTGCAAAGACCTGACTGAGGCCAGTGAGTGACCTGTGCTCTTCTGGGGAAGAGTGTTCCAGGAAGCTGGAGCAACAAGTGCAAGGGCGCCCTGTGGCTGGAGGGTGGTTGCAGGATGGAGGGACAGTGAGGGGGCATGTACTCCTTGTTAACCCCTGCAAGGTGAATGCCCATCTGCTTTGAATGCTGGTGTGCCTGCTTCAGATTCATATGTTAGAACCTTAAGCCCAATGTGATGGCATTTGGAGGTGGGGCCTTTGGAAGGTGATTAAGTCATAAGTGTGGAAACTGGATCATTGCCTTTTAAGAGACCCAGAGAGCTCCCTCATCCCTTCCACTGTGTTTGGACACAGTGAGAAGATGGTTATCTATGAACCAGGAAGCAGAACTTCACCCAAAACTGAATCTAAAACGGAATCTACCAGCACCTTGCTTCTATAAATGTGAGAGAGATTCCTGCTGTTTATAAGGCCCCCAGGCTATGGTATTCTGCTAGAGCAGCCCCAATAGACTGACACACTACTGTTACCAAACAATTTCATGCTTCATGTCAGAGATGAAGACGGAAGGGGTCTACATAGCTCTTCAGACCCCTGCCTCCAGAGACTAAGTGAGGGCCCCTGGGCTTGAATGATAGAGGATGCTTTGGCCTGGCCAGGCCTCCCTGGGGTCTGGAGGGCAGACTGTGGGTGCTTGGCCTGGAGGTGGTTGCATTTCAGAGTAAGAAGGTGAGGACGGTGAGTACATGCAGCTCTGTCATGTGATGGACTTGCATCTCTGCAGCATCGAGAGCAGAGGAGGGGGCTCGAGGTGGACGCAGGTCCTGGCCCTGAAGCCACTCTGCTCCTGAGGGTGCTTTGTCACTGCTGGTGTCCATGTAGGAGGGCCCGGACGGGCAGCTGAGATGCTGAGCTCTGTGTTTTGTAGGGAAACCAGTCAGGGTTGGGGGCATCCCAGGGGCTCCTAGTATGAAAAGGGCTTCCTGGCGGCTGCTGGCACTCTCCCTTTGTCTGCAGTCTGTTTTGTCTCCCTCCACTGCTTCTCTCTCTGACTCAGTTTCCAGGTTTTCCTTTTTCTTTTCTTTTTTTGTATTGAAGTACAGTTAATTTTCAATGTTGTGTTAGTTTCTGGTGTATCGCAAAGTGATTCAGTTATACATATATATGCATATTCTTTTTCATATTATTTTCCATTATGATTTATTACAAGTATTGAATATAGTTCCCCATGCTATGCAGTAGGACCTTGTCGTTTATTTATTTATTTTTTAAAAATATGTATTTCTTTGGTTGGGCCAGGTCTTAGTTGTGTCATAAGGGATCTTTTGTTAAGTGCACAGACTCTAATTGTGGCACATGGGCTCCAGAGTACATGGGCTCAGTAGTTGCATCACACAGGCTTAGTTGCTCCACAGTGTATGGAACCTTAGTTCCCTGACCAGGGATTGAACCACGTCCTTTGCATTGCAAGGTGGGTTCTTAACCACTGGACCACCAGGGAACTTCCTTTCTATTTTAAATAGAGTAGTTTGTATCTGCTAATCCCAAGCTCCTAATTTATTTCTCCCCACTTTCTCTTTGGTAACCAGAAGTTTGTTTTCTATGTCTATGAGTCTATTCCTGTTTCATCAATAAGTTCATTTGAGTTGTAGTTTAGATTCCACATATAATTGATATATATATGATATATGATGTTATAAGATATCTTCTTTTTCTCACTTACTTCACTTAGTATGATAATGTCTATATTCATCCATATTGCTGCAAAGGGCATTATTTCATTCTTTTTTATGGCTGAGTAGTGTTCCATTGTGTATATAAACCAAATCTTCTTTAGCCATTTATCTATCCACGGACAGTTGGCTTCCATGTCCTGGCTGTTGTAAAGAGTGCTGCTGTGAACACTGGGGTGCATGTATCTTTTCATATTAGTTTTCTTTGGAAATATGCCCAGGAATGGTATTGCTGGATCATATGGCAATTCTATTTTTAGTTTTTGAAGGAACTTCTATACTGCTTTCCATAGTGGCCATACCAATTTACATTCCCACCAACAGTGTAGGAGGGTTTTCTTTTCTCCACACCCTCCAACATTTGTAATTTGTAGAAGGCAGTGGCACCCCACTCCAGTACTGTTGCCTGGAAAATCCCATGGATGGAGGAGCCTGGTAGGCTGCAGTCCGTGTGGTCGCTAAGAGTCAGACACGACTGAGTGACTTCACTTTCACTTTTCACTTTCATGCATTGGAGAAGGAAATGGCAACCCACTCCAGTGTTCTTGCCTGGAGAATCCCAGGGATGGGGGAGCCTGGTGGGCTGCCATCAGTGGGGTCGTACAGAGTCGGACACGACTGAAGCGACTTAGCAGCAGCAGCAGCAATGAAGGCTATTCTGACCAGTGCAAGGTGGTTTTTATTTTGTAGTTTTGATTTGCATTTCTCAAATAATTAGGCACATGAGCATCTTTTCGTGTGCTTATTGGCCGTCTATCTTCTTAGGAGAAATGTCTATTTAGATCTTCTGCCCATTTTTTGATTCTGTTGTTCATTTTTTTTTCTGTTATTGAGTTGTATGAGCTATTTGTGTATTTTGGAAATTAAGCCCTTGTCAGTCACATTGTTTGCAAATATTTTCTCCCAGTCTGTAGGTTGTTTTTCATTTTGTTTATGGTTTCTTTTGTTATGCAAGCACTTAAAAGTTTGTTTAGGTCCCACTCGTTTATTTTTGTTTTATTTCTATCGCCTTGGGAGACTGACCTAAGAAAACATTGATACTATTTATGTCAGAGAATTTTTGCCTGTGTTCTCTTCTAGGAGTTTAATGGTGTTGTATCTTATATTTGTCTTTAAGCCATTTTGAGTCTATTTTTGTGTATGGTATGAAGGTGCATTCTAACTTCATTGTTTAGCATGCAGCTGTCCAGGCTTGTCTTAAATCAGTTCCAGCTGGTGAGACAGCTTTTACACTCCCCAAGGTGATAATGGGGCCTCTTCCTTGTTGAGTTTCCTGACAACACTCTCCAGTGAGCCATCAGTTTCTTCACGACCCTGGGGACATGCAGGCTCCGTTTTCAAGTACATCCTGGGGCTTGGCATGTGTGACAAAAGGCAGAGGGTGAGTTCCACAAGAAAAAAATCAGGTGTGCATTTTTTGATACATAAAAGACAATCTGAAGCTTCTTTTCATGGAAAAGAGGTGGTGGGGGAGCAGGATGGAAAGATATAGAAACTCATCACCATGAATGAGTGGAGAGGGGAGAGACCAGAGGAGAAGGAATGTGCAAGAGAGTGAGAAAGAGAGAGTGGGGTGCACGTGGATGAGGCAGATGCAGAGATAAAATGCTTTCACAGGAGGTGCAGGAACATCAGTTTAAATCAAAGATGTCAAATGATTGCGGGTGCCTTTGAGTCTCTGACACACATGCCTCATGCCGGCTGCACGCACTCTTCATGTCTGTACACTCTTGACTGTTGGTTCTGGGCCTTCAGCGGGGGCATCTTGCCACTGCCTCTGCCTCCCCCCACTGCCTCTGCCTCCCGCATCCACTGTCAGAAGGACCCCTCCCCGTAGTCCTTAGTGGAAGCTTTGTTGCTACTGCCCTGCCTCCCTTCTCCCTGGCCCAGGTGGCTCTGTATCCTTAACAAAGGAGGCCATTGTGGTCCAGGTGGAAGGGTTTAAGTGAGAGACACACAAACTGGATGATGTCTGTAGGGGTGAGGAAAGCCAAGTGCTACGTGCCTGGACCCTAGGAGGTAAAGAAGAGAGGAGGCAGCACCAGGAAGATGAGCAAGATGAGGGAGCTACTTGCATCCTTCACCTGCCCCCCAGGGTCATCCTCGCTCTCAGAAAGCCCTCACCAGCCCCCCAGCTCCCTCGGCTTGGCTAGGCTGTTGGTGGATCCAGAGGCAGAAAGAGGGCTAGTGGTGGTGACTGAGTGATGGGGCAGCCAGAATGGGTGAGGCTGAATTGCAGAGAATCCTGACAGCTGCCAGGAAGGATCCAGGGTTTGAGGCTGTCCAGATTTGACCCTCAGCCTTGGGTGAGAAAGGGGAAGTCCTGGTTTTGAGGTCCTGGTGTGATGAGTTGGGTTGGGGGCTTCCCTTGAATCTGGATTTGATACCAGTTACAAAGAATTCCCAGGTCTTCATCCAGAGGCCATGCGATGGGGACATGCAGCTTGTGTTCATCAGGGTCTGTCCACTGTAGTTCTAGTTCCCCCTACACACATTGTGCAAACTGGGGAGCAAGGAGCAGTGGTCTTTTCTCTAACACACATTCCCTGTGAAATGATGCTTCCTGGGAGTTACTTGTCTGTAACTTCCCCAATTACTGCACCCCCTCTCAGCCCTGCCCAGTGCCATGGTGACCTATGAGGTTTCTATTTTCTTTTTTACTGACCTGAAACTCGGTCCTCCTGGACAGAAAAGTCAGGGGCCACAATGTCTCACAGAATTGACCCAGGACAGCAAGCCCTGGGATCTCACTCCTCAGCAGTTCCTTGCCCCAACTACTATGTGGACAATGATAGGTGGATCTGGGAACATCACTCTGGAGTTTGATTCTTTATCTACTCCCACAAAATGCCAGAGACTATCTGGCTTACAAAGCTGGACTTCAGGGATACTGGCCATGTAGCGGAGGATTTAACCCTGTCCCAGGAGAAGTCAGTTTTTTGCCCTTGGCCCATTGAAAGTAATCTCTAAGCCCCTGGGATGTTCTGGTCATGGTTCGCCTGGCAGCTTTGGGCCATACCAACAAAGTGATATAAGGTGGAGCTCTGGGCCACAAAAACATGTGAGTGAACGTGGGTAGGAGTTTGGGTCATATGGTATAAGCTTGACTTCTAGAGGGACTAGACTGAGGTCAGCCTCGTGGGCACCAAAGTGCCTCCATGGTAGACTCCAGTAAAGAGTCTGGATCCCAAGGCTTGAGGGCTTTCCTGGTTGGCAATGTCACCACACATTGGTGCTATGGAAGCAGCACTGTCCTGACTCTAGGGAGAGGGGCAAGTGGAAGCCCCTACATTTTGTGTCTTCCTGGACTCCCTGGTTGACTTAAACCTCTATCTTTTCACTGAAATAAACCATAAACCGTAACCATGAGTCTAGCAGCTTTCTTGAGCCCCAAGTCCTTCCAGAAGATTATCAAACCCCAGCGTGGCCTTGAGGACCCCAGCTTGCACTTGGTGTCAGAAGTGAGGGAGGTTTTAAGACCTGCTGCCTGACTACAGGCCACCATTGTGGTGATTCCCGACTGCTCCCAGACTTTATTTTTTTTTATTTTTACAGTTTTATTTATTTATTTTTGGCTGTGCTCAGTCTTCATTGTTGTGTGTGGGCTTTCTCTAGTTGCAGCGAGCGAGGGCTACTCTCTAACTGCAGTTCATGGGCTTCTCACTGCAATATCTTCTCTTGTTGCAGAGCATGGGCTCTAGGATGCGCGGACTTCAGTAGTTTAGCTGCCCTGAGGAATGTGGAGTCTTCCTAGGCCAGGATCAAACCCATGTCCCCTGCATTGGCAGGTGAATTCTTAACCACTCACCCACCAGGGAAGTCCTACTTCTGGACTTTAATAGCTCTCCAACTGGTCTGTTTTTCTCACCCCAGTCAGTTCTAGTGCTGCAGCCAGAATGGGCATTTAAAACTGTCAGTCCTCGCACATTTTCCCCTGCTGAAACCCTCCACTGTGTTGTATCTGCATGGACTCTAAAGGTTTGGGCATGAGCTAAAACCCTGGTATAATCTGGCTTTTGCTGACCCTCTCCAACCCCATCCCCTTGCCTACCACATTCCAGCTCCCCTCATTCCAATCCCCTTTGGTTTGTGGCACACACCTGAGCTCTTACCTGCTTTGGAGCTATCTCCCATGCTAATCTCTTTCTTGCTCTTTGAGCCTCACCTAATGTTAGCCTTTTCGGGAAAGTTCAGGGCATGTCATCTGCCATCTCAGAATCTATTCACAGCTTGCCCAGCACCCCTCTCAGTGTGGACTCATACACTTATATTGTTACCTTTCCTGTTTATTTCTGCTCTTTCCATGCTGGACATCCCTCAAAGGCAGAGATTTTGTGTGTATTTTACTTGCAGTTGTAGATCTTGTATGTAGATCCTGAACCCAGCATCAGGTGGCTAATCAAACCCTGCTTGTTGGGGCAATGAGTGACCTTCCACCATAGCTACCGCATGGCTAACCTTCACCAGCATTAGCTGGTGGTGCCCCAGCCTCCTTGACCAAACTCCCCACCGATGTGGTCCCAAACCACATGCTCCTGTGGGTCCTGATAGATGTCCTGGCTCCTGGGGGGTGTGTGTGTGTGTGTGTGTGTGTGTGTGTATTGTCCCTTTCCTTCCACTTTCCTGGTTGGATTATGGTGTGACTTAAATGGCACCCCACTCCAGTAGTCTTGCCTGGAAAATCCCATGGATGGAGGAGCTTGGTAGGCTGCAGTCCATGAGGTCGCTAAGAGTTGGACACGACTGAGAGACTTCACTTTGACTTTTCACTTTCATGCATTGGAGAAGGAAATGGCAACCTATTCCATTATTCTTGCCTGGAGAATCCCAGGGACGGGGGAGCCTGGTGGGCTGCCGTCTATGGGGTCACACAGAGTTGGACACGACTGAAGTGACTTAGCAGCAGCAGCAGCAACCTAGTTATAGGCCTGATGGCAGGAGGGTAGGCAGGGGCAGACCCTGAGTTCAGCACATGTTGTCTTACGTGGGAGAGAGTTTCACATTGTCTTCAAGCAGGAGGAATGGTATGCTTTTCTATGCATCCATCCTCGATTTTTGTGTCCCACAGAGTTTCTTCTGCCTCTTTGTTGTATTCTGGAGCTCCGTCATTGCTGTTTTCATTGGTATCTAGTTGTTTATTCATCGTTTTTTGGAGGAAGATGAGCACTGAGATCTTCTAGTTCTCCATCTTGCTGTCATTACTGGAGAGTTTTTCCCCAGAGATTCAGCACATGATCTGTTTGGTGAATAGTCTGTGTACATTTGGAAAGAATAAGTATCTGCAATTGCTGGATTTAGTGTTCTGTAAATGTCAATTAGGTCCACATGGTTCATGTCTGTGTCTTCTATTTCCTTACCGATTTTCGTTGACTTGTTCTATCAACAGTTGATGGAGGGGTGTTAGAATCTCCAACTATAATTGTGGAACTCTCTCTTTGATTCTTTCAATTTTTGCCTTATGTATTTTGAAATTTTGCAATTTGATCCTTCAGGCTTGTGAATTTTATATTTTTCCTAATAAATTAACTCTTTTTTTAAAATTATGGAGCATTACTGTCTTCAAGCTTAGTTAATCTGTTATTAATATAACCCCTCTGGCCTTCTTTTTATTGTTTGCCTAGTATCATTTTATTTTTTTAATTAATTAATTATTTTATTTTTGTTTTGGAGGCTAATTACTTTACAGTATTATATTGGTTTTGCCATACATTGACATGAATCTGTCACGGGTGTACATGTGTTCCCCATCCTGAACCCCCTTCCTTCCCCATCCCATCCCTCTGGGTAATCCCAGTGCGCCAGCCCCGAGCACCCTGTCCCATGCATCACACCTGGATTGGTGATCCGTTTCACATATGATAATATACATGTTTCAATGCCATTCTACCAAACCATCCCACCCTTACCCTCTCCCACAGAGTCCAAAAGACTGTTCTATACATCTGTGTCTCTTTTGCTATCTCACATACAGGGTTGTTGTTACCATCTTTCTAAATTTCATATATATGTGTTCAGTTCAGTTCAGTTCAGTCACTCAGTCATGTCTGACTCTTTGCAACCCCATGAATCGCAGCACACCAGGCCTCCCTGTCCATCATCAACTCCCGGAACTCACTCAGACTCACATCCATCGAGTCAGGATGCCATCCAGCCATCTCATCCTCTGTTGTCCCCTTCTCCTCCTGCCCCCAATCCCTCCCAGCATCACGGTCTTTTCAAATGAGTCAGCTCTTCACATCAGGTGGCCAAAGTATTGGAGTGTCAGCTTCAGCATCAGTCCTTCCAATGAATATTCAGGACTGATTTCCTTTAGGATAGACTGGTTGGATCTCCTTGCAGTCCAAGGGACTCTCAAAAGTCTTCTCCAACACCACAGTTCAAAAGCATCAATTCTTCGGCGCTCAGCCTTCTTCACAGTTCAACTCACATCCATACATGACCACAGGAAAAACCATAGCCTTGACTAGACAGACCTTTGTTGGCAAAGTAATGTCTCTGCTTTTGAATATGCTGTCTAGGTTGGTCATAACTTTCCTTCCAAGGAGTAAGCTTCTTTTAATTTCATGGCTGCAGTCACCATCTGCAGTGATTTTGGAGCCCCCCAAAATAAAGTCTGACACTGTTTCCACTGTTTCCCCATCTATTTCCCATATATTTGTTAGTATACTGTATTGGTGTTTTTCTTTCTGGCTTACTTCACTGTGTATAATAGGCTCCAGTTTCATCCATCTCATTAGAACTGATTCAAATGTATTCTTTTTAATGGCTGAGTAATACTCCATTGTGTATATGTACCACAGCTTTCTTATCCATTCATCTGCTGATGGACATCTAGGTTGCTTCCATGTCCTGGCTATTATAAACAGTGCTGCGATGAACATTGGGGTACACGTGTCCCTTTCAATTCTGGTTTCCTCAGTGTGTATGCCCAGCAGTGGGATTGCTGGGTCATATGGCAGTTCTATTTCCAGTTTTTTAAGGAATCTCCACACTGTTCTCTATAGTGGCTGTACCCTAGTATCATTTTAAACTGTCTTCTACTTTCAGTCTTTTCCTGTTGCTGACAACCTCTGCTTTTTCACTGGGGTGTGTAGTACATTTATATTTAATCAGTGATATGGCCAGAATTAAGTCTATAATTTTGCTGTTTGTGTTCCTGGTTATTGTTCATTTATACCTCGTTTTCTTCCTTCATTTTGGTTAATTTATTCTCCACTTGATAGCTCAGTTGGTAAAGAATCTACCTGCAATGTAGGAGACCCAGGTTCAATTCCTGGGTTGGGAAGATCCACTGGAGAAGGGATAGACTACCCACTCCAGTATTTTTGGGCTTCCCTTGTGGTTCAGCTGGTAAAGAATCCACCTGCAATGCAGGAGACCTGGGTTTGATCCCTAGGTTGGGAAGATCCCCTGGAGAAGGGAAAGGCTACCCACTCCAGTATTCTGGCCTGGAGAATTCCATGGGCTGTATAGTCCATGGAGCAGCAAAGAGTTGGACACGATTGAGCGACTTTCACTTAATCTGTTAATTTATATATTACCTTTGTAGACTTATCCACTGCACTTTTTTAGTGGCTTCTCTAGGGAGGACTATATATATATATATATATATATATAACTATATATATATATAGTTATATTATATATAATATATTACAAATATATATATGTATTTAAAGGACTGAATGGGAGAAGTGATATCGTTCATACACGGTGGGGGAGATGTCTTAGAATTTAGCTGTTGAGCACCTCAATGTCTAGAGTTTGGGAAGGTGAGGGGAAACTAGCCAAGGTGACTGAGAAGGCCTCGATTAAGGTAAGAAAGCCTACAAAAGAGAAAGGTTACGTTTTTCTGCTGAGGTCAAACAAAAAGAGACTTTCTAGGGAAGTGAGTTAATGACTGTGTTCACACTGCCAGAGGAGGGGTGAGTGTGATCGGGGGTGAGGATTGACCATCGTGTTTGGCCATGTTGGTTGGGGTTGGGAGGGAGTCACTGGTAATCTTGGCAGAAGTTTTTCTTGGCAGAAGAGTGAAAAGAAAGTTGTTTAGAGTTACTTGAGGAGAGAATGAGAAGGGATGAAGTAGGAACAGCATGTAAAGACAACTCTTTTAAGAAATATTTCTTCAAAGGGGAGCAGAAAAGTAGTGCAGTTTTGAGGGAGATTTGCGTCAAGGGAGGGTTTTACTGTTGTTGGGAGATACTAGTATTAATATTTAATGTTGTTGTTGGAAGATACTAGCATATTTATAGTAATGGAATGACTCAGGGCAGGGTAAAAAAACACATAATCTAAAATATAAACCACCCTTATGCATAGATGTGTACTTATTAACAGTAATTATATTTTGATTGTGGGATCATGAATGATTTTTGTATTTGTCTCTGGTTGAAAATCTATACTTTATACTTTTTCCCTACAATAAGCTCATCTAACATTAAAAATAAAAAAGTGAAGTGGTGGAGATAATTAAATTCACCAAGAAAACCAGAGCTTTCTCATCTCTCTGAAAGCTTTTTTTTATTTTCGTATGAGCAACGTATGTTTGCTCACGGCAAAAACATTAAAACAGTATAGAAAAGTTAATAAGTAGAAACTAAAATCTCCCTGATTGACCCTCTCTTTTAATACCCAATTTCCACAGCTTAGTAAAGTTGGTGGTGTGTATTTCAGGAAAATTTCACACACACACACACACACATAGGCTTCCCTGGTGGCTCAGTGGTAAAGAATCTGCCTGCGATGCAGGAGACCTGGGTTTGATCCCTGGGTCAGGAAGATCCCCTGGAGGAAGGCATGGCAACCCACTCTATTACCCTAGAGAATTCCATGGACAGAGGAGCCTGACAAGTTGCAGTCCATAGGGTTGCACAGAGTCGGACAGAACTGAAGTGACTAAGCAGTATGTATACATATATTTATGAATATCCCTTTTCTCCCTACCTAAATAGGATTTTATATATATTGTTCTGGAACTTTCTTTGGAACCAGTGACCTATCGGCACATATGCATGCATGTGTACTCAGTTGCTCTGTTGTGTCCGACTCTTTGTGACCCCATGGACTGTAACCCATCAATCTCCTCTGTCTATGGCATTTTCCAGGTAAGAATACTGGAGCAAGTTATCATTTCCTCCTCCAGGGGATATTCCTGACCTAGGAATTGAACACATTTCTCCTGCATTGACAAGTGGATTCTTTACCATTGAGCTCCCTGGGAAGCCTCTTCAGCACATATAGGTCTTCCTTGTTTAAAACGAATGATTGTGGAATATGCCATCATGTGGGCATTTCAAAATTTATTTCCTAGTGGGTGGACCCTCTCCCTCCCAGTGTATTTCCTGCTACTACAATAATATTCACTTAATTTATTGTAAGTAAATGTTGGCTTACTTGTGAGAGTAAGTTAGTGGGATAGATCCCTGGAAATGGAATTGTTAAATCAAAAGGAATGTGCATTTAAAAACTAATGAGTATCACCAAATAGTCCTTCTGAAAGATTTTGCCAGTTTAGTCCATTTTCTGTGTATCATCTAGTATTGTGTATTGTTAACTATTTTGCCAATTTGAAACTTAATAATGGTCTCTTGATATTAGTTGAATTTCTTTATGAGGGAAGTTGAATATCTTTTCCTATGTTTAATGTTCATTTATATTTTTCTATGGACTAGTGGTTTCACTACTGGTTGTCCTATACTTATTAATTTGCCAGAACTAGTGTCTGTCTACAATGTGGGAGACCCAGGTTCGATCCCTGGGCAGGGAAGATCCCCTGGAGAAGGAAATGGCAATCCACTGCAGTACTATTGCCTGGAAAATCCCATGGACAGAGGAGCCTGGTAGGCTACAGTCCATGGGGTCGCAAAGAGTCGGACACGACTGAGCAACTTCACTTTCACTTTCTATTTATGAAGGTGATCAATCTTTTTATCAGTTCAGTTCAGTCGCTCAGTCGTGTCCGACTCTGTGACCCCATGAACTGAAGCACGCCAGGCCTCCCTGTCCATCACCAACTCCTGGAGACTATCAAACCCATGTTCATCAAGTCAGTGATGCCAACCAACCATCTCATCCTCTGTCGTCCCCTTTTCCTCCTGCCCTCAATCTTTCCCAGTATCACGGTCTTTTCAAATGAGTCAGCTTTTGGCATCAGGTGGCCAAAGTATTGGAGTTTCAGCTTCAACATCAGTCCTTCCACCGAACAACCAGGACTGATCTCCTTAAGGATGGACTGGTTGCAGTCCAAGGAACTCTCAAGAGTCTTCTCTAACACCACAGTTCAAAAGCATCAATTCTTCGGTGCTCAGCTTTCTTTATAGTCCAACTCTTAAATCCATACATGACCACTGGAAAAACCATAGCCTTGACTAGACAGACCTTTGTTGGCAAAGTAATGTCTCTGCTTTTTAATATGCTGTCTAGGCTGGTCATAACTTTCCTTCCAAGGAGTAAGTGGCTTTTGATTTAATGGCTGCAATCACCATCTGCAGCAATCTTGGAGCCAGAAAAATAAAGTCTGCCACTGTTTCCACTGTTTCCCCATCTATTTGCCATGAAATGATGGGACCAGATGCCATGATCTTCATTTTCTGAATGTTGAACTTGAAGCCAACTTTTTCACTCTCCTCTTTCACTTTCATCAAGAGGCTTTTGAGTTCCTCTTCACTTTCTGCCATAAGGGTGGTGTCATCTGCATATCTGAGGTTATTGATATTTCTCCCGTCAATCTTGATTTCAGCTTGTGCTTCCTCCAGCCCAGCGTTTCTCATGATGTATTCTGCATATAAGTTAAAAAAGCAGGGTGACAATATACAGCCTTCACATACTCCTTTTCCTATTTGGAACCAGTCTGTTGTTCCATGTCCAGTTCTAACTGTTGCTTCCTGACCTGCATACAGGTTTCTCAAGAGGCAGGTCAGGTGGTCTAGTATTCCCATCTCTTTCAGAATTTTCCACAGTTTATTGTGATCTACACGGTCAAAGGCTTTGGCATAGTCAATAAAGCAGAAGTAGATGCTTTTCTGGAACTCTCGTGCTTTTCCCATGATCCAGCGGATGTTGGCAATTTGATCTCTGGTTCCTCTGCCTTTTCTAAAACCAGCTTGAACATCAGGAAGTTCACGGTTCATGTATTGCTGAAGCCTGGCTTGGAGAATTTTAAGCATTACTTAACTAGCGTGTGAGATGAGTGAAATTGTGCGGTAGTTTGATCATTCTTTCGCATTGCCTTTCTTTGGGACTAGAATGAAAACTGACCTTTTCCAGTCCTGTGGCCACTGCTGAGTTTTCCAAATTTGCTGGCATATTGAGTGCAGCAGTTTCACAGCATCATCTTCCAGGATTTGAAATAGCTCAACTGGAATTCTATCACCTCCACTAGCTTCATTCGTAGTGATGCTTCTAAGACCCACCTGACTTCACATTCCAGGATGTTTGGCTCTAGGTGAGTGATCACACCATCATGATTATCTGGGTCGTGAAGATCTTTTTTGTACAGTTCTTCCGTGTAGTCTTGCCACCTCTTCTTAATATCTCCTGCTTCTGTTAGGTCCCTACCATTCTGTCCTTTATTGAGCCCATCTTTCCATGAAGTGTTCCCTTGGTATCTCTAACTTTCTTGAAGAGATCTCTAGTCTTTCCCATTCTATTGTTTTCCTCTATTTCTTTGCACTGATCTCTGAGGAAGGCTTTCTTATCTCTCCTTGCTATTCTTTGGAACTCTGCATTCAAATGGGTATATCTTTCCTTTTCTCCTTTGCTTTTCACTTCTCTTCTTTTCACAGCTATTTGTAAGGCCTCCTCAGACAGCCATTTTGCTTTTTTGCATTTCTTTTTACTTGGGTATGGTCTTGATTCCTGTCTCCTGTACAATGTCATGAACCTCCGTCCATAGTTCATCAGGCACTCTATCTATCAGATCTAGTCCCTTCAATCTATTTCTCACTTCTACTGTATAGTCATAAAGGATTTGATTTAGATCATACCTGAATGGTCTAGTGGTTTTCTCCACTTTCTTCAATTTCAGTCTGAATTTGGCAATAAGTCAGCTCCTGGTCTTGTTTTTGGTGACTATATAGAGCTTCTCCATCTTTGGCTGCAAAGAATATAATCAATCTGATTTTGGTGTCAACCATCTGATGAGGTCCATGTGTAGAGTCTTCTCTTGTGTTGTTGGAAGAGGGTGTTTGCTATGACCAGTGTGTTCTCTTGGCAGAACTCTGTTAGCCTTTGCCCTGCTTGCTATATGTGATATAAATCTCTTCTCATTGTATTAATTTTTCTTTTAACTTTGTTGATAGTATTTATTTTTCTGATGCAAAAGTTTATCTTTTTGTCAAAACTCTTTTCCTTTTTTGGCTTCTGTGTTTTATATAATATTAAGTATTCTCCACTGCAAGATTTTAAAATAATTCATTTTATTATTGTCATGAAAGTGACTTTCTCTCAGTCTCCCCAGCTTTAAGCTCTGCATCCAGGGAAATAGTTTGAACGGGGGCAGGGAGGGGATGTGGCTTCACATGGCTGCATGTCACCTCACTTGGCCAGTGAAGCCATCAGGCCCCAGGCTTCCAGGACTCCTTTATAGCCATTCTTTCCAACCTCTCAAAGAGGTCGGAATGTTCAGGCTTCCAGTGTTCGGGTACCCATTTTTGGGGTACCTTTAAGAAGTGGCTCACGTGCCAAAGCCTGTGTGCAGGCTGAGTCTTAGGGATGCCAGGAAACCTCTGAATGCTCCAACCATTGACTGTAACCTTCCAAGCTTTGGGCCTGTCTCATCCATGCCTCAGAGCTTCTTCCTGAATTACAGAAGCAGAGAATTTTAGAACCAAGAGAAACCCTAGAGATCATCTAAGTCAGAGTCAATTTTATAGTCAGAGAAACAAGTGAAGTCAAGGATGTGTTGATAGTAAGTGACAGGCCAGGTCCCTTTGGACCAAGCGCTGACCCCTCGCCGCTCGCATCCTCTCTGAATCAGTTTCCTTGAAGGCTCCCCAAGGATGCTCCTGGGCATCCTGCAGCATATCACCCACGCTCATTAGACGGAGATGAATGGTAGTGGGTGCTTTATGAACCCCTGGAGATGAGTCTTTGTAGGCTGGGAAAAGTGTCCACAGCTCAGTGTGCCCAGAAAGTCCACTTTGGACGTGGATTTGAGCCTGTCTTAGGGAAGAGCAATGGCAGACAGACTGCAGGTCCTCTGAAATGGAACACAGGGGCATACAAGATAGAAGTAGGGTTCACTCTGCTACTGGCTCTTGAGGACCTGCAGGGAGGGGTGGGACAGCACCCCCAGCCACTTGCCAGTGGTTTTGATGACAAAGTGGGCAGGGGCTGAGCCATGGTCAAGTACAGGGGAACCTGTGGTTCTTCACAGGCCAGTGTTCAGAAAGCACAGGAGAGGCATTTGTTCTGGACTCTGGGACTCCCGTGGTCAGTCTTCCCTGCCTCCAATGGATACCTGAAGCCAGGAAAGCTACGTAAGCTCCACATCGAAGAAGCTGAGCCACCAAAGACTATGGGAGATAGGTTAAGAGCATCAGTAAGCTGGGACTGGCCTTTGAGTTATTTTATGAAGGTTTAGGTGCTTGAATAGGGGTTCCAGACTGGTATGGGGACCTGTTTTAACAGGGAACTAAGTGGGAGAGACAATGAAAAAAAGAAAATTGCAGACTTAGGGTTCTTTTCTTCCAAGAGTAGCATGTCAGGGGACACCGGCTCTGGGAAACTTCCAGTCGGAAGGGTCAGAAGGATGAGAGGAGCCTCACGGTGTAAAATCCTACTGACCCTCCTGGCACTTGGTTTATTTTAATTACAATTATAAAGCATGTCCAAACTCTAGCCCCTGACATGTGAAGCAGATAGAATCACCGACAATTTTAAAAACAATCACTCTGAAGGCGGGTGCTACCATTTGCCTGGTCTGGAATTTGACCAGGTGCCTCCTCTGAGCTCCATGTTGCGGGTTTTGGCCTCCAAACTTCTTGGCTGGTGGCTCTGGTGCCACGCAGCCATGGGCTGCTCACTGGGCATGTAGGACCAGGCACCCTTGGGCTGGAGCTGCTGTGGTCTCTGCCTGCCTTGATCCACATGGCCTGCATGTCCCTTCACTCCACAGGTGCAGTGTGCCCCCCTCTCAGGGTGGCCGTGGTGTTGGATGGGCCACACTGATTCGAGAAGATCCGTATCCTTCACTGTGGCTTCCCTGAGCAGAGATGGGGGAAGATGTGCTCTGTGTCCTGGGGGACACAGATGGGGGCAGCCTCCCACTCAACTGGGAGGCTCTAAGCCCCCATGTGCAGCAGCCATGGGCTCTGTCCTCCAAGTGTAGTGTATGCAGGACACATATCCAACAGGGAGATTAGGTCAGCGGAAAGGCAAGACCAGGGTGTCTGTGTGTGTGTGTGTGTGTGTGTGTGTGTAATGTGTTGTCTTCAAGCCCAGCTCCTCTCCATTAGTGGGTGCCAATGAACTATCTTTTCAGATTAAGCTGGATGAGTTGAGTTTCTGTCACTTGCTCCCCAAATGTTTTGACTCTCTGCCTTGTATCTGAGGAGTGGGTGGGAATTCCTCATCTCCATGGCTAGCCCAAGCTCTTACCTAGAGTTTCTGCACCCCACTCCCCACCTCACTGGTTCCCATTGGGAAACTATTTTCTCCCCATCAGGGAATAAGTTGGGCTCACCCACCTCTTCCTCATCCCCTCCCCTTCTCAGGGCTTCAAGGGTCCTGCAGGCCTTGCCTTGGGTTGGCTGAGCTGGTCTCCTGGCCTGCAGTTGCCCCCATGGATGCAGCACAGCCTACGGGATGTGACCCTGAGCTTGTCTGCTGGGCAGTGACTGACTCCTAGCCTGGGCTCCCCAGCCCCAGCCAGAAAGGGGCCCCAGTGGTCAAGCCTCAGCTGCTGCTCAGTCTGGAGGCTGTGTCCTGGCACCTGGATGAGGGCGTGGGGTGTGGCTCCTCCAGGAGCAGCTCTCAGAGGAACCTGTGGGTGGTCCTGGGTGGCACTGTGGTGACAAGGCTGAGTGGCTCCTGAAATGTCCAGACATGTGTCTTGAGGACATAGCAGAAGTGTTTGTATCTCTTCTCACTTCCACCAAGAGACATAAGGGTGTTTAGATCATGTGTTCCAAGGGGTACAAGACTCTGAACCCTCTCACTCAGGTGGGTACCTTGGCCAACAAGGGCTCTGGGTTACAGAAAGGTGGGGCAAATGCAGGCAGATGTTAGGGACCCACAGATATGGGGCCACAGAAACTGAATATAGCAAGACTTCCAGCTTGCTATAGCAGTGCCCAGGGTCCCTGTGGAGGGTTGTTACAAGGACCTCACCCTCTGACCATGCCCAGCTTCTCTCCCTCTCCTCTGGCTTCCAGGGACAACATAGCCTCCAGCCACCTCCATCCCCTCCTCCTAGCTTGTGTGGATCCCATCAAATGTAAGCCCCATGGCAAAGAACCCGTCCACGACGAATCAAGGCCGTCCATGCTTTCAAATATTAAATCTGTTCAGAATATTAAATAATTTCCTCTTCAATGATCCCAGTAAATTTAATTAGTGCTTGTTCTCCCAATAGAGTTGTCTCCTGGTTTCAGAGATGTTGCAGTCACGAGTACGGGGGCTCAGATTCTGGCAGTGCGCACGGCTGGACAGTCTCCCCCGACAGCCCCCCTCAGAGGCGGGCATCCTAGTTCATCAGCTGCCACATCCCTGTGGCTGGGTGGAGACACAAGCATTGTCCTCTGCAGGCTGTCCATTCTCTAAGAAGGGGTCCGAGTGAAGTTTGGGTACCAAAAGCCCTTACTGGTTGTGAGGTTATAAAAAGACCGTGGCCCCCACCTTGGGGCTTTTTCTCTCTGGCTCCTTAGATCAGACGCTCTGGGAGAAGCCAGCTTCTGAGACCAAGGCCAGTTTTCTGAGTCTGGGTTATTGAGACTCATTTTCCTTATCTGTAATTTGGGGGCAGTAACACCGACCTCAAGTCATTATTTCAAAGGTTAAATGAGGAAATTGCATGTTGGGTGTGTAGCCCACAGTAGAAATTCAATAAAAATTAATTTTCTTTTATTGCGCTCATGAATCATGAGCTTCAAAAATATTTATTGTGTAATGATGAAACTTCCAGAACTTCAGTTCAAAATAATAAACCCAAGAGGGAGCTCCTCCTGAGAGGACCCAGAGAAAGGGCTAGACTGTATTGCCAAGATGGTCCGTGAGCTTCAAAGAGACATGGGGAACTCCTGACGACTTGATACCAGCAAGTCAACTCAAAACTTAATTGAAAAGGAAAGTCAAGAGATTGACCATGGTATTCCCTCAGCTTCTTGGTCAAAGGCACGGGGACCTTTCACCCCCGCAGGTAGAGCCTTGCCTTTATCAGGAACTGTCCTGATTCTTCCTCCTGCTTCGAGCTGGTACACTGGCAGATAAACTGCCTCTGTAACATTTCTCATCAAAACGTAAAATTACTCCTTATATTTTTCCTGGTTACAAATATGATTGAGATCCAACATAGAAAACTTAGAATATACAATGAAGTTCAAAAAAGAACAATAAAAAATTACCCATTGTTCATCTGTATGGAGGGAATCACTTCCAGCCAAGAGAGTGTGTCCCTCCAGCCTGTTCCAGGGCCTGGAGAGTGTAAGTGGCATTGCACTGCACACTGTTTTAGAAATCTTTCCATTCAAAGCCTTATGAGCACTTTGCGATGGCACCGAATATTCTTCTACAGAAGGACTTTTAATGAGTGCACAAGTTATTTACCAAGCACCCAGGAGTTGCATGTGCAGTTTGTTTTCAGTCTTTTGATGTCATAAGCAATGCTGCAAATGTTCTGGTACATAAATCTTCCAAGATAAACCTTTGCGTTCGTTCCCGAGTTTCTCCTTAGGGTGAATTCCTACGAGTTGAATTGCTGAGTTAAAGGTTAAACACATTTTGGAAGCTTTTGATCCAAGTACCAATCTGCCCTCCAGACAGATGCCCCCTTCGACCCCACCAGCTAGTGCAGGAGAGGGTCACTTCCCAGCAGAAGCACGGAATGCAATCAGCAGTTTCAGAATCAGGCGGGTGGAGAAGCGGAAGTCTGTTTGTGTTTTGATTAGCGTTGCTTTGGTGGCTGGTGAGATTAGACACTTTCTGTGCTTTGGGGTCCTTTTTAAGTCTTCTTTGTGAGTTGCCTCTTCAAGCCCCCTCCTGTTGCAGTCTCATCCAGCATATGTGTCCCCATCTTTGGTGTTTAAAGATGGTGTTGGAGGTGAAGACAACCATGTTAACATGTGGGAGTGTGGATGAAAATACTGATAGAGGATGGCAAGGCCACTCCGTGGGTGGAGTGTTTCTTCATGTTTTTCTCAAATCGCTTTACCATGTGACATTGTCATTGTGCTGTTTACCCTTCTGCCTCCCAAACTTAGCACCCAGTGCCTGGAGGGCCGCATCAGATCCTTTTCATGCCTGTGAGACACTGACTGACCGAGAGCTGGGCCCTAGGAAGGTGCTCAAAGAATATATGTTGGATAAATGAATGCATGAGGAATTACTGTCTTTGGGTAAATGGCAAAGTTGTTCATGAAGGCAGCTTAAGACTGCCTGTCCCTTCATGTGACACTTTTGGAACATCCGTGAGTGTTAAGTGGGCAAGCCAAGAAGATGAGGACAGTATGACAGTCCTATTCAAAAAGCGCCAATGCTTTGGAGCAAGAATAGTAGGAAAAATTTGCATTTTATTCATTTAGCATCAAAAAGCACAGGGTTGGGGGAAAAAGAAGTGGCTGCTGGGTGGGCACAGGGTCTCCTTTTGGGGTGATGGAAATGTTTTGGAACTAGATAGGGGTTATTTTTGCACAATATTGTGAATGTGCTAAATAGCACTGAACTGCACACTTTAAAATGGTTAATTCTAGGTTATGTGAATTTCATCTTAGTTTAAAAAAAGGCACAAGGTTTTCCTGGCTGTTCCCTGCTCCCGGCCACTTCAGCCTGATATGTGGTGTGTCACGACTGCCAAAGATTCTGCAGGAAATTGCATTGGTGCACTGGGCCGTTGGTTTGTTGTGTTAGCCCTGAAGTCACAGATCAGAATAAGTCTCACTGTCCAGGGGAGTTGGCGGAGAGATGAGTGGGGAGTGAGCTGGGTTTGCAGAAAGCTGAACAGAGGGCGCATCTGGGTCAAGGGTCAGTGTGGGGTCCAAAGTAATTGGCCAAGGTTGGTTGACCATCCGTAGGCCTGATCTTGTGTTGGGGCAGAGGAGGACCCTCCAGGTTGGGAGCGGCCACAGCCTGGCCAAGGAAAGGTCAACACTCCATTTGGAGTCGGGTTCCCCCAGCAGAGCAGGAAGAGGCAAGTGTGTATGGGCTTCTAAATGCTCAGATGATCCCTTTCCTCGGTACTGGGCACTGTGAGGACCCTGGAGCAGGGGACCTGGCCTGAGAACAAGGCTCCTTATATTAGTCTGCTCCTGAGGGGGTGGTTAATTGAGGGATGGAGGGGTCATTGTTTGATTTTGAAATTTTGCAGCTTGAGAGCCATACCCTCCCTCCCCTGATGCTCTTCCCCCTTGCCAGGTGGGACTTGGCCATGAAGCTCCCGGAAGCAGGGAGGAGACAGGAGGGAAGGAGGCACAAGAGCTATTTTGGAAAAGAATGAGCTTCCAGAGGGGGAGGTAGAAGGAGGGAGATCTCTTGAAACAATAGGCAGCTCACCTCTCTTCCTGCCCCCACGTCTCCTTTGAGCACTGGCACTGCTGAGTTGGTCTGGGGCAGCCAGGCTGCTTCAGAGAGAACTGTAGGCTCCCAGCCCTGGAGATGGACTGAGGGTCATGAGGTCTGTCCCTGTACATTAGCATAGAAGCAAACCAAGCCCTGAAGATGCCCACGGAGGTCCCCATCACACGGGAGGCCAGGCTGAGCTGGGCACCCAGGCCCTCTGTCCTCTGGTCTTGGATTGTCCTCCCCACCAAACGAGATGGGAGCCCACCATCTCATTTCTCAAGAACCGGTCAAGGGGGTGAGGGGGCCTGTGGCCATAGGGCCAGGCTCAGTGAACAGTCCCCGGGGGAGTTAGTGTTTCATTTTCAATGTTCATCTTATTTTGGTAGAAATCTGTCCTAGACATCCCAGGGGGCTGACTGTCCTGAGTATGCACACACTGGGGGCCCTGGTCCAAGGATTTGGGTACATTGGGCCATTTATTGCCACTGCTGGGAACAAAACAGGAGGCCCAGCCGGCAGCGGGGGTGCTCCCCTGGATGGGCCAGGAGACCAGGTCTGCTGGGAAGCGGTGGAAGACCCGTGGCCCAGGGTTGCCACGCCTCACACAGGTGTCAAAAGTGACATCTGCCCAGTCCACCTCTCAACTTCACCTGGAGATTCAGTGCGGGATGGAGACAAAAATGCAGCTTTAGTTAGGATGTAGATGGGGCTGAGCAGGGAGGGGAAGGAGGAGTGAGAGGTATGGCTGAATTTCAGGACTGGGAACTCCGACTGTTAGGAGAGATAGGGACGTCAACAGGGTGTATGGGCTGAACTGTCCCCCATATTCACATGTTGAAGTCCTAACCCCTAGCACCTCAGGACATGCCTGTATTTGGAGGTGGGATCTTTAGAGAGGCAGTTAGGTTACACTGAGTTCATATGGATGGGCCCTAATCCAACATGACTGGTGTCCTTATCAGAAAAGGTTAGGGCACAGAAGAATGATCACGTGAGGAAACAGGGAGAAGGAACCAGCCCGTCAACACCTTGATCTCGGCCTGCGGCCTGCAGTGTCTGTGCTGCTTTATTTTGGAGAACCAGGGCCTGTGTTAACACAGGGAGGAGTGCAATGTGGGCAGCCCTCCCCAGGATGGGTGCCTTGTCCGGAGTCCCCTGGAGCTGGAGGGAGGTGGCTTGCATCCTGCTGTTGCTCTGGTCAGGCAGAAGGCCTCGGAACTGGGAATCTGGCTGGTGGTGGTGACCGGCATCGCCTTTGTTGTTGGGGACGCAATCAGGCGTGTTTGTACAGGACCATGTGTACGGGACACAGAGATAACACGGTGCCCTGAGGTCTCTGGGAGGAAGCATGGAAATTAAGCCACAGTGTAAAAATGTCAGGTTCTAAGCGGCCTACGATCCACCTGAAGTTTTCTTTCCTCTGTTATTTATTCTTCTGCCTCCTTCGGGGTGACTCCCAAGCCATGTCATTAACACATGCCCTGACGTGTAGGATGTATGTGCCATTACATATTTGCCAGAAGCCATGTGACAACAGCCAGCACCCCATGGGGACTGCAGCCTTTCCTGCCTATGTGAGCTTTCAGTGACTGGGGAGGGGGTGGGCTGCCTTTGGTTTCTAGAGGACATCGATCGGGTCATGTCCCAGTGAAACTGATGTCATTTCAGCCACCCCAACAACTGTCAACTCAGTTCACAGACTAAAAGAAAATTTAAAAATTTGAAGTGATGGACATGAACTAAATTATTTGGCAGTTACTACAATATATACATATATCAGATCATTATGTAGTACACATTAAACTAATATAATGTTATATCAATTTTGTCTTAACAGAACTGGAAGAAAAAAGTTTATGGAAATAGTAAAGGTCTGAATTTTCCATTAAGGCACTCAGTAGATTCCAAACTTTAATGATAAAAGCCATCCAAAGTGATTCAGTGAAGTGTTCTTTCTAACTATGTTAGTTACTTAGATTATTTAATAGCGGTACCCTGAAAATGTACATCCTTACGGCAAGCTACCCACTCAGGCGTGTGGGAGGGCACTGTATTCAGTTACTCACGGGTCTGGACCAGGCTTTCCTATCATGCTTTCAACCCAGGGATGATGCAGACTGAAGGTGAAAAGTTGGATTGAGGGCGCACTCGAATTCAGCGCAACTTCGTCTTAACCATTCAATAATGTGTCAAGATGGCAGAATCAACATAGATGACCATTTGGATTCAATTTAACAGAAATAAGTCGAAACCCCCACCCTCACCTGTTTGGGCATACGCACAGAAACCACGCAGAAGAAACAGACTGGGAACGAGGCAGCCTGTGCTGTAGCGATGGTTAGGACATCTCAGTGGAAACTCCATGTCTAAAGCGGGAATTACGTGTCCTCTTTGCCACCCAGCTGTGGTGGGACTGATGCCGGGACTTGTGCAAAGTCCCGAGATTCAGCAGGACCATGACCGCAGCAGAGTCCGCGTCCTCTTGAGAGGAAGGTTTCCCTGCAGTGCAGGCTCTCCTCTAATGGGGAGGCCGTCATGCGAGGTGGGGAGCGCACCGCCATGGCAGTGCCCAGGCAGAGCTGGGGATGCTATATCTGGGTGCTGTAACAGAGAGAGAGAGACAGGCTGGGCCAGATGATGGCCAACACCTGTCTGCTCTGAAGCTCGTCTGATTTCATTATTAATTCCCCGGGAGTGGGTTGAATAATGTCCCCCCAAATTCATGCCCACCCAGACCGCAGAATAGGTCCTTATTTGGAAACAGTGTCTTTGCAGATGCAATTATTGAATAGTTAAGATGAAGTTGTGCTGAGTTTGAGTGCGCCCTCAATCCAATGACTGAGATCCTTATAAGAAAGGGAAGAGGATGCAGAGACAAACCCACATGGAGACAGAGGCAGAGACTGGAGCAATGCTGCCACAAGCCAAGGATGCCAAGCACCATCGGCCGCAACCAGAAGCCAGAAGGGAGGCCTGGCATGATTTCTCCCTGGAGCCTTTGAGACAGCAGGCTGATACCTTTTCACCTTCAGTACTGTGAGAGAATACATCTCTGTTGTTTTGCAGCCGGTGGTTTTGTGTGATGGGAGCCCCGGGAAGCTGACACACCCTTTTGCTTTCACCCTGGGTTGTCTCTGTGGAGCCTCGGAAAAGGGAAGAAGCTCTCTTGACTTCATCCTTGTTTTAAAGACCTTCAAGTCTAATGGAAAATTCTTGTTATTTTTCATAATGCTGCATCCCCCACCTTTTCCTTTTACAAGTATTTTATGCTCACAACCAATGTTGTACCATCCACAAACATGTTATTGTGAGTGCGGTTTGGATGAAACTGTAAAGAGAGAGCATGTGCTTCCGTCTTGGCCTTGGGAGCACAAAGCCAAGCACAGCAGTGCCTGGGTGCTCCCAGCTCTGCTTCCTCCCTGCTCCTCCACCAGCTCTGGCCATGCATCCCTCTTTCCTTTCTCCTCCTCCTGTCTCCAGCCTCTGAACCTGCTTAATTCACCTCTGACTGAAGGTGATGAAGACAGCGGAATGGGTAAGTCAGTTAAGATTCAAGCATGTTGCCTACACAATTCTAAGCACCTGGATTTGGGGAACATGGGAAACTAGATAGATTTTCCAGCATGCTCCCAGATGCCTCTTATCCTGCAGACACCCTCGGCCTCTTCTCTGTCCTCTGGAAAATCCATTTGTCCAAGCGGATGGGCACGTCTTCGGCTCAGGCAGCCTGTGCCTTCCCTCTGTCCATGACCTTGCTCAGATTCAGCTGAGCACATCCACACAACAGGGACAAGAGTGCTACTTCTGTGGAACAAGCTTAGCACAGACCTTCCCACAGGATCGCCCGGGGTTGCCTAGCAATCTGACAGCACTCTGCCTCAGCAGACACACGCCTCGGATGGATTTTTCCTATTTTTAATTTGTTTTCTGGGTGGGTATTATTGTGCAATCACAGGCAGAGCTCTAAGACGTGGCATGGGTCCCACTCAAAACAAGCAGATCTGAGAAGATCGGGAAGGACCCAGCTGCCCCCGAGCGGGCCACGGCATCTGTTCTGGGAGGCTCTTGGCTCTGACTGCCGCCCCTGGTTATGAAAGTTGGATGGTGCCTGGGAACCCTCTGCTGGCTCCTCTCATGCAATTTCCCAGGCCTTCTCAGCTCTCCCAAAGCAGCCGGGTTACCAAGCAGCCCAAAGAGTGAAATGTGCTCGATGTGGGCCAGGGATCCTGAGCTGCCTGGATCTCCCTCTGACATTTCCCAGCCACGTGGGAGGAGAGATGGGACGATTTGCAAGTGGCTCACCCTCCTTTGGAGAAGATAAATGTCAGAACTGAAAGCAACTGGGTACTGATATAGAGCTGCCTGCTCTTAAATAAAATATCAAGTCTGGAAGTGTGTGTGTGACATTGCAGATGCACCCACCTGCTCCCCTGCATGTGAAATAAGAGGCAGTGTGGTGGGGGGGGGGGGGTGGGGCAGGACTACTGGCGGAGCCAGAGGCGGGGTTCAGGGTCCAGAGCTGCTACCCAGGCATTGGGAGGCCCCCTCAGGGCACCTGGACACGCTGACCTCAGTTGTCTCATCTTTCTGGAGTTGCCTCCAGCTCTGAAATGCCGGGATGATGCCCGCGACAGTGACACCAAGGGAGGGGATGAGATCATCAAGGAAAATAACATGAAGGGACTGACAGTGGAGTCTCAGGGAAAGCGGGCATTTAAGGAGGAGCAAGGGAACCAAAGGGAGATGCAGAGGGAGCTGCCTCGGGAGGGAAGAACAGAGAGAAAGTTCTAGAAAGGGAGTGGAGAACATGCCACCTGCCTTGTTCCCTGCTGAGAAGGCCGAGGAGCCAGCAGAGGGTTCCCAGGCACCATCCAACTTTCATAACAAGGGGTGACAGAGCCAAGAGCCTCCCAGAACAGATGCTGTGGTCCGCTTGGGGGCAACCCCTTGAATGATTCACTGTGTGGAGGAAGGGGCACAGGCCAGTTGGTCTCTAGGGACGCCAGCAGAGCCATTTCCAGGGGGATGTTGGAGAGGAGGTGGGGACCACTTGTGATAAAAGGGAAGGCAATGGCAGGAGAGCATCACTAGGGTTTGTTCTCAAAGGATGGGTGTGGATTGACCACGCTTTTAGGCTAGAGCTCCTCAGAGCAGGGAAAGTGGAAGAGGAGGAAGCCCAAGGGGGCTAGACCAGTATGGGGAGAGGATTTGAAAGGAAAGAGAGCAGCAGGAGGAGTTGAGCATGGATGGAAGATGAGAGGAAAGAAAGCTGCTTAAATCTGAGCCCTCCCTTCTTGGAGAAAAAGAGAACCCTGTCTGTCTGTCTGCCAGGAATCAGGGTCCAGAGCACCGGGAGTGGGCAAAGTTTGGGACCGCTGTTCAGGTGTGAGGGAAGACTGGGAGGCCGGTCCAGCTGTTGGGGCCCCTGTGGAGGCTGGGCGCGTGTTGGGTGCCTCCCCACTGGCTGTGAGCAGAGGCGTGGGCCTGAGCCAGTCAACCTCCACGTTGTCTCTTGTTAAGTTCTTGGATTGGTGTCTCTGACCTCCAAGGTTTCATTGTGACCTATATTTCACAGGATCCAGAGAGATACAAGCCCCGGAGCCCTACAGACTAGAAGCTCTTGCACGGCTGCCCCGCATTTTGTGTGTGAGAATCTTTTCTTAAATTTATTTTTAATTGGAGGATAATTGCTTTACATCGTGTTGGTTTCTGCCATACATCAACACGAATCAGCCATAGACACACACATGTCCCCTTCCTCTTAAACCTCCCTCCCAGCTCCTATGCTGTCCCACCCCTCTAGGTTGTCACAGATCCCCAGGCTGAGCTCTCTGCACTCTACAACTTCCTGTCAGCTCTCTGCTTTACACATGGTCATGTATCTGAACCACCAGGGAAGCCCAATGTCTGTATCTCAATGCAACTCTCTCCATTCATCCCACCCTCTCCTTCCCCTGCTGTGTCTGGAAGTCTGTTCTCTATGTCTGAATCTCTCTTCCTGTCCTGCAAATAGGTTCATCAGTACCTTTTTCTAGGCTCCGTATATATGTGTTCATATTTGTTTTTCTCTTTCTGACTTACTTCACTCTGTATAACGCTCTAGGTTCATCCACTTCATATAGTAGGACCTGCGGAACTTTCCCTACCGGGAGATCACTAAGATAAAGAGCACTTCTTCAGAGTATCCTACCACGTCCTGGACTGTGGCCAAAGGGGAAAGCCCAGATATCCAGCAATGGTGGTGGGGAAATGAAAATATTTACATATTTATATGTAACACAAATATTGGAGTGTGTTTGTGTGTGTGTGCCTATGTGTAGAGAGAGACAGAGACAGAGAGTGAAATATTTATTCTTAGCAAGGAGGTTATGACTGCATTAAGTAACCTTCTCTGTTGGATTAAATGACCAGACAAGGAAGCCTGCTAATAGATGTAAAGTACACTCTCCGATAGCCCACCAGCTGGTCATAAAAGACCGACAGGGACAAAGAAGTCCCTTGGACTGTGTTTTCTTCAAACATATTACTGTTTTAGTGTCGTCTTATGTGCAAGCTGATTAACATAGAGAGCTAGCCATGACATCCTTTCTGTTTGGGGCCACTTTGGGCTGCTACTCACAGAAGCCTGGGAGAAGAGAAGAGTCTTGGGGATCACAGACTGGCCTCAGCTGCCTGGGAGTTTACTCGAGCCCTTTTTAGGTAGTCAGTGTACTCACTGGCCCTGAATGGACCATGGCATCTGTTCTAGAAAGCTCTTGGCAAGGTCATGGGGCTGCCTGGGAAACAGGTCCATCCCCAGCTGGGATGTCTGGTAGATTGGTGGGGATGGAGAAATAGACGGATCTGAATTTTATGTTTCTTAGCTAACCATGGCCATCCTTCTATTTCTAAGAAAACAAAATAGCACACTTCTGATGGGGGAAATGAGTGTCTTCAGCTTATACTGGTGCCATGCTTGCAGAGGAGAGCTGAAACTCTATCGGGACCTGGACCTGTACAGGCCAAGTACGGATAAGAACCTGGCAGGTGCAACTGGCATTAAAAGGGTGGTATGATGTCAGAAGGCATTTGAGTGATGATAGCTCTCAGCAGGTCTATGTATTGGACAGTTGAATGTGTCACCACATGCTCTTATCTAGACAGAGATCTCCCTTCTCTCTGATTCTGTGGAATTCCCTTCCTCTCTCCCTCTCTTACTGGATCCATTGTTTCATCTACCCACTGTCATCCTCTTTCATGCTTTACTCCCTTGTTTTATTGTAGCACATCCTCTAATAGCTTCCTGAGAAATGGCACATGGTGGGTAAATTTGTCTGAGACCTTGCACATGCAAACATATTTATTTTAATTTCACATTAGATTGTTCATTTGGCTACATAATGGATTCTAGGCCAGAAAATATTTTCCTTCAACACTTTGAAGGCACTGCTCCATTATCTATTAGCTTCTGCTGTTGTTGAGACCTCTGAAGAAAAGACCTCTGCTCTTTTCTATGAAGCCCAGAAACTTGTGGAGGCCTTTTTCTCTCTTTGGGATTCCCTGGTGGGTCCTTGGAATGCGGGAGACCTGGGTTTGATCCCTGGTTCAGGAAGTTCCTCTGGGGAAGGAAATGGCAACCCACTCCAGCATTCTTGTCTGGAAAATCCCATGGATGGAGGAGCCTGGCAGGCTATAGTCCATGGGGCCGCAAAGAGTCGGACACAACTGAGCGATTTCACTTTATTTTTTTTTTCTTCAGTGCTTTGCTTTGTGTGATAATATGCCTTGATATGGGTCAATTTCCATCTGCTCTACTGAGAACTTGGAAACTCATTTCTGGGAAATTTATAGAATTAAATAACTCTTTCAGGCAGGATGGAATGGAAAGAAGGGTTGCTTTTGTATGGGTCCTAGGCCGCCTGAACTGGTCATCTAATTCTTTCATCCTTTCTTATTTTTCTCCTCTTTGTCTTTTTGCTTTGCATTCTGGGATAGCTCCTCCCTTCCATCTTCCAACCTGTCTGTTGAGGGTTTTGTTTCTGTTCTCACACGTTTAATTTTCCAGTCCTTTTTTGTTCTCTAAATGTTCTCCTTAAAATAGCATCCTGCTCTTGGTTCCTAAATGCAATATCTTATCTGCTGTCTTTGAGGATATTAAATGTCTATTTCTCCTCCCTGCCTAATGTCTATTTCTTTGAAGTTGTGCACCACACCCCTAGGTCCCCACCTGGGTGGCTCTTTCTCTCAAAAGCTTTCCCCCAATGTCTGGTAATCCTGGGTTGTCTACTCACATTTAGGGGAAGGGATTGCAGAGCTACCCAAAGGTCTGAGGATTGAGTGGGCTTATCCACTGGGAATTCTCTCTAGGGAGATTGGCTCAGGGCTCTGCTTGGAAACAATAAAATTATATCCATAGGTTTCTCCTAAAATCTGCAGGAGGGGGAAGAGACTTTTCTAGCTTCTTGCCTGGAGGATGTTGGTGCTATGGGGGCTGGGTGGGGCTTTTAGCCTTCAGAGTGAAAGACACCCCTCTGTCACCATGCATGGAGTCCCCCAGGCCACAGAGCCCCTGCTTCACCCTCCTCGAAGAATACCCTTCCATGGTGACCAGCCATCCAGTGATCTGGAGTGGGCAACCATCCAGGATCTGAGGCTCTTTAAACAGATCATCACCACTCCTAGCTGCCTTTTTTTGCCCACAGTTACCTGCCCCATGGCTCTAAGCCTTTGGAGGTTCTGTTTCTTAGCCCTCCCCATGATGGGGTCAGGACTCAGCTCTGCAAGGCCAAGCACCTCTTGTCCATTTGCCTTCCTGCCTCCCACACTTTGCTGGTGGTTGTCTTTTCTCTGTTCACCAGCTCCTTGGGAGGTTTTCATCTTCAGGAAATCTCTTTTGGTAGTTTTAGTGGGGTTTTCAGAGAGAGTAAAATTAGCTATGTGTGTTCAGTTGTCATTTTAGGCTCTGAGCTAAATCTCCTTTTGCTTCTTTCTTAGTGTTGCAAAGGGCTGTTCCTGGTTCCTCCTTCATGGTCTCATTTTTTTTTTTTTTTATGAAGCTTCCAAGTCAGAGGTTTGTAAAATTCTGTTCAGTCATATCCCAAGACAGGAATCCCCCCTGGCTGATACTAATATGAGGACATACAGTTTGGCCCTGAGCCCCTTTCCTGGGCAGATCCTCATTCCACAGCAACTGGTGCTGAGAGGCCAAAGTCTCTGAGGCTTGTCATGAGGCTCTAGCCTTGCCAGGGCCTCTCCCTGATGGTGATCCCAATGTGCATATCCTGGGGCTGATCCTGCCACCGACACCAACTTCAATCCATGCGCTCAGGTGTCTGCATGGACCTACAGCATGCTGAGCCCTGGCTGGGTCTGGTGGAGCTTGGGAACAAGATTTGGTGCTGTCTTCCGAGAGCTTCTCTGGAATGATCCAGAGGAGCGACTAGTAAAGATCTTGCTTGGGAAGCAAAAGGCCTGCCTATAAGAAGACAGGCGGGTGATGAGGAGTGAGTGGGCCCAGCCACAAGTTGGAGGCCTGGACCATCTGACAGCAGAGGGCAGAGAAAGCCAATTAGGTCTTTTGAGCAGGGACGTTCTATTTCAAATATGGGGGCTGGGGAGAGTTCAATCAACCAAGCAGCTGCCTTGCTGGTGGACAAGGCATATATCCAGTGTTTAGCTAAAGGGCCAAGAAGCTAACTCGAAATTGTGTAGCATGACTCCCACTGACCAAGACAGATCAGTGACCCAGACAGGGAAAAGGGCCAGAAATTAAAAACATCAAGCTCGTGAGTGGACAGTAGCCACCTGTTGTGGACACTATCTGTCCTTGCTCTGCTGGGAAGGCAGCTGGCAGTGCAGAGCCCTGGGCACAGAGGAGCTGAGTTTATATCCCTCCCTTCACTGTCTCTGAGTCCTACAAGCTCCTAACAAACTCCAGACTCCATGACATGGTCTTTGCCTCACACAGAAAAGCAGAACAGTCAGGTACAAGAAGAAATCTGTTCTAGAAGCAGCATCCAGAAGTAAAAGCAACCTGACACAGGTTTTTCATTTGCTTTTAGCTTGAGAGGGCTTCCCTTGTGGCTCAGCTGGTAAAGAATCTGCCTGCAATACGGGAGACCTGAGTTCGATCCCTGGGTTGGGAAGATCCCCTGGAGAAGGAAAAGGCTACCCACTCCAGTATTCTGACCTAGAGAATTCCATGGACTGTATAGTTCTTGGAGTCGCAAAGAGTTGGACACAACTGAGCGACTTTCACTTCACTTAACTTAGGTTGAGAATGTCTTTGATGGTTCAGCTCACTTCCATCCCTGCTCTCACCCTTCTGGATGATGCTCCAGGCCTGCATCCGATTGTCTTTGCGTAGAATCAGGAGCAAGGCTTTGCCTAATTCCGTGGTTCTGTTTGGGACAGTCAAGGCCTCCTGCCTGCCTTTGGTGTGACCTCACTGCTCTCCATGGGTCTCATCCTGCCAGCCCAGATGATCCCGACTCCTCTGGCCCTTAGCTTCTGCTTTCCTTCTGCTCCCCCTCCGGAGGATAGAGACCGTCTCAGAACCTACATCAGGGTCCCTTCCCCTAGGGTGGGGGAGCTGGGAGTGGGGACAGGGAATACTTGCTTTTCTGACTTTAGGCAAATTCTTAGCTGACCTCCTACAAGTGACAGCCCCTCTTCCAAGGCCAAGGTGGAAATGTTTGAATCCGTGTGGTTGGTCAGTGTGGACCTACACCCCAGTGGTGACTCTGTGTGGCTGATTATTCACTCTTGGATTCCCAGGAACGCAAGGCAGGGAATTTCAAGCCCCAGTAAGGA
The DNA here is from genome assembly GCF_027580195.1 of Bos mutus. Taxonomy (NCBI): domain Eukaryota; kingdom Metazoa; phylum Chordata; class Mammalia; order Artiodactyla; family Bovidae; genus Bos; species Bos mutus. The sequence continues at coordinate 10,388,470 of NC_091635.1, read as the reverse complement.
GTAGGTGTGTGGGCAAATTGGAAGAGGAGGCCAGGGGGTGCAGACCGGTGGCAGAGGTTGGGGAGCATTCGCCCTCGATGCCCGAGTCCCATTCCTAGGGATCCCCAGTGTTGTTCTTTCTTGGCCAGGGCCAGGGTGGCAGGAGGGTAAGGGTCTTGGTAGGGGCTGCCCGGCCTCAGGATCGCTGCAGGGAGTGAGGGAGGGAGGAAGCGAGGGGAAGCGGGTCCGGGACCGGAGGGCGGCGCTCGAGGGAAACTGGGCAGCCCCGGGCTTTGGGGTCCTCCGCGCCTCGCCCACCTCTCTCGTGCAGGCTCTGCTCCGGGCCGGAGCTTCGGGCCACAAGGGTGCGTCGGGCCTGCGCTGTCCCCGCCGCGGCCCTCCCCGCCCCGCCGCCCTTCCCGGCCGCGCGGCCGCCCGAGCCCCCTCCCTTGCAGCGCGCTGCGCGCTCCGCCAGGGCCGCCGCCGCCGCCGCGTGCTCCTGCTGTCTCTTCGCTCCAGCCGAGCGAGCCAGAGGAGCCGGCGAGAGGGAGAGAGAAAGGGGGAGGAGAGAGGCGAGAGAAAGAGAGAGAGAGAGGGCGGCAGCGAGGCAAGAGCGAGCGCCGAGCCTCCTAGGACAGCGGCCCCTCCGCGGTCCCAGCCGCTCGCGTGGTCGGAGGAGACGCGGTCGCCGCCGCCTCCTGAGCCCGGCCCCGCGATCTCCTCGCCGCCGGCTCGCCGGTGCCCGCGCGGCCCCGGGACGCCCCTGCCCGCTCGGCGGCCGGGATGCAGCCGGGGCATGGCCGCCGGGCCCCTGTCACCTGCCGCGGGGAGCGCTGAGCCCGTGAGTAACCTAGCCCCCGCCGCCCGCGCTTCACCCCTGCGGTGGTCATTGCCTTCCCGTTGAGCCGGCTGGGCTCGGGGGTGGGGGTGGGCACGTCCCGGGGAGGGGCGCACCGGACCCCGCAGGGGGAGGCGGGGCTGGTGGGGGCGCGGGGTTGCAGAGCGCGGACGCGGACCGACCCGAGGGCGCTCGGGGAGGGGTGGCGCCCTCGGGGTCAGGGGTCTCCCCGCGGGGTCGGGGCTCTCTGGGTTCCCTCCTGGGCTCGGGTCGCGCGGCACGTGGTCCAGCCCGCGGCCGGAGGGGCGATTTTGTGAATGGGAAGGCCCCGGGGTCGGGCTCCATGGAGAAGCCAGGGAGTCCCGCGCACTCGTGGCGTTGATCGTGGCGGCGGTGGTGGTGGCGGCGGTGGCGGCACAGTGCCCGGCGTGGGGAACTCCCTGGCGGGGGGAGGCTGAGCGGGAGGAGATCCCGTCCCCGCGGGGCGCGTCCGGGGTACGGAGCTGGAACCTGCGCGGGTGGGAGCGACCCCTGGGCACCCAGTCCCCGGGAACCCTGCCTAAGTCCTCGAGGAGAAGGGTTCACCGGAGGAGTTGATAACCCAAAAGAGTTGTGGGGAGGAAGGGTCTCCCACGGTTCCCTAGAGAGGCCCCGGGCCCGCAGCGTCGCGCTGTGCGCCGGTGTGAAGCGGCAGGGGGCGAGCCGCTAGCAGGGCCCTCCAGGCGGCGGGCTGGGGGCGCTCCCCGCAGAGTCTCGGGAGTCAGAGAGGCTCTGGCGTGAACCCAGGCTGCTTCTCCGAGCTTCGGCCGCCCCCAGGGGCTGGCGCAGCCCGGCGCTGAGGGAAGCTGGCGCGAAGGCGGTCAGGCACACCCAGTCCAAACTTTCTATCCCGGTGGTCTCAGAGGTGGTGAGACTCGCCGGGGAGGGGGGAGGGGTCCAGGGCTCGCCCCCTCGGGAGGGCTGTCTCTGGCGGCACCTCGGGGTGACGCAGCCTCCCCCGGCGCGGAGCCTCTCCGGGTTTGCATCCCCGCAGTGCCCGCGCTGCCGGGGGCCCTCACCGGGTACACGCGGGGACGAGGACGCGGCGCGGGGCGTGGAGGAACATTGGGACCCCATCCCGTCCCAGAGCGGCCCCAGGATCCGAGGTCTGACATAGGGTAAGAGGGATTTACTGGGAGTCCAGGATTTCAGCTCCTCCAGCGGCCGCGGGGTCCGGCGAGGGTGAGGAAAAACTCCTTCCTGACGGAGCTCTCCAGCTTTGGGTAGGGACTGGATTTATTCTTTAATGGTCACTTTAAAAAGGACGCCCGCGGTGCAGCTCACGCTGATGCACGAGACATTCCGCGGTGGAGGAAAAGGACGGGTACGGAGGGACTCAGCCCTACACCTCAGCTGGGGGTGAAGTCGCTTCTCCCTCGCGCCCGGCCGCTAATTTCCAGCTGAAACACCCGCTCGGCTCGGGGGACGCCCTGGGCGCGCGCCCGGGAGCCCGGGGCACTTAGTACAGAGCAGGTAGGAGGCTAATGGAGTGGGGTCGCCGGTATGAGGTCTATCAGCCGGAAGCCGGCTTTGGTTTTAGTGGTCTGCAAATAATCATAATAAAAGTATAAACATTGTAGCAGAACCTGCTCATTAAGTGTGCATCTCGGAAATGGGCGGATGTCTTAATTAGGCTGCGTTGTTAACGGGTATATTGCACTAATTAAAACCAGACCCTCCAGGTGAGGGAAGATTGTGAAGGGAGAGAGGGAGAAAAGTTGCAATGGAAGCGCAGCCTGATGGAAGCGGGAGGCAGGCAAGTGGGGGGCCTCTCTGAGGACCGAAGAGCACTGGGACGGGGGGTTTGGGGAGGGCGTGGCAAAGGAGCTCCTTCTGAGCATTAGGCGGGCTTGTCCCACAGTCCCCGTCTCCACCTTGGGGCTCAGAGCTCCATTATGCCCTGAGGTTGGAGGTTGCCACCCCCGTCCCTCCCCAGAGACTGGAGGCCTCTCTGGGTGGGCACTGGGCTCACAGGCACACTCTCCTGGAAGCAGTGCTTAACTGATTTCCCAACCGGGAGCTTCTGAGAGGGTAGAGCAGAGTCCTGGAGAATGAGGTGAGAAGGTCTGGGGGTTAGGAAGCAGAAGCTAGAGTGGAGTTTCTGGTGCTTGGGGCCTGGTGAGGCAGCTGGAAACCAAGGAAGGGGTTTGCCAGAGTCACGTGGGCTGTCTGTGCTGGAGCTGCTGGGCTTTTTTGGCACCACTTGCCCATTTCCAACAGCAATCCTCTCCTCCATTAAAAGAGGACTCGAATGATTGCTCAGATTCCCCCCTCTAGGGGCCTGAGCTTAGAGAGAACTGAGTCCATCCTTGGGCCTTGGGTAGCCTCAGGTCACCTGGGGAAGCTGGAGTCCAGGAAAGTCCCCATAGGCCAGGATCTGGCTATGCTGGGCCTTCATTGAAAATGTCTCCTGTCCAGTGCCCTGGGAAAGGAGTCGAAGCTGGTCCAGGTGTATTCATGGCCTTTCCGCAGGGTCCCAGAGGCCAGGCGGGACGGAAGGCTGAGTCCTGGACGGCCCCTGCCAGGGGGCGCAGCTGGCGGCAGCACCAAGGACAGGGCCAGGGCCCGCAGCCTGCTCTGGTGCCATCCTCCCTGAGGAGGTTGTCCTGGGGCCGCTGGGGGCGCTGCCTCGGCTGTGGCTCTCTTCACCCTGCTGGGGGGGAAGGGTTAACCCAATGCCAGCCAAGAGGCAGATTTAGGAAGGAGGCAGATGGGAGGACTCTTGGGTACCACTCTAGAGTGGGCCTCTGTTATGTTCCTGCTACTTGCTAAGCTTTGAGCTCTACCAACGGCTTAAAGAAATGGCTTCCAAGAATTGGAGAGAAATTATGGAGCTCTTTGGTATTTGGGGTGGACTGGGCATGGTATTGGCCAGAGAAAATGCCAGCCCCAAGTCTGGATTGCTCCTTGGCCAGCCTGGTCCAGCTTGGGTACAGCACCTTACTCCTAAGGGCAGAGATACTGGTTGATTTATCCCCACTTCCTCCTGGGCACATGGCATTATTTGATGCCTGCTTGTAGAATTAGGAGTAAAGGAATGTAAAGGTGAAGGAAGCACCTCTCCCCCCGTACATGTCAGAGTGGTGGTGTGTGGGGTGGGGGGCAATGTAAGGAGCCTGGGGAGCCATGCAGGGAGAAGCCTCTGATTGAGCCTGGAGTGACAGTGAACACGGAATTGAAACACTCTTTTGCAGCGGTTGTGGTGTGGGGTTACCTCATCTAGCCCATCCATGTGCCTGCAATTTTGGTCTTTTTGGTCCTAGCTGTCTCTCTGTGTTTATTTATTTCCACACTCCTGCTTGATACTTTGTTATAAAGACAAATGGAACCTGACTCACAGCTGACATTTGGTGAGGAATTTTTTGTTTTTAAACAAGTGAAGGGGAAAAACCATCCTGAAACTTCCTGCCTTGAACAGAGATGCTATGCTCCTCTGTGGGCACCTGCCTTTCCCTAAATCCCCGCCTGCTGCAGGCTTTTTCTTCTGCAAGCGATGCCGGCTTTATAAACACATCCCATTTGCACCTACATCTTTTTGATTAGCTGCAATGTCTCCCCACGTTCTTTCATAAAGCAGCACGTTATTTTCACAGGTTCATGAAACATTCAGACAGCCTAAACATCTTATTTTTTGCTGCCTCTCTGAAGTAGGTTTCTCTCTGAGCCATCACTGTCTCCTTTTTATTTATAACGTTCTGGTTCCATCTCTCTCTCTCTCTCTCTGTCCGTCTGTGTCTCTTTCTCCTCCCCTTTTATGTCTTCTTTTCTCCCTTTTCATTCTGAGTGGTGCAGGCACTTGGTATATGACTTTCTCTTTGAATTACGTATGAGAATTGAGGACAGCTCGCATCTACAGGTGGGATGGGGAGTAACTGAGTACATGGTGAGGTCTTTTCTTTGTGGAGGACTGCAGACAGAAAAATGAGTAGAAATACCTCACTTAAAGAAATACCTTGTGATGTGGACTGGTTTATTAATATAAAATGTACATTTTTAAAGCGCAGCGCACTTAGTAAATGAGTTTGCTGTCGCAGTTTCTCCAACACGTGAGCTGACACCAAAACATGCCTTAGAAGGTGACTTGAGATAATAAAGAGCATAAAATCTGCTACTTCATTTGAAAGCATTTCCTCTAGTAGCCTGGGGAAAGCTCCCAGTATATACATTGCATTTTGGAAAGTGTTGCCAGGGAGCAGGTGAAGCAAAACTGAATGCTATGGCCCAGGAGCCAGGGGAGCCCCACAAGGGACGGCCGCCAGCAGGGCCCGCAAAAGACTGCTAATTTTATTTAGGCTCCAGGGACCTAAAGATGTGCTCACCGTGCGACAGGGGCCCCTCCTTTGGATCTAGTCTTCACCCTTTCTGTGTAGCTCGGGGCTGGGTACTGCTGATTCCACCTGGGGAGTGGGCTATAACTTGCTGGCATCAATTTGTGTGGGATGGGGTGGGGTCTTCAGAGTTATAGTTTCCTCTGAGGACCAAGAACAAAGCAGTTTGGTTGCAAGTTTTTGAAAGGTCTAATTGTTTAAAGCCAGAGAGAATTCCTAGCAGAAAAAAAGGAGGGGGGAGAATATACATATTTTGAGCAGAATTTTATAAAATATTTCTTTGGTTCATGGCTGTCCAAAGAGCTTCTTCCTAAGATTCTAGAAGAACAGAGGCATGAGTGAAGAACTGCCCGCCCTATGCCTTACCACAATGGTTCCCTCCCAGATCTCCTCCTGATCATCAACCCCGTGTGTCAGGTCTCAGCTGTTGCTCAGGGAAGCCACCCCTTCTGGTCTCTTATCGCTTCGGACTATGCCTGCAAACCAGGAGGAGAGGGCAGGTGGTCAGGTTTGTCTTTTTTTGGCCTTTCAAGAAAATAGTCCTGCTTGCAGGGGAGGAACTGCCTGGGGCACACTCGCTCCCAGCTGGCCCCTGCACAGCTTCATCACATTCCTTTTGGAGGGCCAAGTGGAAATGTAACAGAAGTCTTCTGTATGGAAGAGAAGAGAATTCTGTGTGCCTCTATTTCTCCGAGGCGTCTTGTCTGACACCAAAATTCTTCCACCAAATCAAACAAGCCAGAAGTCAGCCAGGCCCCCCGCTCCCGCACAGGGCTGCCTGTCCATTACAACTACGATGTACCAGTAGTGCCCTGCACAAACCTAGGGACCGTTCAGAGCTCTGTGTGCGAATAGGTGGAGAGCTGCCGCCCTGCTTATTACTGTCTCCTTGTCTGTGACACCAAATGAAACAGAGGGATGGTGGTGACAAGAAGTGTGGTCCTCCAGAGTCTAGGTACTTCCCCTGCACCCCTGAAATTTGCGCCCTGTCTCAGGATAGTTTCCTTTTAGGTAGGGATAATGAGAACACAGAGAGGCACATTGTTCTCGGCAATGAAGGCTCTTTTTATGTAAAAATGTGAAACTCTGTTGAAGCCAAAGAACATAAAGTTTACTTGTATTAAAAAACTGGATACAACTTGGAGAAAGATTTAAAGAGGTATGAATACCTAGGTACATTTAGGAGTAATTTCTCACTAAACTTTAATAGCTCAAGATCCTTCCTGAATCCAAATGAGATGCTTCACTATAGGATCCAAAAGAAAATAACTCCTAATTTTCCTGGAACTTCTCTTTTAAGGGCTGGGTGCAGGGCAATGCTCCAGGGTGTGTACATAAAAGCTTCTGGGCCACTTGAAATCAAAGCTTCTGCTGATGATTTCTCCCCCACCCCTATCCCTCTTTCTTTTGGCAATAGCAAGAAGGGCTTTTTAACCTTCTGTTTTCAGCAAGAGGTGTTAAGATGAATTTTTAATACTTCAGTGAGATCGCCGCACATACCACGGTTTCCCTACTTTTCTCGTCACCTTGAGATGCAAGAAGCAAAAGGAAAATCAGAATGATGCTTCAAGCTGGGTCTGCACACAGGTTCCTGTTGGGTTCCACCCTCTCCTGACTCACTCTCCCATCCTTTCTTTTCCCTGGAGATCTACTCTGAATCTTCATTCAGTTCGTCTCCTTATTAACCGGCACTGGCTTCCCTGAGATTGTGCGTTGTGGCCGTTCCTTCTTGTAAGAACCACCCTTCACCCCTGGGACACACACATTTAGATGCACATTTAAATGGAATGTAACTTCTGGACAGAGCTGTGAGTTAATTACCTTACTTGAGACCTCAAGCCCATTAAGGGTGCAAGGAGCCGATCTGGCACTCGCCTGAGATGTAGCAGGAGGCTGTGTGCAGGGGATGTAAGGTGTGAGGCCAGGTTCTGACTTCCAGGGCGGTGGGACTGACTGCAATATGCCGGAGGGGAGAGCATGTAGACTTCCCAACCCTGTGTCCTGGGTCAAGCTTGTGAAGCCTAGCTTGCTCAGCTGAGAAGAGGGGCGAAGTGATACACGTAAAGGAACTGGTGCACAGTAGGCCTGCAACAGCTGGTGGTGAGCACAGACCTTCCCTGGTGCCATCCACATGTTGGAGGAATGAGCAAATGTCAGAGTTAAGGAAGTGGATTCTGCACTGTGTCCTTTTGCCACAAGGAGATGATGCTGTTTTAAAATGGTTCCAGATAAAGTCGCAGGTGCTAGGACAGAAACAAGTCTTAGCATTCCTGTATAGGTGAGGATATCCTTACGTGCTCAGGGGGCTGATGAGGGTCCCCAGGAGGAACCTGGCAGCTCATGTTCTCAGGAACACTTATGGCCAGGCAGAAAGACATGAGTGAGGGTCTGTCTGTGGGGCTGTGGTCCCAGCGGTCACCCTGTTCATGGCCTCCAGAGGGTGAAGGGGCTTCTGGCCTCTCGAGGTGTGCCCCACTGATGCGCCATCACCCCCTCCTCATGCCTCCACTCCCGGTTGAATGTCAAGGACACAGAAGGAGGGGGGAAGTGCTGGGTGCTTTACTTTCGCAGGAGTGGCTTTGGATTCTAAGAGATGGGGGCCCTAGCTCAATGTCAGCTGGATTCTCCACGAGGAGGAAGAAAAGAAGAATCGTGACCTCCTCCCCTTCCCGGACGTCTCTGAATCTGAAGATCGCCACTATGGCACTTAACGCTCAGACTGAAGGATTCTATCCCACCTCTGCATTCAGCAAGGAGATGTTTTTGATTCCCAGGACCCAAAGTGTGACAAACCGAAACTCAGTTTTGCAAAACCCATTAGAAATAAACATAAACTGTACATGCCTTTCTGGAATATTGACTCTCCCTCATTGAAGGGACCACTGTGATGCCATCAGGCACAGCTGGGGCCCCCACTGCAGGGACTGGTGAGGTGGAACCAGGGCCTAAGGGCCTTCTTACCCAGGCTCCTCGTCGATGGGGGTGGGGGCTGTGATTCACCAACTTCCCTCATGTGTCCCCCAAGCTACTCATCGTGGGACTGATAGTGCCTGCAGCATACCTCTTAGGAGTGCTATCCACGGGTACATTAGTCAAGTATTTTGAAATGTTCACAGAAAAGAGAGGTGCTGGAGGAATTTAAGGTGAGAATTATTGTTTTGGGTTGGTGTAATATTATAATCAACACTCCCAAACAGCCAGCGCCTATCAAGTATCATCATTCCAGAAGTCTGTTCGCTACGTTGCCAGCTGTGAACCTTTAACTGCTGACCAAAGGGAAGGAGATAGAGAAGCCGGAGGATGGCCTTTGTTTGGTGAGGGGCTCCATTTCCTTGTCCTAACCTTGGAAGCCCTGAGGTTGGTGTCTGGGACAACAGGATGAAAGGCAGCTTACCAGCATGTCTTTTTTTTGTTTTTGTTTTTTCCCCCTCACAGACTGATCTCTCCTAGAACAGTTGAGAAGAATGCACACAGAATCTACATTCTTTTGACCCTTCCAACATCCGCTGGCCAAGACTGGGATCGCTCCCTAAGGTTGCCTTTGTTTTCGAAAATACGTGTCCAGCTGTATCGGTTCACTGACAATATTGCAGTGATTAGCGCTGGCTGTCCTGACTTGTCTGTGCTTAAGCTTGTAAAACGAATGGTGCATGGGTGCTTTCCCCCACGTAGATGGAAATCCCATTTCAGAAGTAGAACTGTCTGGACAGAACAGATGGGCAAAACCAAAACCAGGTCATCGATATCAGTGCTGACATGTTAAAAGTGCAGCGCGCAGTCCTGCCCTCCCCACACCATTCTTTCCTCGTCAGAAGTCACCACGGAGACTGAGGGAGCGCTAAACCACCTGCCCCCTGCCCATCATGGACACAATCGTATGTTTTGCTCAGATCCTAAGAAGGAAAACCCACAAGACCAGACTTGGAAAATTTCGGACCCCAAGGATAATTTTTCAGAAAGTAATGAACGCTAGAAAATGAGGGCTATAAAGGAAGTCTTTAGGTAATAATCATAACTATAATGTTCACCACTTTGAAATGCATTAATATAGACTAAAATTACAGAAAATATGAAGTCTGCTGGAGGGGGAAGGAGGCCTGCTTTGGAGCCTGAGGCCAACCTCCTGTGTGCCCGTGGCTTACCCCCCTCCCCCATCTCTTACAGAGAGGTCCCTGTGCTCTCAGCTGGGACCAGTCACACACACAATGAAGGTTGGATGGAGGATAGTATTTCCTCTCCAGTGGGTTCCTTTCAGGGCTGTGCTGTTTTTCAGAAGGCAGGGGAATGCCAAGACTCCCCCGGGGTCTGGCCCACTTCATAGGAGTCAGGCTGCTTGAGAGCTGGGCTCTGTGAGGCCAGTGTGTAGACGCTGGCTCAGGAGGGCGTAGCCCAGGGTACCCCATGCACACTGTGCCTACTGCCGCCTCGCCTCCAAGCTGCAGTGAAGACTCCTCTTCAGTACCCTGGGGTTAGGAACAGACACAGGGCACATGGCCGTGCTCCACCCCTCTGTCTCCCTCCCCGACCCCACCAGCCTCTTTCTCCTGCTCCTCCTCCCCCAGTCCCCGCCTTCACCTTCAAAGCCAGCAGACTGCTCCAGCGGGATGCAGGCGAGGGGCTGGCAATGGCAGGTCAAGCAGCGCTGAGCTCAGAGCAGCCGGGAGGAAAGATTTACGGTTCCTCCCTGCCCTGCTGGATGGACAATTAAAGCCTTGCACGGCTGGAGGAGAGCGGGTCGTTAAGAGTCAGGACGGTCAGAATAAATCAGTCACCTCCACTTAGACGGCTGAGCTAGGCTGCTTCCTGGGGCCTATAGGGCAGGAGTCCCTTGGGTGTGGGTCTGAAGGCTCTGCAATGGACGATTAAAGGATCTGACATGCTCTGGGCTCCATCCGAGACCGGACCTGAAGACCCCAGTGTCTCCTCACAGATGGGGGATGTGCTGCAGGGTCTTCCGCGCAAGTTCTGAGTAACGCATTTGTGTTTTGTCTCCTGAGCAGCTGGTGGGCGAAAGAGCCACAAACTGGAATGTTTGTGGGTCAGAATAGTGGACCCCAACCTGGCAGTAGAGTGTGCGTGTCCATGGATATGTGTGCGTGTGTGTGCACAGGTGTGAGTGTTGGCATGTGTGTGCACGGTGTGTGTGTGTGTGCACACATAGATGTTGTGTGTTCTCACCTCCTGGACACCTGCAGGCTGCACTTGTGTCTCTAAACCCACACAGCCCGCTGCCAGACTGCCTGGGGCGGGTGTCTGAGCAACGGCCAAGCCCAGCCATCGTCCCTCTTCATTTGTTCTGTGTCTGACTTCAGTGCCTTGGAGACTCTGGCAGTTTCCTCAAGGAAACTTTGTCTTTGTGGAAATAAGATGCCAAGCATTCCTCGGCCCTCCTACCGGCTAATTGATGATGTGATCCCGCGTGGGAGCCTTGTCATTCCTGGAAACGCTCTTTATTTCCTGCGTTTCCCCACCTCCTTCCCCGCCCCTCCTGCCTCCCCACTGGGGTCGGCTTTCCACGATGGTGGTGGAGCCACTCCACATGAGCCGCGGGCTGTGGCGTTAGCGGTATTCAGCCAGCCAGCACGCCAGGCCTTTCATTAACTCGGATACTACAATTATGTGCGCCGAAAGGCTGAAAGGGCCATTTAGGATTTTTCTGCTTAAAAAAAAATATATTCCTTTTTTCACAGCCATCTGCCCAGCCCTCTGGGGCCACAGCTGTGACACGGAACGGTGCGTGGCCTTCAAGCACTGCTCGGTGCTCCTGACCCCGACCCTAATCCATCCATTGGCACAGTGGGCAGCAGGGTGGGCGGGGCCCCACCATTGTTCTGCCCGGAGGTGCTTTGCAGACTATTGGTACTGCAGGCCTGGAGGAGTGTGCTTCCTGCTGCGGTGACTTAACTTTTGGCACAGCCAGGGCCACTGAACCGATGGCCGTGTGCATGGCGGGTGTGCCCTGTTGACACGTGAGCATGTCCCTCAGCATGGAGAGGCTGCTCCTGCTGCCTTCGTGGAGAAAGGTCAGTGTCAGGGCTGTGGCTCCCATTTGATCCCACAGAGGCCACTCGGGCATTTTTGTGGGAGAACGTAGTTTACATGGCTTGTGCTGGCCCCTTGTGTATGCACGTGTGTGAGTGTGTGTGCAACTCTGCCTGTGATTTGCCTCTGATTTTGGAGGAGATTGCCTGACTCTCCCCAGATTGGGTGAGTGGTGTTGTGGGACCTGGTTGGGATCCCCAGGGGTCTGGTTTGACAATCTCTGGACTCCTAGGGAGGAGGAGGCATGGAGATGTGTGGGAGGTGCACTGGCTCCAGGTTACCCCACAGAGAACAGCCACCCAGAGCAGAAACTGGACTTGTGACGGTGGTGCTTGGACAAGACGTGCCTCCCCCTTGGAAGGTAATTGCAAGTCTGGAGACAGCCGCTGCCTTGGATGCAGTACCCAAAAAACTCATAAAAGTGTTATTCAGGGACCTTGTTATCTTAAAAAAGAAGGAAAGAACCCAAGCACCAAATAACAACCAGCAACTCACAAACTTATTTTTTTAAACTTCCCTGAAGTTGCCATGGTTACCCGCATGCGTGGTTCCTGGCTCTCTTGCTCTAAGTGGAGCGGCTCAGAGCAGGCATTAAACCCTTGGTGCGGGGCTTCCACGGTGTGTCCGCCCATCTGAGGAGCCCGTTTGTGCTCTGGCATGGAGGGAAAGAGTGAGGCTACAGTAGAGATTTTGCAGGACCATAGTGCATGATATTCTAATGTAGCGCTACTGAGACTCTGGAGACAGAATTTGTCTCCCACGCTAAAATAATTATAGCCGGGAGAACAGAGAAGACATCATTCCAGGCCCTTAACGGTGAGGAGTGTGTGTGTGTGTGTGTGTGTGTGTGTGTGTGTGTGTGTGTGTGTGTGCATGCGTGCACGCGCATGCCTTATTCCCTGGTTCTTCAAGGAGCACTTGTATGTATCCGGCTATACATGTAAGGGCAGCCACGACCTGCCACGTCCCTACACCTGTCGGCTGTATAGCGTGTATCCAGACCATGCTATGGGATATAAATTTCTGCAGGAGGCTTTGGGGGAGAAGGATGCCAGACCAAGATTCCTTCCAGCCAGACTTCTCTCTACTCAGAGAGCAGAGCCCACAGAATGAGTCGAGGCACAGTCAGCTGTCTATGGGCTCTCAAGGGGCCCCCTGGGTACCCACGGTCCAAGCTCAGCCTTTGTAGCTGGAACATTAGCTAAAAAAAGAGGAGACCAGGTGGTTGGCCAACTGCCTTGTCACCACCTGCCCTAGAGTCTGACTGCTTTTCTCCCGTGGGCATCTGGCCTCAGGGCTCCAGTGACCTGTAGGGTGTCTCCTCCATGCTGATTGCAAGGTGAAGCTGTTCTCTTTTGACAGACAGTGGGGTGCTGAGGCCAGGGGTGGCCTGGATTTCTCCTATAGGATCTTAGGAATGGTTGGCCAGTGGGTAGATGGTGAAGACAAATGGGGACATTCTAGATTCTTTCACAAGCATGGGACAGGGCATATCTAAGGCTGGTGGGCAACTGGAACTTAACTTGTGCTCCTCACACAAAGGACAGGAGAAGCCATCTTCAGAGGCCCCTTCTCGTGGCTCCCTCTGGGCCTGACAGCACCCTCTATTTCGCAGCACTTTCTGGGAGCGGTAATTAGCACTCATAAGGAAGAATGAAAAGTGATAGATCCTGGTAGGTGTTTGCACATCTGTCTGCTGTGTCAGATTGGAAAGGCTTTGATGGCAGGGACCCTGTTTTCCCCCAGAGCTTGTGGATGCCTCTCTACTCGCAGTATGTTCTTAGTCACTGTTTGTGGGGGTTTTGACAGCTAGCTGGTGGAGGTGTGGAAGCGGGCCTGGTATCCTGTTGCCCTCCATCCACTGGGTCAGCTGGGGCAGCAGCTGAGGGGCCTGAGGGGTTTCTGTGCCTTGGTTCTGTCACTGGAAGGCCTGCCGAGTCCTGGTGGTGGGAGGGTTTGCAGGAGGCCTGGTCCTCCTCCTGGGTGTGTTGTGGGTCTACTCTGTGTCCAGGGGCCTGGAGCTGGGCTGCTGCCAGAGGGGCCATGGGCCCACTGGTCTGTAGGAAAGCCTTGTGGTTTCTGGCTTGGAGAAGAAGTGGTCTCAGCTTCAGCCCTAGGGGTGGCAGAAGTGAGGCGATGCCCCATGGGCTTGGTTGGGCTGTGCATCCAGCCACACCAGCTTCCTCCCCTTCAGCCTGGAAGTGAAGGGACTTGCACTGTGTGCCGCTGTTTTCCCAGAACCAAGGTCAACTGCCAAAGAGAGCAGAATGCCTCCAAAAGTGGGTGGGGAGACCTCAGATGTGTCTCTCAGTCCCATTCTTTGCTGGGCTTGGAGTGAGGAGTAGATGAAAGGGAAAGAACAGTTCTAGGAAGATGCTGGAGTCTTCTAGAAGATGCCAGACTATTCTGGAAGAGAGCCTGAGACTCCTTAGGTGCATGACCCTGGGTTGGCTGCATCCTGTAGAGTGCAATGTAGCCCGTCTACTGGGGAGTCATCTCGCGATTATTGATGCTAATGGAAAACAGAAGTGAAATGGATAATTCAAGATGGCAGATGAATCAATATTATTTATATTTAGCTTGTGAGTGTGCTGCATATTTCTCCACTGGCAGATTGGCCTTCACAATCATATTTTGCAGAATCCAAGAATCTGCTGTCGTCGGGCCAAGGGCTGCCACCTTGCTCTCCTTCCAGGAGAGTTGTTGGAACACACGCACTCGATCCCCTCGTGACTTGGCCACTAGCACAGAGGGAAGCGCCAGACCATCCTTACTAACACCTGCCCTTTCCCCATCTCTCAAAGGTCTCCTACTGCTGACAAACCTCCTGTAGCGGGGACTGTGTAAAAAACGATTAGAAAGAATGGTTTATTCAAACAGTGAGTTTTATGCAGCTGTTTTAGATGATGTGGAAAGAAAGCCACAGTGCAGTGTAACTGGAAACGGAAGTCGGCAGAACAATCTGTGTCCTTTAATATGGAAACAAATACATATACTGTCTTGTATTCTCAAGACACAGTAGGTGCTCAGCGTGCACTTGCTGGAGGCTCAGTTAGGGGCATGGGCCCCAGTGCGGGTGGATGGGCCTGCTCGAGGGGCCCACATCTCCCATCTTCAGTGGAAGATGCCAGTCTCTTCTCTCCCCTGCCATCAGCATCTCAATCTATGCACGAGTGCTCTTTGGCACCAAAGTTTAAAAAAATGACCTTTGATTTCTAAGGTGCCTTACTTTAGACCTTGTATCGATTGACAATTTTATATTGAACAATTGGCTGAGCTCACACTGTCCTCCCAGAAGAACACCGTGAAGTCACACAGACTCAGGGTAGGACCAGGGACTTGGGGCGGGGAGGCTTGCTGGCTGTGCAGGGTGCATGCTCAGGGGCTAGGTGGCTGCAGGCCTGGGGGGCTCTGTGTGTGCCTCTGCTTGTCCAGGGTCCTGCGGTGCCTGCTTTAAATACCCAACCAGAATCAAGGCTCTCGAGTTGACTTGTAGGGGGAGAAGAAAAACAGGATATGGAGAGGGGCTGATTGATGGTGAGGAAAAGATGCTTCCAGAGAATGTCTCAAGATCTGGAGGCAACGATCTAGTTCCTCCTGTCTTTCCCGTGGTCTGAGAACTTCTGGAGGGTGCTGTCCCATAGCTTTTTTGGCAGAACCGTCTAGAATGAAGGCTTGTTCCTGACTCACATCCTCAATCCCAGAAAGCTCCTGCAGGTTTTAAGGAGCATCTCGCACCAACTCAGCCCTTAGCTCTTGGATTCTTCTACTTCCAGCAACAAGAGTAGAGGAAAGGGCCACAGCCTCTCACCTCCCTGGCACATAGCAGATGTTTAATAAACACTTAAAGTACGTGTGGGGGAGGACTGTCCTTCTGCCCTGAGAATGCAGACTGACAGCTTCCTTTTCCTCAGTAACATCTCTCCCTCTATATCCCCATAAACCTTAAAACAACTAACTCAGGAAGAGGGAAGAAGCAGGGAGGGAGAGGGTAGGACTGATGGATTCCCCAGGTATCCAGATCCAGTGAGCCTCTTCCGCAAGCGGTTTTTGGTTTCTGTCCTAGAGCCCGCTGGTCCCCTTCTTCTATTTCCTCTGCTGGCCCTCAGGACTGGAGTAGGCTGGCAGGAGAACACGTGCTGGGCCGGAGCTGGTGACCTTCTGTCCAGAGCTGGGACCTGAGCTTGTGCCTGGCGTAGCCATCAGGTTCTGTTGCTCCCGCTTTTCTCTCTAGTCATTTTAAAAACCAAGACAGTAAAAGAAAACTAACATTGGAAGGAGACACGATCATATCACAGAGTTATCTAACGCTATCAGGCCACTCTGGTGCCCAGAAATTAGATTATTTTAGAATTCCATCAAATTAAGGGAGGATTCTTCTCTCTGGTTCCCGTCTCCCTGCCCCTTCCTCTCGGTGTCCCTCTCTCCTCTTGCCCATCCCTCCCTGCCGATGAAAGATTTTCTGGCGGTGTCAAGGCAATGTGACCTGGTTCTGTAATAAAGAGGAGGCTTATTAGAATTAAGGCCTAACAGCGTTAAAAAAGCAATCTTTGCAAGATTGAGGCCACGGGGGAATTGTAAATTCTCAGCAAAGACCTCATTTAAGGATTGGAATAAAAACTTGACACGCATGTGCGGGTGTGCACACATGAAGGGGTCCTCGCTAAACAAAAGAGGCTTAGTTAAAAGAAAAAAGGGCAAAGGGGAGCGGGAAGGCTTGGGGCAGAGGGGTAGGAGGGTGGTGTCCCTGCACCTGGCCCCAGGCAGGGGCCTCCTGGGTCGTTTTGCCGGCCAGGGGAGGGCTGTCCTTCTGTGGAAGTCTCTGCACCCAGACCTCTCCTGGAGCAGCTGCCCCCCTGCCTCTGTCACCTGAGGACGGCGTCAGGCAAACGGAGCTGTGTGCCACCCTAGCCCCGGGTGTCAGGGGCTGTCATTCTAGATTGAGTGGCTGGGGTCCCTCCTCTCGCTGCCAGTCATGTTTCTTATCTGGCTGTTGCTGTGGTTTAGGGTCTGCCAGGGCAGGGCTGTGGATGGTGGCAGCCTGTGTCTGGCCCCCTCTGGGCAGGGAAGAGGTGAGTGGCAGAGATTTAAGCCTAAGGTGATGCTGTCAGTGGAGGAGACAGTCTGGATACACTGAGTTTGCAGGTTCACTTACCTATCATCTTAGTCCTGTTCAGGGCTGCTCTAACAGAACAGCACAGATCAGGTGACCTATGAACCACACTCACGTGTTTCAGTTCTGGAGACTGGAGTCCGAGATCAAGGCACTGGCAGATCCAGTGTCTGGTGGGGACCCGCTTCCTGGTTCATCGCTGGCGCCTTCTGGCTCAGTCCACACAGGTGGGAAGGGGTGAGGGAGCTCCCTGGGATTTCTTCTGTAAGGACACTAATTCCCTCATCACTAATCACCTCCAGAGGCCCCACCTCCTAATACCAACACATTGGGGGTTAGGATTTAACATATGAATCTGGAGGAGACACAAAATACCTGTCAGAGGTCACTTCTTGCAGTAATCAGTCTCATGAAGTTTTACTTGAAAAGCTGGCCTTCAAGAGACAGGCTGGGGGGGCGTGGAGGTGGGGACACATGCTCCCGCGAAACAGACTATTGCCTTGCTTCTGCTTGGGACTGCTGCGGGAGAGTGCGTCCCTCGGAGGCCTCTGGGCTCACCCCCATTGGGCAGCTGTGGCCATAGCCTGCATGTTGGCAGCTCCTGCTCTGGGCATCTGCACTTCTCTGCCCTGCTCTTTCAGGAGGATGGGGTGGGACATGGGGCTTCTGTGGGGACTGTGCTGCTTTATTGCTTTGGGCTGCGCATGGCACACAGGAGGTGTGCCGTGAGGATTTGTGCGCTGATGAGTCTGGACCTGGTGCCCTTGCCTTTCTAGGCAGTGGACCATGGCTGGGGGGCCCTTGCTTTTGGTGCCAGGATTGGTCATAGGAAGGTGTCCCCCCACTCCCAGGAATTCCATAAGTGCAAAGTGGTTGTGCCCAATATTCTGAGTTACAAATAAAAGGCAGCCCCTGGGGAAGGTGAGCTCAGTCCAGCCTTGACTCATGAAACATTAGCCAGAGGCTACCTGGCCCGGGATGGACACATTGCAATGGATGCCAGCCCCTGGGATCCCGGGGGCAGGTGTTCAGGGGTCTCTCTTGATGCACCTCTCCTGGAGGGACTCCTCAGTCCGGGATCTGTGTCCCAGGACAGCAAGATGCAGAAGAGGGTACAGCCAGGTCTGTGCTGAAAAACACACCAGAAGTTTGAGGACAGGGGACAGCTCCCTCCTTTCAGGGCCCAGCCTTGCCCTCAGAAGTCATTACAGGCTTATTCTGTGCTTTGGGAAGTGGGACCGCTGGGATCTCTGGCAAGTCAGCCTCAGTCTCGAGCCTCTCTCTGCATAAGAGTTTCATTGAAGATTTCTCTGAGGTTTGGGCGGGGTCCACTCTAGTCTTTCTTGACATGGGTGACGGTGAGAAAGCTTCTCCCAGGGCTGCTCCCAGGAATTGAGGCAGAATCTCAAGAGGACAGATCTCTTTACCTGCTTCACTGACAGGGAGACATGGCCAAGATGACCTTTATTAGTATCCCTGACCTTCAACTTTCTTTCCAGGGCGGGGGAGCCATCTCTTTTCCCATGGTCCAGTTGAGATGGACTTCTTTAGACCACGTTTCTAGCCCCAAAGGGCCACCAAGGAAGACAGTTTGTGTTTCAGGGCATTAAAAAATATCCGAGGGGGTTGGGAAGGAAATAATCGTCCTAAACTTGGCAACAAATAGACTGCAATTTTTGGAAGCTTATCTGTGTGAAGAATGAGTTTTCAGCTCTGCAGGAATATTCATTTGCCTCTTAAACAAAGGGCAATTATATGCAATCCTTCTCTGCTTTTGTTGGCTTCCCAAGAAGGATCTGGAGTTGGTCCCTCCACCCCAGTTTCCACCCTCTTAGAACGATAGGTTGAGAAAGTTTCAAAATGACTGCTCATAGTTTACTGTCGTGATGTGTGTCTATCAACCACCCGGGCCTGGTCATCCGGGGTCCTTATCCTGGGCAATGACAGATCAGGACAGTAAATGAGGAGTTGGGAGACAGTTCAGAGTGGAGGAGAATTAGAAAGGAGGGGGCAGGTTGGGGCCAGTTCAGTTCAGTCACTCAGTCATGTCTGATTCTTTGCGATCTCATGGACTGCAGCACGCCAGGCCTCCCTGTCCATCACCAACTCCTGGATCTTGCTAAAACTCATGTCCATCGAGTCGGTGATGCCATCCAACCATCTCATCCTCTGTTGTGCCTTTCTCCTTCGAGAAGTGTTGGCGCAAAGGTGAGACAAATTGAGGTGAAGAGGAAGCAGCCCCAAATGCACGGATTTTCTCTCTGGGGGTCCCACAGCCTTAGGAGCTGCTGTACTCCCACCCTTCCAGGAAAGGCGTGAGGAGGGGAGGCGAGGGGAGGGGAAGGGAGGGAGCCCAAGGCTTCTCTTTGTCCTCCTCCTCCTCTTTTCTTTTCTTTTTTAATCCCAGGGCTTCTTTCTCCAGAAGCTGTCATTTTGTATAAACCTCTGACCGAGGCACATGCATTCTCACTGCCGAAATCTCCATATCAAACACAGGCATCCGCTGTGGAACTGACAGCCGCCCCCCCCCCCACCCTGGCGGTGGGGCTTAGAGAGGCTGGAAGGACAAACGCCAGCCCCCATCCCCACTCTGTCCTCCACAACTGTGCTTGGGTGATGCAGGATGGATTGAGCGAGGTGACCCAGTCTGTCCTGAGCACCTTCCTCAGGCCTCTTGGGTGAGATGAGGGGGCAATTCTTGTTCCTTCCCGCCATCTCTGATAGGTGTGCGAAGCCCACCTGCCCTCCCAGGGGGCACACAGGAGCCTGAGGGCAAGAGGGGAGAATTGTGTCCCCCCACAAAGATATGCTGAAGTCATAAACACCAGTACCTGGTGCAGCCTAAAGAGGCACCAAGCTGCCCTTGGAAAGGCTTCAGTCCTAGGGGCATGATGAAGCCCAGGAGGTCTTGCAGTGAGGGTGGGACCTGGGCCACGTTAAAGCAAAAAGCATTTGTTTATGAACATTATAGTGGGCTCAAGCGCCAGATCTGGATTCACCCCTGCCATCCCCAACACTGGAAACTCCTACTCATGCTTTAAGACCCAATTCAAATGTCCCCTTCTCCCATGAAATGGGGCTTCCCTGGTGGCTCAAATGGTACGACCCAGGTTCTATCCATAGTCAGGAAGATCCCCCAGAGAAGGGAATGGCAACCCACTCCAGTATTCTTACCTGGAGAATTTCATGGACAGAGGAGCCTAACAGGCTACAGTCCATGTGATTGCAAAGAGTCAGACATGACTGAGTGACTAACACACACACACACACACACCCATGAAGTGGTCCTGCCCTGATTGCTGCAGTGGCTTCTTCATCTGTTCTCCTGCAGCCCCTCCCCTGCCTCCAAGTGGGACCTGGACTGGGGCGGCTCGTATAATTTTCTGGAGACGTACCCTATTCCTCTGGGTGCCCAGCCCCTTCCTATGGCTGCATTTCCCAAGGTGTGGCTCCTGGATCACACTGTGTTTCTTGAAAAAGGCAGGTTCCCAAGCCAGATTCCACCCTCGGCCAGCATAGTCAGTAGAAACCAGCTCCCTGCAAGGTCCTGAAGGATGCCATGTATTGAGACTGGAGGGTGGGGTTAGGTGGCATCCAGGTGGGCTTCTGAGGTGCTTGTGGGAGAGGTGCTTGAAAGCTGGGCCTCTGTTTGGCTGGGT
Source organism: Bos mutus (assembly GCF_027580195.1). NCBI lineage: Eukaryota > Metazoa > Chordata > Mammalia > Artiodactyla > Bovidae > Bos > Bos mutus. The sequence continues at coordinate 10,368,472 of NC_091635.1, read as the reverse complement.
GGCTTCTGCAGTCCTGGGCTGCAGGATCTTACTGGACAGCCCCACAGGTTGGTAAGTGAGGCTGGTGTTCTGGTGGTCATGACTTCATGGTTACTTTGCTCCCCTTCTCCACTCCCTACTCCTGAGCAGAAGGGTTGCCCCATTATTGTGGTCAGAGGGCTCTACGTTATGATTAAAATAGTAGAACCCTTGCAGGTCCATCTTACAGAGAACTACAAGGTGGAGGTTTGGGGACCGGTCTGGTCCTGCACCCCTCACAAGAATGATATGAGGGTCACACATGACAGAGCGTGTGGAGGGGCACTGGCTGTACAGTGACCCACCATGTCCCCGTGTTCCCCTCTCCCCACATTGTCTCTTTGTTTTGTTGACTGGAGGGGTCTTGCAGAGCTGGTGCACCAAAGGGTGGGTGTTCAGGGCCTCTATTGTTCATCTCTCTGCCTTGAACACACCTGCCACATAATTTTTGGGGCTGGCCAGTTGTTTAGTTAATTTCAAATGGCCTTGCCAGGACCAGTTTTCTCCATCTGCAGCAGCAAAAGGAAAAAAAAATTATTTTAAACCTCCAGCATGGAATTTTCCCAGTTATTTTAAATAAGTTTCATTTATTTGTGCTTGGCATTCAGATAAGAATTACCAGCCTCGCACAGATGCAAATTCAGAGTCATAAAAGGAATATTGACAGCAATTGCAACCACGTCACCATCTCTCTTGCGATCAAATAAATGCCCTGGCTGCCGTCAGAGGAAAATGTAGCATTTGAAAAGCTGCAAGAGAACACACTCTCCAACAAACAAAACAAGTCTCTCTGGAGAAACGCAGGAAAGGATGCTTCTGAGAACTCTGCAGGGACATTCCAAACAGCTCCTTACACTTCTGATTGAAAATATATTAAAAGAAAAATTTAAACCAAAGACTCACCAAGTAAATCAATTATAAACCCTGCTAGACTGAATTTAGCTGTGTGTCTCTGTTGGATTCTATCTAATACTGAAAAGCAGAATGAAATTGTGGAGCATCTTCCTTCCTTTAGGGGAAGAGTATCAGTTAGCTTCAGCTGTGTAACAAATGAGCCCCCTAACTCAGAAACTTGAAACAACAGTTATTTCTTCTTGCTCATGAGTCTGTAGATCAGCTGGTTACCTATGTTAATCTGGTCCGTGCCTGACTGTTCTTGGCTGGGCTCTCTAGTGGATTTGTGGCCATTTGGTGGAAGGGCTGGAGATTTACAGCACTTGAGGACTGGTTCCTGCTTCACACAGCTTTCCATTCTCCAGAGAGGTAGCTCAGGCTGGGTTCCAAGGCAGGAAATGGAAGTGAGCAAGGCCTGTTGAGAACCAGGCATGGAGCTGGCCCACCACCATTTGCATGGCCTCTTTTGTCCTATGTGTCTGGAGGCTAGCCCTGATTCCAGGGGCGAAGACATAGACTCCACTTGTTTGTGGGAGGAGCCTTAATGTCCCGTTGGAAAGGGAGTGTCTACATGAGGCAGGAATGATCGGGAGTTTTTGAAATCAGTTTTCCCAGAGTGGAAGCATTGTCACTGGGAGATACTCCAGTCTTGAAGGGATGGCCTGGGCAATGGACAGGCTGGTCAGTGGGCACTTGAGTTTGGTTGGGAGTGGGTCAGTACTGCCAAGATGCGTGGAGACTTAGTCAGTGGGGGGTCATGTCCAAGTTCAACCGCCCGTCCAGTCCAAGCTCCCTTCTCAGCCCTCCCCCGAGCCTGTACTAACATCAGCTCTCCTTTCTCGGAGCTTGTTGTGCTTACTTGTTCATAACGTGTTCACCTCCTGGGCTTATTCTCTCTGCTGGCCCTTTGCTGGTGGTTCCTGGTGCCTTGATCCTCTCTTTCTGCTCTCCCTGGGCTGGGGATCTCCCTGAGCTGGGCCTTCAGCTGCCACCCAAGTCCTGATTCTCCTGCCTGAACTCCCATCCTCCCGGGGCCTGTTCAGGCATCCTCTTCAGGCTTCACATGTCCAAATGTATAAGCCTTTCTCTGAGTCTGGCCCTCTCCATTTCAGCAGATGGCACCTCTGTCCCCCTCCACCACAAACCAGAAGCCTAGAATTCCTCCCAGCATCTTCACCTTTCTCTCCAGTCCTGCTCGTTTCTCTCCTTTGCCACAGAAGCCATCTTCTCTAGTCTTGACTGTGTCCGTCACCTCCCATCTGCTGGTCAGGCCGAGGCTGCAGAGTAGGGGAAGTAGATTGGGGAGTAGGGTGGCTAGAAAATCTTTGAAAAATGCAAATCAGATCATACTGATCCACTTCTTAAGAGTGCTTTAATGGCTTTAATGTTCTCAGGATAAACACAAAAATCCTGAGGGGCTTCTAGCTGACTTCAGCAGCCACTGCTGGGACCATCCTACCTCCTGGCCTTTTAGTTCCTCACACAATCTGTGCTCCTTGGAGCCTCGGGACCTTTGCACAGGTTTTCCTTCTGCTCGGAGAGCTCAGTCTTCCTCTCCCCATTTACTTTGTCATTAATCTCAACCTTGTCATTAATCTCAATTAATCCCAACTCCCTTTACCTTGTCATTCATCCTATTAGCCTTCAGATGTCAGTCTGTTAGTCATTTCTGTAAGGAAGCCTTCCTTGACTGCTCCCCACATGAGGCTGCAGCTAGCTTTTCCTATTCCCCCAGCAGGTCTCCCTGACCACAGCTGCTGTGCAATCACTGCGGTGTGCTGACAGCCCTCTGCCTTTTGCAGGACCAGGAGCCATTTGGTCTGAGTCATCACAGTGTCTTCAGAATGGGCCATGGTGCCTGCTTCCGAAAAACCCAATAAATGGTTGAGATCAATGGATAAACATGTCAAAGATGACTACACACATCAGCCACTGGGTCCCAAAAACAATCCTGTGAAATGGGCATCTTTGGCTCTGCTTTACTGAGAAGAAACCAAGGCATAGGAGGCTATGGTCATAGGGAGAGGAAAAGGGGTCAGAGCCATGCTGCGTCAGGACAGAAGGTGTCCCCTCCCTGGAGCACCCAGTGCTTAGATGCTGTAGTTTTATTATTTGGTTTTTATGTTTTGGACCTTAATCCCTGACAGGATCCCTTAGGAATGGAGTCTTGACTGTCCCCTGCCTTGCCCATGACAGCTTATCCCTGAGAAGCTGTGCCTGGGGGTAGGGTACAGCAGGCCATTCTGGGTACCAGTGGTCCACAGCTCTGGTTGAGGCAAAACTAAAGAATGACCACACCTCAGAAACCACATTTAGCCACATCCCAGGTGGCAGCATGCACTGGGGGCTGCTGATAACTCAGGTCCCTCCAGGAAATGCATGTGGAGCTGCATTTTACTGAGAAGAAAAAGATCTTGTTTGGTATTCCCAAGTCATTAGTGAAGGACAAAGGGAGGCATGGGGAGGTGGGAGGGAAGCACCCATGGGGAAGTGGGGGGAATGCCCACTTTTCCAAGGCCAGATACGCACACACACACCTGTGCATACACTCTCACAATGCATGCACACATGTGTGCACACACAATCCCAATGTGTGCACACACAGTGCACACACACATACCCGTGCATGCACGTGCACTCACACATGCACATGTGTGTGTGCAGGGCACTAGCAGAGAGGTTACCTTGCCTCAGGGTTAGCATAATACATTAAAAGGTTCTCCAAAGTGGCCCGAGTTCCAAGGCAGCATCCGTGGAAACCAAGCCAAGTCCCTTCTGGGTCCAGCTTCCCAGCTCCTTGGAACAGCAAGCAGTCTCCCTTGCCAGGTCCAGAGCAGGTGGCACCTGCTCCCCCAGGCTGTGTGGGCACAGGAACAGCCCTTCTCCCCTCCCTGTTGGGAAACCAGATGGAAATCCTATCCTATAGCTCATGCGGTGGGGAAAGCTTCTGTGACCTGGGGCTAGGGCAGGCCAGAGAGCATCTCTAAGATCCGTGTCCTTCTATAAAGGAGGCATTTTCTTACCTTGGTGCACATACAGAAATCGAACAGGTAAGCCCCTTAGTGACTCTCTAGTAGTCTCTCCTGCTTAATTCCACTTATTTTCTTTGTCCTGAGACTCATTAGTGTGTCTCATTAGCAGCTGGCCTTCCCTCCCCTTTATTGGGGTCAGCAAAACTGTGGATGAAGCAGGGACAGGGTGACCACGGGAAGAATGGTCAGATAAATCCAAGGTTGGGTGTAAGTCTTCCTCCTTGACTCTGGAAGCCCAGCAGCATCTAAGATGTCCTACTGCACTAACAGTTTACACTGGCCTTGGGTCAGTGCTGTTGAGACAGACTCGTTTTTGTTCACAAATATCTGGACTGGTGATAGAAATGATCAAGAATGGTCTTTGCTGTTAAAAGTGATGGTGACCCTGTGGCCTTTGTTATGTCAGCAGAACCTCCCCTCCCTGGGCTGACACAAGGCCCCTCCCCAAATCTCCCAGTCCAGTCGGGGTGCCAGCACCTCAGCCTTGCAGTTGAATTCAATGGGCACATATTGAGCCATCGTTATCTGTGCCCAGAGGGGGTGGGCTATTAGAATGGTGTTAGGTTTGGTCTTTGGTCTATAGGAGTTGACTGGTTGGGGAATGAGCTTTTACATCTATGAAACAGGATGTGGTTCAGGGTGGACAGAGGGAGCCCTTGGCTGATGGATAGAGTTTGGGTCATCAAGGAATGGAGGAGAAGGTAGAGGAAGAGGAGGAGAGGGTGGGGCTGGGGCTGGGAATGAGCGGTAGAGGGAGCACCTGGCAAATTCCAGGACGAATAAGCAAAGATGTGGAGAGAGGACTGGATATGCAGGCCTGGAGGATCTCAGGAGATGAGGGCACAGTGTTGGCATGTTCTGAGAGCTAAGATCCAGAGGCTGCCCTTGAGACCCACAGTCCTGTGATCCCCGTCCCCCTTTTAGGATGAGCAGTGGCAGCGAATGGCCACCCAGTGCAATGCGTTCTGGAGGACTGCAGACCCCCATGCCACAGCTTGTGTACTTGGAGCAACCAAGTTCCACCATGTTTCCCAATGGCCATTCAGCTTCAAGGGCCTGCCCTCTGTAGCCGAGGCAGTCTGCTCCCTGGGGCCCCATTCTGCTGTTACTCAGAGAAGAACACCAGCCTGGAGCTCAGCCCTCCTCTTCACCTTCGTGTCCTTCACCCCCACGTGGTGGATCTTCCCCTTGGGTCAGCATCTGGGGCCCCTCCTGTTTTCCCAGCCCCTATACTGCCACTGGCCAGAGTGGATCCGAAGGTCAGGTGTTGTGGAAACAGTGTCCTCTTGCGGAAATCCAGGGAAAATGACATGTGGATGTCAAGTCCAGAAAAGGGGCAATATTCTTGCTTCTGGGGAGCTTGAAGCAAATGGACTGATTCAATGCCCCCTCCCCTGCAGGCCTTCCCCAGAGGAGCGGTGGGCCGTCTGCCCGGGAGCTGGGCGTGCACCTCTGTGTGACGCTGCACGAGGGCAGGTGCCTGGGGCTGGGGACAGGCAGCCCTGACACGTCTGTGCTTTCACCACGTGGTAGGACCAGATGAGGTCCCAAAGGGCCCTGGAAACAATTAGGCAAGGCAGGATGGGATGCAGAGCAGGGCAAGAGGGAAGCGGAAGGATGAAGGCCTGTGCCATTAAGAAAGGGAGAGGAGACGTGACGGAGGTGCGTGGGAACAGCGTCCTGCATCAGACTCATGGGATTTCAAAGAGGACGGGGACATTTGGAGGCTGAAGGTCTGAAATGTGACCACCTCTCTCCTAGGCCACTGTTTTTTGGAGGAGGTAATAAACTGGGGAGTTTGCAGCTGGTGTAGCCGCAGCTGCATAGTCAGAGGTATTTGGTGATGGTGTGAGTCCCACTATCAGTGGCTGGCAAAGGTTCTGAGCCAGGAGAATGGTGAAATTCTAGAATGATCACCGTTCGCTCAAAACCTCAAAATGCCAAGCAAACCCTACAGTAGCTACTTGTACCTCTGGGTTTCTAGAAGAAGCTGTGTATTGGTTTAAAATTTTATGCTGTTTTATTATTTTATTTTTAAAAGCCAGGCCAGGGAGTTCTTTTCCCATAGACGTTGTGAATTCAAATGACATCTCGCCAAACATCTCTGTTGAAGACTTAGAAAAGGTGCATCAACATGCAGTTTTCATGGTCCAGAGGGGGTTGCAGGAGGATGGCCAGCAAGCCCTAGCCTCCCCCCTATACTGCCAGGAAGGGGACAGTTCCGTGCGCTGTGCTTCCTACGCACGCGTGCTCACTCGCTCAGTCGTGACTCTTTTGTGACCCCACGGACTGTAGCCCACCAGGCTCTTCTGTCCATAGTATTTCCCAGGCAAGAATATTCGAGTGGCTTCCCATTTCCTCCTCCAGGGGATCCTCCCGATCCAGAGATCAAACCCATGTCTCCTGCATCCCCTGCGTTGGCAGATGGATTCTTTGCTACTGAGTCACCTGGGAGCCCAGCCCCCTCCACAGCCCCACCCTAACTGTGGCTGTACAGTTGAGGAAATGCAACTACCTGTCGCCCAAAGGTCCTTCAGCTATGGAAGCCAGCATCACCCTCAGCCTCTACCTTGGTTCATGCTTTGCTCTGCACCTGCCATCTGCCTGCTTTGCATTCCTGATGAACCAGGAGTTATTTAAGGATAGGACTTGTGCCATGGTGCTCCCAGTGCTGTATGGTTACCAAGCTTCTGATTTCCCTAGACTTTGTGGTTGCCCCTGGCATCCTGAAAACCCCCCAGCAGGTGAGGGAGATAAGAAGGAAGCATACAAGTGGCCCTTTTGGTTGGAAAAGTTTCGGCCAGCCCCCTTACCCCTCCAACTGTCCACCTCCTGCCCATTGGCCAGCCAGCTCTTCGTCCTGGAAGGCAGAACATGCTGGGGCCAGGTGGAGGGGCAGCAGGATCCTGAGCTGAGCGGATGCTTATTTTTAGGAGCTTGCGGGCACTGCTGCCCATGCTGGGCCTCCGCAGCATTCTCTGCAGATCCATCCCTTGTGGCAGTGGTCCAGAGCCACCCTTTTGCCAGAGAACCTGGGCTGGCCACTGGTCAGAGCTTTGGCATGAAGGGTTCTTCAACCGGGTGCTGCTTTGATCTAGAGAGTATTGGATCCCCAGTCTCCCTGGTGCTGGTCTCCCCCTGTCCATCCCCAGCTCCTGCCTCCCCTTGTCTGGGTTTTCCAGGGAGGAAGTAGGTGGACCAGCTGCTCCAGGAGCCAGAGCCAATTCTGAAACTGGCAGAAATGAGAAGATGGGGATCTTAATTGGCAAGGCGTGTGCCCATTGCTTTTAACACTGGACTTCTGGAAACTGCCGTGTTTTATCAAGGGATCTCAGCACTAGAAACATAAGATTTTTTTTTAATGTAATATCATTAAAACAGTTTTAAATTGAGTTCGATATGTTTTTAACTCATCAGACTCACAGACATTTTTGGATGATGCTCCTTTTCCCTGTAGGGCACTTTCTTGTCCAGCTGAGTCCACTCGGGTATGTGCAGACCTGCTATCTTTCTTCTTCTTCGTGGTCATGCAGCTTCCACGCTGAAGGTGTCAACGTGCTCCTTTTGTAGCACTATGATCCTTTGGTGACCCTACACCCCAAAAAGATCCCATATGCATCTCACTCCCCTCCTTTCTGTTCTAGCCAGAATTATTGGAAAATCTAATTTTCAGGGAATATAAATCTCGGGAAATGGAAGACAGAAATTCTCTGCAGTAGCTCTCTCTGTCCTCCTCAAAGCCAATCTGATTTTTCCAGTTTTGAGTGAGAAGCTGTGATGGGGGTCTGATGTGGGACCTTTCCCATCAAACTGAACAGTGCGAGTGATGCTTCCCACTAACACGCTACTGGCATGCTGGGTTCTACAGGTTTGAGTTACCCGTGCCATCCTGATAAGGCCCGTGGGGCCTGGGTTGGAGCTTTCATGAACCCTGTTTTAATGACAGGGAGGTAGATGCTTAGATAGATCTCACCAGGAGCAGGTGAGAGGCGATTAGAAGTATCTGGGGCCAGAATGGTATGTATCTGTGTTGGTCAGTGTTCTCCTGAGAAACGGGACGGATTTGATAATTCTGTATATCTCCATCTCCACCCCATCTCTGACCCCATCCACATCTGCCTCCATATCTTCCCCATGCCTGTCTGTCTCTATATCACTATCTATGTCAACAAGTTTACATTAAGGAATTTGCTCACTTGATTATGGGGCCTGGCAAGTCCAAAATTCCTAAGCAGCCTGGCAGGCTGGAAACTCAGGCAGGATTTATGCTGCCATGTTGAGGAAGAACTTCTTCTTCTCCTGAAAACCCCAGTGAGTGCTCTGAAGGCCTTCAGCAGGTTGGATGAGGCCCACCCACCCTCGTTATTGAAGATCTCCTGTTCATAAAGTCAATTGGTCATGGATGGGAGCTGTAACTGCACAATACCATCACAGCCTCACCTCGATCACTGCTGGGCTGAATCACTAGAAACTACGGCCTGGCCAAGTGGATACATAAAATGGACCATCACAGTGTCCTTCCAGGTGCCCAGCAGGTCTGGGTGAGGTTCCCTCAGGAGCGAGACTCTGACTGGTGGTTTCAGCCTGATCTGAGGTCTGCTGTGATCATAGGAAAACCAGGAAATAATTTACAGGCCACTGGGGAGGGGCCAGACCAAAAGCAGCATGTGCTGAGCTCTTGGCTAAATCTGCTCTTCCAGGCCTGTCCGGGGCAGAACCTTATCTCTTTCTCAGAAGCTGGAAGTGACCCGATCTCATCTTGGTATTAAGGCAGAGGTGCCCCACTTCTCACGTTTTTAGCCTCATTTTGACTTGCTTTTTCAAAGATGAGTGATGGAGATTCAAACTACTCTTTTCTTTTCCTGGTGCTCCTCTCACCTATTTTTCTAAGCCAAAGTTGGTCATATTTTTAAAAAGGAAATATGATCTTGTCACTCTTACATTTGAAACCCCTCAAAGGGCTGCCTGTGGCCTTTGGAAATTGGTCTGGGCTCCACAAGGCCCGCCTGCCTGGCCCTGCTTGCCTCCCTGCTCCCTCCACCCTCTTAGCTGCATCTCTTACATCCCAGCTCCATTGGCCTCTCCTTGTCCTCAGGGCTTCTGTCCGCATGACTGTTTGTCTCCATGCCTCTCCTTGATTGCTATCACCCCAACATCTGCTCACGAGAACCCCCTAATCTGGAGCCCCCTGCTTCCCTAGCACATATCCTTGCAGTAGTGAGGCAGTCCACTCTTGTTCTTTGCAGAATTTCCACAAGCATAACTCAGTAACTAGAAGTTTGGAGAACTGTTCAGTGAGCTATCTTTCCCTTTAGACCAGTGGTTCTTGACCTGGGTGCCTTCAAAATTCCAAGTGTGCAGACTGCAGTCCAAGCCATCAGGTCAGAACCTCTGTGGGTGGGACCTGGGCAGCAGCAGATTTCAAAACCTCTCAGGAGACACCAAGTATGCACTCAAAATTGGGAACCAATGCTGGCCTAGAGCAGGCTTCACTCCCAGCATCCTCCAACATGGGAGTGTAGAAATACAAAATCCAGACCTTCTGGCTTATAATCTATCCCTTAACAAGACCCCGTGTGGTTTGGGGGACACATTGTGATTTGAGGAGGACTCAGCTGACCCCTGTATGAGGCTGGATCCCTGCCATCCTGCTCACTACTGGTTCTCCCGCCCCAGCCTAGTAGCTGTTCAGTAAACTCTTAAGTGAACACATGAATAATTTTTTAAACAACCCCCAAATTTCTCCTCCTAACCTGCTCACTCCACTCCCTAGAACCATTTTTGTTTTCTCATGGGCAGCAGGCTCAGGGGCGGGGAGGTGGGGGGTGGGCATACCCTTTCTTCATAGGATGCTGAGGCTAGAGTTTGTGGTCCTCTTTCCCCTGCCCAGATTCCCACCTCTACAGTCTTGTTTGTTCCTAGAGAATGTCATCCTTGGCCTGGGTAGAGAAGGAGACACTGCCTTTCCCTGGCTAGTGCATGACCTGACCCCCCTCCCCTTCCCACCTCCATCCTGGTTTGGTTTCCCTTGCTGGCAGATTCATAGAGAAACCCCAAACCGCTAAGGGGATGAGAGTCAGGTGATGCAGGAGGTAGGGGAGGGAGAAGGAACATTCCAGAGGAGGATGGGAAGGCGGAAATAAGCATTTAGACTCGACAGTGAGGTTTTGGAACACATTCGACTTGAATCATTGCCTTGGAAAATCCCAGATGTGGTTCTCCCAGCAGCGTCTTTCACTCAAAGTGGCCACAGCTGTGGGATGGCGAGGGCCTGGCCCCTTAAAGGAACAGTGCCTGTTTGCTCTCTGTTGGGGAATGAGCCAGTACAGAGCATCGAAGGGCCTCTCATCTCCCAGCCCCTCCCTGCAGGCTCCACGGTGCCCAGAGCCTCAGCCCCTTGGGACCGCATCACCCAGAGGCAAGTCTGTGGACAGGACACTGGCAGTCCATGGGGTCTCACCTTCCCAGCCCTACTCTGTCTTTCTTTATTGGTGGTCTTTGTCTTTCTCTCTTTTTCGTCTGTCTCAGGCCCTGAGGAAGTATTTCTGGTGCCTCTGCTTCATTTTCTAGACTTCTTTATCAAGCTCTGGGAAGAAGGGTGACTTCTAGGGTGGTCCTTGCTTTCGGTGGAGAGGGGTCATAGAGGAGGTGGCAGTGACTGAGGTACAGGGGAGAAAGAGGTCAAGTGTACAAGGTGCAGGGCTGCCGCTCAGATTTCAGATAAATTGATTATTTAGAACGAGTCTCTCTCCGATATGGGGCTTCCCTGGTGGCTCAGATGGTAAAGAATCTGCCTGCAATGTCGGAGACCTGATAGTGCATGGGACATACTAAAGGTTTTTGCTGTCTATCTAGAATGCAAATCTAACTGTGAAACATCAAAGTGTTAGTTGCTTAGTCGTGTCCCACTCTGCAACCCCATGGACTCTGTCCGTGGAATTCTCCAGGCACTAGGCATGCTGTATTTTCACTTGCTGTATTTGGCAGCCCTGTGTGGAGTGGAGGTGGCATGGGGGAAGGATGTTGTGATGGTGCCCTGGGGAGGGAGGGTGCTACCGGCAAGCTTTCTACTGTCCTGCCTTTTGGTCCTTTTTCCAGGCCTTAGCACCCTGCTGCTGGGTTTACCTTGGCCTTTGCCGTTTGCCTGCTGAGATGGGCACCGGAAATGAGCACGTCTGGAAACCGCTATAGGCAATAGGGTAAAAGGACAGGCTGCTCCTTTACCTGCTGTTGATACTTTAGAGACGAGCCCACGAGGGCGGTGGGCTCCTGCTGCCAACTACCAAGGAGACAGTCAGCAGCTCCCGGGTCCCTTGGGCTTGACTTGGCTCCACCCCGTCAGACCCCACTTCTCCCTAATTCCCACTCCCTCTGATGTGGCCAAATGCCTTCAGGGCCCCTCCAGAAGGGTACCGGGCATGCCACGAGTTGAAGGCCCCACCCTTCTGGGGGGCATGAGGGGTGAAATCTGACGCCATACCCCAGGAAGTATTTACAGATTTGATTGCTTAATTAAACTGAGGACTGAAGCAAGGGGCTGATGTGATGGAATTTGCTTTTTCAAGTAAGCACTCTTTGGAGAGGGGGAAATGGGCTGGAGAGCTGAAGGTGGACACAGATGTCATTGTCAACATGGGATCCTTTGTCCCAGCTCATAGTAGGTGCTCAGTAAATATTTATTGGAGGAATGGACCCTAGGCATTGGAATGCTAGCTGCTCCCTCCAGTGGGGCTCTGCCCTGGTGATGCAGGCCCTGGGGCCTCTTCTGTTTACTGGGAGGTAAGGGTGTGGGTTTACTACTCTCCCTGGGCCTCTGTGAATTTTGGTTCCTCTTGGGGAAGAATGGGGCCAGGCAGCCTCTGGTGGAGGGCAGGTCCTTGTGTCAGACACTCCAAGGGGCAGGAGGAGGAAGCCTAGCTCTGCAAGGCAAGTTCATGAATATCCAACCTTGGCCACATTCCCTGCACCCTGATTAACCAATAGCCTTCACTTGGCATGAGGCAGAGAGATAAAATGAGATACTGCATTGGAGACTGAAAACTTAATTGAAACTATGTATCACAAATTTAACTCCAGGCTTAATACAATCTGATACAATTATTCTAATATACTTCAGCTTCAATCAGAGTTTCTATGATGGAAAGGAGAGTGGGGAAGCCCAAAATAGGATGAAAAACATCTGCTGTGTGATATGTAGGAAGGCATCCAGCCTGTGAGGAAGACCCTACAATCTCGGGGACAGGAAGATTAGGGAAGGAGGCAGCGTTGTGCGCGTCCTTACCTGGGCTTGATGGGACAGAGTCAGGACTTCACTTTGGCCAGTTTCACAGCCTGGACCATGATTTACCTTTTGTTCTCAGACAAGGTCACGGTCTATTGTTTTCTTGTTGGGTATTTGGAAACCACAGTGCTGACTTCTTTAGAGAACTCAAGGGATGCAGGAGACTCTGGGATTCCTTAAGAATCTTGGACCTGATCCCAGGAGATCATCAGTCCAATCCTTTTCAGTGAGTTAATGACAGCTAGGACAGGGCGGGGGATGTGAAGCCGGTACTACAGTAATTACCTAACAGATTAACTTCCTCACAGTCCTTCTGGCTCCGGACTCTCCTCCCTGCCTCTCTGTTTCATAAAAAGTTCCTTCCCCCAAGGCCCCTCCTCATCCTGCAGCCAGTCTCTTATCTGTGATTTACAGGTTTCTCCATCCTTCCTAAGACATGACATTTCTTAAAAGCTGCCCATGCTGCTACAGCTGTGCAGAGCAGCAGGGCCCCGAGGCCCACTCCTGGAGAGCTAGGCCTGCACCAGGGATTCCTGGCTCTGGCTGATCCTCTGAGCCTTGGGAGAGCCTGGAATAAATACTGACTGCAGGGCTCCATTCTTGCTTGTCAGAGTCTTATGGGTGGGTTTTGTAAAGTGTCACTTTGAAAGTGCTGTCCAGGTTATTCTGATGGGTAGGATGACTTGGGAGCCAGTGGCAGTCTTTGCTCTTAGTGTGAAATATCATTTACTTACAGCTTTTGAGATGCAGGAAGCCTTGTCCACTCAGAAATTCTTAAACTGCTATTGTGCTAGTAAGTAGGGGAAAGAGAGGGTAGAAGAGTGGGGTAGTGGGTGTCTTACTCATCTGTCCATCCATTACCATCCATCCACCCATATACCTGTCCATGCATCTATCCATCAGTCCAGGCATCCATCTATCCATCCACCCATCCATGTTTCATCCATCCTCCAAACATACTCAGACGTTTCCCTTGGCCACCAGAATATCCTGCATCTGGTGCCAATGTTTAGAGCAGGCACTCCTAGGCAACAGCAAATGGAATAAATGCAAGTTGGTGGATTAAAGACATAAACCTAATAGCATATACCCAAAAGAACTGAAAACAGGATCTCAAAGAGATATTTGTACACCTGTATCCATAGGTGTTATTCACAATAGGCAAAGGTAGAAACAACCCAAGTATCCATCAACTAATGAATGGATCAACAAAATGCAGTATATTCACACGATGAAATAGTATTCAGTCAGTAAAAGGAGTGAAATGGTGACACATGCTGTAATGTGGATGAACCTTGAAAACATGATGCTCAGTGAAAGAAGCAGATACAAAAGGATGAATATTGTATGCTTTAATTTATATGGAACTCCAGAGTAGGTAAATCTGTAGAGATAGGGCTTCCCTGGTGGCTCAGACGGTAAAGGATCTGCCTGCAGTGCAGGAGACCCTTGTTCAATCCCTGGGTTGGGAAAATCCCTTGGAGAAGGGAGTGGCAACCCACTCCAGTATTCTTGCCTGGAGAATTCCATGCACAGAGGAGCCCGAATCCTATGACTGGACTTCCCTGGTGGCTCAGATGGTAAAGAATCTGCCTGCAATGGGGGAGACCTGGGTTCGATCCCTGGGTTGGGAAGATCTCCTGGAGAAGGGAAAGGCTACCCACTCCAGTATTCTTGTCTGGAGAATTCTATGGACAGAGGAGCCTGGCAGGCTACAGTTTCATGGGGTTGCAAAAAGTCAGACACAACTGAGTGATTAAGCATAGCACATAGAGATAGAAAGTAGATTAGTCGTTGCCAGAGCCTTTAGGGAGGGGGGAGAGTTATCGCCTAATGGCTACAGAGTTTCTGTTGGAATTGACAAAAAGTTTGGGAAAATTATGTTGGTGATGGTTGTACAACTGTGGACCCAATGGACTTAATGTCACTGTTCATGTAGAAATGGTTAAATGGCAAATTTTTGGTTACTTATGTTTTGCCACAATAAAGCTGTTTTTTAAAAAGGAGGAAAGAAGAAACCTGTTTGGGAGGCTAGTGAAGGTTTTCCTTGCTCTCTTCAGTGTGTGGCTAGAGGGTGGACTGTGAAACCCCATCACCCCCTTGGCAAGTCCCCACCACCCCACACCCCTCGTGTAAGAGAATCTAGAATGTGGGGACATTCCATACTAGCTCGGCTGCTCCCACAGAGCAGGATTTGGGAGGGCTTGGTTGGTCTGTTCTCAGTGATAGTTTGTGGGTGGGATGCAGGATCCTGTGTTACAGGCAGTCACTTTCAGAGGGAGGGTTTTTTGATGGGGCAAAGGTGGGAAATGAGTCTGCTTGTCCCCTGAAGTGAGTAGACGGGGTTCTTGCATCTTCCTAAGCTTTAATGGGGGGTGGGTGATTGCCTGTTCTGAATATGGGGACTGTGGTAGGGTCAGGCCACTGTGGGCATGGGGAGAAATGTTGAAATAAATAGGCCTTAACCCCAGATTGTGCTGTAGTGGGAGCTGGGGGGAACCAAGCAGAAGCTTGGTTGTTAGAGACTGCTATGAAGGAATAGGGTGTTTGTACTCTGAGTACATACTTATTTGAGATATTAGAATTGAGGGTCACAGGGCTGCTTCATGACACTAAGACCAGATGGGGCCCCTGTGTGCCCGTGTGTGTGCTGCCCTGTGTTGGGCCCTGGCCCCAAGAGGTGCAGGGGGTCCTGGGAGCATCCAAGCAGCCTTCTGGGGGCTTTTGTGCTATTGGTTTGGTCTGCAAACCATCACTTAATAGAGAATATGGAGGGGAACGTCAGGCATGTTCTTATATATCAATTTCAAATGGATTTTCTAATTCTGAATTTCTTGGATTGGAAGAAAACAGGGTTTTCTCAGTTGGCATGACTCGGCCAACCCTGCCTTGGAGTGAGTCCAGAGCCCAGAGATGAAGTCCCAGAGAGGACACTGTTGTCATTAAAAAAGGCAATGGCTTCCTCTGCCAGGGACTTGGGAATCCTTAATACAGTGGCCTCGTTTTATAAAGAAGGAAATAGAGCTACTGACAAGCCAGGTAATACGCCTAAGAAGAAGCTAAGCACACTGCAGGTAGCTCTATCACTGCAGGGCAGAAACTTGAACCTGTTTGATAAGCTTCAAGGCACAAGCCATTAACCCCATGGCAATCTGCCAGGGTGTCCCATCTGGAGCAACTCTCCTGATGGTGCTCAGAGATCCACGGAACAGAAGAACTATGGACACTGCGTCTAAAGGATGGCAAGCAAGGCTTCTGCCGCTGGAATCTAGGGCAGCCCAAGGTCAGCATCTTGGCTGGGGTGGCCTGGAAGCCCTGTGCAGCTCACCCTATGTTGGTGGATTGGGTCTGTCATAGGGAGAGATGCCCCCTTGATGTGGTGATTTGGGAGCAGCATTATGTATGAAATGGAAGGTCTGGGGTTTCAGGGTTTTGCTTTAGGATCTGTTGTAAATCTCAGCCTTTCTCCCATTTGAGGGTCCAAGATGCATGGAACGTGATGGATGGGGAACTAGGGCTCACACTGGTCCTTCCTGGTTCCCCTGTACACACCTGAGACCCGAGAGCCCCATTGGAGAGCAGGGCAGTGTCGGGGAGGAAGGAGTTACTGGGAAAGACTCTTTGACTCTGGCCACTTCTTTTAGTGGACAAGTGGATGATCCCAGACGAGCATGCAAGGCTCAAATAGGGACTCAGCCTCTTCAAATATCTTTGTCCAAAATGTTTGTAACCGGTTGAACTGCAAATGGGAGCTGATTATCAAATGGCTAAAACATGGAGGGAGGTTTCCAGAGGCGTGTGATAAGCCTCTAGAGATGGGCTCGATCGCCATGCTCCTCCTGCTCCTTATGGTAGTGGAATACTCAGCTGGGGACAGTGGCAGACTTATTAGATTTGAGGATGACACAGAGCTGAGAGCAATGGTGAGGGCATTTTGTAGACAGACTCAGGATTTAATTATATCACAGCAGTTGGATAGGTTGAATTTAGCAAGATACAGTTTAATAGGAATAAACTGAAAGTCCTTTATTTGGGTCCAAATAGCCAAACTTTCCAAGCCTGAGATGGGTGAGACAGGGCCAGTAAGCCACAGTGTGAGACAACAGTGTGGTAGGGTGGCATCAAAAATCCAGAGGTTGTCTTAGGTTGCATTAATTGAAGTCTTATTTCCAGAAGGAAGGAGGAGATGCCGCTCTGTTCTTTCTCAGAGCACTGCTGGGGTCCTGTCTTCAGCTCTGCATGCCCCACTTTAAAAGGGACTTTGAAGAGCTGAGTAAGCTTCCAAAATGAATTCTACAGACCAAAAAAAAAAAAAAAAACGAGCTAAATTTATTCTTTGCTACTTAAAAATATTTATTATTATAGTAAATATTTTCTCTGTGAAAAATAGACAAAGCACAGCAAAGTGTAATGATGGGGAAAAATAACTAGCCATACCTAAGTCTTCCCACCCAGAGGTAACTATTACTTTAACATTTTGGTTTATTTCCTACTAGTCCTTCAAAATATGCATTTAAAAATGAGATTAGGATGCCATTTATATACAGTCTGTCTTGTTTTCATCCAGAATTGTGTCGTGAGCGTCATTTCATGTTTTAGAGCATCCACCAAAACCATGGTCTTCAGTGATTGCTGTCTAGTCTGTTGCATGGATGTCCCCAAAATTTGTAATTCGTTTCTTCCTTCCTGGCTTGTTGGCGGGTTGGGTTGTTTCCAGTTTTTTCCCATGTTATAAATAATCCTGTGATTAACTTCCTTGTACATAAATCTTGGTCTGTGCCTGTGATTATTTCTGTGAGATCAATTCCTAGAAGCAGAATTCTGGGTTCAAACAACACGAACATTCATAAGGCTCCTGAAACACTTTGCTGAGGGGTCCTCAGGAAGTTTGTTCCCTGTTAACATGTGTCCATCAGCTGTTGTGGGTGCCAGCATGCAAGCTGGCCAGCACAGCTGTTATCCTCGGAAGCGATCTTCCCCAGTTTGATAGGGGGAAATGTCACACGCACGGCTTTCATTTGCATTTCCTTGATTGTTGTGAGAGGCTGACCTACTGTTTGGTCATCTGCCCTCCTGTTTGGCGGGCTGACAGCTCCTGCTACACCAGCGCACACCTTCTGCCCAGCATGGTGAACACGTCTTGGGGTTTCCTAATAGTGGGCACTGTGTCTCCTTCATTTGGCCCTAAGCGCACGGGGAAGGATGGCTGGATGAAAGAGAGATTCAGGTTGGGGCCACCTGGCCAGGAGCTAGAAGGGTTTGGACCGAATATATGCAGGTGTGGGTCAGATTGAGGGCAGGAACCAGCCTGCCTGGGCTACATGCTGGTCACCCCTTACCTGGGTGACCTTGGGCAGTTACACACCCCAAAGAAGTCCTGGGTCCCCCCTCTGCGGTGGGGCCAGGCATCATGCTGGGGGGTGCACAGAGACATGTGGAGCATTGAGAGGGGGTTGGGCACAGGGTTAGTTCTGTTAATCTTAGATGCTTTTCTTCTGAGTATTGTTATTCCAATTTCCTTCCTCTATATAAAGAATGCATCTGTGAACCATGATGGGACTCACTTTCTCAACTCCATCCTCTGTTTTGCCCAACAAATATTTATTAAGTGTTCTCCATCACTCTGTGATGGAGAGCAAGCACCGGACAAGCAGATAGAGAAAAGACACTCTCTGTGACCTAAATTCCAGGCCAGCGGGGGATTCAGACAGGCAGTCGAAGAACATATTGGTTTAATTCCAAAGAAGAAAAATGCCAAAGCAGAGCAGACTTTGCAAAAGAGGACATATTCTATTCCCCTTCTATGTGGAAAGAAAATTAATCACACGAGTAATCAAATCCATGCCAGCGTAAACAGTGTGACACCCCCTTTCCCATATCATATTAGCCAAGGCTTAAAAAAAGCTAACATGCAGTGTTGGCAAGGTTGTGGTGAAACAGATACTTTAAATCGTGCCATGAAATCAAGCGTCCTCTCTAGGTCAAATACATAAATATGCCGAGAAGTGGCTGTCTTCATTCTCAAAGGGACGAGCGAGCTGATGGCAGCGGGCTTGTAGGAATCCTGCCTTTTCCTCACTGACAGAAGTGTGGCCTTTGGTTTTCCTGCCTCATTGGCCACAGTTTCTGACGAGGATGGTCTCAGCACAACAGATGAGTCAGCCTTTGGCCTATTCATCCTCTTCTTTCTTAATGAACAGTTCTCTGAGATTCTGATGTTTTTCCAAAGACCCATTGACTACATCCCCACATTCTAGAGCATTTTTTTCTATTGTGGTGATTTTTGTGGGCTCTTGATCCCATTGGCTTGTTTCCTGAGATCTGCTTCATTTCATCTGTTCCTGGAGGGAACTTGAGGACAAGTGAGCGCCTCCTCGCTCCCCTCCATCACCACCCTGTGCTGCTGTGTTTGGGCCCCCGCGGAGGCAGTGGGCGTGTGCCGGTTGGCACAGGGCCTCATCTTCAGGTTCTAATCCAAGCTGTGATTTCCCCAGACAGGTGGGGAGGCTGCCATCCGGCAGAGCCATGCTCTGTAAAGGGGAAAATGTGTCGCTCCTCTGAGTGTTTCCTGCTGGAATGCCTGGGCAGGGACCGGCCCCTCACCTGGGCTGTTCACCTACCGATCACGTCACCTGGTCCCTGATCCTTTCATCCTGAGGTTGGGAGGAGAGTTGTGGAGAGAAGGCTATGGGGTTCTGGGCCTACCCCGACTCCCCTCTCTCCAGCCGCCTTGCAGACACCAAAGCGGCTGCAGCAGCCAGGGCAGTGCTTCGAGCTGGATGTGTATTTTCAGAAGCTGCGGGGGACGTCATGTGTATAAAATTAGCATTGCCTTGTTGGCCCCTTACAGACTAATTCAGAGTGAAATGTTTTAGCAATGGTGGGCTGATTCTATCAGGAGAACAAGAACTAATTAAATTCCCTCTGACCATCAAGCAGTAAATTATTTATATCCAGACAGATGCAATCTAATCTCCAGCATCCAGCTCAACCCAACATGCATCCTACTTGATTTTTCAAGGGGAGAGGAAGAAAAAAGAAAACACTCAAATACTCAAGAGAGGAGACAGACATTAGGGAGACCCGTGGAACCCTGGCCTGAGAGGCACTCAGCCTCTTCCCCCAGTGGGGAAACTGAGGAGGCAGGCGAGGGCTCAGGGCTTCTCATCTCAGTTCCCAGGAGCCGTGGCCTCCCTACCATTTCTTACACATAGAAAGAAAAAGGAATCAACAAACTATTCTTTAACATGATCTCAACCTTGGGGGAGAATTTATTTCATTAATGAATTTGCTAATGCGTATCACAAAGACTTATTGATCTGCCCCTTGGTGGCCTTTGGTGGCTGATGAATACCTCCCAACTTGCATTTTGGGCTGTGCTGCCCACTGCCCATCTCCTGTGTCCTTATCCATTATAGAGCATGTCTAGGAGACAACTTGAATTTTGTGAGACCAGTGCACGTGGGAGACCCAGTGCCCCCACATCCCTATACCAGGGGGCAATACCAGTGCCACTGGGCACATGTGGGGATGGCAGACTGGGTCCACCCTGGGCCTGAGTCCCACGAGTGTGTGCCCCCTCCCTAGAGAGGGCTGGGGACTGCCCCTAGGGTGCTGGTCGCTGCTCTGTGATGTGAGCCAGGATGAGGAGAGGACTCCTTCTGCAGTGCCTGAGTTGGTCAAGTTCAAGGACGTCTGCCTCATGGACCAGGCTCTCCTCCCGATAGCTCCTTGGGAAACCCCATACTGCAACCCTGACACTTTGGGGCCCTTGATTTCTGTGGTGAACCCCAAACCCAAGGAAGTACATGGGAAATGACCAAAAGGCGCTTTTCAGAGTAGTCACCTTAGGGTGCTCTAAACCGAGGCCCCAGACCCCGAAAGCACTTTGAGATACCTCTTTGGGAATAATAGTCATGGTCCAAGGTGTATTTAATTTATGGGAGCATGATCCTTTGAGGGTGGAGCTGATTTGGGGAACAGCCAAGAGCTGCCTAGGTCTAGCTGATGGGGACCCTGATGTGTAAAAGTAGGCCTCAGTCTAAGTCTCAGCTTCACCTTCAGTCAGATATGTGGTTGTGGGCCAGTTACTTAATCCCTGTTAGCCTCAGTTTTCCCATCTGTGAAATGGGATCAACCACCCTCCATTGTAGGGCAGTTGGGTGGAGAAAAAGAGCTGGTGTGGTTAAGCCCTCAGCATAGATCTAAGCTCAGCAAAGACCCCACTGTAGTCAGTAAGCTGGCAATGCTGTTGTGAATGGGAAGGTGGGGGGCGGGGGTTACAATTTAAGACGAGTGAGCAGCTTGTGTGTCAGGACTGGCTGGCCCTGGTGGGGCTGATGCTGCCGTGAGCAGAACTGCCTGGCATCTTAGATTTGGTGTTAAAGCACCAAATCGAGCCACCATGTGTTATGGCCCCTTGATGTCCCTGGACACAGCTGGGGCCAGGTGGTCAGTAGTCGCTCATTAGCTGCCTACTGTCCCTTGCAAACACAATGATGTACTCACAGTATTCTGGCCACATCCTAGGGATGCAGTCAGAAGGCAGTGGCTGCCTTCTCCAAGTATTCCACCAGAGGAGAGGGAAGGTGCTTCAGTCTTTGAGGGATGGAGAATAAAGCATAAATACTTCACACGTGTACACTGCTCTGTAGTTTACAAAGTACCTCCATGTATATTATTTCATCTGATCCTCGCAAGAGCTGGGCAAGGCTTTCTCAGCCTCTTGCTTCTTCTTTAGCATCTTCTAGGCCCCCTGGGTGGCTCAGTGGGTAAGGGATCTGCCTTCAGTGCAAGAAACCCTGGGGATATAGGTTCGATCCCTGAGTCGGGAAGATCCCCTGGAGGAGGGCATGGCAACCCACTCAAGTATTCTTGCCTAGAGAATCCGATCGACAGAGGAGCCTGGCAGGCTACATATAGTCCATACAGTTGCAAAGAGCTGGACATGACTGAAGCGACTGGGCACACACGCACATACGCTTTGCTTAGTCTCAGAGGCTCTCCATGACCCTTTCAGCCCCAGTCTCTTAATTCTCCTGGGGCTGGGAGGGGGAGTGACGGTGCAGGCACAGTCACCGGGAGCCTGATGTTCAAGGAATTACTGAACATGCAGCAGAGGGCCGCTGCATCCATTCACCCATCACCTGTGTGTTTTTTTTATCATTAAGTCGTGTCCAACTCTTTTGCAACCCCACGGACTATAGCCCTCCAGGCTCCTCTTTTAATGGGATTTCCCAGGTAAGGATGCTGGGGTGGTTTGCTATTTATTCCTCCAGGGCATCTTCCCAACCCAGGGATCGAACCAAGGGACATCTCTTACACTGGTAGGTGGATTCTTTACCCACTGAGCCACCAGGGGAGCCCTCATATATCACCTATCCATCCATTTATCTACCCTCCATCTATCCATCATGTATCAGCCAGCCAGCCATCCACTGTCTACCCACCCAACCATCATCTGTCTATCTATCCACTGTCTACTCACCCACTCATCCTTCATCCATTCACATTCATCTGCTGTCCATACTCCATCCATCCATCCATTCACCATACATCTTTCATCCATCCATTCATCCACCATTCACCATCTACCCACCCATCCACCCATTCCTTCATTCATCCATTGCTACAAGTAATTACCAGGCATTAATATATGCTGGGTGGTATTTAGGTGTCAGAGTATCAGCAGTGAAAACTCCCTGTCCTCAAGGAGGTCACTTCCAGTACGCACACAAGCAATACGCTGGACAGTAGAGGTCGTCCGCGCCCCTGCCCGTCTGATACTTGAGTCAAACTGTTGGCTCTCAGGCCTGAGGTCAGCCCCATGGGTTCTCTTTGGGTCTCATGGTAAGAGGCTCCTGAGCTGTCCAGGTGCTCTGCACAGACTCCTGACCCCCAGAAATGTCCATCAAGTCGGGGCCAGTTGAATTTAGAGTTAATGCCTATGGAGAGCCTGACTCAGCCTCTCAGCCTCAGGGGTCTTGCTCCATGGAAGCTGCCCCCACCACGCCCCTTCCCCTCATATCCCCCAGCTCACCCTGCTCTCTGTCAGTCCTTTGCCACTGCCTTTGTTGCGTGGGGCTCAGCCCCAGCCTGCGCACCCCCTCTTATACTGCCCTCTCCCCCATGCTCCCAGCAGGCCCACGCAGCCTCCGCACACGGGGGGCCCTGGGAGTATGTGGTTAACTGGATGACTAACCCAGTCCCCACAAGGCAGTGCGAAATGGCTGCTTCAGTAAATTTCCAAATGTGTCTGGAGCTGACGACTTCGTTTTCCTCCCAAGCACCAAACAGGCTGAGCAGGGAGGCCTGGCGCTGTTCAGGCAGCCGAATCAACCTTCTAGACACGTCCCCATTGCGGCGTCTCAGCTCAGGTGCAGGCGGGCAGAGGGTTGGGGGGCCAGGCCTGTGAGATTCCTCTTAGGAAGAGTCTACCCACCCCGT
This sequence comes from Bos mutus, assembly GCF_027580195.1. Lineage (NCBI taxonomy): Eukaryota > Metazoa > Chordata > Mammalia > Artiodactyla > Bovidae > Bos > Bos mutus. The sequence continues at coordinate 10,345,801 of NC_091635.1, read as the reverse complement.
AGCTCCAGCTCGCCCCCACATCCCAGCCCTCCAGCTGCCCTGGTCTGTGTCCAGCCTTCCGACCTTCCAGACTGTTCCCTCCTCTGGGTCAGTCCCGGGAAGCTAAGTGACGGATGTTTAATGGGTTCTTGCCCACAGGCTGGTTGTCCTGTCCCCTGAATCTGATCATCTGCTTGCTTCTGTTACTAAGGCAGCTGGGGCTGAGTGTGGCCTCAGGGGACATCCCTGAGCAGCTTGCTCTCCACCTCCTCTGAGGGACTGTTTTTCCTCCCCCTGAACAGCTGAAAACACGAGTCATGCCCACTTATTGCATTCAAGCTCGTCTAGTATGGACTCCCCAGTCATCTCATGGGGCGCTGTCCCTCCTTCCCGAGTTTCTTCCTCTCAGCAAATATCTGTTTCAAGCCAGGTTCTTCTTTTTGTCTTAGACTTGAGCATTCACAGTTTTCCTTCAAGGCTAAATCTCAGTGCATTTGGGAGACGATTACCTTCCCTCCAGGTCATTTCTGCCACCTCCCCCCACCAGCACCCCTTGCAAACTGCAGTACCCACCTGCTTGTTCCCTGACAGATCTGCTCCCAACCTGCTTGCTGTCTTCCGGATTGTTCGCTTGGATATTAAACAAGATTGGGGCCTTCAGGTGGCCCGGGGGACCTCCCCTGAAATGCCCCTCCTGCCCACACGCTAGCCTCTGCTCTGGTCTTTGTTTATGTTTGCAGACCTCCCTTTGGCCTTGTGACTATGTTTATACCGGAGCCAGTCGAACCCAATTTTGCTAAAGACACGTTTCTTCAGCCTGATTTGAAAATGCTTCACCAACGGCCACTCCGTCTGGTGGTGTATGAGACGTGTGCCTCCGGCCAGCAGCCATGACTCGTCCCAGTGGCCTCTCTGCTCCCATAGCCCTTCGGGTGCCGTCTCTTGAGGAATGTCCTGGGATTGAAGCCATGTGTGGCCAGACTCCTGTCTTCTCAGCATTTGGAGGGTGGCCGGTTCAGCCTTCCCTTAGCACTGGGGAGAGGAGAGCAGACCACACAGTGGCTAAGTGTTTGGGCACCGCGGGCTACACTGCCTGGGTTTGAATGCCAGCCCCATGGCTCACTCTCTTGTCTTAGTTTCCTAGGTGGGTTCTCCAGGGATGATGGAGATGGGCGTGGAAAACCTCAGCTCTGGGCTGAGGCACAAAGTTGAGCCCTCAATGCACAGCAGCCCCTGAGGATGAAAGGTCTTGGTTCTGTCCCCTTTACTACCCAGCTGCTCTGGTTGACTCCGTGCCTGCAGAAGAAAACGAATTTCCTAGGGAACTGCCACCTCAAGGCGTTTATTTACGTGCTACACGCTTTTCAAATATTTTCTTATTTTGCCTTTTGTCAGTAAATATTTTGCCAGTCTTTTCTTTCTAGTTCATATTTTTTCATGCTTACAAAGATGTTAAATTAGCATGCGTTTTTTAAGTAGCCATTAATTTCATATCATCCCTAATTTGTATACTTAATTTCCTCTCTCCACCCGCTCTGGATGTGTTTACAACTCCTACTCCCGTCACTCATTTGTGTTACACTCATCTTGTGCTACCCCTGCGCTCTCCTGCAGGCGTCACGCTGGGCAGCCCATGCTGTGCTCCCTCCTGCCAACTTCGCGTCCATCCTGGCCTTGCCTCCCCTCCTGGGTCCAGAGAGCACTGCTCTGTGAAGCCAAGTGTCCTCCTCTCGGGGCCTGTTTCTCCGGTGTGATGTCGGGTTTTGGTGGAACACTGGATGATACAGTTGTTACCATCACCACCACCATCAACACCATCATAATAACCATCTAACTATCACCATCGCCACCAGCTCCTGAGCGCTTACCACAGGCCAAACATGGCACTGGGTGTTCATGTCGACATTTAATTCTTTCAACGGTCTTGTGGGTATGGGCATTTTTCTCCATTTTAGAGATGAAACAACGGAGGCACTTTGAAGTTCAATCATTTGCTTTGAGTGCCACAGCTCGCAGCGGTAGATGTGGCTTCAGACCCAAGCCTGCACTCTGACTGCAGGGCCGCGTGGCCGCTCTCTGTTTCACACAGGCCACCACCCTCTGCTCCTGAAATCAGCACTTAGGGCACAGGCATTGGATTCATGAGTTCTGAGAGCTATGAGTTGGGAAAGTCCTTAACTGCTCCGAGCCCTGGTTTCCTACACTGTGAAAGGGGGAGAGCAAAACCCTCCCGTGGAGTTGACTGAGGACCAGAGACCTGATGTCCACTGCGCATCTAGCCCTGTGCCTGGCACAGGATAAATGCTCAAATGTGGGCTTTACAGTTATCACAATGAAATTATTCACCACTCCGTGTTTTCTGTACTTCCTGCTGACCTTAGGTGTGTCCAACACTTTTAGGTGCTAGATGTCCAGAGCTGCTAAAGACCCTGACTCTGAGGAACCCAGTCCAATGGGAGGGACACGCTGTCAGCAAATAGATCACAAGAGGGGCAGACTCCCAGAGGGGTGTATGAAGCACCCACAATAAAGGACCAGCTGTGCCTGGTGGCGGTGAGGGGAGAGGTATACAGAAAATTCATGTCCTTAAAAATTCAGTCCAGAAAAGAGAGAATTAGAACTAAGTGAATTAAATATATGACTCAAACAGTTAGAAAAAGAATAAAAGAATGATAAACTGAAGGAAAGCAGAAAGAAGACATTAATGAAGTTAATAGATAGTGAATATGAGTCACAGGTAGAAAATGGGATTGATAGGTAAAATCTGGCTTTTGAAAAAGTAAATAGCTGAACCTCTAGCTAGCGGAATCAAGGTTAAGAGGAAGAAGGCATGAGAAATACAAGAAATAAGAGAAATCAAACTTACCAAAACTGACCAGTTTGCATTAAGCTACTCCCACACAAAGAATGTCTGGATGGTTCCATGGGGGAATTTAAACCAAACCTTTAAAGAGCAGGTACTTCCAATGTCCGTTTAGTCAAGGCTATGGTTTTTCCAATGGTAATGTATGGATGCAAGAGTTGGACTGTGAAGAAAGCTGAGTGCCGAAGAATTGATGCTTTTGAACTGTGGTGTTGGAGAAGACTCTTGAGAGTCCCTTGGACTGCAAGGAGATCAGCCCTGGGTGTTCTTTGGAAGGAATGATGCTAAAGCTGAAACTCCAGTACTTTGGCCACCTCATGCGAAGAGTTGACTCATTGGAAAAGACTCTGATGCTGGAAGGGGTTGGGGGCAAGAGGAGAAGGGGATGACAGAGGATGAGATGGCTGGATGGCATTACCGACTCGATGGATGTGAGTTTGAGTGAACTCTGGGAGTTGGTGATGGACAGGGAGGCCTGGCATGCTGCGATTCATGGGGTCGAAAAGAGTCGGATACGACTGAGTGACTGGACTAAACTGAACTGAACTTCCAATGTTAATCAAACTGTACAACAGCAAATAAAAAGAAGAAAAACAAGTACATAATTTTCTCAGAGAGAGAATAGCAATGTTTTTTAATCTAACAAAGATT